>NC_052344.1:1463333-2195000 GCF_016432855.1 Salvelinus namaycush | reverse complement strand
TAAGAAAGAATCAAAAATACATGTTTTTCTGATGCACCTCGGCTTTCAGCCAATCAGCATTCAGGGCTCAAACCACTCAGTTTCTAATGATAAATGAACCATACTTTGCAAGGTATATACATTTAACTACTGTGAAATTAGCCTAGCGGTTAAGGGCGTTTGGCCAGTAACCAAAAGGTCGCTGGTTCGAATCCCTGAGCCGACTAGATAAACAAATCTGCCGACGTGCCCTTGAGCAAGGCATTTAACCCTAGCTGCTCCTGTACGTCTCTCTAGATAAGAACATCTGATAAATGACTACCATGTATTTGTAATATTTTTTCCCCAATTGTAACATATCGCTCATTAACTCAACACACAGCTCTTTAAAGGTTTGAACCCTATAGACACGCGTGCACGCGTACACTTATACACACTTATACACACTCTTATACCTTTCTCTGCTACCGCACGCAAGCGGTACCGGAGCGCCAAGTCTGGTACCGAAAGGCTCCTCAACAGCTTTTAACCCCCAAGCTATAAGACTGCTGAACAATTAATAGAATCGCCACCGGACTATTTACGTTGACCCCTCCACCCTTTTTGTACACGGCTGCTACTCACCGTTTATTATCTATGCATCGTCACTTCACCCCTATCTACATGTACAAATTACCTCGTCTAACCTGTACCCCCGCACACTGACTCGGTATCCCCTGTCTACAGCCTCGTTTTTCTTATTGTGTTTCTTTTTCTTATTATTTTTAACTTTAATTTATTTGGTAAATATCTTCTTAACTCTTCTTGAACTGCGTTGCTGGTTAAGGGCTTGTAAGTAAGCATTTCACGGTAAGGTCTACACCTGTTGTATTCGGTGCATGTGACAAATAAAGTTTGATTTACACACACACACACACACACACACACACACACACACACACACACACACACACACACACACACACACACACACACACACACACACAGGTCTCCATATAGGTTTGAATCAACACTATATGCAAAATCTGTAGTTTCTGCACTCATTGTAATTAGAGAGAAAAGTTTTCTCCCGGGAATGAGTCTCTTACCTTCTAAGAATCCCAATGTGTTAATTAATCTGTAATTAAAATGGCACCCTATTCTCTATATAGTGCAATACTTTTGACCAGAGCCCTAATGATGCCCCCTATGGATCCTGGTCAAAAGTAGCACACTAAATAGGGAATAGCGTGCCGTTTGGGATGAAGGCAATGTGTTCATTGACTGTGGTTAAATACTTCTGATGTCCGCATAATAATGTCCATGCTTTGTCATTCAAATGTTTCTCATTAACATTAGGCTCTAATGGTGTTCTCTCTGTCCTCGTCATGAATACCGAACAGAAGCCCTTATCAAATGGCTCCTTTGTTGCGTAGTCTTGTTCTTGACCAACCTTCACATTGTTAGACTCCAGAGTCCCACTCTTGTCACATTGAACTGTATTTATCTCTAATGGGGGGGGGGGGGGCTGGCTAAATGTCTTGCGCCTCACATTCAAATGGGATGTTGAAGTAGGGGAGAATGCTGCTGAGAGAGTGAGAGTCAATGAAATAGAACAATTTATATTTGACAAGGCTGTGGTGCTGTAGTTGTTTGAAAGGGTTAGGGAGAGGAGAGCAGAGAGAGAGAGACAGTCTTAGGGTGAACACTTCTCCTGTTGTATGAGTTGTTATGATGGTTTGATTGGGTCTCTTGTCAGGGGAATGTGTTGTGTAATTTTGTTCTGCTTTCATGTCAGTATGTTGTCTCCTGCAGCAGACTAATGATAGAGACCGAGGGGAAGTGCACAACATAGGGAGAGTAAAAGACCGACAGACAGAGAGAGCACAATTGAGAGGGGAGAGAAATGAGTTTAAGACTTGTCTTCCTCTTGAAATCCTCTGTTGGCTTGCGTGAATGTGTCAGACCTGGGTTCAAATACTATTTAGGGTATTTTAATTACTTTCAAAGACTAGTGTTTGAATATGGGTATGTATTAGGACATACATTTGGAAAGTATTGGCATGTATTTGAAAATACTCTAATACATAGTCTTTATACAAATATTTAAATACTCTCATTTAAAAAATGTTTTAACCTCTTTTCAACAGGGAGTCATACTGAGACCAACATGTCTTTCTCAGATGAGCCCTGCATAAAACATACATACAGTTGAAGTCGGAAGTTTACATACACACTCAAAAATAGTTACCAGAATATAGATTTCAGTAGAAAATCACAATATCAAACAATTACTCCGATCAGAATTGGATCAGGCAGAGCCGCAGGGCACAGCAGGCAGTGCATAAGTTTACATTCTGAGTAAATTGCCTATATTCCTATTTGCTGTTACACATTTGTATAAATAAGTTATATTTATACAAAGCAAGAGAACAATGTAGAGAGAGCTAAGAGCCTCACCAAAGCAGCACAAAATATCCGGTCAGAAAATCTAATTTTGATATGAATATGACTTGGCCTATTAAGCCACTCTTTCAATTTAATCAATGCTAGATTTCTCCTGCCACACTTTTTCACGATCAAGCAATGAATGAATCTAACAGAGTTCTAGGGTATCTCAAAGTTTTGTTGTTTTTGAATAACCCAAAAACATGGAAGGCGTATGGTAATAATGAGAGACAGAGAAGAAACCATAGCAATATATAAAAATCAAATGAGAAATTTGAACAAACCTTCTAGTTGAGAAAAGCATTATAAGACAGAAATGATGCATGCGAGGCCCCCCCAAAAATCTTTGCCATTGCGAACCAAAAGCCTAATCCTACTCATTTAAATATCATAAAAGCATTAAGACAAATTCAAGTTATGAAGACTATTTTCCTGAACAATTCTTGTGTTTAATGTCCTAAAGTTGCAGCTTTTAAATGGGAATAATTCTGGAAGTCGGAGTCTACGCTGTTCTCGTTCACAGATTTATTTCGAATGACAAATATTTTAGGCCACAAGAAGCCAAATTGAGCAAAACGATACCAAGATTGAAAAATCCAACGAGGAAGTCAAAAACTTAGGTTACAGCTGAGGACAGAGAGAGAGATTTTATGAAAATAAAAATGGAATCAAATTGTTTGTAAGTTATTTTGGATGGCCGCTAGGGAGGGAGAACATCGTCTATGGCAGGGGTGTCAAACATTCCATGGAGGGCCTAGTGTCTGCTGGTTTTTGTTTTTTCCTTTCAGTTAAGACCTAGACAACCAGGTGAGGGGAGTTCCTTACTAATCAGTGACCTTAATTCATCAATCAAGTATAACGGACGAGCCAAAACCCGCAGGCACTCGGCCCTCCGTGGAACGAGTTTGACACGTGGTCTATGGGCAAGCGCAGAAAATGATTTCACATCCCTCCTATGTACCTCACTCATTTTCACTCACTCTTTTGGCCGATGGTGTTACGGACCTTTTTTTTGTTATGTGACTTTAGCTTTCGGAAAAAGTCAAAAAAAGATGTCCTACTTGTCCAAGGACAAGTGGCTAAAAAAGTTCAATGTCAAGCCCTGGTTGTTGAAATGAAAACAGATTTACGAGAAGTTGACTGCTCTTCCAAGGAGCCAATACGCTGGACTGACTGCCCAGGGACAGTAAAAAATCAAATCCGAAGCCTGCTGAGATTAAAAGTGTGAGTATGTACATGGATGGATGTGTTTGTGTGTGAGCATGAGTTGGATGTGGATTGATTTCCCACCTCTGCGTAACTAGATCCATTAGGGCTGTTCCAAGGGAGATGTAAAACAGCACCACTCTGCCAGCTCTCTGCTAGCTGATTAAACCTGACACAGGACATGGCTCCAAGGGGGTCGTTTTGGGATAATAGCGCAGTGTAACAACAGTCCTACAAAACCCCAGAGTGACTTAAAAATAACCACCTGACCACCATTCGACACTCAAATCTACATCTTGAAAAGAGGAAACCTTTCAGAGAGCAGAGAACAGCCGGGTACAAGAAAGACTGAAGAGAGAAAAAGGGGAACAGAAAGGTAGAGGACAGGGAGCCAGTGGAGAAAAGGGAAGAGAAGAAAGCATCAGACGCAACAAGCTGTGGCGAAGAGAGAGATCAGTAGCCTTGCTACGTTCCCTTCCTTCAGAGACACATAGCAGCCTTAGTCTCTTCCTCGTGGTACACCAGCCAGGTTGTATTTGATCCTATCGACCACTGCGTAGTGTTTCCCCCACCACACTCACGGATGTGATAAGGTGTGTGTTAGCCAGGGCTGGAGGTGTACCACTGAGGGATGGCCTGCCCAGATTGGTGCTTCTTGGTGGCCCGGGGCCCTGATGTTCAGACATGCTCCTGAAGCACACCTCTGGCTCTCCTCTGGCTCCTCAGCCATATGGCTCTGCTCTGCTCTGTCAGGTGACAGAAAGAAAGGAGCTAGCTTAGCGCCACAGGGACATGACAGAACCCGACCAGCCTGCCAGCCCTGCCTGACATAACGTCTGTTTGCACGGGGGAGAGACTGGACGCGACAGAGCAAGATGGGAGGGAGGAAGGAGGGCGTGGAGGGGGTGTGTGAGAGAGAGAGACCTAAACTGTCCCTGACTCGTGATGCCGTCAGCCGTGAACTTGAGCAAAGACACATTGCGGTCATGCAGCTGAATAGCCACATCATGCTGGAACAACAACCACAATACCTGCCCAGACTGTAGCGCTATATGAAGAGGTATTCTCTAATTACCCCTGTGATTATGTTAGATACTAATGGTGCTGCATTTATTGGGCTTTTCAAGGTGCTTTACGTGTTAACGGTGTAATGGTGAACTCACCTTGTATTGTCCTTTGCGGTGATGCTGATAGATACAATTGCTGATCAAATGTGTGATGTTATGAGAAACTGATCCCCACCTGATGATGATGATGATACAGAAACGGATCTGTATTGTTGTGTTATACGGACTTACACCAGCGTCTTGTATTACCTGGTACCTTAGCTGATACAGTCCATTTGACCACCAGGCACTGAGAGGAGAGGAGGGAAGGGGTGAGGAGAGGAGGGGGAGTCATGCTGATCTCACCCCAGTGTCTGATTGCATTAATGCTTCGTCCCGTCCTACCCTGTGACTCGTCTGCTCTGTCAGCGGCTCAGGTCCGTCCTTCAGTCTCTCCCTGCCTGCCCTTCAGCCCAGACACTGCCAGCTCACCTGCCTTTATCTCCCTCAAACAGAGAGCAAAGGAGAGAGAGCAGAGTAGAGCGAGCGAGTAGAGCGAAAAGCACAGACACTGAGCAGGGAAAGCGAGAGCAGAGGGAGACGGGATAAAGAGAGAACAGAGTGGAATATAGAGAGCGAGAGAGCACAGCCCTGCCTGGACCCTCCACCACCCCTCACTTGCCTCTCAAATCGACAGGGGTGGAGAGAGAGAACAGTTTGGCATGATTCCTCAAGAACTCTCCTATTTCTCTGCCTCTGTGTAGAGCTAGGTCCATACAGCACAGTAACCTATATAGCAGAGAGCGTAGTCTAGGCTCTCTGACCACACCCTGCACAATTTAGCGGAGGAGTGAACGTTCAACCTCCAATAGGGCCTGATATATCCCTGACGAATCACTAACACATTTTGTTGAACGACCCCCCCTCGGGTCAAAACAACCACCCTGGTTCTTTTAATACAGGGGTAGGCGACCCTGGTGCTGCAGTGCCACAGGGACTCCCATGTTTTTGATTTAACCGACCTGGAAGACCAGGTGTGTTGAATTTAGGCAATCACTGAACTGATCAGTTAGCTCAAATGGTCAGGTGTGGTGCCTAGTTGGAACAACATCCTACACTCCCTGCGTCACTCCAGGAACAGGGTTGCCTAGCTCTGCGCTACGATAATCAGGTCTCTGTCTACAGTACCATCTCATCTGTACAGCTCAGAGCAGAGAGGCAGTGGGAGCCAATGGGTCCTGTCCTCCTGTAGCAGTTCCTTGCTTCCTCTAGCTCTGTTATTACAGGCCTGTGTTATTACGGGGGAGGAGAAGTGGAAGGGTGGAGGGCTACCCTCTGTACCCTCTTATTGAATATCTGACTTTGTACTATATTATTCCGTTCAGACTTCCACAGAATATTTAAAAGAATGTTCACTTGAGTTCAGATGGTATAACTGAACTTCTACTTTGTGCGCCCGCTGAGGCAGCGGAGTATTTTTGAGATCATACGATTAGCTCGGATTCTGTAATGTGTTAGAGGTCATTCAGGCTCGGTATATCCAAGGGCACCGAGTTGTATGATAGTCGATATGCCAGGATGATGGGACGACAGCTGGAATGAAAGACAGGTTGATCTGTTTTTGTAATAGCCTGGCTGACGCGTCAGGGTAAGGGTTTGACATCGCATGCCATTCAGACATTCATTCCTTTGTGCGTGTGCAGCACATCTAAAATACAGGCTACAGTGTCTAGAGTAATAGTTTTAAGCTGAAGAGGGTATAGGGTTGTAACTGAATATGAAGAGTACATTTTTCACCTCTGACTGAGACCGGGGTTGCATGTTAGCTTAACCGTGTGTGGGACTGTGCGTGCTTCCTTCTTTCTTTCCTTCCTTGTGTGTTTTGGAAAGCCAGGGTGGTCCCTCATCTCCTCTTTGTCCTCCCTTCTCTCTCAGGGCCTAATCTCCTCTCCACACAACACGGCAGGAGTAATACACATCTCTCCATCCTCTCCTCCTTTGTGTGGGGCTGTGTTTCTCTGAAAGACAGAGGCTGATGTGAGACTACTGCAGCAGTGGGTATCAGATCACACACAAAGACCCCCCCCCCCCCCACACAGCATTGATCTCCCTGTGTCCTCCTTTTTCTCTGTTCCATTCCCGTTTCCTTTCCCCTTCTCTCTCCGGGCTTTGTTTACGTTTGACCGACCGATGCCGGACACGGCAGCTCGTCTCCTCTCTTCTCTCTCCGCTCTCTAGAAATACACTCCCCGTGGATGGATGGATGGCCCGGGCGGTGTGGAGCTTTCGAAAAGAGTCGATGCCAATGTGTTCACTCGCTATAGCTTTAGAAATCAGTCAGTCGATGCCAATGTGTTCACTCACCGTGCGGTAGCTGCCTTAGGGTCACTGCTGTCTGTCATTAGCTGCCTGACTGGGCTGTCGTGGTGGTCGAGCTCGCACGTTTTGTTTTGTGCTTTTTAAGAACAGGGTTGGTGGATGACTGTTGATTTTAGATGTGTTTGACAAACGAGGAGTTTGTCAAGAGTAGGAAGATGGCGTCCTCGCCTGCCAGTGTATAATGGAAGATATGTACTAATGGGATTTGTCTATACGAGGCAAGAACTATCTGCATTTGTAATCCTATTTTTAAGCAGAGTCCTGTGATTCCCCCCATGTTCCCCTGCTCCGTTGCGGCCCACACCACCACCATATCTCCCAGGCCCTTTAAACAGAACCAGGTATGGAGATGAGTGCGTTTACAATTAAAATGAACGCGCTGAGGCGGTAGTGCACAGGGTGTGCTCTAGATAAATGAGGGGAAAACGGTCACCTTCAATCCAGGAGAGTGGGACGGGAGCAAAACCTGGTTTCAGCCAAAAGGGGAGGTAGTTTCTCATGCATTTAGCCTACCGCAGCTAACGATATCCTTTTATAGTCACTTTTCATTTTCTACTTGAGTTGATGTTACAGGTGACATTGGTCAGTGAGTGAGACACCGTTTTCCAGAAGTGTTGGGAAATGCAGACCGCTATGGAGGTTTCTGTCCAGTAGTTATGATGGGCTGCTAAATCAGTCGGACCGTTAGGCTGTTGAGTGGTAGTGTAGCGTGAGATGACTCTTGTGGTGAAGGTGTGTCTGTGTGTGTGTGTGTGTGTGTGTGTGTTAGAGCTGGGCAATATGGACAAAACTCCATATCGCAATACATTCCCTGAATTGATAGGATAAACAGAACGATACTTAAAATGTGCACCACATTTAATGAATAGATTTATTATCCTTTAAACTACTGCTACTAGTAGGATGGTTGTAGCCATCGGTTGTCCCGGTAACAATCACCCATATCACCAAGCGTATTTAATTTCAAGGCTACTTATCGTAATGAACGGTATCAGCTAAATGCTTGCGATAACTGATCGGTATGGTCGGCGTCGAAAACCTTTGGTTTATCGTCCCAGCGCTAGTGTGTGTGTGACTGATTCGGACATGGGACACCAGGTGAGTTAACTCTAGCCACTCAGTTCTGATCTGGTTAGCTCTTCCTAACCTATTGATCTTCTCTCTGAGGCCCCGGGATTCCCCCCTTTTGACTCTGTACCTAATCCAGAGCAGTCTCCAGTCTGTGAAACTCTTCACCTCTCTACCCCTGGCTGCCCCTGCTCCCCTCATTATGATTAATTGAATCCCCTCCACTCAGGAGCCCAAGAGGCAGAACCGTCGCCGGGTGCTTTTAGCAACAATCAGGAGCGTCGCTCTAATTAGCGACGCCGTATTAAACCATAGCCCCGTTTTCTTATCGTGACACTAAAGCGTGTAATTTCTACCGTCACGCTAACGTTCACCAGAAGCTACAATCTATCTGCAATATTAAAGCTGATCTAGCCCCTAAAAAGAGAAAGAAAACAATGTTTCTCTCTCTCCACAAGGTTTGGAAATGTTTCCTCTGATCTCTCTCTCTCGCTCTCTCTCTCTCTCTCGCTCTCTCTCTCTCTCTCGCTCTCTCTCTCTCTCTCTCTCTCTCTCTCTCTCTCTCTCTCTCTCTCTCGCTCTCTCGCTCTCTCGCTCTCTCGCTCTCTCTCGCTCTCTCGCTCTCTCGCTCTCTGTTCTGTGTGAATACAGAATGCATTCAGGGTTCATCAGCATGGATATTGCTCTAAAGGTGAATTTATTTATGCAAACGAAGGAGAGAAACCGCACGGTTTCTGCACTCTGAATCATGTACCTGTAAGACTCCCATGGTTCGATTGTTGAGGCAGAAGTATGAATAGAATTGTAGAAAAAGAAGTTGACCAGTGTATCTGTGAAGAGAATAATTGTCTTTTTCCTTTGTTTGAAGATGTTAGACTCTACTAGACTCTACTATTGTCCCGTTTGTGTTTGTGTGTGTGTGTGACTGCGCGTGCGTGCATGTGTGTGTGACTCTGCGTGTGTGCCTGTGTATTTCGCTCTCTCTCTCTCTCTTAAGTGTGCATGTGATTACATGTCCATTGCTGAGCTTCATGGTGATCTGACATCACGTCTCTGCTGTGAGGATTTAACCCGCAGTCACCCCTCTGTTCTCTCTGCCTCTCCTCTGAGCTCCTCTCATCTCCTCTAGACCTCTCAATCCACCTGCACACAACCTATTGATTCACACAGGCCCATAGAGCTTGGCTTTCCTCTACCGTCTTAGCAGCACTTTGCACATTGCTATGTCGTTTACCATAAAATCAACTCAAATATGCATTCATTCATTGGCATCGACAAATGATATTTGTTTGTTGTGCTTTGAAGCGTTTTGTAAGTGAGAGTATGAAGAAGGAGTTCTTCATAGCTGGATTCTACTTTGTTGATGGACACGAGTCCCTGGTCGATGGTTTAGAATGTAGATCATAGTCCTCAGTGCTGCAGCCCTGTGTGTGATGGAAGTGGTGCAAAGATGGATGCACTGGAATGACGTGTTCCTGCTGACAAATGCGATCACTGGGAGCACAGAGAGAAGGAACTGATAGCCTAGCATACAGGCAGAGTCACACTCAACTGTCATCCTGGGATATAGAGTACACACACACACACACACACACACACACACACACACACACACACACACACACACACACGAGTATACGATGCACAGTTTTCGCTGAAGCTAAGAAGGCGTGTTGTGGCATGTCTATCAATCTCCTTATGTAATCAACTTTGCCGGACACTGAAACATGATAAGGACAACGTCGGAGCTCGGTCACAGACGCAAAAAGACACCATTGTTGGTATGTCATGGGAAATGATAGATATAGAGGACCTATCTTTCAGGGTGCATGCTGTCAGAGTACTGGAGGTCTGGTCAAGTGGTAGAAAAATCTCAGCAGAGAAGCCTTTCAGACAGGCAAGAACCTGGAAAATGGAGCTGAGAAGAGAGGGGGAGGGGTAAAAAGAGACGGATGAAGAAAAAGAGATCTAAGTAAAGAAAGAGAGGGTAAAGGGGGAGAGAGATGAGGAACAAAGAGTGCGCTCGAGAGCGCGAGATGGATAGATAGATAGATAGAGGGAGAGAGAATGAGGAAAGGGAGAGGGCCACGGCGTAGATGTAATTATGGGATGGAGGAGAGCAGAAGTCAGGGAGAAGTGTGGAGCTCAGCAGAATGCAGCTCAGTGGCATCACTTGTCTTTTCCCTGACCCTTGACCTCCAACTGTCCTCCCGCTACCCAAATCTACTGAGCAGGCCGTGCGCTGCCAGTCGGAGTCTGCCAGTGCTAAACTCCACTAAACAAACAGTCCTGCTAACACTTGCGTCTTCTTTAGCATATTATAGTCTGACTTCCCGCAAACAGAATTAACGAGTTACCTTACCACTGAATTTGATTTTGTCCTGGTGGAGTACTTTTTAGGGCAAACGCTTTCAACCACTGACTTGACTCAATTCACCCTCAACCGAGTCACTTTCCTGCTGTTTTAACTGTAGGCCTAATCATGTTAACTGTACCTAGTTGCCCACAACAAGTCTTCTAGATGTGTTCCTAGCTGAAAGCAGGTACCCCCCCCCCCACCCTGGGTATGCAGCAGATTAAAATAATGTTCTATATTGCAGAAAGAGTGGCTCCGTAGTACTGAATCACTAATAATCATCTCTCTGTTTTCCTTCCCTAGCTATAACAGCTGTTCCTCTGTTCTACTGGCTCTAGAACAGATAAAACAATAACTAACTAATTAACTTCCAGGGGACCAGGACTCCGAACTCAGGCTATTCTCTCTCTGTCTCTGTAGAATGGTTCCTCTTCTCTTCTTACCATCAGTCTTAGCCTGGTACCAGATCTGAGTGTGCTTTGTCCAAGCCAACTCCTCTGACTGCATGTGAGAAGTTTAATTTATTTCCTCCAAAGTGGTTATTCTGAGTGTTGGGTTGCCTCTTATTAGGGAAGCTGTTTAGAGGTGATATATTACTGTGATTTATTCACCGTTAATGATGTTAGGCCTCTGTTGTTTATGCGGAGCATAGCTATGTGATAATTAAACTGTGGGGACGAGCGAGCGAGAGGAGTGTTCGCTGTTTACCTCGCCCTCTGAGAGTGTTTGTGTGGGTGCGCATGCGAGAACGAACGAATGTGATTTGTTGACGTGTGTGTGTGTTGACATGTAGGGTGACAAATGAAGTGAATTGTGATGGGTACAGCAGGGGTGATGTGAATACACACTTTACTTCGGGTAGCTAAAATGCAAGAGGAACTTCAAGCGAAACATTAGGAAAAGTAGCTGGCCACATTATTCTATGATAAACATGACTCATCGGATGGCCATGCATCGTTTTTTCCCTGTAAGCTAGTGTACTTGTGTGGCTGCTGGCTAAATAGTGTTGCACTTCTATTTTCATTTGATGAAAAGAAAGCAAGTATCTGCCAAATGTGTATCATTAATTTATTGTGTGAAGAGAAACTAGTTGCACTGCCCTGGTAACTTTAAACATAAAACGCAAGTGAAATGGTTTAAAAGGCAGAAAATGCATATTTCCAAACGGTAATGCGACCTCTGTACAGAGTTGTCCTTTATGTCAGAACCAAACTAAGATAGCTTCATTGTTCAGGGATCTGATCTGGAATCATTGTCCGTGTCACTGGTTAGAGGACTGATTGGATGTTTCAGAGCTTATTAATAGTCTTCGATTGATACACACTGGAGGTCTTCACAGATCAACCTGGATACCCGAATACCCAAGACACAATCCGGGACATGAGCGGTTCCGGATCCATAATTCTAAATAATGTAACGGGTCTGGGTCAGATCTGAGATGATTGTCACGGGTCTCCGGTATGTGTCATTGTAATTGACTTGTCCTGAAGGGACCTTACAGATCCAAACATAACTGCTGCAGTAGAGAGAGAGCGAGAGACATTTTATAATTTATGCTGCTGCTCTTGCTTTTCACAAGTGGAGTGTGGTGCACGTAGCTTGTTGTTGGCCAATTATAAGTCATCAAAGTGGCAATAGGCGCCAGTCATAAAGTCTCCGTGTTTGGAAAAAGTTAGGAGATGCACTACATGACCAAAAGTATGTGAACACCTGCTCGTCGAACGTCTCATTACAAAATCATGGGCATTAATATGGAGTTGGTCCCCCTTTGCTGCTATAACAGCCTCCACTCATCTGGGAAGGTTTTCCACCAGACATTGGAACATTGCTGCGGTTATTTGCTTCCGTTCAGCCACAAGCGCATTAGTGAGGTCGGGCACTAATGGCCGATTAGACCTGGCTCGCAGTCGGCGTTCCAATTCATCCCAAAGATGTTCGATGGGGTTAATGTCAGGGCTCTGTGCAAGCCAGTCAAGTTCTTCCACACAGATCTCGACAAACCATTTCTGTATGGACCTCACTTTGTACATGGGGGCATTGTCATGCTGAATCAGGAAAAGGCCGTCCCCAACTTTTGCCACAAAGTTGGAAGCACAGAATCGTCTAGAATGTTATTGTATGCTGTAGCGTTAAGATTTCCCTTCTCTGGAACTAAGGGGTGAGCCCGAACCATGAAAAACAGCCCCAGACCGTTATTCCTCCTCCACCAAACCTTGCCTTTGGCACTATGCGTTGGGGCAGGTATTGTTCTTCTGGCATCCGCCAAAACCAGAGTTGTCCGTCTGATTGCCAGTTGCTGAAGGGTGATTCATCACTCCAGAGAACGTGTTTCCACCGCTCCAAAGTCAAAGCATGGCATTTTGCATGGTGATGTTAGGCTTGTGTGTGGCTGCTGGGCCATGGAAACCCCTTTCATGAAGCTCCGGACAAACAGTTATTGTACTGACGTTGCTTCCAGAGGCAGCTTGGAACTTGGTAGGGAGTGTTGCAACCGAGGGCAGGCAATTTTCACTCGCTACGTGTTTCAGCACTCGGCTGAGCCGTTTTTGCTCCTAGACCTTTCTACTTCCCAGTAACAGCACTTACAGTTGACCGGGGCAGCTCTAGCAGGGCATACATTTGACCAACTGACTTGTTGGAAAGGTGGCATCCTATGACGGTGCCACGTTGCTCTTCAGTAAGGCCATTCTACAATGTTTGTCTATAGCGATTGCATGGCTGTGTGCTCGATTTTATACACCTGTCAGCAACTGTTGTGGCTGAAAGAGGGGTGTCCACATCATTTTGAATATATAGTGCACTCACTCGGAAATGACCGGATCTGGATCCGACCAGCGCTATACAGATTGGGTCTAGTTTTCCTCGGGTCCAGGTGGGAAAGGCCCAGGTCCATTTCGTAAAGTTGGACCCGTGACGACCTCTAATACACACACGCACGCAAACAATACACACACACTGTTATAATGCTGTCTTTCTCCCAAGCTATACAGTAGCTGTAATGTTCTTTGAGAGGTCCACTGACAGCTATGTAATAATTACGGCGGTATTGTCTGGTCGCCCAGCCATCACCGGTGGAAAGAGAAAGGTGTGTGTGCTGATGCGAATGGCTCGTGTGTGTTCATCAGTGTCTGACGGTAGTGTGTTTGCATACTGTGCGTGCGTTGGTCATTGTTTGATGGAAATGTGTGTATTTCAGTTTAAGAAGTCTGTGTGTGTGGGGGGGGGGGTGTGTTTCAGAAACGGTGCACGTCCACATGCAGCAGTATGAAGTGGAGTACCTCCAGTTTGCCTTCCGTTGGATGAACAACCTGCTGATGAGAGAGCTGCCGTTACGCTGCACTATACGCCTCTGGGACACCTACCAGGTACACACACACCACAAACACACACGTACGTACGCACACATACTGTACAAGCGCGCGCGCGCGCAGGAACACACACACACACACAAATTGTCACATTTCACTCACTCACAGCGCGACGTGTGTGTATTATTCAACCATTGTGTTCCTTCATAAGGCCCTATCCAGCAGAGGTCATCAATCTCTGTCAGTCCTCTCCTCTGTGGCGTGTACCGCTGGCTCTCTATCTCTCTGTCTGTCAGCAGCTCAGAGCAATGAGCCCGTGCCTCAACGTCACTGAACTATTACTAAACAAAAGCCTTGTTAACAAACCATCCTTCATCACTCCTCCCATCCCTCCCCTCAGAGTGTAGGACCTCTGAAAGGCTGCAACAGGGCAGTGGTGCAGAGCTCTGTGGCTTGGCGCTGAAGGGCCACAGTGTCTGATTTTCTGTCTGGCTATAACCTGGCGGTGGACTTGAGGGTTCGTCAATGACATGAATTGATCGATGACATATCGGAGGGATTAAAAGGACTGCATTACTGACGGACTGGTTCTGTGTAGGAGGAATGTGTATGTGTCCTGTATTGTGTTCCTTTGCCTCAGCAGTGTGTCATCTAAGATAGCCTGTTATACATGTATATGTGTACATACAGTTGAAGTCGGAAGTTTACATACACTTAGGTTGGAGTCATTAAAACTTGTTTTTCAACCACTACACACATTTCTTGTTAACAAACTATAGTTTTGGCAAGTCGGTCAGGATATCTGCTTCGTGCATGACACAATACAATTGTTTACAGACAGATTCTTTCACTTAAATTCATTGTATCGCAATTCCAGTGGGTCAGAAGTTTACATACACTAAGTTGACTGTGCCTTTAAACAGCTTGGAAACATCCAGAAAACGATGTCATGGCTTTAGAAGCTTCTGATAGGCTAATTGACATCATTTGAGTCAATTGGAGGTTTATCTGAGGATGTATTTCAAGGCCTACCTTCAAACTCGGTGCCTCTTTGCTTGACATCATGGGAAAATCAAACGAAATCAGCCAAGACCTCAGAAAAAAAAGTTGTAGACCTCCACAAGTCTGGTTCATCCTTGGGAGCAATTTTCAGATGCCTGAAGGTACGAAGTTCATCTGTACAAACAATAGTACGCAAGTATAAACACCATGGGACCACGCAGTTGTCATACCGCTCAGGAAGAAGACGCGTTCTGTCTCCTAGAGATGAACGTCCTTTGGTGCGGAAAGTGCAAAACAATCCCAGAACAACAGCAAAGGACCTTGTGAATATGCTGGAAACAGGTACAAAAGTATCTATATCCACAGTAAAACAAGTCCTATATTCACATAACCTGAAATTCCACTAACCAAGGAAGAAGCCACTGCTCCAAAACCACCATAAAAAATCCAGTTTGCAACTGCACATGGGGACAAAGATCGTACTTTTTGGAGAAATGTCCTCTGGTCTGAAACAAATATAGAATGGTTTGGCCATAATGACCATCGTTATGTTTGGAGGAAAAAGGAGGAGGCTTGCAAGCCTAAGAGCACCATCCCAACCGTGAAGCACGGGTGTGTCAGCATCATGTTGTGGGGGTGCTTTGCTGCAGGAGGGGCTGGTGCACTTCACAAAATAGATGGCATCATGAGGATGGAAAATGATGTGGATATATTGAAGCAACAGCTCAAGACATCAGTCAGGAAGTTAAAGCTTGATCGCAAATGGATCTTCCAAATGGACAATGACCCCAAGCATACGTCCAAAGTTGTGGCAAAATGGCTTCAGGATGACAAAGTCAAGGTATTGGAGTGGCCATCACAAAGCCCTGACCTCAATCCTATAGAAAATGTGTGGGCAGAACTGGAAAAGCATGTGTGAGCAAGGAGGCCTACAAACCTGACTCAGTTACACCAGCTCTGTCAGAAGGAATGGGCCAAAATTCACCCAACTTGTGGGAAGCTTGTGGAAGGCTACCTGAAACGTTTGACCCAAGTTAAACAATTTAAAGGCAATGCTACCAAATACTAATTGAATGTATGTAAACTTCTGACCCACTGGGAATGTGATGAAAGATATAAAAGCTGAAATAAATAATTCTCTCTACTATTATTCTGACACTTCACATTCTTAAAATAAAGTGGTGATTCTAACTGACGTAAGACAGGGAATTTTTACTAGGATTAAATGTCAGGAATTGTGAATAACTGAGTTTAAATGTATTTGGCTAAGGTATATGTAAACTTCCGACTTCAACTGTATATCTAAAAGATTGATAGGGGTGGACTCTGACTTTCCTTTAATTTTCTGTTAAAATGCACATCTCATTCTCTCGTTCTCTCTCATTCCCTTTGTCTCTGTCTCTCTCGTTCGCTCTTTCACTCACACACACATACATACAGTAGCTCTGGGGTGGCACTGGCTTTTCACTTGATTCTACTAATCAGCTACTTCCTTTAGTTCATATGAGGAGTTTAGAATTTAGCTGTTGGTCACAACTCTCCAGCCCTAACGACGAGCCACACAGACTTCTTGGGCTTTGGGAGAGAGGAAGACCTTATAGGCTTCCGTACTCTTTTTTTGATTTTATTGTATTGCCCCTTTATTTAACCAGGTAGTCTAGTTGAGAACAAGTTCTCATTTACAACTGAGACCTGGCCAAGATAGAGCAAAGCAGTGCGACACAAACACCACAGAGTTGCACATGGGATAAACAAACATACAGTCAATAACACAATAGTACACAGAGATGCCACAGGGCAGATAGCCATCTCAAGCCCTGTGACTTCCAACAGCCGTGTGTGTGGGTGGGTGGGTGGTCTGACAGTGGCAGTGGCTTTTCTTTTTTTCTTTTGTTTACCTCAAAGTGTTAGAGAGAGGGAGGAAGTTATGAAGGGCGAGATGGAGGGCTTCCTCTGTACCTCTGCGTCCGCCACTACCAGACCCTGCCATTGATTTTGACGCTTGTTGACATGTGTACTTTGTTGTGGTGTGGGCTCAACGGACACGCTCTCTTGTTAGGATAACGCCGGGAGTCAATAATAGCAGGATATTACTTCATGCGTCTCTATTGATTCTTCGTTGTGTTGGAGTATAAAATGCGTGTACCTTATTGGACGTAGAGGAAGTTGACCCTCTCCTGATGACTCACTTTAATTACCGTGGCAACAACGCTTTGGTGCGGGGGCACTCGGAGGGTAGCGGGGGTGTAATTGTGTACCTATTCCCTCGTTCTCTTTCAGTTACCGCTTTACCCTCTGTATTGACTGGGAGAGAACACACACACGGGCAACGTGAAGGTTGCAGATTCAGTCCGAGAGCGTTACGAAACGTAATATGAAAGCGAAAAGGCGGAAGCCCCGTAGTGGCATGAGAAAGTCACTGACCGTACGCTAAGTGGTTAGCCCATAAACTCTCACGACACTGTTAGGAAGTTTGTTCCAATCTCAAGATCCTTTTTTTGCCTACCAAAAATGAACTGCAGATAAAACTCGATTTCCATCAGTGAATTATTGGTAGTAAATCACATAGTCAGAGCCTACTTTCTCCAAAAAACACTTCTGGGCCCTGCCTCTGCAAGCCATGGAATATATGAAGTATGTACTGCCTGTACTACAGAACCACAGATGTGTTGTGATAAGGAATAACTGTCTAGACGTCATACTTGCTGATATTAGTTTTTGGAGGGAGTGGTGACTGAGTGGAGTTTTTCTAATCAACGGTCGGGCCTGCGGGGAGCGACTGCGACATGAATTAAACCGTGAGTGGTTGACCTTTTGGGCTAACAACCTCAGTTATGACCGTAAGATCACTGCCGACAACCTGTCTACAGGGACCTCTCAATCCTCCATCTGGCTCCTCATCGCCCCCCCACCCCCCCACCCCCCCCAACACGCACACACACAGTATATGCACACGCACGCACGCACGCACGCACGCACGCACGCACGCACGCACGCACGCATACGGCACATAAGTCTCACACACACTAATACGTAGCTAAAGGGTAAAAAGCTGTGTGATACTCCATCAGTTGTAAAAGACGACCTCTACATGCGGTACTCTCAGATGTGTGGTTCTGCCATAGCGGGGGTTTACATCCAAGCTGGATCTGCAGTGTAGAATTGACCCCTTCCCCAATCATTTTGAGTAGGAGCAAAACAACTCCTAAATGGGGGCGTTTTATGTCTCTGCACAAAGGTAATGTACAGTGCCTTCAGAAAGTATTCACCCCCCTTGATTTCAAAATAAATTAAATTGTGATTTTGTGTCACTGGCTAACACACAGTACCCCGTAATGTCAAAGTGGATTTATGTTTTTAGATATTTTTACAAATTAATACAGAATGTAGAGATGAAATGTAAATAAGTATTCAACCACTTTGTTATGGCAAGCCTAAATAATTTCTAGTAAATATTGGCTTAAGTTGCTTGTACTCTCTGTGTGCAATAATTTTTTTTACATTATTTTTTTGTCTACCTCATCTCTGTACCCCACACAGGGAATTAGTCTAGCAGTTCATTTCAAACACAGGTTCAACCACCAAGACCAGGGGGGTTTTCCAGTGGTTTGCAAAGAAGGGCACATATTGGTAAATAGATTAAAAAGCAGACATTGAATATCCCTTTGAGCATTGTGAAGTTATTAATTACGCTTTGGATGGTCTTATCTATACACCCAGCACTACCAGATACAGGCGTCCTTCCTAACTTAGTTGCCGGATAGGAAGGAAACCACTCAGGGATTTTACCATGAGCCAATGGTGACTTTAAAACAGTTACAGAGTTGAATGGCTGTGATAGGAGAGAACTGAGGATGGATCAACAACATTGTAGTTAATCCACAATACTAACCTAATTGACAGAGTGAAAAGAAGGACGCCTGTACAGAATAAAACATATTCCAAAACATGCATCCTGTTTGCAATAAAGTACTAAAGTAATACTTCAAAAATGTGGCCAAGAAATTAACTTTGTGTCCTGAATACGAAGCGTAATGTTTGGGGCAAATCCAACACATCACTAAGTACCCCTCTTCATATTTTCAAGCATGGTGGTGGCTGCGTCATGTTATGGGTATGCTTGTCTGCAAGGACAAGGGAGTTTTTTAGGATAATAATAAAAGGACTGGAGCTAACATTCCTTGACTTTCCTGCAGTCAGCATGCCAATTGCACGCTCCCTCATAACCTGAGACATCTGTGGCATTGTGTTGTTTGATAAAACGGCACTTTTTAGTAGCCTTTTATTGTCCCCACACAATGTGCACCTGTGTAATGATCTTGCTGTTTAATCCGCTTCTTTATATGGCACACCTGTCAGGTGGATGGATTATCTTGGCAAAGGGGAAATGCTCACCAACAGGAATGTATGGAGCATTTCTGGGATCTTTTATTTCAGCTCATGAAACATGGGACCAACACTTTACATGTTGCATTTATATATTTGTTCAGTATACATGAGTTATTAAATGAATGGGAAGACTTGAAAATGGCTGTCTAGCAATGATCATCAACCAACTTGACAGAGCTTGAAGACTTTTACAAATAATAATTAGCAAATATTGTACAATCCAGGTGTAAAAAGCTCTTAAAGATTCACCCAGAAAGACTCAGCTGTAATCGCTGCCAAAGGTTCTTCTCCAAATTATTGACTCAGGGGTTTGAATACTCATGTAAATGAGATATTTCTGTATTTCATTATCAAAAAATTTGCGAAATGTACAATTTTCTGAAGACATGTTTTCACTTTGTTATTATAGGGTATTTTGTCTAGATGGGTGAGAAAGTATATGAAATCCTATTCGCAGTGAGGCTGTAACACAACAACATGTGTTAATGCTTTCTGAAGTCACTATGGTTAGTAACCCAGCAACTAAATTGAAGGCTAGGCACTGAGATTAAACTTTGAAGTATAGACTGCCGTAGCAAGGTGAAGTGATTATCAATAATTATACAACTTGAAAAAGTGTACCATAAAGGAGAGTTTAAAACTAAGAGAACAGATTCATTCCACACTCAATTCAAGTGTAATTTCCTCCACACAAGCCAAAAATAGAATGTAATTCAGTTCTTTAATATTTAATGCGTTTGCAAAATAGTTGAGAATGACGACACACTTTCCCCCCTTCTCTGAGGGACCTGTGACACTGTGTCCCTCCCTCCCTCACTCATTTCCTTTCCTTTCCTCATGCCCCTGAGACGGTCTGTGTCACAGTAAAGGCATCAGCATGCTTCATTGACGTCTTGCTTCCAGACAAACTAAAAACCTTTCCCCGCTTTGAGGATAATACAGTGCCACCGACGCGGCCCGCTACCAAGGACTGTGGGCTGCTCTTCTCCGATGTAAGACATTTAAACGCGTTAACCCTCGCAAGGCTGCCGGCCCAGACGGCATCCCTAGCCACGTCCTCAGAGCAGATATTTAGGCCAGCAGCCTGGTGTGTTTACGGACATATTCAATCTCTCCCTATCCCGGTCTGCTGTCCCCACATGCCTCAAGATGGCCACCATTGTTCCTGTACCCAAGAAGGCAAAGGTAATTGAACTAAATGACTATCACCCCATAGAACTCACTTCTGTCATCATGAGGTGCTTTGAGAGGCTAGTCAAGGATCATTTCACCTCCACCTTACCTGCCACACTAGACCCACTTCAATTAGCTTCCTGCCCCAATAGGTCCACAGACAATGCAATCGCCACAACACTACACACTCCCTATCCCATATGGACAAGAGGAATACCTATTTAAGAATGTTGTTAATTGACTATAGCTCAGCATTCAACACCATAGTACCCACCAAGCTCATCATTAAGCTAGGTCTCAACCCCGCCCTGTGCAATTAGGTCCTGGACTTCCTGATGGGCCGCTCCCAGGTGGTGAAGGTAATTAACAACATCTCCACTGATCCTCAACACTGGGACCCCACAAAGGTGCGTGCTCAGCCCCCTCCTGTACTCCCTTTCACCCATGACTGCGTAACCATGCACGCTTCCAACTCAATTATCAGTTTGCAGACGACACAACAGTTGTAGGCTTGATTACCAACATCGACGAGACAGCCTACAGGGAGGAGGTGAGGGCACTCGGTGTGGGGTGTCGGCAAAAAAAACTCCCACTCAAGGTCAACAAAACAAAGGAGATGATAGTGGACTTTAGGAATCAGCAGAGGGAGCACCCCCCTATCCACATCGACGGGACAGCAGTGGAGAAGGTGGAAAGTTCCTCGGCGTACACATCCCGGACAACTGAAATGGTCCACCCACACAGACAGTGTAGTGAAGAAGGCGCAACAGCGCCTGTTCAACCTCAGGAGGCTGAAGAAATTTGGCTTGTCACCTAAAACCCTCACAAACTTTTACAGATGCACAATTGAGAGCATCCTGTTGGGTTGTATCACCGCCTGGTACAGCAACTGCACAGCCCACAGCAGCACGGCTCTCCAGAGGGTGGTGCGGTCTGCACAATGCATCACCGGGGGCAAACTACCCGCTCTCCAGGACACCTACCTCACCCGATGTCACAGGAAGGCCAAAAAGATAATCAAGGACAACAACCACCAACAAACACTGCCTTTTCACCCTGCTACCGTCCAGAAAATTCGAGGTCAGTACATATGTATTAAAGCAGGGACCGAGAGACTGAAAAACAACTTCTATCTCAAGGCCATCAGACTGTTAGCCATCACTAACACAGAGAGGCTGCTGCCTACATACAGAATTGAAATCATTGGCCAATTTAATAAATGGATCACTAGTCACTTTAATAATGTTTACATATCTTGCATTACTCATCTCATATGTATATACTGTATTTTATACCATCTATTGCGTCTTGCCTATGCCGCTCTGTCATTGCTCATCCATATTTATATATTCTTATTCCATTCCTTTACTTAGATTTGTGTGTATTAGGTAGTTGTTGTGGAATTGTTAGATTACATGTTAGTTATTGCTGCACTGTCGGATCTAGAAGCACAAGCATTTCGCTGCACTCGCATTAACATCTGCTGACCATGTGTATGTGACCAATAAGATTTGATTTGATTTGTATCCAAGCCTGTCGAAGGTCACGTATGGAATGTTCTACATCGAGTGGCAACACATACGTGTTCTGTTGCACAGTTAGTGCCTGTTTTCATGAACGCCAGGGAAAAGTGCAAAGCTATGTCAGAGAGAGTGCTTATTGGTTGTGTGTGTGTGTGTGTGTGTGTGAGCCTCTAAGCCTCAACAGGGCCAGTATTGTGCCATTAGAGCAGCAGTATGTCAGGGGAGGGTTTAACCTGTGTTGAAATTCTCTCTCTGCAGTCGGCCCATCTGCTCCCTCCACGCCGCTCTCCAACACTTCCTCCATATGTAACGCCATACGTCCGTGTGCACCCACAACACATTCTCATGTATTAGTGTCACCTGGTTTAGATGCTTTTTCAATTACTTACATGTACATATGTGTGTGTGTGTGTAATAGCAATGATCTGCTACATGAGTTCCTGTTCGCACAGTCTAACCGCGTCCATGTGGGATTATTCGATTTATATCAGGTTGGTATTAGCCATCCCATGACTGCCGTGCCATCGTGTGCGTTTGTGGCATGACTGCTGATGCTGTGTGCTGTGGCCTTTATTATACAGTGTAGTCATTGGTTGGGTTCTCTGTCTGCTCTCACAGGTAGTTAGTGGACAGACCTGACTAGAGGTGGAAATGCCTGCAGCCAGCCCTAGGGCTACTCCCGCGTGTGTGTGTGTGTGTGTGTGTGTGTGTGTGTGTCACTAATGCAGGCAGGATCAGGGCATGTACTGTACAGGCCTTAGGGGTTCTGCTGTTGACTGCTGTACAGTACAGTGGTGGTTCATCACAGGTGAAATGTCAAACAGGCTACGTAATGCAGAAGCCCTCCACAGCTGTTCACACAGAAGTTTGTGTGAATTACCGATTTGTATTACCAATGTGACTGGCTGGACTGAAAAAGGCTAAATATGATTTTGAAGGTGGGCTACCATTGAGTGTGCGTGAGTGTGCCAGAGAGAAAGACAAAGTGTGTGTTTGCATGTAATGGATGTTCATTTTTTGCTTCTTATCATCCCCCTTCTCCACACACACACACACACACACACACACACACACACACACACACACACACACACACACACACACCACCACCACTGTTCCTTAAACCCCTCACACACATTCACACTGTTCCCACCCTTCCCTCCCGCCATGCTCCGCTCGTCCCTGACAGAGGGGTGTCCAAATTATCCTTGTTGCACAGAGCATGAAATTAGCAAGTGGCTCTGTGTGAACGCATTAGCATGGGGGTGTTAAGGAGCAGAAAGCCCCTCCCCCTCCCTTCTGTGTAACCAGGAAGATAGAAACACAGTGTGCATGGTGCAGAATGTGTGTTGCTATATAGGTCTGGGAATTGCCAGGGACCTCACAATACGATATGATCACTATTTAGGGCAATTTCCTCCTCCAGGCTAGATGGATGTCATATCCTACAATATGTCTCCCTTTTTCATTGTCCTTGATTAGGTGGATGCATTCAAGGCAATGTCCTTCTCTGTTTTTCAGTGTCAGCAGAGTAGCCCAGCTTGTCATTTTAGTGGTATTAATTGTTCTGCTATGGTTTCCAGACATGGACAGTAAAGTGGTGTAGAATTGCATGAACTATGTTTATAAAAGAAGAAAAAAAGAAAAAACTGGGATCCTCAAAAAATTTCAACATTATTTTTATTTTTTTTGCTTCCCCGAACTTGAAAATCCCGGGCAGCCATTGTCCCCATTCTTACTTAAAAATGTGAGCGGTATCGTTGACTGGTATAGCCAACATTTGTCCGTTCTGATTTGTCCTTATTTATTTTCCTATGTTTTGGTTGACTATATTGTCAGAGACTGCTGTAATGTTTTACCTTAGTATATTGTCTATCCAGAGAGAGATCAGGAAAGAGAGAATGACAGATGGAGACTGCAGGGCTTAGAGAGAGAGATGGAGAAGAGAACGAGTGTACCTCTGCAGGGCCCAGGAACGGCAACATGATCCTCAGGGATTTGGCCCCAGCCCCTTTACCCCTCCAGGCCCCCAGGGGCCTCCTAATGATTGGCTGATTGGTGACACAGAGAGCCAATCCCCAGCAGACACAGACAGGGTTAGAGGTTGGGTCAGCCACACGGCACCAAGCATCAATACTTCATCTATTCTGCTCTCTATAAAAAAGAGAACTCTGCCGCTTCACTCACTCCATCTCTCTATACCTCTCCTCTGATGCGCTGCTCTCCATCTTTCTCGTCCTCTCTCCTCCACTACACCAATCGCGCTTTCACGCTATGCCTCTCCTCCACTGCACTGTTGGCTTCATCCGTCTGTCTCTCTCCTTGTCCTATGCTGTAGACCTTCAAACACACTGACAAGCTGTGTCAGAATGCATTCAGGACTGAGCTTTTACGTGAGGCCACACATTGACACACAGAACCCAACACACGCCGTAAACACCTTGATGTGCTTTCACAGTGCTCTGGCCTGCAGTATGCTGCAGCATTTCGCCGTACCCCCTGTGTATGAAGTGTTGCTGCTGATCTGACTCCGTTCGCACGCACATATGCACACACACACACACACACACACACACACACACACACACACACACACACACACACACACACACACACACACACACACACACACACACGTCCTTCCCATGGATGTCCTCTTGCTTCCTCAGGATACAGCAACAGGCCTTTAGTAGATTTTTTTCTCAGCATGATTTCTTTCCACACACACACACACATCACCCACTACCTCAACTCTCCCGACTACTCTCACCGTCAGGGTTTGAGTCCTGTTGTGATCAGTTTTCCACAAAGAGCTGAAGTTTAGTCCCACATCAAACAGGACTCTTTAAGGGTTAGATGACAGACAGCTAGCGATGCAGTTTGGAGCTCCTGACTCCTCTCTCCTCTGATCTCACAGAGAACATCAGTACTATACACCATGTCTGCAGGTCAGGCGCGCTTCTCCAATACTGTGACTCTGACACCGGGACTGGCACCCGGAATAACAATAGGGAAGGAGCTTGGAGATGGAAGTCTAGAAGTTTGACGGCACACTAGAGAAACGTAAAGTCAGAAATTATCAGAGGGTGTACTGTAGTCTTTTAGTGAAGACTTATATGGCGTTTGAGGTAGGCTGTATAAAGGGCTGAGGGAGAAAGTTGAATGGAGGGATATTGAGAGAGATGAGATGAGATATAGGCCCAGAGAAATGATGACGACATGGGGCTGAGGAAATCACGGGCCGATTGGTGATCACTCTCTCACTCCCAGAAGTCCCCCTGTTAATGAAGTCTGTGTGTGTGCACAACTGACTCCTACCTATCTGCTGGTCAGATTAAAGCCGTGAGGGTAGACCAATAGGCAATCATCAGCCAGAACATAACTCACTGCAAAACACTTCTCTCTCTCTGTTTCCCTCTTACTCACTTTATCTACCCGTATCTCTGTTTTTCTTCCTTTGCTCTCTGTTTATCTGTTTGTCTCTCTGTCTCGGTCTTTCTCTGTCTTTTCAATTCAATTTGCTTTATTGGCATGACGTAACAATGTACATATTGCCAAAGCTTACTTTTGATATTTACAATATGAAAATAATAAGAATCAAAATTGTCAACGGGACAACAGTAACAACAATAACCAAGGGTCAAAATAACCATACATTGAACAATAAGCATACAGTAGAGTACATGTGCAGGTTGGTTGGTCTGTCAGACATTGTCCCTCATCTTATGGCAGGCAGCAATGTAGTGCGCTGCCAACCCACAGCTCTCTGCGTCCTCCCCCAACAGGATGGGTAGCCTACTCTCATCAGAGAGGTCTTTGAAACCTTGAATAAGGGTTTCAAATTTGGGGAAATGACACTCTCTAATTGTTTTATATTTTTGACATTTTGTCAGGAAATGCCGCTCTGTCTCAGGTTCTGCTGTTGTGCAGTGGTTGCACAGCCTTTCCTCTACAGGGAGCCAGGTTTTCCTGTGTCTACCCTTCTCAATGGCAAGGCTGTGCTCACTGAGCCTGTACTTTGTCAAGGTTTTTCTAAGGTTTTGATCAGTAACCATGGTCAAATAGTTTGCCATGGTGTACTGTCGATTTAGGGCCAGATAGCACTGCATTTTGCTTTGTGTTTGTGTCTCCCAATAAGCAATGTAGTTTTGATTGTGTTGTAATTTGTTTTATTCTGATTGGATGTTCTGGTCCTGAGGCTTCAGTGTGTTAGTAGAACAGGTTTGTGAACTCAGCACCAGGACCAGCTGGATGAGGGGACTCTCTTCTTTGCTCAGCTCTTGGCATTGCATGGCTTGGTAATGATATGAAAGTGGGTCACTGTATTTTAGATGTTTCCAAAACTGAATTGCTCTTTTTTGAGTTTTTATTATTAGTGGTTATTGGCCTAATTCTGTCCTGCATGCATTGTTTGTAGTTTTCCTCTGGACATGTAGGAGAATCTTACAGAACTCTGCATGCAGGGTTTCAATGGGGTGTTTGGTGAAATTTTGTGAAATCTTGTTTTGCAAGTGGACCCCCACACCTCGCTGCCATAAAGTGCAATTGGTTCAATGACACATTCATTTAGTTTTAGCCAAATTTTAATAGGTATTTCAATTTGAATTTATTTTTTAATGGCGTAGAATGCCCTGCGTGCTTTCTCTCTCAGTTCATTCACTGCCTCATTAAGGTGTCCAGCTGAGCTTATTTTTAAACCTAAATAATTCTAGTGTGTGCAGTACTCTATATATTTTGCACCAATTTGAGAACTTTGTTCTAATTCCCTGAGATCTGGATCTTCTCTGGAAAATCATTATTTTAGTCTTTTTGGGGTTTACTGCCAGGGCCCAGGTCTGGCAGTACTGCTATAGCAGGTCCAGGCTCTGCTGTAGGCCATGTGCTGTGGGTGACAGCAGGCATAGGTCATCTGCGGAGAGTAGGCATTTAACCTCTGAATTGTGGAGACTAACATCAGGGGCTGAGGATTTTTCTAGAATAGTGGCCAATTCGTTGATGTAAATATTGAAGAGTGCAGGGCTCAGATTGCAACCCTGGCGAAGGCCCCGCCCCTGGTTAAAGAATTCTGTCCTTTTCTTGCCAATTTTAATGCTGCACATATTTCCAGTATACATTGATTTAATTATGTCATATGTTTTAGCCCCTACACCACTTTCAATAACTTTGTATAAAAGTCCTGTATGCCAAATGGAATCAAATGCTTTTTGGAAGTCGATAAAGCAAGCGTATATTTTGGTATTATTTTGGTGGACATGTTTATCTATCGGGGTGTGTAGGGTGTAAATATGATCAGTTGTGCGATGTTTTGGTATAAATCCAATTTGGCTTTTACTCAAGACATTGTGCTTATTAAGGAAGTTTAGAACTCTTACGTTTATAATACTACAGACAACCTTCCCCAGGTTACTGTTCACACAAATGCCTCTGTAATTGTTGGGGTCAAATTTGTCTCCGTTCTTAAAGATTGGGGTTATGAGTCCTTGATTCCAGATGTCAGGGAAATAACCTACACTCAGGATCAAATTAAACAGTTTTAATATAGCCAATTGAAATTTTGCACTAGTGAGTTTAAGCATTTCATTTAGGATGCTATCAGGTCCGCATGCTTTTTTGAATTTGAGGGCCTGAAGTTTCTTATAGAGCTCCTGGTCAGTAATTGGGGAGTCCAATGGATTTTGATTGTCCTTTATAGCTTTTTCTAATCCATTCAACTTCTCATGAATTTGGAATTGTTCTGCGTTTGTGTCAATTTGAACGGTGTTGTGGAGTGTTAAATTGGGTTGTCCATATGTCAACATTTTGTATCGCTAATTCCTCTTGTTTCGATTTTT
Organism: Salvelinus namaycush; assembly: GCF_016432855.1. NCBI lineage: Eukaryota > Metazoa > Chordata > Actinopteri > Salmoniformes > Salmonidae > Salvelinus > Salvelinus namaycush. The sequence continues at coordinate 2,167,313 of NC_052344.1, read as the reverse complement.
TTTTTTTTCTTCCAATTTTGCCAGAAGTTGTTTTTGTTTTATGGACTCCTCAATTAGTGTCAGCTGCTTGCTGTTGTACTGTGCGTTTTTGGTTCTGAGTGTACGTTTATATAGTTTTGAAGTCTCACAGTAATGAAGGCTTAATTCACCATTATTCGGGTCCCTGTGCTTTTGGTTGGATAGTGTTCTAAGTTTTTTCCTTATAATTTTACAATCTGCATCAAACCAGTTGTCATCTGTGGTCTTTTTTGTTTTGTTTTTTATCAATTTCACTTGTGCTTCTTTTGCCATTTGCCTGAATATATAGTTGATGTTTTTTACTGCTAGATTGATGCCTTCTTTACTGTGAGTGAAAGTGCTATCCAGAAAGTTATCTAAGAGTGTTTGGATATTTTGGTTACAGGTTGCTTTCTGGTATTCTTCTGTACTGTTTTGGGCCCATCTGTATGATTTTCTGGTTGTTGTACATCATGTTGTACTAATCTCTCTCTCGATCTCTCTACTACTCTGCCCTCTGTCTGTCCCCTGCCTGAGTTATTGACAGTGGAGATGAGGTGTGTGTTCTGCCCTGTGTCAGCTCTCTCTCTTCACTCACCCTGTCTGGGTTTTCTCTCTGTCTCCAGATGACCTCTCCCCCTCTCCATCACCTCTCCTCCATCTCTCCCTCTGTTTTCTAATTCCACCACTCCATCTTCATCTCTCCTTCGCTTGAAGGTAAATCCCAGTCATATTAGCGTTTTATGGGAGACCTTTCACCCAATCTAGCCTAGATTCCAAGCTACATGTATTGGCTTGTCTAAACGGCACACGACTTATTTAACAGACATGTCCTTATTGTAATGTGAGTGGAGAGGTCTTGCACTTCGTGTCCATTAGCAGGCTTGTTAAAGCCGATGGAATTGGACAGCTTGGCTCACTCATCCTGTGCCGCAGTTGCACAAGCGGCGTCTTAATGCGTCCCTCTCTTCTCTTTACTGTGTGTGTGCGTGTAGGCATGCGTGTGTAGGATAAGTGTCCTTGTAGTGAGGCATTTTTATGTGGCCCTCTTACATCTTTAAACAGGTTGCGCTGAAGAGGGCCTGGCACACTGAGGAAACCAGGCCGCTGAGAGGGGGATAGAGAGAGAGAGAGAGAGAGAAAGAAAGAGACAGTGGCTGAGAGGGGAAGAAGAAGAGCGAAAGAGATGGAGGCTAAGAAAGAAATAGAGTGCAAAGATTCATAGAGGGAAGCAAAGGCACAGAGTGGGAAGGGGGAAAAAAATGACAAGGAAAGGCATAGCGAGGAGGGAGAGAGAAGGAGAACGAGGGCGTCCAGTGCTTTTTCTTTTATGGTGGTCATTAATTAAGGTCCCATCATGGTCCCATTCCCCCGGGGAGAGGTGAGAGAGAAACAATTAAAATGATCCACGAGTAGACTCTGCTGCAGATAACTGACACTTAAAGGAAAACTCCACATAAATGATCTTTCTTTTTTTTTTTTTTCATTAGTCCATTGTTGGTACAGTCCCAAAATGTTTTGCATGTCAGCAGTCAAGTTTTCAAGATATTGCTTAACAGCACATCATCGCCAGTGACACTTTGCTTCTTGAAAGTCAAATATCTGCCGACATGCAAAACATTTTGGGACTGTATCAAATCAATTTGTATTTAGCAGATGTTATTGTGGGTGTAGCGAAATGCTTGTGTTCTTAGCTCCAACAGTGCAGTAGTATCTAACAATTCACAACAATACACACAAATCTAAAAGTAAAAGAATGGAATTAAGAAATATGTCAATAATAGGACGAGCAATGTCTGAGTTGCATTGCTTTCCGGCTGGTTGTAATAACACAAAAAAAATGTTCTGGGATAAAAATGTAATAAATACTGCTTTCTAAGGAGCGAGAAGCAGAGCTGCCATGTCTGTTGGTGCCATCTTACTCCGTGTCAACAGTGGACTAATGAAAAAGATACCAAAAATGGAGCGTATTTTGTCCTTTAAGGTGTGCCCTGGCATCACTGCCATGTACAGTATAAAAACACCCACTAGTCTAGTTTACCATTAATACTAGCTGCTTAGTGAAAATAGGAAGTTAGAGAGGTTGGAATGATGAAGAAAGAACTTTTGTCTTGTATGTTTTAGAAGCTTTATGGGGGAATTGTATCGAGTAGCAACTGTTTATTAGTAAGTAGGAACTTGGATAGTAACTACTGTGAAGCTGCCATATCTCATGCTTCATAATATGTACATAGATGTGTTGGAATTTCTATGTCGATAAGTGATTTGCTTAGGCCTCGTCGATGTGCCCTACACAGGTATATGCAGTCTGCACTCGGCAGTGTCTCACACCTGTGTATGTTTTAACCTCAATGGGAAGGGAATGTTTCCACAGCCGTACCTCCAACAGTTAGTTGAAGAGCACTATCCCTGTCCTGTCTGTTTATTGGAGTGAAGAAGGAACACAGCCATTGATTTTCATTACGCTCCCTCCGTGTCTGGCATAAACGATGACCTGTTGCCCCTCGCTGTGAATACGCAAATATCATACTTGCCCTGTGCTTTGCTTCACTGTGCTGCGCCACTGAACTGCAGCACACCTGCCCGGAATGGAAAATGTAATTTTTTCGAACAACCCCCTCTTCTCCAGTGCGAACAGCATTAGTCTTGACTATTTACCCAGGAAAGTGGGAATAATTCCCTTCCTCAGAGAGTCTTGACATGGCGCTGCATCTGTAAGAGACATCCAGGGACGGTGGAATTATTCATAACCTGGCCCAGTCCAGCCCAATGTGGTTATTGGGTTATTGCTTAGCTGCTCTCTCGCTCCCAGACACACGCATGTACACACACACGCACACACACACACACTTTCTATCTCTGCTCCCTCTCTCAGACTGTTTGATTGTGGCTGGGATAATATTTTTACTTAAAAAAATGTTTAACCTTTATTTAACTAGGCAAGTCAGTTAAGAACAACTTCTTATTTTCAATGACGGCCTAGGAACAGTGGGTTAACTGCCTTGTTCATGGGCAGAACGACAGATTTTTACCTTGTCAGCTAGGGGATTCGATCTTGCAACATTCCGGATACTAGTCCAACGCTCTAACCACTAGGCTACCTGCCGCCCCACAGGAGTAGTTGTTCAGGGGCAGGGGCAGCTCGGGGATTCGATCCAGCAACCTTTTGGTTACTGACCCAACGCTCTAATTAGCCACTAGGCTACCTGCCGCCCCAAATATAATATGCAAATATACAGTCGTGGCCAAAAGTTTTGAGAATGACACAAATATACATTTTCACAAAGTCTGCTGCCTCAGTTTGTATGATGGCAATTTGCATATACTCCAGAATGTTATGAAGAGTGATCAGATGAATTGCAATTAATTGCAAAGTCCCCCTTTGCCATGCAAATGATCTGAATCCCTGCAAATGAACTGAGAACACTCTGTCATGCTGATTGAGTTCGAATAACAGACTGGAAGCTTCAAAAAGAGGGTGGTGCTTGGAATCATTTTTCTTCCTCTGTCAACCATGGTTACCTGCAAGGAAACGTGCCGTCATCATTGCTTTGCAGGCAAGGATATTGCTGCAAGTAAGATTGCACCTCAATCAACCATTTATCAGATCATCAAGAACTTCAAGGAGAGCGATTCAATTGTTGTGAAGAAGGCTTCAGGGCACCGAAGAAAGTCCAGGAAGCGCCAAGACCGTCTCCTAAAGTTGATTCAGCTGCGGGATTGGGGCACCACCAGTACAGAGCTTGCTCAGGAATGGCAGCAGGCAGGTGTGAGTGCATCTGCACGCACAGTGAGGCGAAGACTTTTGGAGGATGGCCTGGTGTCAAGAAGGGCAGCAAAGAAGCCACTTCTCTCCAGGAAAAACATCAGGGACAGACTGATATTCTGCAAAAGGTACAGGGATTGGACTGCTGAGGACTGGGGTAAAGTCATTTTCTCTGAATCCCCTTTCCGATTGTTTGGGGCATCCAGAAAAAAGCTTGTCCGGAGAAGACAAGGTGAGTGCTACCATCAGTCCTGTGTCATGCCAACAGTAAAGCATCCTGAGACCATTCATGTGTCTTCTCAGCCAAGAGAGTGCGCTCACTCACAATTTTGCCTAAGAACACAGCCATGAATAAAGAATGGTACCAACACATCCTCCGAGAGCAACTTCTCCCAACCATCCGGGAACAGTTTGGTGACGAACAATGCCTTTTCCAGCATGATGGAGCACCTTGCCATAAGGCAAAAGTGATAACTAAGTGGCTCAGGGAACAAAACATCAATATTTTGGGTCCATGGCCAGGAAACTCCCCAGACCTTAATCCCATTGAGAACTTGTGGTCAATCCTCAAGAGGCGGGTGGACAAACAAAAACCCACAAACTCCAAGCATTGATTATGCAAGAATGGCCTGACATCAGTCAGGATGTGGCCCAGAAGTTAATTGACAGCATGCCAGGGCGGATTGCAAAGGTCTTGAAAAAGAAGGGTCAACACTGCAAATATTCAACTTCATGTAAGTGTCAATAAAAGCCGTTGACACATGCTTGTAATTATACTTCAGAATTCCGTAGTAACATCTGACAAAAATATCTAAAGATACTGAAGCAGCAAACTTGGTGGAAATTAATATTTGTCATTCTCAAAACTTTTGGCCACGACTGTACATTTGCAGATGAGATGCCTGTATGTTGAGAGTTTGTGAAGACCAGTATTACTGTGAGCACTTGAACATATTGTCCCATTTCCACTCCTTTCCTCCTTCAGTCTGTTTTAAGAGCTTTTAATTGTCTTCCCCTGGATAGCCCTTTAGATGAGGGCTACAGACCATCTCACTCGCTCTCTCACTTTAATTTCCCTCCTTTATTCAGCGCTGTAAAAGCGGGCCTGGAAATGGAATGAGCGTCTGAAAGAAGGTAGGAGAAAAAGTAAAGGGCAAATTTAAAAGGGGTTTTGTCTTTCAGCTCCTAGTCGAGTGTAAATTCTCCGATTGTGACAGAAAATATTTTATTAATCCCCCCCCCCTCAGTAAGCGTCCAAATTCCCAATCTGAGAGTAGATTTAAGTCTTTCTTTCAAACATAATGTCAAGGTATAGTAGGCCTAAGTGGAGAGATGGAGATGGAGGATGCTATGGTATTATCTTCACTGTCGCTCTACTGCTGCTTTCTGATGCTGTCTGTTCAGTACTGAGTTCATTGTCAAAATAACTCTGGATATGTTAGAACATTTGTTTTAGTTGTGTAATTCTCTCTCTCTCTCTCTCTCTCTCTCTCTCTCTCTCTCTCTCTCTCTCTCTCTCTCTCTCTCTCTCTCTCTGCAGGCTGAACCTGAGGGATTCTCTCAGTTCCACCTCTACGTGTGTGCTGCTTTCCTGGTGCGATGGAGGAAAGAGATTCTGGACGAGAGAGATTTCCAGGTAAGAGAGAAGGATGGAAATGTATGGTGTCATACCTACATCACCTTTTTACTGAGGTCCTGGGTGAGAAAAATACCCCCTTTTTTAATAGTGATGTTTCCATGGCTTTTTATTTGAAAGAGTGGGGTCTCTGACTCTATCCCCATGTTGCTCTATTTAAGAAAGGCTGTCGTTTGAACTTTGGTCATTTGGCCACAAAGGGTGCTGTTTAAAAGTAGTGCTTTGTTTATACAGGGAATAGGGTGTCATTTGAGACTGTGCCACTAAGTATGAATGTGAGTCCCTGTAGGGCTGAGCAGAGTGTGCCAGCCAGTGTGATCTTCTCTCCAGCACATCCCAGCCCAGCACTCCGCTCATCATTAACTACAGGGATCAGGGGTCATATTGGCTGCATTAGTGGGATGACAGCAGCAGCTGCTGCAAGGTGACATTGGCATGAAGCAGGAATCAGACTTCGGGCCCTGCCCCCTAGTTCCTCTCTTCTATTCTCTCCGTTTCTCTTATTGACTGACGTGTCTTCTCTTGTCTTCCCCTGCATGCATCTTCTCTTCTCTCTTGAAAAATACCTCTCAACCACACTCTGAAGAGTTTTGGGTCAATGGATGCTGCTTCAGCTTTAATGAGACACGTTTCCAAGTTCTCATTTCCTCTCCCTCCTGGTCCCTCATTGCCCTTCCTCTCCCTCCTAGTTCCTTATTACCCTTCCTCTCCCTCCTTTTCCCTCCCTCTCTTCCTTCTTCCCTCTCTGTGCAGATTGAATTGAGACTGGTGTGTGGTTGAATATGCAGAGGGTCAGTGGTGCATGTCGCGAGGGGCTCAGTGTGTCGGTGTGTGTGAGCATGCGCCTGTGTGTGTGTGTCCGTGTGTCGCAGTTGATTTATAGTGTTTACAGTGCCCACTGATTTAGTATTATCCCTGCTGCACCGCTGCACCACACACACACACAGCTTGGCATGCAGACTGCCACCGACGCGCCAGAGGCACTAACACTCGCATCCATCTATCCTCTTTTCCTCCTCCCCTGGGAGAGAGAGAGAGAGGGGGGGGCTCTCTTTTTCTCTACCTCTCCCTCCTTTAGACCTCCAGTGTTCCTCTCCCCTCTTTCTTTGTCCTTTTTCTCTCCCTTTTTGCGCTCTCTCCCTCTTTCTCCCTCCGTCCGTCTCGCTCTCTTTTGCTGAACATACAGTGCATTTGGAAAGTATTCAGACCCCTTGACTTTTTCCACATTTTGTTACTTTACAGCCTTATTCTGAAATGGATTTCCTCATCAATCTACACACAATACCCCACAATGACAAAGCAAAAAAAAATATATATTTTTTCTTCTCATTTATAAAACAAATTGAAACTGATTTCACATTTACATAAGTATTCAGACCCTTTACTCAGTACTTTGTTGAAGCACCTTTGGCAGCGATTACAGCCTCGAGTCTTCTTGGGTATGACGCTACAAGCTTGGCACACCTGTATTGGGGGAGTTTCACCCATTCTTCTCTGCAGATCCCCTCAAGTTCTGTCAGGTTGGATGGGGAGCGTTGCTGCACACAGGTCTCTCCAGAGATGTTCGATCAGGTTAAAGTCCGGGCTCTGGCCGGGCCACTCAAGGACATTCACAGACTTGTCCCGAAGCCAATCCTGCAGAATCTTGTTTCTTAAGTTCTGAGACTATTTAGGTTCCTTTTGGAAAACTCCAAGCGGGCTGTCATGTGCCTTATTCTGAAGAGTGGCTTCCGTCTGGTCACTCTACCATAAAGGCTTGATTGTTAGAGTGCTGCAGATATGGTCATCCTTTTAGAAGGTCCTCCCATTTCCAGAGGAACTCTAGAGCTCTGTCAGAGTGACCATCGGGTTCTTGGTCACCTCCCTGACCAAGGCCCTTCTCCCCCGACTGCTCAGTTTGGCCGGGCGGCCAGCTCTAGGAAGAGTTTTGGTGGTTCCAAACTTCTTTCATTGAAGAATGATGGACACCACTGTGGTTCTTGGGGACCTTCAATGCTGCAGAAATGTTTTGGTACCCTTCCCCAGATCTGTGCCTCGACACAATCCTGTCTCGAATCTCTAAGACAATTCCTTCGACCTCATGGCTTGGTTTTCGCTCTGACATGAACTGTCAACTATGGGAACTTATATAGATGGGTGTATGCCTTTTCGAATCATGTCCAATCAATTGAATTTACCATTGAATTTGTAATACATTTGCCAAGATTTATGAAACCCCATAATGACAAAGCGAAAACAGGTTGTTGTGTGTAGATTGCTGAGTTTTTTTTATTAAGTTAATCGATTTCGGAATAAGCTTGTAACGTAACAAAATATGGGAAAAGTCAAGGGATCTGAATACTTTCCGAAGCCACTGTATGTTCCACCGTCACCACTGATTTACACCTCTACCTTACACCCGCTGTGAAACCTCATGAGAACATTTATACCTTTTTGACTATAGTGCTGAGGGCCATGTTCACGTTTCTTCTTAATTAATTGCCTACAGTATAGTATGATTCTACTTGGAATGGGATGGCGGTTTGGCATTTCCCTCTGGGGATAAGGAGAGAGAGAGAGAGAGAGAGAGAGAGAGAGAGAGAGAGAGAGAGAGAGAGAGAGAGAGAGAGAGAGAGAGAGAGAGAGAGAGAGAGAGAGAGAGAGAGAGAGAGAGAGAGAGAGAGAGAGAGAGAGAGAGAGAGAGAGAGAGAGAGAGAGAGAGAGACGGGGGGAGAGAGACGGGGGGAGAGAGAGAGAGAGACGGGGGGAGAGAGACGGGGGGAGACGGGGAGAGAGAGAGACGGGGAGAGAGAGACGGGGGGAGACGGGGAGAGAGAGACGGGGAGAGACGGGGAGAGAGAGAGACGGGGAGAGAGATCTCTCTACTTATCCCCAGAGGGAAATGCCAAACCGCCATCCCATTCCAAGTAGAATCATACTATACTGTAGGCAATTAATTAAGAAGAAACGTGAACATGGCCCTCAGCACTATAGTCAAAAAGGTATAAATGTTCTCATGAGGTTTCACAGCGGGTGTAAGGTAGAGGTGTAAATCAGTGGTGACGGTGGAACATACAGTGGCTTCGGAAAGTATTCAGATCCCTTGACTTTTCCCATATTTTGTTACGTTACAAGCTTATTCCGAAATCGATTAACTTAATAAAAAAAACTCAGCGAGAGAGAGAGAGAGCCACGAGAGAGAGAGAGAGCCACGAGAGAGAGAGAGAGCCACGAGAGAGAGAGAGAGCCACGAGAGAGAGAGAGAGCCACGAGAGAGAGAGAGAGCCACGAGAGAGAGAGAGAGCCACGAGAGAGAGAGAGAGCCACGAGAGAGAGAGCCACGAGAGAGAGAGAGAGCCACGAGAGAGAGAGAGAGCCACGAGAGAGAGAGAGAGCCACGAGAGAGAGAGAGAGAGAGAGCCACGAGAGAGAGAGAGAGAGAGAGAGCCACGAGAGAGAGAGAGAGAGAGAGCCACGAGAGAGAGAGAGAGAGAGAGAGAGAGAGAGAGAGAGAGAGAGAGAGAGAGAGAGAGAGAGAGAGAGGTGTGATTATGAGAACTGAAATGAGTGTTCAATCTAAAGGTGTGGATTTGGCTATACAATGAGTCGCCATGGCGACCGTGTCACAAAATGAGACTTGGGTTAATGCCACTGTGCGCGAGACTGTGCGCGCGAGGGTGCGAGTCTGTGTGTGCGAGTCTGTTTCTGCGTGTGTGTGGCTGACATTCTCCCTGTCAGTGTTCTGCGCCTCCTGCTCTGACTGTGCTTTGACCACCTGCAGCCTTAGCTAGCCAGTCCCCTCCTCGGTACTGACCACTGATGTCCTGACGGCCAGGCCTATTCTTGGCAGAAAGGGCTGGTAATAAGTTTGACCTATTTAGGCAGCCAGGCAGCAGAGGACCAGAACATGACAGTAGACTAGAGCCAGTCTCAGGTCCATTATGTATCAGCCAGGCAGGGGAGGACCAGAGACCAGAGCTGGACAGGAGTCACAAGACGGACAGACGCAGACCTTGCCTACTTCTATCATCCCAGGCCAAGGCCTGCTGTTCAGGCCGACCTGCCTCAAGCAAAACCACCCCGGTAATAGGGCTTTGCTCCCCAGAAAAACTAACCTACCTCTGGGCTTCTTCCCTTCAAACTCACATCCAAGACTGGGTCTTTGGCTCCCAGCTAGCTAACCCACCCTAGTCTTTGGCTTTGCCCCTATTAAGTGGCTTTGGCTTTGACCTTAGCCTCCATCAAACCAACCTCGACTCTAGTTGATAGCCCCAGTAAATCCCCCCCCCCCCCCCCCCCCCCAGCAGCCCACCCACCCACCCTGACTCCAGCCCAGCTCCAGGACTTGGCACCATCTCCACAGGTTGGCCAGGCCTCAGAGCCTGCTCCATTACTCCCACAAACAGTCTGTCTCTCTCAGCAGTGACCTTTCGTCTGGGTCTTTTGATTACCATGCAGGGACAGTTCAGAGCACACTAACTCACACTGTTCTGCTCTCCTCTCACACCGTACTGTACTCTTCTGGTAGCTCCAGGCTACTCTTGCCCGCACTCGCTGACTGCGTCTCAAATGGGTCTCTTTCCCTTATATAGTGGACTACTTTTGACCAGAGCCCTATGGGTCCTCGTCAAAAGTAGTGCACTATAAATGGAATAGGGTGCCTTTTGAGACACACACTCTGCCTCTCTCCTCACTGGACTACAACAAGGCTCAGTACTGATGGAGTGAACACTAGGCCTCCCTGGTAGGGTTAAGCTAGTAAATGACATGACATGACTGATTATTTAAATAAAAACAGGCTTCAGTAATCTATAATTCACTGCTTTCTTGTTGTGGGGTTGGATCGGGGGGTTTGTTCCAATTCAACTCAATGCGGAATAGAAAATGTAATTGACTCAGAGTCTAAAGGGTTATTGCATCCCTCCTGCACCTTTAGTAAACTGAATGACCCATAGAGGAGTGCGGTGCATAGTGATGCCATGGCTCTGTTAGGCTGTTAGCTTGGCATTAGCCTGGGGGGATAATGACAGCTTCCTGTGGTTCACAGACCTTGTTCTGGTCAGCCTCTCTAATCACTGAGTCTCTGAGTATATTCGTATAGCTCCCAAGAGCACTGCTTGTGACACGGAGTGCATCGGATTTGTTTGTGTGGGTGTGTGCACATGCATGTGCAGACACAGAGTTTAAGAGTTTTCTTGTTGTGTGTGTGTGTGTTGAGAGAGTTGAAGAGTTCACCGTGTGTGGGTGTGCGCGCACGCATGTCTGTGTGTTTATGAGCACTTGTCTGTGTGGCTCCTCTATCCACTGTGCCTGCCGTCTGCTCTCCTCTTTTTCCCCTCTCCCCTCCTGGCCCCCTTGCAGTGAGCCACCACAGGCCACAGACAGCCAAATGTCAGAGCCCGCTGGCATGTACCGAGGCCAATATGCAGCAAATGAGCCCTCATTATCTATTTGTTTATCACATAATGGGAAGCCTTTTCTCAGGCTAATGAAACGGACACAAAGGCTGCAGCCCAAAATGGCACCCTATTCCCTTTACTGCTTTTCAACAGGACTCTGGTCAAAGGTTGTGCGCTATGTAGGGAATAGGGTGCCATTTGGGATTCACCCAAAGATTCCTTTTCCTCCCAGTCTCTGATTAGCGATTACATTTCCCCTGGCCTCTGGTTTCACAGAAAAGGATGATCAAACTGGTCTACAAATTTACATTTACATTTAAGTCATTTAGCAGACGCTCTTATCCAGAGCGACTTACAAATTGGAAAGTTCATACATATTCATCCTGGTCCCCCCGTGGGAATTGAACCCTGGTCCCCCCGTGGGAATTGAACCCACAACCCTGGCGTTGCAAGCGCCATGCTCTACCAACTGAGCCACACGGGACCACAAATCAGGGCAGAATCTAGGCCCACTGTCTTGTAATGCATCCCGGACCTTACCTTAAAGCTAGAATCCTTATATGGTGAAAGTGCCACGTCCGTTTGGGATATTACAACGACAAAGACGTTCCCGTCGCACGTGCGCGAGAACAGCAGAATATGTACTGCAATATTATTGACCATGCTGCTGGATGCTCCTCTCCTCCGTTGAATCAACGAAACAGAAATGTTGACATGGGCACTGGGGTGAAAATATCTTCATTGCAGGGTATAACCTGTGCTTTATACGGCTTATATACAGGCATTACTTAAACAGCTGTTCCTATGCTCATACAGGTTCCTTAGAGCATCATTCACCAGTCTAAAGTCAGCAGCCGACAAGCAGTCTAGCGCTAGCTGCTGTCTTAGCTGTCCATTACTTGTCCTATTCAGTTGTCTTTGTCCTGCCATAAACCAGAGGCTGGCTCACCTGACACCTCCCACGCACCTTTCCCCCCAGCTTAGCCCTGTACAGAACAGAGGCCTCACACACTGCCTCTGTCACCCTCTCTATCTCTGTTTGTCTGTCTGTCCAGGCTTCCTCTCTGGGGAAAGACACCAAAATTAAATCTAGAATCGGCTTCCTATTTCGCAACAAAGCATCCTTCACTCATGCTGCCAAACATACCCTGGTAAAACTGACCATCCTACCGATCCTCGACTTCGGCGATGTCATTTATAAAATAGCCTCCAACACTCTACTCAGCAAATTGGATGCAGTCTATCACAGTGCCATCCGTTTTGTCACCAAAGCCCCATATACTACCCACCACTTCGACCTGTATGCTCTCGTCGGCTGGCCCTCGCTTCATACTCCTTGCCAAACCCACTGGGTCCAGGTCATCTACAAGTCTCTGCTAGGTAAAGCCCCGCCTTACCTCAGCTCACTGGTCACCATAGCAGCACCCACTCGTAGCACGCGCTCCAGCAGGTATATCTCACTGGTCTCCCCCAAAGCCAATTCCTCCTTTGGTCGCCTTTCCTTCCAGTTCTCTGCTGCCAATGACTGGAACGAACTGCAAAAATCACTGAAGCTGGAGACTTCTATTTCCCTCACTAACTTTAAACATCAGCTGTCAGAGCAGCTCACAGATCACTGCACCTGTACATAGGCTTTCTGTAAACAGCCCATCCAACTACCTCATCCCCATACTGTATTTATTTATTTATCTTGCGTCTTTACACGCCAGTATCTCTACTTGCACATTCTTCTTCTGCACATCTACCATTCCAGTGTTTAATTGATATATTGTAATTACTTGGCCACCATGGCCTATTTTTTGCCTTAACTCCCTTATCTTACTTCATTTGCACTCACTGTATATAGACTTTTTGTTGTCTTTTTTTTCTACTGCATTATTGACTGTATGTTTTGTTTATTCCATGTGTAACTCTGTGTTGTTGTATGTGTCGAACTGCTATGCTTTATCTTGGCCAGGTCGCAGTTGCAAATGAGAACTTGTTCTCAACTAGCCTACCTGGTTAAATAAAGGTGATTTAAAAAAAGAATCTCTGATCTTTGTGACCAATACCCCCCCGAGTCTGAAACCAGTAGAACACGTTTAACTATTGATAGATGGATGGGGTGAGGGAGAAAGAAAATAGAAACAGGTGGAATCCATCTTCCACTGTGTCGTTGTAACAGTTTTGATTTAAATCGAGTTTAGCCTCCAATGGTAAGGGCTTGGAGTTGAGACGCTGTCGTGCAGGGGTTGCTGCGTGGTTCTCCCAGGGTTCTGTAAATCTGTATCCGTTCACAGTTCGACACCACAGCCCAGGAGCGCTTACCCTGACACACATTTAGTCACGAGCAATGGCACGTACACGCACACGCACGAGATGGCCCCAGCAGCTCCCGCAGCCAACCAAGCGTGTGAAGCAGAACACTCGGAAGTTCTGTGCTCTCATAATGGACATCATACATGAGTGCAGGCCTTAATTAAAAAGAGAGGATGTATGGCCATGTGATAACCTGCATGTTAACTCACACTTAACAATATCACATTGTTTAATACACACCACTCTCACGCGGTATCATTCATTCCCTTAATATTAGACTGCAGTTGCTGTACAACTTTTCTCCAGCCAATTTAACATTTACATCCACAAATGTCGACAAACATTAATGACCTCACACTTGCTCAGTCCCACATGTTCCCACTGTAACCTCACCCATCCTGCCCGTCTCACAGTAACACTTTCTCATTTCTCATCCCCTGGATATGTCTAGTGCTTGCAATACTTTATGCCGTATAGCTTCAAACTGCCTCTCTGTAGCCCACATTTTTTCAGTATTTAATGTGTTTGAGACATCCAGTGTCTTAATAGAGGGTCATTTAATTTCCAGTTTTTTAGCAAACGTTTTTCAAGAGGATTGATGAGAAAGTACAGTCAGTCCAACACATTTGGGTATTTCACCGCTCCCTCATATGCCATGTCTTAAATTATGCAGATAGGCGGATTTAAAGAAAATGTATAATGTAAACCTTCTGACAGCCAACTCTCGAACTCCGCCCGTAACTTTTGGACTTCATTGCACTCCCAGAAAGCATGAATCATTGAGTCGCTGTTAGTTTTAGACATGACTCTGCCGTTGTGCTGTAAAATGTGTGATTTTTGTCTCTTCTATAAACATTTCTGTACATTAGTTTAGACTGGATTAAGCGTACATTTTGTTTGTTCCAACACTCACTCCATCTTGTGCCAATATCAGTTATTTTTAGGTCTTGGTTCCAATAGTTTATTTATTTTTTCCAAAGAGATTCAGTTGGATAGGCTTTCTGCAATGTTTTGTACATCTTACCTATCGTATGAGTATCCTTTTCTTACTTATAGAATTCCCTCATTTGCTTTGATGTCCAAAAGATTTCAGATCAAGATTTCATGATATAAAACTTTTAAGTTGCATGTATTTGAAAATGTATATGTTGGTCAGTCCAAAATTCCTTTCTTAATTCTGTCATGTCAATAATTGTATATCCTATTGCCAAGTAATTTATGGTTTATTTGCCTTTAGTTTTCCATGCGGGCCAATTCATCAGTGAATTCTGAAAAGCTTTCCAAGTATTGTTCCATAGTGGTGTATTTTTAGGGATTGATATTGGTTCTTGTAGAATCCGTTTCATTTTCTTCCATATTGTTATAGTTTTCTTAACTATGAAGATGTTAATGTTCTTAGCTCCATCCTTTGAAAAAAGACGTGAAAAGATTCTGGGGGTGATCATGTGCATCTTCAGTATGTACCCGTTGTTCCTCTTTAGTGCATTTAACTATATGTTGCAAGTAAAAGCCTTGGGTGGTGAGTTGATACAATTCTACATCTGGAAGGTTAAAACCACCCTCAGAATTATGAACTTGTAATACTTTACCATTTATTCAATGAGTGTTATTTTCCCATATAAAGTCTTATGGCAGAGTATACTTTTTTAAATTATGTCTTCGTGGGGTAATTGGTATTGCCAAAAATAAATATAAAAACTTTGGGAACCATGCCATTCTAAAGAAGTTTATATTACCTTTACGATTTTTGGGAAGAGTGTCCGATTTAATTAGATCTGCTTTCATGTTGTTGAGTAATGGGATAAAGTAATCTTTACATATTTGTTGTTTGTCACTTTCTGCAAGCAGTTCAATTGCCAATGCAAACAGGAGGGGGGAGAGAGGGCATCCCTGTCTTGTGCCGCTTTTCTAAAGAAATATCACATAATGAGGGCTCATTTGCTGCAAATGTATTATTTCATCTGGAAAGTTGAAGGCTACCAAAGTTTTGACTAGAAAAGGCCATTCAAGATGGTCGGAAGCCTTTTTGGCATCAACAGCCATTAAAAAAAAAATAAAAAAAATCTACATCTTGTTTTTTATCGTATTGTATTATAGTGAAACTTCTTCTTGTATTTGTTTGTAAGTGTCTGTTTTAATAAACCTTGTTTGATTAATATGTATCAAGTCTGGTAAGATGTTTTGTCATTCTGTTGCTTATGAGTTCTTATTATTTTGTTACAATTTATTCAATTTATGTGTCTGTATTCTGCAGACTGAAATATAACTGAAGTAACTGTTTGATACATGTACAGTTGAAGTCGGAAGTTTACATACACTTAGGTTGGAGTCATTAAAACTCATTTTTCAACCACTCCACGAATGTCTTGTTAACAAACTATAGTTTTGGCAAGTCGGTTAGGACATCTACTTTGTGCATGACACAAGTAATTTTTCCAACAATTGTTTACAGATTATTTCACTTATAATTCACTGTATCACAATTCCAGCAGGTCAGAAGTTTACATACACTAAGTTGACTGTGCCATTAAACAGCTTGGAAAATTCCAGAAAATTATGTCATGGCTTTAGAAGCTTCTGATAGGCTAATTGACATCATTTGAGTCAATTGGAGGTGTACCTGTGGATGTATTTCAAGGCCTACCTTCAAACTCAATGCCTCTTTGCTTGACATCATGGGAAAATCAAAAGAAATCAGCCAAAACCGCAGAAAAAAATTGTAGACCTCCACAAGTCTGGTTCATCCTTGGGAGCAATTTCCAAATGCCTGAAGGTCCCACGTTCATCTGTACAAACAATAGTACACAAGTATAAACACCATGGGACCACGCAGCCGTCATACCGCTCAGGAAGGAGATGCGTTCTGTCTGCTAGAGATGAATGTACTTTGGTGCGAAAGAGCAAAACAATCCCAGAACAACAGCAAAGGACCTTGTGACGATGCTTGAGGAAACGGGTACAAAAGTATCTATATCCACAGTAAAATGAGTCCTATATCGACATTACCTGAAAGGCCGCTCAGCAAGGAAGAAGCCACTGCTTCAAAACTGCCATAAAAATGCTAGACTACGGTTTGCAACTGCACATGGGGACAAAGATCGTGGTTTTTGGAGAAATGTCCTCTGGTCTGATGAAACAAAAGTAAAACTGTTTGACCATAAAGACCATCATTATGTTTGGAGGAAAAAGGGGGATGCTTGCAAGCCAAAGAACACCATTCCAACCGTGAAGCACGAGGGTGGCAGCCTCATGTTGTGGGGGTGCTTTGCTGCAGGAGGGACCGGTGCGGAAGGAAAATTGAGGAAGAAAATGATTTTGAAGCAAAATCTCAAGACATCAGTCAGGAAGTTGAAGCTTGGTCGCAAATGGGTCTTCCAAATAGACAATGACCCCAAGCATACTTCCAACGTTGTGGCAAAATGGCTTAAGGACAACAAAGTCAAGGTATTGGAGTGGCCATCACAAAGCCCTGACCTCATCCTATAGAACATTTTTGGGCAGAATTGAAAAAGCATGTGTGAGGAAGAAGTCCTACAAACCAGTTACACCAGCTCTGTCAGGAGGAATGGGCTGAAATTCACCCAACTTTTTGTGGGAAGCTTGTGGAAGGCTACCCAAAACATTTGACCCAAGTTAAAGAATTTAAAGGCAATGCTACCAAATATTATCTGAGTGTATGTAAACTTCTGACCCACTGGGAATGTGATGAAAGAAATTAAAGCTGAAATAAATCCTTCTCTCTACTGTTATTCTGACATTTCACATTCTTAAAATAAAGTGGTGATCCTAACTGACCTAAGACAATTAATTTTTATTAGGATTAAATGTCAGGAATTGTGAAAAACTGAGTTTAAATGTATTTGACTGAGGTGTATGTAAACTTCCGACTTCAACTGTAACTCGGAAGCACTGAATTGAGTGACGTGTGTTGTCATTTCAGTAAATAGGAACACTATTTTGTCCCATAATGTAATATACATTTCTATGGGAAAGCAGTCCATACCTGGTGCTTTTCTCAACCCAATGTTTTAAGTCTAATATTTATTTTGGGGGTGACTCTTTTTTTGTCAGTTGAAGTGTTGTTGAGTCTAAGAAGGCTGTTTTTTAATTCAGATGTATATAGATTTTCGTTGAAGCTTTTAAAATTGTTATTAATAGTGTTTCTAATTAAACCATCTTTTAGAATTATAACTGGTTTGGCGTGTATTGGTTTTGTCAGGGCTGTGTTTACCAGATTTATTTTTTATTAAATAGTATGCCTTAATTGAGTTTAACCTGTATTAGTTGGCTCTCTTCAAAAGTAAAATATTATTTTCCTGCTTAAGTTCAGAAATTATATTTTCTTCTTTACCTTGTAAAGATTTTCTATGGGCTTTTTCTAAGAGTGATTTTTTTATTTTTCTTTCTAACTTCAGTTACACTTTTTCAAAGTATGAGATTATCATTCCCTAATGTATGCCTTAAAATCATCCCAAATGTTGTGGCTGGTGAGGCTCTACTTGGGAGAGTGGGTCCACCGACAGACTGAAGTGAGGTGGAGTGGAGGCATCACACATACTTCAGGGAAGTGTCTGATGCCCTCCCTGTCGCCTAATAGGCAGTGTAATGAAATGGTGAGAAAATTATAATTTTGTAAGTCAACAAATGAGAAGAAAAAGGGAAGGGAGGCAAAAGAGTTCATGCTTGTTTGATTGGTTAAGCAGGTAAATGACTAACTGGAAACTCAGGTGGTTGGGAACCGCTGCGACTGTAACTGGCATCTCGGTCTGCCTCTAGCTTACTTGGCACCAACTCTCTCTCTCTCTACCTCTACCTCTCTCTACCTCTCTCTCTCTCTTCCTCTCTCTCTCTACCTCTCGCTCTCTACCTCTCTCTCTCTCTCTCTCTCTCTCTCTCTCTCTCGCTCTCTACCTCTCTCTCGCTCTCTACCTCTCTCTCTCTACCTCTCTCTCTCTCTACCTCTCTCTCTCTCTACCTCTCTCTCTCACTCTACCTCTCTCTCTCTCTACCTCTCTCTCTCTCTTTCTCTACCTCTCTCTCTCTTTCTCTACCTCTCTCTCTCTTTCTCTACCTCTCTCTCTCTCTTTCTCTACCTCTCTCTCTACCCCTCTACCTCTCTCTCTACCTCTCTCTCTCTACCTCTACCTCTCTCTCTACCTCTCTCTCTACCTCTCTCTCTCTCTCTCTCTCTACCTCTCTCTCTCTCTCTACCTCTCTCTCTCTCTCTACCCCTCTCTCTACCTCTCTCTCTCTCTCTCTACCCCTCTCTCTCTCACACACCAACTCTACCTTTCTCTCTCTCACACACACCAACTCTACCTCTCTCCCCCCCTCACTGTCTCTCTCTCACACATGCACAAATTCTGCCTTTACCTCTCTCACACTCTCTCTCTCTCACACACACAGTGTTGTTCTGGGCTCTGGAAGAATTGCAGAGTGCCTGCGGTGCTGTTTTCAGAAGGCTGAAGCACTCACTGCCATTCTACATTACCACCATAGCCCTAGATACTCCAAAAACATTGACTAAGACTTTGGCTCTAACTGGCTCACAGTAGCGCTATGCTAGAACTCTTGATCTGTCCAACCCTCTGGCCTGTAGCTGTATCAAGGGATACAGTGCACAAGGATGTTTTGCTAAGAATTACGAGGATTCATATAGATGATGTCAAGGCTTTCATATCAAATTATACTCAATGGTGCCTTTCCATTTGGACCAGTCAGCTAGTGACGAAAGGTCAAGGGGACAGAAGAGTGGAGAGCTTGTGTTTCTTTCCTAGCATTCATCAAATTTCAATGAGGACCAAATGTTCCATGTAGCATGAATAGCAATGGCTTCAATACAGCCACCATGCCTTTTCTCTGTGATTTCATTACTATCTGGTATTGAATAAATGCTGGGAACGTCATTTGGAAAGTTAATTTCAGCCTGACTGGGATGTACACACAAAGCTATTAGTTTGGTGGAAATCGAAGATCACTATGTCATTGTGTGTTTCTCCTTGAGAGACAGATGTGGGCGCATACACACACACACACACACACACACACACACACACACATACACACACATAGACACACACACACACTCCCAGCCGAGAGAGAGAAAGGAGTTACACAGACGGCTTTAGCGCAATTAAATGTCTGTCAGACGGAAGTGGAACTCTTTAAATGTCAGCTGCTTTTCTACTGATTAAATGTCCGTGCTGAATGCATTTGCTTTGACTCAGAGCTATTATAAGAGGGCGGAAAAGTGTGTACTGTGTATACTCTATACTATAGAAATATCAGTGCTACTTCAATGTCTGTAGGCCTATACTTTTGAGTGTATACAGTGCCTTCAGAAAGTATTAAATAGAGATTTTGTGTCACTGGCCTACATAAAATACCTCCATGTCAGTGGAATATTTTTTTTTAGAAATGTTTACAAATGAATGAAAAGCTCAATGTCTTGAGCCAATAAGTGTTCAACCCCTTTGTTATGGCAAACATCAATAAGTTCAGGATTTATTATTTATGTCCTGATTGCAAATCCAGCCGAACACCACTGAGTACCACTCTTCATATTTTCAAACATGGTGGTGGCTGCTTCTTGTTATGGGTATGCTTGTCATCAGCATGACATTTTGTTGTTGCTAAAAATAAACGTGATAGAGCTAAACACAGGCAAAATCCTAGAGGAAAACCTAGCTGTCTGCTTTCCACCAGACACTGGGAGACAAATTCACCTTTCAGCAGGACAATATCCTAAAACATAAGGCCAAATTTACACTGGAGATGCTTACCAAGACGACATTCAACGGTCCGGAGTGGCCTAGTGACAGTTTTTGACTTAAATTGGCCTGAAAATTTATGTCAAGACTTGAAAATAGCAATGATCAACAACCAACTTGACAGAGCTTGAAGAATTGAAATAATAACGTGCCAATATTGTACAATCCAGGTGTGCAACCTCTTAGAGACTTACCCAGAAAGACTCACAGCTGTAATCGCTGCCAAAGGGGATTGTAACATGTATTGACTCAGGTTTGAGAATGATTATGTAAATTAGATATTTCTATATTTCAAAAAGTACCCAATTTGTCATACTTGAGTAAAAGTTAAGATACCTTCATAGAAAAAGACTCAAGTAAAAGTGAGTCACCCAGTAAAATACTACTTGAGTAAAAGTCAAAGTATTTGTTTTTAAATATACTTAAGTATCAAAAGTAAATGTAATTGCTAAAATATACTTAAGTATTGAAAATAAAAGTATAAATAATTTCAAATTCCCTGTATTAAGCAACCCGGATGGCACCATTTTCTAGTTTTTTAAATGTATGGATAACCAGGGGCACACTCCAACACAGACATAATTTACAAACAAAGCATTTGGGTTTAGTGAGTCCGTCAGATCAGAGGCATTAGGGATGACGAGGGATGTTCTCTTGATACATGCGTGAATTGGACTATTTTCCTGTCATGCTAGCCATTCAAAATGTAAGAAGTACTTTTGAGTGTCAGGTAAAATGTATGGAGTAAAAAAGTACATCATTGCCTTTTGGAATAATAATGAAGTAAAAGTTAACAAAAATATAAATGGTTAAGTACAGATATCTCCAAAAACTACTTAAGTAGTACTTTAAAGTGTTTTTAATTAAGTACTTTACGTCACTGTACATTTGCAAACATTTCTAAAAACATCTTATTACTTTGTCGTTATGGGGTATTGTGTGTAGATGGGTGAGGGGGGAAAAATCGATTTAATCAATTTTGACAAGACAAAATTTGTACAAAGTAAAGCGATATGACTACTTTCTGAAGGCACTGTTTACTCTGTATGGATGGTATAGACATGTCAATGCAATATTAATCTCTGTAAATCCTATTGAGTGTACATACCCTGGATGGTATAGAAATGCCAATGCTACTTTCATTTCTGTATATCTTTTTGAGTGTACTCTGAGACCATGGTATCGAAATCCCAGAGGTATTTCAATATGTATATCCTGTGTATACTCTCTCCGGATGGTTTAGAAAAGCCAGTGCTACTTCAGTCTCTGTATCCTATTGTCAAGCATTGTGGGATATGCTTGTGATGGCAGCAACATATGAGGCAGTCACACTCCCAACTCCCAATCTGTTCTATCACAACTACCAGGACAGACATGTATCTTAATCAGACAGAAGTTTACACCTTCTCCTCTCTCAGTGTAGAGTTCTTAATAGACTCCCGGCCATAACTCACAACAGCTAGTAGCTAAATGACAAGCATCCGAGGCGCTCCGCACATTAATTTCTACTCCCAAAAGAAATTATGGAAATTATGCAATTTTTTTGTGTGTATTTGTACACATACAAAAGCCTACATTCAATCAATGGCAAAAAATGACAAACAAATAAAACCTCACCACCCCCCCATTTCCAGATTACATCTCGTATTAAAGTCCGGCAAGTGCCAATCGAGTTATTGGCCTAGTATGTGTACAAATTCACACAAAAAAAGGATCATTTCCATTTCTTTTGGGAGTAGAGATTGATGTGTGGAGCGCCTCGGATGCTTGTCATTGAGCTACTAGCTGTTGTGAGTTATGGTCGTGAGTCTATTAAGACCTCTACACTGAGAGATGAGAAGGTGTAAACCTCTGCCTGATTAATACAATGCCCTCGCCGTTCATCAGAAAAACTTGTAATTTTGTCCAAACTTGGGCTGAGAGTGGAGACTCATTTAAACTGCATGTAGCTTGATGAATCACCACGCGAGACTGATTTGGTGTAGTTGTAGCGCGTGCGCGCACACACACACACACACACACACACACACACACACACACACACACACACACACACACACACACACGGAGAGAGAGAGACAAATAGAGATGTAGAGAAAAGGAGCGAGAGAGAGACGGGAGGAGAGAGGAAGGGAGAGAGCTAGAGGCAGGGCCTCCCCTGTAAATTGGTTTTAATACACTCTGTTCATGGACTTTCTCACATGGGCCGTATGAATCCACTCAACAGAGGCATTTACTGAAAGGAGTAAGGGAGAAGAAAATATAAAACACACGATAATGTGGATGTAATTGTATACACACTCCCCCTGCATCGCTCTCTCTCCCCCTGCATCGCTCTCTCTCCCCCTGCATCGCTCTCTCTCCCCCTGCATCGCTCTCTCTCCCCCTGCATCGCTCTCTCTCCCCCTGCATCGCTCTCTCTCCCCCTGCATCGCTCTCTCTCCCCCTGCATCGCTCTCTCTCCCCCTGCATCGCTCTCTCTCCCCCTGCATCGCTCTCTCTCCCCCTGCATCGCTCTCTCTCCCCCTGCATCGCTCTCTCTCTCTCTCCCCCTGCATCGCTCACTCTCCCTGCCTGTCTCTCTCTCCTGCTAACTTGTGTGGCCCTTCGTGTATGTTACCCACAATACCCAGGACCTCCTGATGAACAGAGCTGTTGGTAAAGTCGCCCGTAATCAATCACCCGTCTGTGGTGGTTAGTTGTGTGTGTCTGTGCGTTGGTGCGTGCAAGCGCAGTACACAGTAGAAGGGCTGAGACTTCTTTACAGTATGATAGTGACTGCCCCTGCGTTCTCCATCAGTGATCAATAAACACCACACCGGGGCGCCGTGCGACTCTGATGCTGACGAGGGGCTAAGTCGATTGTTTTTTTATTTTATTTTCATCCTTACTCACAAATCTCCTAAAAGTAGTTATCACTCCCCACAACAGTGGCCTGTGGTGCGGCGCGGCGCTCTGCCTTGCTGCCAGACTGTCATTCGAGACCTGCAGTTTATCGGTGTGTGTGCGTGTCTGTGTGTCTGGCTCGGCCCAGACCCACCACAGTGAGCCAAAAGCACAGCTAAATAATTAAGCTGCTTCGCTACGTGCCGCCTGCGATACGGACAGGACTCAGTAACCATAGTCGCCTCCTCAATACAGTGATTTCAGAGAGGATAAATACATGTCATTATTGTCTTAGAGCCAAACAGAAAGCAGTGAGAGCAGCTATCTTAGGAGGTGATTTAATGGACTCAAGGACAGATTGGAGAGGCAGGATTGTGAATTTATCTCTACTGGGTCTGTGACTTGGCTTTGTGACTGTGTCTCTGCTTGTGCACACATACACACATACGCTAACAGGCAACACAAACCGGCTGCGGGCGTGCGCTATCGTGCATACATTTATTTTGCCCCCCCCACATCAAACGCGATCATGACACGCAGGTTAAAATATCAAAACAAACTCTGAAACAATGACATTAATTTGGGGACAAGTCGAAAAGCATTAAACATCTATGGCAATTTAGCTAGTTAGCTTGCACTTGCTAACGTTTATTTGTCCTATTTAGCTAGCTTGCTGTTGCTAGCTAATTTGTCCTGTGATATAAACATTGAGTTGTTATTTTACCTGAAATGCACAAGGACCTCTACTCCGATAATTAATCCACACATAAAACGGCCAACCGAATCGTTTCTAGTCATCTCCCCTCCTTCCAGGCTTTTTCATCTTTGAACTTATATGGTGATCGCATCTAAACTTTCATTGTATTACCACGACAACCGGCAACAAAGTTTGTCTTTCAATCAACCACGTGGGTATAACCAATGAGGAGATGGCACGTGGGTACCTGCTTCTATAAACCAATGAGGAGATGAGAGAGGCAGGACTTTCAGTGCGATCTGCATCAGAAATAGGAATGACTTCTATTTTAGCCCTTGGCGTCGCTGACGCTCGTTGGCGCAATAATTGAAAAACATGAATCTCTACATTTATTTTGCGACGCTCGCGCATGCAACGTATCCGGTCTGGTCAGCATGTAAGCGCACACAGTCTACCCTCTATCCATCTATATCCGCTTTGATCTCTCGTTAACTCTGTGGGGAGAAAAGACAGCAGAGTCCTCTTGAAAAGGACCAGGCTTTTCATTTGACTGAATACAATCTGAGCACCATCCAGGGATGTCCTATTCAGTGTGAGGAGAGTATTTTGTTGTGGTGTTCGGTTTACCTTCGTGCAGGTGCTTGAATCCAAGGAACTGTACTTTGCGTAAGTGGTCGGCTTGAAAGGCCTTATAATTCCTGAAGAGGATCCTTTAACACATGGGCCCGTCATTTTCTTAAACGTGGTGCATTTCTGCCACTGGCCTTGCTTCTTTAGAGAGGCTGTTAATTGTTCCGACGTTTTTGAGTCTTCTGAGGGGCCTCTTTTGATGCTGTTATCAATGTGACTCAATCGGACATTAGACACACACATTGTACCCCCCCTCCCCTTCATTCTGAAGTGCCCCTACCTGTGTTAGTAAAGTGATTTCTGCAGCAGCCTGTGAGATGTGTGTAATTAAGGTATATTAAGCTCATTAGCGGAATATCGATGATAGCCAACATCTGGTCGTTAGAATGTTTAAGTCATTAATGAAGGACTCTCACCAGCCAGTCACCAGGGAGGTGGGTTTGAATACTGGCTTATTCTATACATTAGGTAGGACACTGAATACCTATGAGTTGTCCTATAGAATGTCCTCTGGAAGTCCATATACTCCATTATGTACCATTATATGCAGCACTTTACACAGTGCCCAACCTCCATATCCAGCTTTCTCACATTTGCGATTCTAGGATGTATGACAATGAAACTAACACTGTGCCTCTGACTAAACTAGTCAACAAACAACATGGCCTTGTCCATTCAAATGCTCCCACATACACTATAAAAGTATGTGGACACCTGCTCGTCGAATATCTCATTCCAAAATCATAGGCATTAGTATGGAGTTTTTCACCTCTTTGCTGCTATAACAGCCTCCACTCTTCTGGGAAGGCTTTCCACTAGACGTTGGAACATTGCTGCGGGGACTTGCTTCCTTTCAGCCACGAGCATTAGTGAGGTTGGGCACTGATGTTTGGCATTTAGGCCTGGCTCGCAGTCGGCATTGCAATTCATCGCAAAGGTGTTCGATGGGGTGGAGGTCAGGGCTTTGTGCAGGTCACTCAAGTTCTTCAACTCCAATCTCGACAAATCATTTCTGTATGGACCTTGCTTTGTGCACGGGGGCCTTGTCATGCTGGAACAGGAAAAGGCCTTCCCCAAACTGTTGCCAAGGTTGGAAGCACAGAATCGTCTAGAATGTCATTATATACTGTAGCGTTAAGATTTCCCTTCACTGGAACTAAGGGGTGAGCCCGAACCATGAAAAACAGCCCCAGACCATTATTCCTCCTCATCCAAACTTTACATTTGGCACTATGCATTTGGGCAGGTAGAGTTTTCCTGGCATCCGCCAAACACAGATTCGTCCGTCTGCCAGATGGTGAAACGTGATTCATCACTTCAGAGAACGCATTTCCACAGAGTCCAATGGCGGAGATCTTTACACCACTCCAGCCAACGCTTGGCATTGCGCATGATGGTCTTAGGCTTGTGTGCGGCTGCTCGGCTATGGAAACCCATTTCATGAAGCTACCAACGAACAGTTCTTGTGCTGATGTTGCTTCCAGAGGCAGTTTAGAACACGGTAGTGGGTGTTGCAACTGAGGACACGCGCTTTAACTCTCAGCGGTCCCATTCTGTGAGCTTGTGTGGCCTACCACTTCGCAGCAGGGCGTTGTTGCTCCTAGACATTTCCGCTTCAGAATGACAGCACTTACAGTCGACCGGGGCTGCTCTAGCAAGGCCGAAATTTTACGAACTGACTTGTTGTAAAGGTGCCACGTTGAAAGTCACTGAGCTCTACTTTATGGACCATTCTACTGCCAATGTTTGTCTATGGAGATTGCATGGGTGTTTTCTCGATTTTATCCACCTGTCAGCAACGGGTGTGGCTGAAGCCTAATCCACTAATTATATACTGAACAAAATATAAATGAAACATGGAGTGTGTTGGTCCCATGTTTCATGAGCTGAAATAAAAGATCCCAGAAATGTTACATACAGACAAAAAGCTTATTTCTCTCAAATGATGTGCATAAATTTCTTTACATCCGTGTTAGTGAGCATTTCTCCTTTGCCATCCACCTGACAGGTTTTGGCATATCAAGAATCTGATTAAACAGAACGGTTCTTATACAGTTGCACCTTTTGCTGGAGACAATAAAAGGCCACTTTAAAATGTGCAGTTTTGTCACACAACACAAAGCCACAGATGTCTCAAGTTTTGATGGAGCGTGCAATTGACATGCTGACTGCAGAGCTGTTGCCAGATAATTTAATGTTAATTTGCTCAACGTCATTTTAGAGAATTTAGCAGTATGTCCAACCGGCCTCACATTCGCAGACCACGTGTAATCACGCCAGCCCAGGACCTCCACATCAGGCTTCTTCACCTACAGGATCGTCTGAGACCAGCCACCCGGATAGGTGATGAAACTGAGTTTGCACAACCCAAAGAATTTCTGCACAAACTGTCAGAAACCTTCTCAGGCTTAAATATTCAAAGATTGTGTCCACACAACCAAGATGGGGGCCTCTAAAATGTTCTCAAATAAATAGCCTCGCCAACGGGCCGACCGAGCCCATTGCCACGCCCCTACCACAGACCCTTTTTGATAAAAAGAAAAAGAAAAACCTGGAACAAACACATTTGTTATTTGCAATAAATAAAATAATACATTTCCAATTATTTACCGTCCATAAGGATGGGGATAAATAGTAATACAAAAATCGTAGGAACAAGACATTTAGATCCAAACAAACTGTCATCCAGTCTACGAATCATTTGCTTATCGCATTCTATGTTATATTCAATTTTGTTATTTGTATTTTTTTACCTTTATTTAACTAAGCAAGTCAGTTAAGAACAAATTCTTATTTACAATGACGGCCTAGGAACAGTGGGTTAACTGCCTTGTTCAGGGGCAGAACGACAGATTTTTACCTTGTCAGCTCGGGGATTCGATCTTGCAACCTTTCGGTTACTAGTCCAACGCTCTAACCACTAGGCTACCTGCCGCCCCTTCCGTCTCAGTTCAGCTATATGTTTGTACAGTATAGTGTAACCTTGGCCAGTGGCACATGTCAAGTGAGTTGATGGAAGAGTAGTAGGAGGGAACACATTTATGCATGCATGTTCGATTCTGCTGGCCTTGACAGCTCAGACACACACACAAACACACAAAAACACACACGCACGCATGAACACACAAACGCACACACAAATGTATCACATGAACTTAACACGGGGAAATCACTTTTTTTTCCCTCCGTCTCATTTCAAATAAAATCACATTTTATTGGTCACATACAGATATTTAGCAGATGTTATTGCTAATGTTCAGATAGCTCCAAAACTATTGGGACATGTGATTTGTATGCAACCTGCGGCGCTGTCAGATATTCAAATGAGCGTCAGAATTGATTGCATTAACA
This sequence comes from Salvelinus namaycush, assembly GCF_016432855.1. Taxonomy (NCBI): domain Eukaryota; kingdom Metazoa; phylum Chordata; class Actinopteri; order Salmoniformes; family Salmonidae; genus Salvelinus; species Salvelinus namaycush. The sequence continues at coordinate 2,139,904 of NC_052344.1, read as the reverse complement.
ATGATACCTGTCTTTTGTTATCAGTTTTTTTCCCTTCTCTGTCGGTTAGTTTTTGTGTGGAGTGGGAAAAGAACTAGCCTAGACGAACCAAAGTAGGCAGCTATACAGTGCAATGGTAGGGAAAGCATTTTGCGCAAGTGTCATTGTCACCCCAGGCCGGGCCTGTCTCTGCTACTGCAGGAAGTGTTAACCAGATTCATTCCCCCCTCATCAGGCCCCAGTCAGAGAGCTTTATTAGGCTGGAGATGGAGGTCCTGCCGTCCCAGCCCCACTAACACACACTAATGCATCAATCTAGCGGGCGGTCTGGCAGGGGCTCTGCTGGGGCTAACTGTAACTCCATAAGGCATTTTTTTTTTTTTTACTTCTCTGTCTCTCGTCGTTCCATGTCATTTCAGAAAGCCATGACACCAACAACCTCAGGTTGATCTGAAATGGTTTCTGTAGTTTAGAAACAAATAATATAAGCATTCCTGCAACATAATTATGATTGATTGCACACAAATTGGCCGTTTTTAATTTATAGGATTGACATAATATTCAATAATTATAGTACCTAACGTCTGATTTGGACCCCCCCCCAAAAAATTACAATGAGGAATCCAAAGGGGTCAAAAGACATATACGGGAAGGAGAAGGAGAGATGTTTGGGAAAATAGCTTTTTTTTACTCGATCTGTCCACCTTATCACCTTATCGCCTCTAAAATGTAAATAAAACACTATAAAGAGTTTATATAATGTGTCATTACATACCTATTTGAGGGTTTGTGTTGAATTTGAATCGGGTTTTTAGGGCGGTGCTAAAGTGATCTTAGAAGTAAACAGCGGCTTTGAGAATGATGATCGCATGCAGTGATGACGCAAAAAATGACTAGGTATCCCCCCCTTACCCCCGTCACTGTCCATTTCTTGTTTTTAAACGATGAGAGAAGTGCTACACCTGGTGGAGAGAGATTGTACGACAGAAATAGTTGCTTTATGCGTGCTGTACGTTACGGCATGACACGTCACGATGTAACGGAGGGTCCGTCTTTTTTCAACTTTTCCCCAATACTATAGAGCCATTACCACATCGATCAACGCATGAATAGAAACGTACTTCACACCCCCGATTTTGAAGTCAACACAGTCGCTACAGTCCCATTTAGTTTTCTTTGTAGCCTCGTTTGAATGTTGCGGTTGCGCACATTTTGTACGGAACGGGGTGAGTTTACGTTAGCTCTGGTCCAGGGCGTTGAGCTAGCCTCGGCATTGAGCCAACTTTCCGACGTTTAAAGTTCCTCCATATATTAGCCGCTTCTCCGTAGCTAGGTATCTTGCTAGGATATAATTATTTGATTCAGTGAAGTAATGATAGGCTTACTAATATCCTGAACACATTATAATGCATGTCTTATCATGATGCCCAGAGCTTTAAGCCAAGGCCCTCTCTCTTGTACTCTCCCCACCCCGCAACATTTCAGTCGCACCCTACACTTACATACAAACAACTAGCTTGCCCGGTCCAAAGAAAGCTGCTCTATCTGCACTGATTGGTGGAGTAATTTAATGAGCTAAATGTAAAGTTTTAAAAAATGAACAGAAATGAACTATATAAACCAGTACTACTTTCTGGTTCAAACCGGTTCAGAACTTTATTATGCTGGTCGTAACAGTGGAACGGAACGAGAAACATAGTGGTTCTGTTCAGAACGAAACGACACACGGCGGATTGTTAAATAGAGTTACTCGCTGATTAAAAGTGTAAGTGAGTTCCTCTTGCTGTGATGGTGCTTCTGCTTCACTGGTTGGTGTTATAAAGCAGGCGGTGTGTGTGTGTGAGGCACTCCTTACTGAGACACCCTCCCAGCTCCTCTGAGCTGATGCTTTCACTGCTGTTGCCCCTGGCGACACCTTCACATTCACACACTGTAATGTTCAAAGAGTGGTGTGCCCTTCTCTCACTTGGTTCTCGCTGTCTTTCTCTCTCTGGCCATATCAATTATTCTGTGTCTAACTGCACTCCTCGCTCCTTCTCTCTCTCTCTCTGCCGCTCTCTACTTCTCTCTCTCTCTCTCTCTCTCTCTCTCTCTCTGCCGCTCTCTACTTCTTTCTCTCTCTCTCTCTGTCTCTCTCTCTGCCGCTCTCTACTTATTTCTTTCTCTCTCTGCCGCTCTCTACTTCTCTCTCTCTACCTTCAGCTCCACTAAATCCTTCTGTTTCTTTCTCTGCCCCACAGGGTCTGATGATTCTGCTGCAGAACCTACCAACCATGCACTGGGGCAACGAGGAGGTCAGTGTGCTCCTGGCTGAAGCCTACAGGCTGAAGTTTGCCTTCGCTGATGCCCCCAACCACTACAAGAGATGAGTGTGGGCCCCTGACAGCTAGCTACTGAACACCTGACAGAGGCCCCCTGGCGGACGGATGGATGGAACCCCTCCTGGACTTTCTTGTCCCTCTGCTGTCCACGACCGTTGCTACTAGTAGATGAAAACAAAAACGTTTGCGTCACAAATGGCACCCTATTCTCTACAAAATGCGTTATTTTTGACCAGAGCCCCAAGTAGTGCACTGTGTAGGGAATAGGGGGCCATTTGGGAAGCCAGTGCTTCTTGGTATGTGTGTACCGTTCTATCCGACTGTTCTTCTTGACTCCTCTTCTCTTTGTTCTTAACGATGAAATTACATTTGTGCCACACTCCAACAACATCGATGCCTGTCCCATCGAAGTAGACCTCAACCAAACAAGAAAGACCTCCAGTCAGTGTGGTAGTGGAGATCTTGCTGCAGACCCATGGATGACTGTTCTAGACTGTCCTGTACTGTTTGTCCCTGACTGGCCACCGTCCCCAAGGAACTCAGACCTTCTCCTAGAGGCCCAGTCACATTGAGTGGATCTCCACAGCAGGCGCAACATGTCCCGAGACCTAATGAATGAATTGTAGGTCTGAACGAACCCTGTGTGTGGGGGGGGGGGGGGGGGGGGGTAGAGAGAGATATTCTGTACTTGGTTGATATGTCACTTTTAATTCCTAAGGAAACTGAGGACACATGTTGTCATCCTAGCTGGCATCGAGCTCTTCTTTCATCTCCGTGCTTTCAGTTCCAAACGAGCAGTCAATCCCCCAGAGACGAGTAGGTTTTTAGTTAAAAAACAGAAACACATTCACATAAAAGTTAATAATTAGCTAATAGGGAGATCAGAAAGTGTCTTATTATTCTGGATGATTTCTTTCTGACTCTGACATGGTCCGCAGGGCTGGTTCTAATGATCTAATGATGTGTCTAACAACACTCTCTCAACTCTATTATGTAAGATATGGAATATTTTGTCGGTTGGCTGAGGGAGGGACGAGTGTCGCGTGACTCTGCCTGACGTACGATCATCTCTGAACCTAGGACTCACTACCTAACTCGGTCAGTTAGACACTTTGGTACTGCACCGCGCAGTGGTGACCGGTCACCTTTTAGGCCAGGAGATTTCCTAGTTAGGTCACATGGTCAGAAAACTCGTACCCGGGTTGATAATGGTAGATGTGGGCACTAATAAACAACTACATTGTAACGCAGTGGGCTGTACAGTAACATGCTATACATGTCAGAGCTCTGTATGGGTTTTGGCTGACGGACATTCTGAACTTGAGCACCTCGCGCGACCTTGTTGAAAATGTTCATGTGTTTTCAGTCAATTTATCTGGTAAAATAAAAACAAAAAAAAGACATTTTTTTTTGTTGTCTGAGTGAGGGAAATGCTGTACGTTTTTGAAAGATGAGAAATCGAGGATTATAATACATACCGCTTTAATGTCATAATCAAGCCAAAACACCCGTGAGTTCAAATATGCACTTCACGTTTCCATATCATAAAACTCATGTCATATACAGCGTCAACATTTAGGATGACTATGTTTGATATACAGTTACAAGATGACATGGCGTCATCCACTGGGTTGTTCTGAACAGAATGAGCCTAATATTTGTCTGTTGTGAAGAAAATTTGCCGCGGCACACGCACCTGAATGCACCCGAGACTCCTTTCTATGTGCACCAGGATTATACATTGCATTGCGAAAGCAAGTAATATCGTATTTTATAACTTAGCTAGTCATTTTGGCAATAGAAGAACAAACTTTCAAATGATGAATACCTGACCCAGATTGCGATTTTATAAATGGACCATTTTTGGATTGCGTTAACAACAGTAGTAATTGTGTGATGATGGGGATGCAGGGTTGTGTTCCAAACAAACAAAATACTTTGTGTATTTGTGCTAGTTCCTCAACGGCACAGCTAGGAGAGCTCATGAACACAGCACCTTATAGTTGGAAGACTCTTCTTTGAGTCATTAAAGTGCTTTGAAATGACCTAGGAACTGTGCCCACTTTGGAGAGGTGCATGGCCACAAGGAGACACCAGTTAGTCCTCTCACTCAAACCCTTGTCATTTTTTTTGTCAAGTGTTGCACCTACCACGCATCTTCCAGGAATGTTCTTATCGTGTTACTGAATATATCCAGAGTATTTTCAGATTTGATCAACAAATGCTGCGAAAGTACAGTAAATGTAGAATGCACATCAAATCAAGTGTAATCATTTCCCCATCTCCTAACTGTTCCCTTTCAACTGCTACCATGATTATGCATATGCTTTTCACATTTCGTCTGTGAGAAACATTTCAAGTTAGCCCTATCCACATAGTCAAATTTCCATGAGTGTAACGGGTTAAAAAAAAAATACTCCTCAAAACACAGAAGTAGGACCATGAGTTTTGTGGTCGGGAAAAAACTTCTGGACTACGACCATTTTGTGACTGCTCATAGCCCAGAACCAGGGCCCATAGTACCCAGTCTGGTAGCTTTGTTGGTTATTCAGTCTATTCATGAACACTGACTGACTGGGGGTGTTAGGGTGGAATACATTAACTCTCTTCATTTGACTGCTTAGGGTTTTTATTTGATGTACCAAATGATGGGATAGTTTGTTTTTGCCTGTTGTAGAGGCCTCAAACTCAACTCTGGACTCAACCCAGTTCAGCTCCTATGTTTCATTGTTCCCCTCTAATCAGGGACTGATTTTAGTCCTGGGACAACAGGTGGGTGCAATTAATTATCAGGTAGAACAGAAAACCAGCAGGCTCCGGACCGCGTGGGTTAAGAGTTGTTATACCCCTTGTGTAGATGGTGGATATACGGTTGAAATAATATTATGTACAACTTTTATCATCAAAAACATCCTGCCAGGTAACGATGAAGACCAATAGTTGTTGCATGATCTCCTCAATGATGTGTGTGTTTATGTGGGTTGGGAGTGTATGTATACATGGGGCAGCTTAATACTCTGTATTTGAACCTCCTCAGCTTCTTTTGATCATGTCGGTAATGTTTTTGCGCTCCATGTCAGCTCCAGGCCCAATTTCCTATTCTCACATTGATTAGAAACTAAAAAAAACTGCACTTGATAAAAGTCAATTTTCTTCCCTTTTTTGTACGGAATATATTATTTGGAATCAGCTTTAAAAGAAACAAAAATGTCTCTCTCCCTTTTTTTTAATATATATATATATATACTGTTTACATGAGCCTATTAAGTTGTGCCTAACGTAGAGATAGCAGATGATCATCATAGATATTTATGTAACCTTAATTTAAGCTCTCTGCAAATGAAACTCACACTCTGTGTTTGCTAAGCCATGACAGTATCTGCATCCAAAGTGGCACCCTATTCCATATATAGTGCACTACTTTCGACCAGATCCCTATGGGCCCTGGACAAAGTAGTGCCCGATATAGGGTGCCATTTGGGACGCAACCAATGAGTCCACAGTCACATCAGTAAGTCTAGCAGCTGCCTTCTCTGGTGTCCTTATGTGTTTCAACTTGGTTTGATGTACCGAACAACCCTTACACACACCTTCGGTAAAAGTCAAAAGCCCGGGGTTACCATGGTTACGGTGGTGACCTGGTGTCCGTTCGCTGGCTGGAGGCCTCGGACACACACACACACACTGGACGTTGCAGTCAGCATCTCATGGGGTCATGACCTAACATGTTTGGTCTGCCTCCTAAAGCCTTTTTTTTTTAGGGTTGAATTTTACTGTTGCTCGGTTTCTTTTCAGAGATGTTCAAATGTTTCTGACCAAACTAAGACTGGTCCTCTTTCCCTTCTGACTTCTGACTAAGACATGTGAAAGTGTGAACCTCATACAGTGGAGAGTGATCGTGATTTTCTTAAAAAAATAAATACGTGTACAGAGAATGAATTTTGAAACAAAGATCTGTAAATAGAAAAGTGTAAATAAATGCTATATATGACCAAACTGTTTGTATACATTCATGGATGTACTGTAATATCATGCTTCAATATACCACGGCCAAGGGCTGTACCCATGCACTCCGCTTTGTGTCTTGCAGAAGAACAGCCCTAGCCATGGTATATTGGCCATATACCACACCCCCTTGGGCCTTATTGCTATTATAAACTGCTTACCAACGTAATTAGAGCAGTACAAAGCAGCAAGCAACTGCATAAATAAGCACTGTATTAGCTTCTACATTGATTGCGTAGACTGCTGTATTAATAACTTCTGTATTGTATGCGTGTGGTTGCTGCTCCCCACACAGACATGCACACGCACTGCCTCGGCTGGTAAACAGGTTTGTTATGGTCCCTGTGGAGTGGTGGTGCGGCAGTGCCAGGTTTGGTAATTAGGCCCTTTTAATGTAAGGAGGGAGTCTCTTGTTCTCTACCTCTTTTTCCTTCCCTCTCATTAAGCTAACTGATGTTCACAGTGGCAGGAATTAAAAAGTAATTAGAATCACCTGGACTTTCTTAGTCGCTCACACATGGTACAGGTGGCATGGGCCTGTAGAAGGGATGGGACTCACAATGACCGCCTTTTACGGAGGTGGATTCGGCTGTAGGGCATGTACAGTGCTGTGCAGAGAAATATAGAGTTTGGCAAACGTTGTTTGAGATTTATGATGGCTTAAACAACACCGTACACTGGTACTAAACTCAGCAAAAAATTAAACGTCCTCTCACTGTCAACTGCGTTTATTTTCAGCAAACTTAACATGTGTAAATATTTGTATGAACAACAAGATTCGACAACTGAGACATAAACTGAAAAAGTTCCGCAGACATTGGACTAACATAAATTGAATAATGTGTCCCTGAACAAAGGGGGGTCAAAACCAAAAGTAACAGTCAGTATCTGGTGTGGCCACCAGCTGCATTAAGTACTGCAGTGCATCTCCTCCTCATGGACTGTACCAGATTTGCCAGTTCTTGCTGTGAGATGTTACCCCACTCTTCCACCAAGGCACCTGCAAGTTCCCGGACATTTCTGGGGGGAATGGCCCTAGCCATTCCGATCCAACAGGTCCCAGACGTGCTCAATGGGATTGAGATCCGGGCTCTTCGCTGGCCATGGCAGAACAGAGATTCCTGTCTTGAAGGAAATCATGCACAGAACAAGCAGTATAGCTGGTGGCATTGTCATGCTGGAGGGTCATGTCAGGATGAGCCTGCAGGAAGGGTACCACATGAGGGAGCAGGATGTCTTCCCTGTAACGTACAACGTTTAGATTGCCTGCAATGACAACAAGCTCAGTCCGATGATGCTGTGACACACCGCCCCAGACCATGACGGACCCTCCAACTCCAAATCGATCCCACTCCAGAGTACAGGCCTCGGTGTAACGCTCATTCCTTCGACGATAAATGCGAATCCGACCATCACCTCTGGTGAGACAAAACCGCGATTCGTCAGTGAAGAGTGCTTTTTGCCAGTCAAATCAAATCAAATGTATTTATATAGCCCTTCTTACATCAGCTGATATATCAAAGTGCTGTACAGAAACCCAGCCTAAAACCCCAAACAGCAAGCAATGCAGGTGTAGAAGCACAGTGGCTAGGAAAAACTCCCTAGAAAGGCCAAAACCTAGGAAGAAACCTAGAGAGGAACCAGGCTATGAGGGGTGGACAGTCCTCTTCTGGGTGTGCCAGTCCTGTCTGATCAAGCGACGGTGGGTTTAGTGCCCATAGATGATGTTGTTGCCGGTGATGTCTGGTGAGGACCGGCCTTACAACATGCCTACAAGCCCTCAGTCCAGCCTCTCTCAGCCTATTGCAGACAGTCTGAGCACTAATGCAGGGATTGTGCATTCCTGGTGTAACTCGATCAGCTGTCCGTCCTGTCTCCCTGTAGCGCTATCTTAGGCTTCTCACAGTATGGACATTGCAATTTTTTGCCCTGGCCACATCTGCAGTCCTTTTGCCTCCTTGCAGCATGCCTAAGGCACGTTCACACAGATGAGCAGGGACTCTGGGCATCTTTCTTTTGGTGTTTTTAAGAGTCCGTAGAAAGGCCTCCTTAGTGTCCTAAGTTTTCATAACTGTGATCTTAATTGCCTACCGTCTGTAAGCTGTTAGTGTCTTAACAACCGTTCCACAGGTGCATGTTCATTAATTGTTTATGGTTCATTGAACAAGCATGTGTTCAAACAGTGTTTAAACCCTTTACAATGAGGATCTGTGAAGTTGTTTGGATTTTTATGAATTATCTTTGAAAGACAGGGTCCTGAAAAAGGGACATTTCTTTTTTTGCTGAGTTTACATAATAGTGGTAAATTGGGTGTCATTTGGGATTTTGGCTCAGAATTGTAATGGTGGCCATGTTCCAAGATTATTATTTATATATATTTTTTTATCTAACTCGGCAAGTCAGTTAAGAACAAATTCTTATTTACAATGACGGCCTGGCAAAAGGCCTCCTGTGGGGACGGGGGCCTGGGATAAAAATAAATATAGGACAAAACACACATCACAACAAGAGAGACAACACAACACTACATAAAGAGAGACCTAAGACAACAACATAGCAACACTTGACAACACAGCATGGTAGCAACATAACAACAACATGGTAGCAGCACAAATCATTGTACAAACATTATTGGACACAGACAACAGCACAAAGGTCAAGAAGGTAGAGACAACAATACATCATGCAAAGCAGCCACAACTGTCAGTAAGAGTGTCCATGATTGAGTCTTTGAATGAAGAGATTGAGATAAAACTGTCCAGTTTGAGTGTTTGTTGCAGCTCATTCCAGTCGCTAGCTGCAGCGAACTGAAAAGAGGAGCGACCCAGGGATGTTTGTGCTTTGGGGACAGAATTTAACAGAATGTGACTGGCAGAACGGATGTTGTTTGTGGAGGATGAGGGCTGCGGTAGATATCTTAGGGGGGAGTGAGGCCTAAGAGGGTTTTATAAATAAGCATCAACCAATGGGTCTTGCAACGGGTATACAGAGATGACCAGTTTACAGAGGAGTGCTGTGATGTGTCCAATAAGGAGCATTGGTGGCAAATCTGATGGCCGAATGGTAAAGAACATCTAGCCGCTCGAGAGCACCCTTACCTGCCGATCTATAAATGATGTCCGTAATCTAGCATGGGTAGGATGGTCATCTGAATCAGGGTTAGTTTGGCAGCTAGGGTGAAAGAGGAGTGATTACGATAGAGGAAACCAAGTCTAGATGTATCTTTAGCCTGCAGCTTTGATATGTGCTGAGAGAAGGACAGTGAACCGTCTAGCTGTACTCCCAAGTACTTGAATGAGGTGACAACCTCAAACTCTACACCCTCAGAGGTAGTAATAACACCTGTGGGAAGAGGGGCATTCTTCTTACCAAACCACATGACCTTTGTTTTGGAGGTGTTCAGAAGGTCAAGGGTAGAGAAAGCTTGTTGGACACTAAGAAAGATTTGTTGTAGAGCATCTCTTGGTGACAGGCAGTGGCTGAGACAGCAGATTTTCTGACTTTATACACTGCATTCTTTGAGAGAGGTAGTTAGCAAACCAGTCCAAAGACCCCTCAGAAACACCAATACTCCTTAGCCGGCCCACAAGAACGGAATGGTCTACCCTATCAAAAGCTTTGGCAAAGTCAATCAAAATAGCAGCACAATATTGCTTTGAATCAAGGGTAATGGTGACATCATTGAGGACCTTTTTAAGGTTGCGGTTGGCACATCCATAACCTGAGCGGAAACCAGATTGCATACCCGAGAGAACTACAGAGAACTACTACAGACATCAAGAAAGCCAGTCAATTGATTATTTTCCAACACTTTTGATTAACAGGGCAAAATAGAAATAGGCCTATATCAGTTAGGATCAGCTTGATCTCCCCCTTTAAATAAAGGACGAACCGTGGCTGCCTTCCAAGCAATGGGAACCTCCCCAGAAAGGAGAGACAGGTTAATAATGTTGGAGATCGGTTTGGCGATGACAGGGGCAGCAACCTTAAAGAAGAAAGGGCTTTTTGGGGTCTAGTTTTTGGAGCTCCTTTTGCACCTCGGACTTAGTGACCGCCTGCAGGGTGAAACTTTGTAGAGGAGCAGGCGAAAAAGAGGGAGAAACGTCGGGGATAGTCGCATTAGAAGGGGTGGGAGATGAGGAAATGTTGGACGGGCAAGGAGGCATGGCTGAATCAAATAGGGATCCTGACTTAATGAAGTGGTGAGCTCAGGCATGTGCTTCTTGTCAGTAACAACCACATCATCAACATTAAGGGACATGGGCAGCTGTGAGGAGGAGGGTTTATTCTCCAGGTCTTTAACCGTTTTCCAGAACTTCTTGGGGTTAGACCTACAGAGAGAGAACTGCCCCTTAAAGTAACTAACTTTGACCTTCCGGACAGCCTGAGTGCACTTATTTCTCATTTGCCTGAACGAGAGCCAGTCAGCCTGAGTATGCGTGTGCCGAGCCTTTAGCCAAATGCAATTCTTGAGGTGGAGTAACTCTGCAAGATCACTGTCGAACCAGGGGCAGAACCTGTTTTTAATTAAAATTTTCTTTATGGGGCCATGTTTGTTAACAATTCCACAGAAAAAAAGTTCCAAGCGTCTTTGACAGAGGGGATCAAGCTGATTCTATACCATTTTACAGAGGCCAGTTCATGAAGGAAGGCTTGCTCATTGAAGTTCTTTAGCAAGCGTCTGACACATCAGGACAGGTCGTATCACTGAACAGCCATTACAAACACAGGCTGTAAAACAGTGATCACTAAGGTCATTACAGAAAACACCAGACTGATACCTATCAGGATTATTTGTGAGGATAACATCGAAGAGAGTAGCCTTTTCTGGGTGTTTGGAGTCATACCTTGTGGGATTGGTAATAATCTGAGAAAGATTTAGGGAGTCCCATTGCTTTAGGACTTGGTCAGGTGGTTTAAGCATGTCCCAGTTTAGGTCACCTAGCAGGACAAATTCAGACTTGGTGTAAGGGGCCAGGAGAGAGTTTAGGGCCGGTGCTGATGGATGACGGTAGCACCCAGCAACAGTCAACAAAGAGCTATTTGAAAGTTTAATGCTTAAAATCAGCAAATTAAATTGTTTGGGGACGGGCTTGGTGAAGACAACCGAGCCCTGAAGGTGATCCTTGGTAAAGATTGCCACTCCCCCACCTTTGGAAGATCTGTCTTGCCGAAAAAGGTTATAACTAGAAAGGTTAACATCAGTATTCAAAACACTTATTCCTTAACCACGTCTCAGTAATGACCAACACATCTGGATTGGAGCTGTGAAGCAACACTTTCAGTTGATCCATTTTAGGTAATAAGCCTCTAGTGTTAACATGCAGAAAACCCAGGCTTTTACGAAAGCACAAATCAGAGCACAAATCAGAATTGGGGCTAGCAACAGTAGATGGGCCAGGGTATACATGCACATTTCCAGATATCATCAACAGTAATACAATCAAGGCACGGCAGAGGACAGGGAGAGCTCTGCAGTGCTGATTTATGACATCTGAATGTGCATCAGATGGCAACAAGATTCCCGAGTATGGGAACAAACAGTCTGTCCCATGGTTGGGTAAAGAAAGTTTGTAGTCCACAAAGTATGCAGGAGTCATGAGGCAAGTAGCAAAATGCTCAAGAAAGTAATCAAATATAAAACGACTTGGGGCTAGCCATTGTAAGTTCAGAGTCACTCGCCCCAACAGTGCGTGTGTGCTGGAAGCGAGCGAAAGCTCGTGAGAGAGGGGTGAGTGTGGTGGGGATACCTGTACCGGCCAGGGCAGACAGTGAACAGATCGCCAGGTGGAATCCAAGCAGCAGTGCAGCAGGCAACGGGAGTAGGTGTCACACCCACTCGGGAGAAGCTTATATTTCTGGAGGCAGATTTCTTGTAGAAAATGCCAGTGAGTGGTCTCTGAACAGCAGGAGGGGGCTTCAGAGGATGCTTCAAAGACTCCTGCCACTTGTTGGCCCCGAAGGCCTCGACACCGTTTACTTCACACCTTAGTGCTGATTGAATGTGTATCTGGTCTGTCCTTGCAAGCCTGGGAGCCTTAACTCAACATTCAGTCCCCATAAAATAAAACATATCATTGTAGTGTACTTTATTTTTTCATTTTTCTTCTTGGCTTTTAAAATAGCATCAGACCAAACACTACTGACTCAGATCCAGGTTGGATGGTGTCCTCAGGTCTCTGCTGTTTGTTTGCTACAGCACCCTCCGTATAGTCAAAATTAGGTTGTAGGTTTGGAGTTTTGATCTGGAGCGAAGGCCATGCTGTGGAGGGTAGCATCCTGCATATTATCTAACTCCAAATCTATCCTTTTATTTAAAAAAACATGTTCAAAAATGTGAGAGCTCACATGCAGCTGTGTCTCTCTCTCTGACGGGGGCGGGTCAAGATGATCACTTTCTAAAGAGAGGGATGCAAATTGGAGTGTTTGTAATGGATTAGTCTGCTCTCTAGCTGCTGTATTTCTATGGCTCTACACGCTGAACTCTGCGTGGTAGCTACGGCTCCACAGAGAGACCACAGTGCACAGAACTGTCCATACAGTACAGTACACACGGTTGCCGTGGTTATCATCAGTGAACTCTGCTTTAGTGCTCCTCCGGTCTGTAATGAATGATAGTATTAAATATCGCTGTGAGCAGCAATGAACAGGGTTCACAGGATGACAAAGGACACAAGATAAGTTGGATAAAAAGCAACTGTACCATTTCTGAATTATTTTCCTTTATGGACGAAATAAATTCTGTGAAAGTATTGTAGTGAATTCTGAAAGTATTCAGGCCCCTTTTACTTTCTCCACATTTTGTTATGTTACAGTTTTATTCTAAAATGGATTTTAAAAAATGAGAATCAATCTACACACAATACCCCATAATGAAAAAGTGAAAACAGGTTTTTACAAAATATTTGCAAATGTATAAAAAAAAATAAAAAAAACAGAAATAGTATTCAGTATTCAGATCATTTGCTATTAGACTTGAAATTGAGCTCAGGTGCATCCTGTTTCCATTGATCATCCTTGAGATGTTTCTACAACTTGATTGGACATGATTTGGAAAGGCACACACCTGTCTATATAAGCTCCCACAGTTGACAGTGCATGTCAGAGCAAAACCCAAGCCGTAAGGTCAAATTGTCCGTAGAGCTCTGAGACAGGATTGTGTCGAGGCAAAGAACTGGGGAAGGGTAACAAAGCATTTCTGCAGCATTGAAGGTCCCCAAGAACACAGTGGCCTCCATCATTCTTAGATGGAAGAAGTTTGGAACAACCAAGACTCTTCCTAGAACTGGCCGCCTGGCCAAACTGCACAATCGGGGGAGAAGGGCTTTGGTCAGGGAGGTGAATAACAACCCGATGGTCACTCTGACAGAGCTCCAGAGTTCCTTTACGGAGATGGGAAAACCTTCCAGAAGGACAACCATCTCTGCAGCACTCGACCAATCAAGCCTTTATGGTAGAGTGGCCACACGGAAGCCACTCCTCAGTAAAAGGCACATGACAGGCCGCTTGGAGTTTGCTAAAAGGCACCTAAAGGACTCTCAGACCACGAGAAACAAGATTCTCTGATCTGATGAAACCAAGATTGAACTCTTTGGCCTGAATACCAAGTGTCACATCTGGAGGAAACCTGGCACCATCCCTACGGTGAAGCATGGTGGTGGCAGCATCATGCTGTGGGGATGTTTTTCAGCGGCAGGGACTGGGAGACTAGTCAGGATTGAGGAAAAGATGAACGGAGCAAAGTACAGAGAGATCCTTGATGAAAACCTGCTCCAGAGTGCTCAGGATCTCAGACTGGGGGCGAAGGTTCACCTTCCAACAGGACAACACAGGAGTGGCTTCTGAATGTCCTTGAGTGGCCCAGCCAGAGCCCGGACTTAAATCTGATTGAACTTCTCAGGAGAGACCTGAAAATAGCTGTGCAGCGACGCTCTCCATCCAGCCTGACAGAACTTGAGAGTATCTGTAGAGAAGAATGGGAGAAGCTCCCCAAATACAATCGGATTTACACTTCTTTACTTGAAGTATACCAAAGTAACCCTCTCTCTGGCTGGCCTTTACATACAGACTCATACATACAGTACACACAGTCCCTCTCTCCCCTTTCCTTGGCCACTATTTCTTATATCGCTCAGAGAAAATGACAATTTTTGTGCTATTGCTTTGTGCACTGACTTTACTGAACTCTGGAGAAAACGAACATTGTCGCTCGATGAGTACATCTGACAATGTGCTCTCCCGTCCAGTAGACATTTTGTCTTGGGAGAAGCTCCCCAAATACAATCGGATTTACACTTCTTTACTTGAAGTATACCAAAGTAACCCTCTCTCTGGCTGGCCTTTACATACAGACTCATACATACAGTACACACAGTCCCTCTCTCCCCTTTCCTTGGCCACTATTTCTTATATCGCTCAGAGAAAATGACAATTTTTGTGCTATTGCTTTGTGCACTGACTTTACTGAACTCTGGAGAAAACGAACATTGTCGCTCGATGAGTACATCTGACAATGTGCTCTCCCGTCCAGTAGACATTTTGTCTGCGGGAACTCGTTCTTTTTCACTTGGTCCACTCGTCCAAGTGCCTATGCATTTGTGGCATGTGAACAGTACGAACTTGTGTCACTACCAAAGTCTAATGGTTTTAAATGATTGTTTTGTGTTGTCTGGAATCCTACTTGTAGAATTTGCTTGCAGTAGGTCTCTTAAAAAATAGAAACCGTGCAAGGTTATTAAACAGAGGTGCCTAGTTATTCTTCTGTTGTTGATATCAGGTAACGTGCAACCTAACCCTGGCCCTGATATGCAATGTCTCCAAACTCCCTCTGATTTTAAATCTAGATCTGGTTTTGGTATTTTTCATTTAAATGTACGCAGCCTGTTGTCAAAAATGGGTGGGGTTAGGATTTGGGCTAAATCAACTGATGCTGATGTAATTGTGTTTCCTGAAACCTGGCTCAGCAAGTCTGTTCTTGATAAGGATATTTGTATAAATGGTTAGAATGTGTATCGCACTGATCGAGTTAAGAAACGTGGGGGTGTGGCTATATATGTAAAGCCTACATTCCTTGTCAGTGTGGCAAAGTCTGAAACAACTATTTGTAAACAATTTCTTGCTATGAATCTTGAGGTTTCAAAGGGAACCTCTCTGCTCTCTGTGATGCACTTTCTTCTCTGATGAACCTTATGTCTAAACTTCTTCACAGTGAAATTATCTTGATTGGTCAACATCTCAACTGGTATTGGTTAAAGCCGGTGTCTGACGATTTTAAAATGTTTTGTAATTCTATGAATCTTACCCAGTTGATTAAATCCCCCACTGCCCAAATCTCAAATGTCCAGAGAAATCTACCCTGATTGATTTGATATTGACAAATGTTCCACATAAATATTCTGCAGTTGGTGTTTTTTTGTAATGATTTAAGTGACCATTGTGCAGTTGTTGCTGTTAGAAATACTAAGGTTCCTAAGACAAACCCACGCTTTATTCGTAAGAGAAATTCTAAGAGTTTTAATCTGTTCAATCTAACCCTGGAATGTAATGAAATTCCAAAGATCTGGAAATCAGCATTTGTCCTACCACTTTTAAAAGAGGGAGATCCAACTTTGGCGTATAATTATAAAAAAAATCTGAAAAACGATGACCCTTGGCAAAAATACTTGAAACCCTTGTTAGTGAACAGCTAAAAGAGTTTTAATATATATAGCTATATTTTATCAATGTACCAATCGGGCTTCAGGAAGAAGCATAGCACAATTACAGCAGCCATGAAGGCTTAAATGATATCACTGAAGCCCTTGACAAAAAAACAGCACTGTCTTTTTATTGATCTCACTAAGGCTTTTGATACATTTGATCATGCTGAGGCAGAGATTGTTGAGCGTAGGTCTTTCGGAGCATGCAGTTGCATGGTTTGCTAACTATCTGTCTGAAAGAACTCAGTGCACTCAATTTGATGGGCTCATGTCTGTTAAATTGTCTTGTCTAATGGTGTGCCCCAGGGCTCTGTACTTGGTCCCTTCTTATTCACTATTTACATAAATACTTTAGACAAAAATGTGCAAACTGCGCAACTTTACTTTTATGGTGATAATACTGTTATTTATTGTTGTGCCTCGTCTCTCACAAAAGCTTTCCAGAACCTGCAAAGTGCTTTTTATACTTTTCAACATACCTTGTGCCAATTGAAGCGTTACAAAATTTAGGCTTTACAAAAGCCTTACAAAATACTTTTAAACTGAAAGAACTTGTCCCGATTGGTGTTTTTAAATCATTGATGACAGATTTTGAGGCTGATTCCCTGACCTGTCAATGTTTTTAATTAGCTGTTTTATGATTTTGTTATACTCTTGTGAAATATATTTTTTCACTAGATTACTTGTAGTTTTTCATGTTGTCTGTCTGTAATTGTGTAATGACTTGGTGCTGCCTATCTTGGCCAGGACGCTCTTGAAAAAGTGATGAGCCCTTCCTGGTTAAATAAAGGTGAAATAAAATAAATGAATAAAATAAATTCTACAATGTAGAAAATAGTAGAAAATAAAGAAAAACCCTTGAATAAGTACAGGCAGGCAGCACGTTGCCACCACAGTGTATCGCCATCGACGCCTTCTGTGGCTTCGTAGTAGGACTCTGTCAGATGAAGTTCATTTAATTTCATTCTAGCCACTGGACAAGTAGCTAGCTACTCTTCAGTACTACCAAAATGCAGCACCCACTTGGGTAATGCTACAGCAGTTACAAGGGGCCAGAAAGAACACCACACTTCAAAAGTAATTCAGGAGTAGCCTTATTACTTAGTCCTCCATACAGTCATGGTCATCTCTGTACACCTCTGTATTTGGGCTTCTCTCCATCCTCAACCTCCAGACAGTAGGCATAATCAAATCAAAATATTGCATTCTAGCTAGCTTCAATTGTATAGGTATATTTAAACAGTTTATTGCTACTCGTCAGTCTCCAATAGACTTGTATCTATGCTCTGACATCCTGCCATTGCTTCTGTCGCTCAATGATCTGCTTCAGTGAACACTGCAGCCTGTGTACTTTTCCTTTCAAGTGGCAACACTGTGCCCCTCATGTACGCTCACAAATGTCCCTGTGACTTCAAGGCTCGAACACATATCAAGCCGTGACAGGTATGAGATGGGCTATCTAGACCAGGGGTTTTCAAACCTCTCCTCTGGGACCCCCAGGCGACCTATTCCAGTGCTCGCACAGCTGATCCAATATATCAACTAATTATCCAGGCCCTTGATCAGGTGAATTAGGTGAGCTTGTTCAGGGATACAACAAAATGGTGAAATGTTTGAGGATCCCCGGGGGGAGGTTTGAAAACCACTTACCTAGAGTAAGCAATGTTACAATATGAGGAGACAAAGGCCTGCGATCTGTAATGCTCCTAATGGTATGAAATCATAACACGGGTGTTAAAACTTCTTGTCAATATAGGGGGTGCTGTTTCGCATTAGCATAATTTGCTCTACAGATTAAACTGCCTAGTACTCAATTCTTGCTCGTACAATATGCATATTATTATTATTATTGGATAGAAAACACTCTCTAGTTTCTATAGCCGTTGGAATTTTGTCTCTGAGTGAAACAGAACTCCTTCTACAGCACTTTTCATGACAGTGAGTCAGATTTCAGACATCTTGGCCCCTGATCTGGGGTCGGTTTAAAGGTCCCTGTAAATGCTATGGAGAAACAGACACTGCCTACGTCTTCCTTTGGATGTCAGTACGTGGTGACGCTTTGAATGGAGTCGATTGCGCAATCAGGGCCTGTATAAAAGACCAAATACCGGAAGTAGCTTCCTTTTGCTGCCTGCGCCTGACGCACGAAGGACGTCGGACTCGCCTCCTTCCAACCTGTTGTTTAGCCAGTAATATTTCTCCGGTCATGTTTTTACTCGTTATAGGTGTTAAAAACATCATAAGGTAGTTAATTTAAACCGTTTTATAGCAATTTATATCCGTTTAGTGCGATTTTGAGGCATTTCTTTCTGAGACACTTTGAACCGCTGGGCACGTTTCCAGTTCATGCCGAACGTTAGTGGTCATTTCCACATGGCAAGAGGACAGCTTTCGACCAAAAGACGATTAGACCCAAGAAAGGATTCATTGCCCAAGATTCTGATGGAAGAACAGCTCATAGTAAGAACAATTTATGATGATAAATCGTGTTTCTGTCGAAAAATGTTAAACGCTTATGCCGCCATTTTGTTTGGTATAGCTTCGCTTGGCGCAACCTGTATTGAAAAGTAAGGATAATTTAAAAAATGTAATTCAGCGATTGTATTAAGAATTAAATTGTCTATCAATCGCTGTCCACCCTGTATTTTTTAGTCAAGTTTATGAGTATTTATGTATAAGACTAGATCACTGTCTAATATGGCGCACAACATTTTCTGACCAGCTGGGCTACTTTTCTCATTGTCTAACCATGATTTTGGTGGCTAAATATGCACATTTTCGAACAAACTCTATATGTATGTTGTAATATGATGTTACAGGAGTGTCATCTGAAGAATTCTGAGAAGGTTAGTGAAAAAATTAATACATTTTGGTGGTGATAATGCTGTCGCTCTTTTTGCCGTGAATCAATGCTGGGGTAATGTTTGCACATGTGCTATGGTAATATAACGATTTATTGTGTTTTCGCTGTAAGACACTTAGAAAATCTGAAATATTGTCTGGATTCACAGGATCTGTGTCTTTCAATTAGTGTATGCTGTGTATTTTTACGAAATGTTTTATGATTAGTAATTAGGTAATACACGTTGCTCTGTGTATTTTTTCTAGTCGAGTTGTGATGGTGGGTGCAATTGTAAACTATGATTTATACCTGAAATATGCACATTTTTCTAACAAAACCTATCCTATACCATAAATATGTTATCAGACTGTCATCTGATGAGGTTTTTTCTTGGTTAGTGGCTATCAATATCTTTATTTGGCCGAATTGGTGATAGCTACTGGTGTTGAGAAAAAATGGTGGACAAAGAAAAATGGTGTCTTTTGCTAACGTGGTTAGCTAATAGATTTACATATTTTGTCTTCCCTGTAAAACATTTAAAAAATCTGAAATGGTGGCTTTATTCACAAGATCTGTATCTTTCATTAGGTGTCTTGGACTTGTGATTTAATGATATTTAGATGCTACTATTTAATTGTGACGCTATGCTAGCGATGCTAATCAGTGTGGGGGGGGTGGGGGGTGCTCCCGGATCCGGGGTTGAGAGGCGTGAAAAGTTAATGAGTTTGAGTTGAGTTTAGATGTGTCGTTTTTTGTAAAGTAGACAAGTATTAATACTGCTGAAGAGATTGGATTAACATCTATTAACCGATGTCAACGCATATTGCTACAGTAATCACACAAACGCTCTCTCTGTCTCCCTCTCTGCAGCGATATCTATTTTCCCGAGAAATGATTAAGTAAGAACGGCTTTACAAAGAACAATGTAACATTCCATCTAGCTAGCTACACATCAAAGTTTTGTCCTTGAGATCCTTGTCCTTTGCCTTGCGTTATAGGCTATATATCTGCTGCTGTGCTGGCTGGAATTGTTGCAGGCTTGGCAGCCCTAAGTCTTGCAGTGATAAAGACAGAATTGTTTGATGCTGCCCAGCCAGCTCATGTGTAACGCATAATTGCCTTCGAGGGATAAGCCCCAGCCCCGGTCTGAGCCCTGGACACTCATTCCCTCCTAACGCCAAACGTCACAACCACTTATTCAAATGACAGCTCAATGGAATAATAACGTGCTAGCTCGGCGCATTTACCCCTAAAGAACCGCATGCTGGGACTATATACACACACACACAACTATGATGATAATCTGTATGTTTAGCTATGGTGGTCTGCTACAACATATTCTCCTCATATTCTCTTCTCTCTCACACGCATAATGTAAGCCACAGTACTGGCGCCAGCAGCCACATTTGAATATGGAGAAGCTAATTATTTACGAAGTGCAGACATAATTTGATGACAATGCAGTCAGCAGCCCAGCCCTGCTTTCTGAGTCTCTGGTTGCGTACAAAATGGCACCCTATTATTTATATGGTGCACTATTTAAGACCCTGGTGAAAAGTAGTGCACGAAATAGGGAATAGGGTGCCATTTGGGATGCTGCCAAGGACTCACCCATTTCAGGACAGAGTGCCCAAAGGCATGAGCCTGCATATATTTGAGCCGAATGAGTGAGTTGGTTGGTGGGTATAAGTTGTCCCATCATGCTTCAGCTGATCCTCTCGATCCTCTATCCCTAACACCCCTCCTACTGCCCTTCCCTGCCCTAACCTAACCTGGCCCTTCAGACTATAGTGGTACAGTTCCCCTGTCCCTTTAGCCTGGATATTACCTCCATGCATATCTGCAGTACACACACACACTTTACAGAACCCCCCCCCCCCCCACACACACACACACAATAATCTAGCCTAGGCTGTCCTCTATCCTCCAGATATCGCTGTATATTATTTAGCAGGAAGCGCTGGGAATGAATCATAGCCCCTATGGCTGCTTATTATGCGTTCCACCTCATTAGCACACGTGATTTAATATTCATCTTACTTTCAGAACAGAGTTCCTCTTGCTGCTGCATTTTTAACAGGCGAGGAGAGTTATGGCGGCCAGGGAGAGGGAAGGGAGCTCAGGAAGAAGCCGAGCATCCATAGTGTTTTTTTAAACTTTCACAACTTAACCAAAACGCACAGAGTAAAAAGCTAAGCATCTGTTTGTAGACTGTACTGTCTATTAGAGAAGTAACCAAACCCAACCAAAGCAGGGGGAAATGTGCTGCCCGCACATCTGTGGATCTGTTAGGGCGGTATGCAAATTGGAGTGAGTCTAGGGTACCTGGGATAATGGTGTTGATGTGAGCCATGAACAGCCTTTCAAAGCACTTAATGGCTACAGACGTGAGTGCTACGGGTTGGTAGCAATTTAGGCAGGTTACCTTAGTGTCATTGGGCACAGGGACTATGGTGGTCTGCTTAAAACATGTTTGTATTACAGACTCGGACAGAGAGTGGTTTAAAATGTCAGTGAAGACACTTGCCAGTTGGTCAGCGCATGCTCGCAGTACCCGTCCTGGTAATCCGTGTGGCCCTGCGGCCTTGAATGTTGACCTGTTTAAAGGTCTTACTCACATCGTCTGCGGAGAGCGTGATCACACTGTCGTCCGGAACAACTGATGCTCTCATGCATGTTTGTGTTATTTTCCTCGAAGCGAGCATAGAAGTAGTTTAGCTCGTCTGGCAGGCTCGTGTCACTGGGCAGCTCTCAGCTGTGCTTCCCGTTGTAGTCTGTAATGTTTTGCAAGCCCTGCCACACCCGACGAGCGTCAGAGCCGGTGTAGTATGATTCGATCTTAGTCCTGTATTGACACTTTGCCTGTTTATGGTTCGTCGGAGGGCATAGCAGGATTTATTTTTAGTTTACGGGTTAGAGTCCCGCTCCATGAAAGCGGCAGATTTAGCCTTTAGCTTAGTGAGGATGTTGCCTGTAATCCATGGCTTCTGGTTGGGGTATGTACGTAGGGTTACTGTGGGGACGGCGTCATCGATGCACTTATTGATGAAGCCAATGACTGATGTGGCGTACTCCTCAATGCCATTGGAAGAATCCCAGAACATATTCCAGTCTGTGCTAGCAAAACAGTACAAAAGAAACAGATAAACTCTCTAGGTAGATAGTGTGGTCTACAGCTTATCATGAGATACTCTACCACAGGCGAGCAAAACCTTGAGACTTCCTTAGATATCGTGCACCAGCTGTTGTTTACATGTACTCGTAGTCCGCCACCCCTTGTCTTACCAGACGCTGCTGTTCTATCCTGCCGATACAGCGTATAACCAGCCAGCTTTCAGCCACGAAGATATTACAGTTTTTAATGTCCCGTTGGTAGTTTTATCTTCCTCGTAGGTCGTTGATTTTATTTTCCAATGATTGCACGTTAGCTAGTAGGACGGAAGGCAAGGGGGGGGGGGGGGGGGGGGGTTTATTCAATCGCCTACGAATTCTCAGAAGGCAGCCCGATCTCCGTCTTATTTTTCTCCGTCGTCTCTTAACGCAAATGACAGGGATTTGGGCCTGTTCCCGGGAAAGCAGTATGTCGGGCTCGTCGGACTCGTTAAAGGAAAAAAAAGCTTCTGCCAGTTTGTGTTGAGTAATCTCTGTTCTGATGTCCAAAAGTTATTTTTGGTCATAAGACACGGTAGCAGCAACATTATGTACAAAATAGGTTAAAAATAAGTTACAAAGAACGCAAAAAAATGAACATAAAAACACAATTGGTTAGGAGCACGTAAAACGTCAGCCATCTTCTCTGGTGCCATCTTCAATTTGAGCAGTAGATGATCCACCACAGATGATGCAATCTCTATTGAACTCAACACTGCCCTTTCCCACCTGGACAAAAGGAACACCTATGTGAGAATGCTATTCATTGACTACAGCTCAGCTTTCAACACCATAGTGCCCTCATAGCTAATCAATAAGCTAAGGACCCTGGCACTAAACACCTCCCTCTACAACTGGATACTGGACTTCCTGACGGGCCGCCCCCATGTGGTAAGGGTAGGTAACAACACATCCGCCACTTTGATCCTCAACACAGGGGCCCCTCAGGGCTGCGTGCTCAGTCCCCTCCTGTACTCCCTGTTCGCTCATGACTGCACAGCCAGGCACGACTCCAACACCATCATTAAGTTTGCCAATGACACAACAGTGGCAGGCCTGATCAACGACGAGACAGCCTATAGGGAGGAGGTCAGAGACCTGGCCGTGTGGTGCCAGGACAACAATCTCTCCCTCAACGTGATCAAGACAAAGGAGATGATTGTGGACTACAGGAAAAGGAGGACCGAGCACGCCCCCATTCTCGTCGACGGGGCTATAATGGAGCAGGTTGAGAGTATCAAGTTCCTTGGTGTCCACATCACGAACAAACTAACATGGTCAAGCGCACCAAGACAGTCGTGAAAAGGGCACGACAAAACCTATTCCCCCTCAGGAGACTGAACATATTTGGCATGGGTCCTCAGATCCTCAAAAGGTTCTACAGCTGCACCATCGAGAGCATCCTGACTGGTTACATCACTGCCTGGTATGGCAACTGCTCGGGCTCCCACCACAAGACACTACAAAGGGTAGTGCGTATGGCCCAGTACATCACCGAGGCCAAGCTTCCTGCCATCCAGGACCTCTATACCAGGCGGTGTCAGAGGAAGCGCCTAAAAATTGTCAAAGACTCCAGCCACCCTAGTCATAGACTGTTCTCTCTGCTACCGCACAGCAAGCGGTACCGGAGCCCAAAGTCTAGGTCCAAGAGGCTTCTACTCCCAAGCCATAAGACTCCTGAACATCTAATCAAATGGCTACCCAGACTATTTGCATCGCCCCCCCCTTTTACACCGCTGCTACTCTCTGTTATTATCTATGCATAGTCACTTTAATAACTCTACCTACATGTACATATTACCTCGATTACCTCGACTAACCGGTACCCCCTGTATGTCTTCTCGCGATTGTTATATTACTGCTGCTCTTTAACTACTTGTTACTTTTATTTCGTATTTTTATTCGTATTTTTAAAACTTTATTGTTGGTTAGGGGCTTGTAAGTAAGCATTTCACTGTAAGGTTGTATGTGGCGCATGTGGCTAATGAAATTAGATTCGATTTTATTTGAAGAAGGCAACTGGTTTGTTCTCTTTATGGTAGATGTAATGCAAAGTTGAGTGTGAAAGGGAGTGTCAGGAAAGGAGCAACACAGGGGTAGGCATATGCAATCTTTTTCAATGTTGCACCCCAATGAATAAGCAAGCGGTGTTTGACTGGGCTCAAAGGGGCGGAAACACAAAAGGCAACATCTTTGGGCCAAACACTGGTCAAAGCCTGACAAGCGAAATGCACCACAACATTGCCAAGCAATGTAAAAATGATGATAAAAAATCATTGTTGATGTCATCCAGATGATTTCCCTTCTAATCAGGAGGCTCTGAAACTCCCGACAGTGTCTGAACTCCCTGGGTCCTCAGTGCCATGGTGGCGATGAGCAAATACAAATTAGCCTAGTTGTTTTGAGTGTGGAGTACAAGATTCCCGTTTAAGTCCCCTCACTGAACAAGGCACTGTTTTGCAATTGCATTTAATTGTTTTACTGCTAATTGACTTAAACAGATGCAGAACCCCCAGTTGAGTATCTCTGCTGTACTCTAGGCTTCAGCCCGCTGTTTGTAGTTGATTGTTTCATGTACTTTCCTTTTCAGTTACTACTCTACTCTCTCCTTTCATAGCAAACATCACACAGGCACTCTCTCTCTCACACACACACACACACACATTTCAATACATGTTTCTTATTTACACAAGTGATGTGCTTGTTTTTGAAGAAGAATCTTTTCGATTTATGATAACCTATGACATCACTCTTTATCTGTCTTTGTCTAATTCTAGCCCCGGGAACAATCCATGCGTTGGTGGAATCATAGGCCTGCCTACCTGTTACCGTGGTGCAAGTCTTGGGAGTTTGTTGTTGTGGCGACCATATGAGGATTCCTTCCTATCTGTATTGATTTAATCGTTGGATAAGCAGGAGTATGGTCACTGCATCCTCCTTTCAAAACACTCTTACCACCTTAGGCCCTGTTAGAAAAGAAGTCTAATGAAGTATGGATTTTCTGATTAGTTTAGAGGCCTTGCGAAGCATCTCAGTTAATGGTACATTTTTGTGTGCGTCCCAATTGACGCAAAAAGTAGTGCACTATATAGGGAATAGTGTCATTTGGGATGATCCTCTAAGTTCGCGAGTCCTCTGGGACAGACGCATCTCAAAAGCATCCCGCTGACGAAACCATGTGTCCTACATGTAGCATAGCTGAGGACATCCTTCCACGGGATCAGACATTTCAATCGGAATATAAACCCGTGGATCCGGAAGAGCTCAGTTTTTACCCACACGCCATTACATCAAGCACACAGACGTAGGTCTATTTGCATGTTGTAGTGATAGAAGTCTAAGCATATGTCGCCCTTCAAGTTGGTTTGCAGTCTAAATTGTGCATGAGAAGATCAGATTTGGCACCAAACAGATTGCATCACTATGAATTGCGTCATTTGTGAAACTAATACACACAGTCAGCAACCATTTAGTATCATATGTTTATTCATAGCGTCCTTGAGTGGTGTGTAGGCCTAAATCAGTGCTGAAATGTAAAAAGAAAAAGTGAGCATTTCAACCCTGAGTCAGTACACTCATAATTCAGCTGTTTTACAACACACACACACTTATCTGTGATAAATATGATGCATTCATAAGAAGGTGAAGGGTAAACTATCTGATCCATGCGGCAGTAGAATCATGTCACAATGTATGTACTCTGTATGTATCTCTGTATGTCATCTCTGTACTCAGTGTGGGGCCTTTGAATGTTGTGTATTGAATCACTTCTTCTGACTAAACATTTCAATAGGCTGTGTAAAGTGTGGATGAATGCAGGGGAGGGCTGGGTGGATCCGTCTCCTCCTGACTCAGCTCTCCTGTGCCGCTTCACCCACTCCAAGGGAACAAAACAGGATTAGCTAGATAGCTATATTGCTGTGGTACTCGGTCTAGCTAGCGCAAGGCCTGATTCATACAGAGGTGCTCACACACACACATTTCAGAATGAGACGAGGCATGTTTGGGCACCCCACATGTTTGTAGAGGTGCAGAGCCAGAAAACAGCGCTTCCATGCTTCATTCATAAAAAGAACAGAGGCTCACTGCACGAGGCTCACTGCATGAGCTGCTAGTTGACCTAAACTGGGACATGCTTAACACCACGGCCATCCTACAATCTAAGCTTGTTGCCCTCAATCTCACACAAATTATCAATGAACCTACCAGGTACATCCCCAAAGCCGTAAACACGGGCACCCTCATAGATATCATCCTAACCTACTTGCCCTCTAAATACACCTCTGCTGTTTTCAACCAAGATCTCAGCGATCACTGCCTCATTGCCTGTATCCGTAATGGGTCAGTCAAACGTCCTCCACTTATCACTGTCAAACGCTCCCTGAAACACTTCAGCGAGCAGGCCTTTCTAATCGACCTGGCCCGGGTATCCTGGAAGGATATTGACCTCATCCCGTCAGTAGAGGATGCCTGGTTATTCTTTAAAAATGCTTTCCTCACCATCTTAAATAAGCATGCCCTATTCAAGAAATGTAGAACCAGGAACAGATGTAGCCCATGGTTCTCTCCAGACCTGACTGCCCTTAACCAGCACAAAAACATCCTGTGGCATTCTGCATTAGCATCGAACAGCCCCCGAGATATGCAACTTTTCAGGGAAGTTAGGAACAAATATACACAGGCAGTTAGAAAAGCCAAGGCTAGCTTTTTCAAGCAGAAATTTGCTTCCTGCAACACAAACTCAAAAAAGTTCTGGGACACTGTAAAGTCCATGGAGAATAAGAACACCTCCTCCCCACTGCACTGAGGATAGGAAATAATGTCACCACTGAAAAATCCACTATAATTGAGTATTTCAAAAAGCATTTTTCTACAGCTGGCCATGCTTTCCACCTGGCTACCCCAACCCCGGTCAACAGCACTGCACCCCCCACAGCAACTCGCCCAAGCCTTCCCCATTTCTCCTTCTCCCAAATCCAGTCAGCTGATGTTCTGAAAGAGCGACAAAATCTGGACCCCTACAAATCAGCCGGGCTAGACAATCTGGAACCTTTTTTTTCTAAAATGATTTGCCGAAGTTGTTGCAACCCCTATTACTAGCCTGTTCAACCTCTCTTTCGTGTCGTTTGAGATTCCCAAAGATTGGAAAGCAGCTGCGGTCATCCCCCTCTTCAAAGCGGGGGACACTCTTGACCCAAACTGCTACAGACCTATATCTATCCTACCCTGCCTTTCTAAGATCTTCGAAAGCCAAGTTAACGAACAGATTACCGACCATTTCGAATCCCACCGTACCTTCTCCACTATGCAATCTGGCTTCAGAGCTGGTCATGGGTGCACCTCAGCCACGCTCAAGGTCCTAAACGATATCTTAACCGCCATCGATAAGAAACAATACTGTGCAGCCGTATTCATTGACCTGGCCAAGGCTTTCGACTCTGTCAATCACCACATCCTCATCAGCAGACTCAACAGCCTCGGTTTCTCAAATGATTGCCTCGCCTGGTTCTTTTCCGATAGAGTTCAGTGTGTCAAATCGGAGGACCTGTTGTCCGGGCCTCTGGCAGTTTCTATGGGGGTGCCACAGGGTTCAATTCTTGGGCCAACTCTTTTCTCTGTATACATCAATGATGTCGCTCTTGCTGCTGGTGAGTCTCTGATCCACCTCTACGCAGATGACACCATTCTGTATACTTCTGGCCCTTCTTTGGACACTGTGTTAACTACCCTCCAGACGAGCTTCAATGCCATACAACTCTCCTTCCGTAGCCTCCAACTGCTCTTAAATACAAGTAAAACTAAATGCATGCTCTTCAACCGATCGCTGCCTACACCTGCCTGCCCGCCCAGCATCACTACTCTGGACGGTTCTGAATATGTGGACAACTACAAATACCTATGTGTCTGGTTAGACTGTAAACTCTCCTTCCAGACTCACATCAAACATCTCCAATCCAAAGTTAAATCTAGAATTGGCTTCCTATTTCGCAACAAAGCATCCTTCACTCATGCTGCCAAACATACCCTCGTAAAACTGACCATCCTACCGATCCTCGACTTCGGCGATGTCATTTACAAAATAGCCTCCAACACCCTACTCAACAAATTGGATGCAGTGCCATCCGTTTTGTCACCAAAGCCCCATATACTACCCACCACTGCGACCTGTACGCTCTCGTTGGCTGGCCCTCGCTTCATACTCGTCGCCAAACCCACTGGTTCCAGGTTATCTACAAGACCCTGCTAGGTAAAGTCCCGCCTTATCTCAGCTCGCTGGTCACCATAGCAGCACTCACCCGTAGCACGCACTCCAGCAGGTGTATTTCACTGGTCACCCCCAGGGCCAATTCCTCCTTTGGCCACCTCTCCTTCCAGGTCTCTGCTGCCAATGACTGGAACGAACTACAAAAATCTCTGAAACTGGAAACACTTATCTCCCTCACCAGCTTTAAGCACCAGCTGTCAGAGCAACTCACAGATCACTGCACCTGTACATAGCCCATCTATAAATAGGCCAAACAATTACCTCATCCCCTACTGTATTTATTTATTTATTTATTTAGCTCCCTTGCACCCCAGTATTTCTACTTTGCACATTCAGCTACTGCAAATCTACAATTCCAGTGTTTTTAATTGCTATATTGTATTTACTTCGCCACCGTGGCCTTTTTATTTGCCTTTACCTCCCTTATCTCACCTCATTTGCTCACATTGTATATAGACTTGTTTTTGTACTGTATTATTGACTGTATGTTTGTTTTACTCCATGTGTAACTCTGTGTTGTTGTATGTGTCGAACTGCTTTGCTTTGTCTTGGCCAGGTCGCAATTGTAAATGAGAACTTGTTCTCAACTTGCCTACCTGGTTAAATAAAGGTGAAATAAAAAAAATGAGGCTCACTGCATGAGGCACACTGATGTAGAGGAGCAACTCATGTCACGGAAAGTGGGGCACTTAGTTTTATGAATGGAAAAGTACATTTATAGAAAACTAAGTGCTCACTTTTCTGCTCCACATTTATTAATAATTTGTTACTCTTTCACTTGCTGACTATATCTTTGTGTGTAACCATGCGTCAGAGCTGTACCTGTGTTCCAACATGCAACCCTTGTGAGGTGATATCCTAAAACCCGAGCGACAGACTTCTGCATATCATACACTTTATGTTTTGAATATACTGTACGTACATAAAGGCTGTGTTCAAGGGCATCAAAACTAAATAAATTGTGACTGACTGAGCTACAATTAATGTTGAGCAGATATTTATAATGCTGGGTCATTTGTAGATCTCGACTCGCCTTTGAAGTCGGCTGCAATGTGAAACGCTCCCAAAGTATACAGTAACACATTGAGAATCGTCCCTAGGTAAATATGTAACACACACGGTCCCATGGTTCATTAAGAGATTCTCAATTGGTTTTTGCTAACTCCTCCTAACTCCGTCCTCTCCTCGCCTCTATTTTTAAAAGTTCAAAGGTGATTAAGGAGAGGAGGCGAGGAGAGGAAATGTGGAAACAAATGCGCTTGTATGAAACGAAACTTTCCTTGTCCACTAGCACATCAGGCAGATTACGTTTACATAGGAGGCACAGGAGGATGGTGGCACCTTAATTGGGGAGAACGGGCTCGTGGTAATGACTGGAGCGGAATAGGTGGAATGGTATCAAATACATGGTTTCCAGGTTTTTGATGCCATTCCATTTGCTCTGTTCCGGCCATTATTATGAGCTGTTCTCCCCTCAGCAGCCTCCTGTGATAGGAGCAATCCCAAAATATGTGTGAAGTGTTCAAATAAATGTTGCTAGTTGCAGACATTTTAGAAATAGAACGATAAGTTGCGCATCATTTTCAAAGGTGTGCATGCTTTTCTCCTGCTACAAAACAGCTGATTCATTGGGGGCGTGGCAGATATCGAAAAGGTGGCTATCAGGGAGGGGAAGACATTTTTTTGTTTGCCTACTAACGAATTGGCACGCTCCACGACCACTGAGAATCTCCCTTAGAGATGTGTGTAGACTGTGGGCTCCGCCCCGGTCACTCCCTAGCCATATCCATAGCCACTTTCTGGTTTGAGTGAAACAGGAAGTAAGTGTGTCAAGAAAAAGGAAGCCATCTGACTACAGAAATGTGGACAGAAATGTTTGGTTAAAAGGAGCCTAGATTGCTCACTCCATACAAGTGAGAACATTCTCAAATACTTTTACGGTATATTAGGCTAGTGGTCCATCCTCAAAAAGGGCTTTCATTTTTGAGATAACAAAAACAAAAGACAACCATGTTTTTTCACATTTGTCTCCCATTTATGAAATGGATAGTTGTGAAGAAAATATTTTACTGCAAAAGGAGTTAAATTGGTAGATTATTGTAACACCCCACTAACCTCAAAATGTGCAAATGGTCCTGCCTGACAAAAATACAAACAGTTCCACGTTTATTTGATGTAATTGTATTGTATTGTAATCAGCTCTACACTCAGTAAGTTAGGAATAATAGAATAATAATACAATAGGCAGAATGCAGAAATATGAACTATCAATATGTATGATGAATGTAAGCTTTCCTTTTTGGTAGCTGATTAATAAACAACTTTCAGAGTAAAATTTGCTCTCATTCAGTGGCATATGGTCCCGACTGACAAAAAATACATGTTTTATGATGATGTGGCTATTGTAATATAATCGTCTCTAAGGAAAATAAGTGGGTTGAGAGTGAAAACTGTCATTTATTTTCATTCAGCCACTTGTAATTACGTTAGGCTCCAAATCCGTTTAACCTCTAATTCCTCCCAAACCCGGATCCGGGAGCACCCCCATCAGTAAAAAAGCTGACTAGCATAGCCTAGCATAGCGTCACAAGTAAATACTAGCATCTAAATATCATTAAATCACAAGTCCAAGACACCAGATGAAAGATACACATCTTGTGAATCCAGCCATCATTTCTGATTTTTAAAATGTTTTACAGGGAAGACACAATATGTAAATCTATTAGCTAACCACGTTAGCAAAAGACACCACTTTTTTTTACTCCACCAGTTTTTTACTCCATCAGTAGCTATCACAAATTCGACCAAATAAAGATATAAATAGCCACTAACCAAGAAACAACTTCATCAGATGACAGTCTGATAACATATTTATTGTATAGCATATGTTTTGTTAGAAAAATTTGCATATTTCAGGTATAAATCATAGTTTACCATTGCAGCCACCATCACAACTCTCACCAAAGCGACTAGAATAACTACAGAGAGCAACGTGTATTACCTAATTACTCATCATAAAACATTTCTTAAAAATACACAGCGTACAGCAAATGAAAGACACAGATCTTGTGAATCCAGACAATATTTCAGATTTTCTAAGTGTTTTACAGCGAAAACACAATATAGCGTTATATTAGCTTACCACAATAGCAAACATCACAACAGCATTGATTCAAGCCAAACATAGCGATAACGTATAAACCACCAAAATATATTAATTTTTTCACTAACCTTCTCAGAATTCTTCAGATGACAGTCCTATAACATCATATTACACAATGCATATAGAGTTTGTTCGAAAATGTGCATATTTAGCGGCACAAATCGTGGTTATACAATGTGATTAGTGGCCAAAACTTCAAGCAATCTGTCCGGCGCCATCTTGGAGAGGCACCTATTCTAATCGAAAACTATTCATAAACTTGACTAAAAAATACAAGTTGGACAGCAAATGAAAGACAAATTAGTTCTTAATGCAATCGCTGTGTTAGATTTTTAAAATTAACGTTACTGCGCAATACAGCGTGCGCTAAAGCGAGACCGCACCATAATTCATGGCGGAATTATTATTTGACATTTGTCAACATAAGTACGAATTAACAGCATAAAGACTGCTTACTATTTGCTGAGCTTCCATCAGAATCTTGGGCAAGGTGTCCTTTCTCCAGAACAATCGTCTTTTGGTTGAAAGATGTCCTCTTGTCCTGTCGAAATAGCCGCTAACGTTAACCATGTGCAGGAGAGGTGTCCAACTCCTGATAGCGCGTCACAAAGAAATCCCAGAAAATCGCAATAAACTGCTATAAACTGCTATAAGTCGGTTTAAATTAACTACCTTATGATGTCTTTAACAACTATAACGAATAAAAACATGACCGGAGATACAGAACTGCTAAAACGAAAGCTTTGCAGGAGGCCATAGTGATGTCCCTGATGCGCCAGGCGCACCGTTGAAAAGGACGGTACTTCCGTTCCACGGTCTTATATAGGGTCCCAGATTGCGCAATCCACTCCATTCAAATTCTCCCCGCTTACTGACATCTAGAGGAAGACGTATGCAGTGCATGTAGCCCGATGGCTTACATGGGGACTTATAAACTGACCTCAGAACAGGGACCTCGATTTCTGAAATCTCACTCCCTGACAGGAAATGTGCTGCAGAATGAGTTCTGTTTCACTCAGAGAAATAATTCAAACGGTTTTAGAAACTAGAGAGTGTTTTCTATCCAATAGTAATAATAATATGCATATTGTACGAGCAAGAATTGAGTACGAGGCAGTTTAATTTGGGAACGTAATTATTACAAAGTGCAAATAGCACCCCCTATTGCCAAGAGGTTTTAACTTAAAATCCATTATGGTGTCATAATTACACTCAAACGCCATTCTCTGCATACAGAAAATGCAGCAGACTGCTTGGCATGGCAACACCAAGAATTCTAAATCACATGCTTCTTTGCGGTTCAATTAGGCAACTCGGACTGTTGTATAACTTGTGGCTCCAGGATTGGGCTCTTATGTCACCTCATTATTGAGAAGTAAGCTTTGTTTCATTGCTGGTTCAATACGGCTGCTTGAATCCAACATGACCTTGCGCTGGCTCACTGCATTCGTGATGCACAATGTTCCAATGCACTCTTATGCTGTTTGGGTTGAGCCGGCATGTTCATCATCCTGGCTGTCTGCCCTGGAGTTGATGTATTTGTTGACTTGGAGGACATGATGGTGTATGAGGAGGATGCAACCACACGTGATGACAAGTGCATAAGGCAGGTGTTCACTACAATAAACCAAACCAACCTGACACTCATTGACAAGAAATGCCATCAACTTAGTGGTCCTTCACATGTCATAAGAATTGTACCTGTCCAATGTCAATGCCATCCTGAATCTCCCAGTCTGCCCTGGAGTTGCCTTACATGTTGATTTTATGACATTAGGGTGTATTGGGAGGATGCAACCGGATATGATGACAAGGTCATATGGAAGGTGTTCACCACATTGAACCAACACACCTCTCCAATGTAAATCCCATCCGGCATCTCCCAGAACTAACCTCGATAGGCCCACTCCACCATCAGTCCCCCCCTCTGGCAGTTCATTTACATTTACAGCACTCGGTGTAAGGAAGGCCAAGAAGATCATCAAGGACATCAGTCACTCAAGCCTCGGTCTTCACTCTGCTACCATCTAGCAAACAGACGGTACAGGTGCATCTAAGCCGGGACTGAGAAACAGCTTCAATCTCAATCGCCATCAGTCTGTTGAACAGCCATCACTAGCCGACTACTTGGCCGGTACTCTGCTCTGCACCTTGAAACAAATGCCCCATGTTACATGGAGTCATTGAAAGCTGGACACCTCTTATTGTGTTTATATACTGTTGTTTATTCACGTGTATGTACAGGTAACTGCCAAAAGAAAGGAAACACCAACACAAAGTGTCTTAATGGGTTGTTGGGCCACCAGAAGGCTTCAATGCGCCTTGGCGTAGATTATACAAGTGCCTGGAACTCTATTGGAGGGATGCGACACCATTCTTCCATAAGAAATTCTATAATTCGTTTTTTTGTTGATGGTGGTGGAAAACACTACCTCAGGCTCCGCTCCAGAATCTCCCATAAGTGTACATTTGCGTTGAGCTCTGGTTTGAGATCTTGCATATGGTTACATCGTTTTCATGCTCGTCAAACCATTCAGTGACCACTTGTGCCCTGTAGATTGCGGCATTGTCATCCTATGGGGGCATAGCCACGGTAGCCAAAATAATGGCCTGCCCAACATTTTTATACATGACCCTAACCATGATGGGATGTTAATTGCTTAATTAACTCAGGAACCACATCTGTGTGGAAGTACCTGCTTTCAATATACTTTGTATCCCTCCAGGTCTATACACACCACATATTTACAGTGCATTCGGGAAAGTATTCAGACCCATTCACTTTTTCCACATTTTGTTACGTTACAGCCTTATTCTAAAATAGGTTAAATTGTTTTTCCCCCTCATCAATCTACACACGATACCCCATGTTTACAAAGCAAAAACAGGTTTTTAGAAACTTGCAAATGTATTAAAAATACAAAAATACACATTTACCTAAATATTCAGACCCTTTACTCAGTACTTAGTAGAAACACCTTTGGTAGCGATTACAGCCTCAAGTCTTCTTGGGTATGATGCTACAAGCTTGGCTCACCTGTATTTAGGGAGTTTCTCCCATTCTTCTCTGCAGATCCTCTCAAGCTCTGTCAGGTTGGATGGGGAGCGACGCTACACAGCTATTTTCAGGTATCTCATGAGATGTTCGATCAGGTTCAAGTCCGGGCTCTAGCTGGGCCACTCAAGGACATTCACAGACTTGTCACGAAGCCACTCCTGCTTTGTCTTGGCTGTGTGCTTAGGGTCATTGTCCTGTTGTAAGGTGAACCTATGCCACAGTCCGAGGTCCTGAGTGCTCTGGAGAAGGTCTTCATCAAGGATCTCTCTGTACTTTGCTCCGTTCATCTTTCCCTAGAATCTGATTAGTCTCCCTGTCCCTGGCACTGAAAAAATCCCCACAGCATGATGCTGCCACCACCATGCTTCACCATAGGGATGGTAATGGCCAGGTGATGAGTGGTGCCTGGTTTCCTCCAGATGTGACGCTTGGCATTCAGGCCAAAGAGTTCAATCTTGGTTTTATCAGACCAGGGAATCTTGTTTCTCATGGTCAGAGTCCTTTATGTGCATTTTGGCAAACTCCAAGCGGGCTGTCATGTGTCTTTTACTGAGGAGTGGCTTTCGCCTGGCCATTCTACCATAAAGGCCTGATTGGTGGAGTGCTGCAGAGATGGTTGTCCTTCTGGAAGGTTCTCCCATCCTGAAAGAAGAACTCTGGAGCTCTGTCAGTGACCATCGGGTTCTTGTTCACCTCCCTGACCAAGGCCTCCCTGGCGCTTCTCCCCCGATTGCTCAGTTTGGCCGGGCGGCCAGCTCTAGGAGAGTCGTGGTGGTTCCAAACTTCTTCCATTTAAGAAAGACGGAGGCCACTGTGTTCTTGGAGACCTTCACTGCTGCAGAAATATTTTGTACCCTTCCCTAGATCTGTGCCTCGACACAATCCTGTCTCGGAGCTCTACGGACAATTACTTCGACCTCATGGCTTGGTTTTTGCTCTGACTGTAACTTATGTTTCCAACTCAACCCTCAAACACGTAGATCCCCTGAACGCAGCTCACTTTCCTGCCCAATTTCCACTTCACACTCTCAAACACCTAGATCCCCTGATCGCAGCTTACTCTCCAGATCCCAGTCACCTGAATTCTAATCACCTGTTCACACACCTGTATGTCATTATCACACACTATTTAGTTCAGTTCTTTGCACCCCATCACTGTGAGGTAGTGTTTGTGACACACGTCTTTCAGAGCTATGTTTTTCCTGTGATTTACTCCTCCCGTGTTTGATAGTTTTTTGCCTGCCTCACTAACGACGCCTTTTGCCTATTCCCTGCCTGTACGTTAGCCTATCGGATTTCCTGTTATCAACCTATTGCCTGATCTCCCGGACTACGTTACTAGCTTTTACCCTGCCTGTACTGTTGCCCTTTTGGACCCCCTGTGTATGACCTTCTTCCTGCCCCTGGACCCAGCTACCTGCCTCCTCCTGTGGTACTTTGCAATAAACACCTGCTGCGCCCTGCGCTTGAAAACAGCTCTCTGTCTCCCCTCGTGTTCATTACACTGACATGCACTGTCAACTGTGGGATCTTATTTAGACAGGTGTGTGCCTTTCCAAATCATGTCCAATCAATTGAATTTACCGCAAGTGGATTCCAATTAAGTTGCAGAAACATTTCAAGGATGATCCATGGAAACAGGATGCATGGAGCTCAATTTCGAGTCTCATAGCAAAGGGTTTATACATTTGCAAACATTTTAAAATACCTGTTTTTGCTTTATCATTATGGGGTATTGTGTGTAGATTGATGAGGGAATTGTTTTAATAAATTTGATATTACGTCTGTAATGTAACACAATGTGGGAAAAGTGAAGGGGTCTGAATAATTTCCAAATGCACTGTATATTCTGGATTCTGACACATGCTCACGTTAATATATCTACTCTGGGTTGTTAATTGGACTCGTTCTGTCATTTCTTGTTTTAGATGTTTTTTTATTTGTGTATTTGTATTGTATTTGCTAGACTTTCTACTGCACTGGTAGAGATAGTAACAAAAGCATTTCGCTGCACCTGCTATAACACCTTCAAATCTGTGAACAAATGTTTATTTGACTTTGATTTCATTTAATAAAGATGGCGACACCATGGAACTGGACTGCCACATGCCACGAGGCCATTCAACAGCCAAAATGCCATCTGGAAGGTGATGGCGTGCATTGCCCTCATGTACCTATTTTGCTACAACCCATGGCAGACCAGCCCATGTGACACCTGAACTGGACTTGCATGTGAAGAATGAGCTCTCATGCTGTGGCGACTCAAGCATTTGTCTGGGAAACTGTTCAGTAATCCCAGGATCCATATAAGGACATAATGCCATCTTCCAGATGGCAAACAAGAGGCCCTATTAACAGTGCGGGTGCTAACTAAACTCAACTAGTGGACCACATTCTATCCTATCACTATTACCATAAAAAGACTAGCTATCCCTTGAACATGCTGGCTTCGTCCTAAACTCTAGCTAACTGTGTCAGAGAATGTTCTGGCAGCGTTTCAAAGCGCTTTTAACTTTTAATGTCCTTAACCCTCTCTGGCTGAGTTGACGACTTAGTAGTACAAGAGAGCCACATGCACAACCCCCCCCCCCCCCCCCCCCCACCACACACTCAAACGGAAACACACACACACGACCCTGGCATCTCTCTGGCGAGCCCTAGCTGGTTCTTGTTTATTGGAGAGAAAGAGTTGAGTTGGCCTCCCGTTGAGTCTCATCTCACTACAGAAATTTAAATGAGGCATTAATCCTTGTTCCGGGCAGCAGACCTTTCTTTCCTAATGCTTCTGCCACTCCTCCATCCTGGCTAGGCTAAGCGTGCTGGGCTGTGGGGACTATGTGTTTTTATGAAGGCCATTACTTCTAATGCACACCGGCTGTGGATACTGGTATACATAGAGGAAAATGCACAGGGAGAGGAAAGGAGAGGATGGGGGATTCTAATGTGTTGGTTGCTATGGTCCCACCTGTTTACTCATTACACAGAGAGAGAGCTACACTGAGTGTGAAAAACATTAACACCTGCTCTTTCCATGACATAGACTGACCAGGTGAATCCAGGTGAAAGCTATGATCCCTTATTGATGTCTCTTGTTAAATTCACTTCAATCAGTGGAGATGAAGTGGAGGACACAGGTTAAAGAATACTTTTTAAGCCATTCATAGGGTGAATGGGCAAGACAAAATATTTAAGTGCCTTTCAACGGGGTACGGTAGTAGGTGCCAGGCACACTGGGTTGCGTCAAGAACCGTAGGATTGCTGGGTTTTCACGCTCAACAGTTGCCTGTGTGTATCAAGAATGGCTCACCAACCAAAGGACGTCCGGCCAACTTGACACAACTGTGAGAAGCATTGGAGTCCTGTGGACGGCTTTCGATACCTTGTTGAGTCCATGCCCTGACGAATTGAGGCTGTTCTGAGGGCAAAAGGGAGGGGTGGAACACAATATTAGGAAGGTGTTCTTAATGTTTTGTACACTCAGTGTATTTTGACAAACTCCATTGCACAGATCAGTGGAGTAGTTTAGGCAGGTAACAAACTCGCCACCTGTTGTTGTTTTGTTAATCTAGCGGTTCACTGGCATCCCCCTTTCCTCTCCTCCCTCCCTCCATCTATAGAGCATCTGTGCTGAATTGACTTCCCCCACCGAAAAGCATGGAAAGAGCATCTTGAAAAGGCTCCACTTGGCTGCCTACTAGGCAAAACAAATTAGGAGTTAACTTCACAAGAGCTCCCCACAGCAACCCCCTCGCTCCTGCCAACGGTGGTTATTTCCAAAGACAGACAGGCAGCCAGGCAGTGAGAGGGTTTTGAATAAGGAGGAGTCTCAATCAGAGCCCCTGCAGAGTAAAAAGGGTGGATGTGAATCTACTGTGTGGGATGTCCGCATTTATGGGTAAGCTTGCACAGCACTCAACAACAACACAGTATTTCCAGTTTTGAAGTTGTTGACAGTGAAAACTTTTGTACGAAATGTTGCGACGAGATAACAAGCTAATTACACTGAACGACAATGTAAACGCAACATCTAAGGTGTTCGTTTCACGAGCTGAATGTCCACCAGGGCCGTTGCCAGATCATCGAATGTTCATTTCTCTACCATAAGCTGCCTCCAACTTTATTTTAGAGAATTTAGCAGTACATCCAATAGGCCTCACAACCGCAGACAACATGTAACCATGCTAGCCCATGACATCCACAGCTTCTTCACCTGGTAGATTGTTTGAAACTAGCCACCCGGACAGCTAAAGAAACTGGGGGTTTGCACAACTGAATAATTTCTGCACAAACTGTCAAAACCGTGTCAGGGAAGGTCAACTATGTTATGTGCTTGTCGTCCTCACCAGGGTCTTGACCTGACAGCAGTTCGGTGTCGTAACCAACCTCAGTGGGCAAATGCTCACCTTCAGTGGCCACTGGCACGTTGGAGAAGTGAGGTCTTATCGGATGAATCCTGGTTTCAACTGTACCGGGCAGATGGCACACAGCGTGTATGGCATTGTGTGGGTGAACGGTTTGCGCATGTCAGCGTTGTGAACAGAGTGCCCCATGGTGGCGGTAGGGTTATGCTATGGGCAGTCATAAGCTACGAACAACAAACACAATTTAATTGTATCTATGGCAATTTGAATGCACAGAGATACTGTGAAGAGCTCCTGAGGCCCATTGTCGTGCCATTCATCCGCCAACATCACCTCATGTTTCAGCATTATAATGCATGGCCCCATGTCGCAAGGATCTGTACACAGTTCCTGGAAGCTGAAAATGTCCCACTTCTTCCGTGGCCTGCATTACTAAACAAGACGTCACCCATTGAGCATGTTTGGTATGCTCTGGATCAACATGTATGACAGCGCATTACAGTTCCCACCAATATCCAGCAACTTCGCACAGCCAATGAATGGCGCTGGAAGATGGCTGACATTTTACAAGCTCCTAACCAACTGAGCTATTTGTTTTTTTTTGCGTCGTTAGTAACTTATTTTTCAAAACTTATTTTGTACATAAGAGATTGTAGCAGCAATATTATGACCGAAAATAACTTCTGGACATCAGAATAGCGATTACTCACCTCGATCTGGAAGAAACTTTCCTTTAACGAGTCCGACGGGAACAGGCCCAAATCCCCGTCATTTGCGTGAAGAAAAGCAGAGAAAAAGGGGGCGGAGGTCGGGCTGCCTTCTGAGAATTCGTAGGCAAGCGAGTAGACTCCCACTGCCATCCGTTCCATTGGCCAATGTGCAATCAGTGGAAATTAAAATCGATGACCTACGATCAAGATTATCCTACCAAAGGGACATACATTTTTTTTAAATCTTATGTTTCACCGAGTCGTGGCGGAACTATGACAGGGATAATATAGAGCTGGCGGGATTTTCCATGCACCGGCAGAACAGAGAAGCTACGTCTGGTAAGACGAGGGGTGGGGGTGTGTGTCTATTTGTCAATAACAGCTGGTGCGCAATGTCTAATATTAAAGTCTTGAGGTAGAGTACCTTATGATAAGCTGTAGACCACACTATCTACCAAGAGAGTTCTCATCTATATTATTTGTAGCAGTCTATTTACCACCACATGGCACTAAGACCACATTCAACCAACTCTATAAGGCCATACGCAAACAATGCTCATCCAGAAGCGGCGCTCCTAGTGGTCTGGGACTTTTATGCAGGCAAACTTAAATCTGTTTTACCTAATTTCTACCAGCATGTCACATGTGCAACCAGAAGAAAAAAATCTACACCACCTTTACTCCACACACAGAGATGCATACAAAGTTCTCCCCCACCCTCCATTTGGCAAATCTAACCATAATTATATCCTCCTGATTCCTGTTTACAAGCAAAAACTAAAGCAGGAAGTACCAGTGACTCGCTCAATACGGAAGTGGTCAGATGACGCGGATGCTACGCTACAGGACTGTTTTGCTAGCACAGACTGGAATATGTTCCAAGATTCATCCAATGGCATTGAGGAGTTGTCACGAACCGGCTCGAAGTTCGTAACAAAAAGGGAGACAACGTGGAGATAAGGAATAGCAAAATATATTTATTAACTGAGGTAAAATAAATACAATTGACAATGGTGTGTGTAGTCAGTAATCAGTAGTGTAAGTGAGTGTTTGCGTGCATAAATGTGATAATGAGGGGTGTTGAAATGTGCCAAAACAAACAAACAAAACGGCCACAAAAATGCCACAACCAAAATCTGTCTGTCTGCATGTAGAGTCTCCTCAATGAATGGGGAAAAGGTGTATTCATCCCGGGACACACCCGAGCCCAGGTGTGTCCCATTTCGCTGATGACCCTCCCGACTCCGCCCACCGACATCCTATTAAGGAAAACAAGAGCAAAGAGACAGAATACGGCAGACAGAGTGGGAGGGCCGTCAGAGTATACCACCTCAGTCATCGGCTTCATCAATAAGTGCATCGACGACGTCGTCCCCACAGTGACCATACGTACATATCCCAACCAGAGCCATGGATTACAGGTAACATCCACATCGAGCTAAAGGCTAGAGCTGCCACTTTCAAGGAGCAGGACACTAATAAGACACTTATAAGAAATCCCGCTATGCTCTCAGACGAACCATCAAACAAGCAAAGTGTCAATACAGTATTAAGATTGAATCCTACTACACTGGCTCTGACGCTCGTCGGATGTGGCAGGGCTTGAAAACTATTACGTACTACAAAGGGAAACCCAGATGCGAGCTGTCCAGTAACGTCAGCCTACCAGACAAGCTAAATGCCTTCTATGCTCGCTTCGAGACAAGCAACACTGAAGCATCCGCGAGAGCATCACCTGTTTTGGACGACTGTGTGATAATGCTCTTGGTAGCCGATGTGAGCAAGACCTTTAAACAGGTCAACATTCAGAAAGCCGTCAGGCTAGACGGATTACTAGGACATGTACTCAAAGCATGCGCTGACCAATTGGTAAGTGTCTTCACTGACATTTTCAACCTCTCCCTGACCGAGTATGTAATACCTGCATGTTTCAAGCAGGCCACTATAGTTCCTGTGCCCAAAGAAGCGACAGTAACCTGCCTAAATGATTACCGCCCCGTAGCACCCACATCGGTAGCCATGAAGTGCTTTGAAGGCTGGTCATGGCTCACATCAACAGCGTCCTCCCGGATACCCTAGACCCACTCCAATTTGCATACCGCCCCATCAGATCCACAGATGACGCAATCTCAATCGCACTCCACACTGCCCTTTCCCACCTGGACAAAAGGAACACCTATGTCAGAATGCTGTTCATTGACTACAGCTCAGCATTCAACTCCATAGTGCCCATGAAGCTCATCACTAAGCTAAGGACACTGGGACTAAATACCTCCCTCTGCAACTGGATCCTGAACTTCCTGACGGGCCACCCCCAGGTGGTAAGGGTATGCAAACACGTCTGCCACGCTGATCCTTAATCCTGGGGCCCCTCAGGTGTGTACTTAGTCCCCCCCTGTACTCCCTGTTCACCCACGACTTCGTGGCCAAACACAACTCCAACACCATCAATACGTTTGCTGACGACACAACAGTGGTACGCTTGATCACCGACGACGACGAGATAGCCAATAGGGAGGAGAGTGGTGACATGGCAGTGTGGTGCCAGGACAACAACCTCTCCCTCAATGTGCGCAAGACAAAGTAGCTGATCGTGGACTACAGGAAAAGGTGGGCTGAATAGGCCCCCCTTAACATTGACTGGTCTGTAGCGGAGCAGGTTGAGAGTTAAGTTCCTTGGTGTCCACATCACCAACGAACTATCATGTTCCAAACACACCAAGACTGAAAGGGCAAGACAAAACCTTTTCCCCCTCAGGAGACTGAAAATATTTTTCAGATCTACAGTTCTACAGCTGCACCATCGAGAGCATCCTGACCGGTTTATTCATCGCCTGGTATGGAAACTTCTCGGCATCTGACTGTAAGGTGCTACAGAAGGTAGTGCGTACGGCCCAGTACATCACTGGGACCAAGCTTTCTGCCATCCAGGACCTATATAATAGGCGGTGTCAGAGGAAAGCCCAAAAAATGGTCATAGACTGCTTTGTCTGCTACTGCACGGCAAGCGGTATCGTAACGCCAGGTCTAGGACCAAAAGGCTCCTTAACAGCTTCTACCCCCAAGCCATAAGACTGCTAAACAATTAATCAAATGGCCGCCGGACTATTTACATTGACACCCCCCCCCCCCCCCCCCATTTGTTTTGTAGACTGCTGCTACTTGCTGTTTCTTATCAATGCAAAGTCACTTCACCACTACCTACATGTACAAATTACCTCGACTAACCTGTATCCCTGCATATTGACTCGGTACTGGTACCCCCTGTATATAGCCTCATTATTGTTATTTTATTGTGTTACTTTTTATGAGTTTTTACTTTAGTTTATTATCTGGTAAATATCTTCTTAACTCTTCTTGAACTGCACTGTTGGTTAACCTGTTTTGGCTGCAGGGGCAGATTTGAGTAGCCAGATAAAAGGTGCCCATTTCAAACGGCCTCGTACTCAATTCTTGCTCGTACAATATGC
Source organism: Salvelinus namaycush (assembly GCF_016432855.1). Taxonomy (NCBI): domain Eukaryota; kingdom Metazoa; phylum Chordata; class Actinopteri; order Salmoniformes; family Salmonidae; genus Salvelinus; species Salvelinus namaycush. Next base: position 2,096,882 of record NC_052344.1, on the reverse strand, counting down.
ATATTATTATTACTATTGGATAGAAAACACTCTCTAGTTTCTAAAACCGTTTGAATTATATCTGTGAGTAAAACAGAACTCATTTTGCAGCAAACTTCCTGACAGGAAGTGGAAAGTCTGAAATTGAGGGTCTGTTCTAGGGGCTGCCTATTAAAGTCCTTGTTATTTATTAGTTTAAATGCACTTCATACGTCTTCCACTAGATGTCGACAAGGAGTGAGAGAAGAAATGGAGTGTGTAACTTGATCTGGACTCGAATTACAGCTCTTGGAATGACGTGTCCCCCATTTCCTGTTTTCAGGAAGGCGCGAAGAGGGACCTGGATTTGCCTTTTGAAAAGCTGTCGTTATAGGCGACTACTATCTCCGGCTTTGATTTTATTTGATACATGTGACCATATCATCGTAAAGTATGTTTTTTCAATATAGTTTAATCAGATTATTGAAATTTTTTCGGGAGTTTTGCCGTGTTCCGTTCTCTTCCGTTTGTTGACATGGAGAGATTCGTGCCACTTGGCTAGTGTGCTTGCTAAATCGAGAGGGAAAGAGGCCGTTCTAAATCCAAACAACGATTGTTCTTGACAAAGGACACCTTGTACAACATTCTGATGGAAGATCAGCAAAAGTAGGAAACATTTTATGATGCTATTTCATATATCTGTCGTACATGTGAACTAGTCGTCGGCGCCCAGCTTTTGGGTACTCTAGCTATACCGAAGCTGTATGTCGAAATGAAGTTATTTTTAGAATTCTAACACGGCGATTGCATTAAGAACTAGTGGATCTATCATTTCCTATACAACATGTATTTTTTAGTTATGTTTATGAATAGCTATTTGGTCAGAATATGTGTGTCAGAAAAAAATCCGGACGTTGTGGGAAAAAGTAGCTAAGTTAGCACAATGTATAACCATTGATTTCAGCTCTAAATATGCACATTTTCGAACAAAACATAAGTGTATGTATAACCTGATGTTATAGGACTGTCATCTGATGAAGAATATCAAGGTTAGTCAAAATTATATATCTTTTACTGGTTTGTTACGATCGCTAACTTTTACTGCTGGGAAATGGCTTGTGTTTTTGGCTATTGTGGTAAGCTAATATAACGCTATATTGTGTTTTCGCTGTAAAACACTTAATAAATCGGAAATATTGTCTGGAATCACAAGATGCCTGTCTTTCATTTGCTGTACACTATGTATTTTTCAGAAATGTTTTATGATGAGTATTTAGGTATTTGGCGTTGGTGTCTGTAATTATTCTGTCTGCTTTCGGTGCAATTTCTGATTGTAGCTGCAATGTAAACTATGATTTATACCTGAAATATGCACATTTTTCGAACAAAACATAGATTTATTGAATAACATGTTATAAGACTGTCATCTGATGAAGTTGTTTCTTGGTTAGTTTGGTTGGTTCTTGGTTAGTTAGGTTGGCTTTGTGCATGCTACCTGTGCTGTGAAAAATGTCTGTCCTTTTTTGTATTTGGTGGTGAGCTAACATAAATATACGTGCTGTTTTCGCTGTAAAACATTTTAAAAATCGGACATGTTGGCTGGATTCACAAGATGTGTACCTTTCATTTGCTGTATTGGACTTGTTAATGTGTGAAAGTTAAATATTTCTAAAAAATATATTTTGAATTTCGCGCCCTGCACTTGAAGTGGCTGTTGTCATATTGTGGGCGGCCTCGGGCTTGCAGCCAGAAGAAGTTTTTAAGTGCTTGTAAGTAAGCATTTCACAGTAAGGTCTACACATGTTGTATTCGGTGCGCACTTGACAACGTTCCACAGGCCACCATCAAAAGCCTGATAAACTCTATGCGAATGAGATGTGTCGCGCTGCACGAGGCAAATGGTGGTCACACCAGATACTGACTGGTTTTCTGATCCACGCCCCTACCTTTTTTTTATGGTATCTGTGACCAATCGATACATATCTGTATTCCTAGTCATGTGAAATCTATAGATTAGGGCCTAATGAATTGATTATTTCCTTATATGAACTGTAACTCAGTAAAATATTTTGTTACATGTTGCGTTCATATTTTTGTTCCGTGAAATGTTAGAAGTCTTGAACAGGTGTCTGTATAGAGAAAGACTGATCAGAAGCTGATTAGCTTTCATTTGATTGATGTGTCTCTCAGACATTGCAGAACAGCATTTGCCTGTGTAAATCTTCACTGTTGCACAACAAGCCTGAGAGTAAAATGTCAGCCATTACTCATGTTGGTCATTACCTTGTTTACTTTAAGACTTTCCTTTGGTATTATCAATCTGACTCTCTGTTAAAAGGTCACTGATTCTGGGGTGACAGGGGATCGAGCGTAGTGTAGCGACATGAAAAGGAGGTCTACTCTGAGTGATTGGCATCGCTCTACATTGCCTGTTGACCGTGCACAGCGAGTCATTGAACGTATAAATGTTTGTCTGTCGTCGTCAAGGTTCATTCACAGGTTAAAGGGCCATTTTTCATCCGCTGTATATGATCCATCTACAGTGGGGAGAACAAGTATTTGATACACTGCCGATTTTGCAGGTTTTCCTACTTACAAAGCATGTAGAGGTCTGTAATTTTTATCATAGGTACACTTCAACTGTGAGAGATTTGCATTTTATTGCAAATCAATAAAAATCCACCTCTGGATTCCACTGTACACACCTGCAGGGGAACCAGTACTGGCAGAAGTCACAGCACACACCTGCAGTGGAGCCAGTACTGGCAGGAGTCACAGCACACACCTGCAGGGGAACCAGTACTGGCAGAAGTCACAGCACACACCTGCAGTGGAGCCAGTACTGGCAGAAGTCACAGCACACACCTGCAGTGGAGCCAGTACTGGCAGAAGTCACAGCACACACCTGCAGTGGAGACACTACTGGCAGAAGTCACAGCACACACCTGCAGTGGAGCCACTAATGGCAGAAGTCACAGCACACACCTGCAGTGGAGCCAGTACTGGCAGAAGTCACAGCACACACCTGCAGTGGAGCCAGTGCTGGCAGAAGTCACAGCACACACCTGCAGTGGAGCCAGTGCTGGCAGAAGTCACAGCACACCCATGGCACCTCGGACTCATACTCCTGCAGGGAGCTTACAGGTGGATCATGCTCCCCGCAGCGAGCACAGCAGGTGGTGTCGTCTTTTATTTTAAAAAACAAAAAAAACGATCCAATTGATTAACATGGTTTGCAAATGTAAACGTACTATAGCAACAATAGTAATTGATACAACTGAGCGAAATTTAAAACAAACAGATGATGAAGTACCTGAGGGTGGTGCCATGGGTGGCGTGACCGAGGTGACCAGTGGAGCTTTTCTCTTCCTTTTCTGTACTGCAGTTGAGAGAAAAAGTAGTGTTAGACAACGCATGTTTCATGAAAACTTTCAACTTTTTTACATTTTTTTTTTTTTTAAATAGCAGTTTTATAAAACAAATAACAAACAGTCCTCTTTTTCAGAATGTAACATGTGGAGGTGGCTGTATTTGAATTGCAGGGGCCAGGGACACCAGACGAGGCTGTTATGGTGGTGTGACCAGGAGCGATGTAGGAGGTAGTTGGTCTAGAGGAGGCCGCTTCAGTGGTGACAGACAGGGGGGCTGGTGTGCGTCGTGGTGTTGGTGGACGAAACTGCAGACGCTGGTTTGGGGGGAGCTGGTGTTGGTAGTGGTGGGGTTGAGGGACCGACGATGGTGTGGCCGGGAGAGCAGTCACGTGGCCTTCCTTCTTCTACAGCTGGGGGCTCCGGCGTCTCCTACAGGTGTTGCACACAGGGAGGCATTGGCGGTGGTGATGCAGCTGTCAGGAGTGGTTCCAGCATGGGTTCAGCAGAGGCGACGGCATCAATGGTTTCATCCATGACCCGACCCCCTTTCTCCTCTGCCTCGGCCAACTCCTTCTCACCCCTCTCCTGCCACTGGCGCGAGACGGCATTAAACAGGATGATTCACCGGCTGAAGGGTCAAAAGGGAAGAGGTCACACTTCTTAATCCCTTCCATCACATAGAGCATGTCCTTGCAGCGCTGGTACGGGTAGTAGAATACTCTGGTAAATTCTGATTTGTTTACCATGTAGGAGTAGTCGAAATGGCTGAGGTCTCCAGCTACCTTGGAGAACTCAGCCATTAAAGGGACAAAGTATATCCCACGTTCAGATGCTGCAGGACATAGGGGCAGTGTGGTGGAAGACAAAGAAGCATAACCCCTTCCCTTAGTGCTGCCGCGAGCACCTCCGGGTCCATGTGGCTCTTGTGCCCATCGAAGAGGGCAATTTCTCATGCTGAATGAAATGCTGAAACCACTTCCTGAACAGGTCCCTGTCAATGTATCCACTGTTGGACCTTCCATACAAGGCAGGCGGGGGAGGGACTCCCAGTGTGTAGTGGCAGCCGGGGAAACACTTGGGGTAGATGTTAAACGGGGGAACGTCCTCCCCAGCTGCGTTGAAGCAGGCCAGCACTGTGATGTGCTCCTTGGTCCTCGGAGCCTGCTGGTACACGTGTTTTGCGCCCCGGGAAGCCAGCACTTTGTGCCTGCTCTGGTCGCTACGAACACAGACTCATCACAGTTACACATTTGTCTGGGTTTTTCCCTTAACCCACTCTCCTCCAAGAGCTTCTCATAAGAAGTGAAGAAGGTGTCCATTGTTGGACGGGTGGCACACTCTGCTCCCCGTGTCCAGGGTGTCCGTCCTCCTCATGCTCAGTTTCTTGTGACTCCTTCTGAACATTTCCCACCATCTCTTCCCCAGTGGTGGGATTGTCTCCCCTGGGTGCCAAAACCTAGTACAGAATATACATTTTCCATCCAGGATCAAAATGTTTATTTTGTCATCACCATAAGCATCCACATTTACGTCACACACATTGAGAACAGTCAGTCCAGCATTTTATATACATAAACACATAGAACACCAAATACCTGCCTATTTTGTTGGCGCATTTTATCAGCCTCCCTCTGGTGAAGGGGAACCCATGACTGGCACAGTAGATACAGTACTGCACCAGAGAATTTTTATCCTTTGGCGCAAGCAATGTGGGTGGTCCACTGAGAAAACCGTGGATCACCCAGATGCTCAGCCTGCCCGCCAGTGTCTGCCGAGGTACACCATGCACCTTGGTGGATAAGAAAAGAAAACTGTTATTAGCAGATGAAATTCACATACATGTGGTAATCTCCTAAAAACAAAAAAGGACTAACCTTGGCATCCTGCCGGATAGGCATCCGTGCCCTGCAGTCCTCCATGGCATGGAACATGTCCACCTCGCTCCACTACTTCCACTTGACTTTCTCCATGCTGTGGTGGGAAATACATGTAGCTAAATATCTTGGCATGCTATAAACATTTTAGAAAGATAACTCTGAATATGTATTAACTTTTTGCAATTCAAAGCCAAGGCAATGAAAGGTGACAATGAAAGTTCTCACAATAAACTGAAAGTGTACCCATGTTTTTTTTGTTTGATGTTATCTGTAATGAAAATTAGTGTCCCAATTAATTCAACATTGATGCATACATTGTAACGTTTGACTAAATACTGTCTCCAAGTAGCTGTTGTGAGATGAAACATAGCCAACAGTTAATGGTTCGAAGTTCAAAATAAATGTTTGTAGATTGCGCAAAGTGCTCCGATCAGACGACTCCTTTGATATGGTAAAGCTTAACAACATTCAGCTGTTGTCGTGATATGTATTATTTAACACTTACAATTTCTTTCTTTTTTTGGTTACTAAGCAGTTCCTTCAACATTTAGCAACTAAGCAGGCAACATTAGCAAATCTGTTGACTATATTTCAGAGGTTAAAATGTGGATATTAAATTATGTGTGGTCTGTCGCGCAGTCATATTTTACAATACACAGCGTGTCCCACAAAATGTGTATTATACAGTAACAGTCAAAAGTTTGGACACACCTACTCATTCAAGGGTTTTTCTTTATTTTTACTATTTTCTACATTGTAGAATAACATCAAAACTATGAAATAACACACATGGAATTATGTAGTTGTCACGTTCCTGACCGGTTTTCTGTTATTTTGTATGTGTTTGATGGTCAGGGCGTGAGTTTGGGTGGGTAGTCTATGTTGTGTGTTTCTATGTTTGTTAAGGGTGACCTGATATGGCTCTCAATTAGAGGCAGGTGGTTTTCATTTCCTCTGATTGAGAGCCATATTAAGGTAGGTGTTTTCACATTGTTTGTTGTGGGTGGTTGTCTCCTGTGTCTGTGTCTATGTACGTTGCGCCACACGGGACTGTTTTCGGTTTGTTTGTTCGTTTGTTCGGTTTATGTAGTCTGTTCCTGTTTCATGCGTTCTTCGTGTCATGTAAGTTCTTATGTTCAGGTGCGTCTACGTCGTTTGTTGTTTTGTAGTTTGTTAAAGTGTTTTCGTGTTTTTTCGTCTTTAATTTAATAAATCATGTCATATCAAGAAGCTGCATTTTGGTTCAATCCCTGCTCCTCCTCTTCGGATGAAGAGGAGGAGGAAAGCCGTTACAGAACCACCCACCACACCAGAACCAAGCAGCATGAATTCGAGCAGTGGCCTGCTACACAGGAATCCTGGACATGGGATGAAGTATTGGAGGGAAAAGGACACTGGGCTCATATTGGGGAATATCGCCGCGCTCGTGAGGAGATGGAAGCAGCGAGAGCCCAGGAGCGGTGGTATGAGGAGGCAGCAAGGAGACGTGGCTGGAAGCCGGAGAATCAAGCTCAAAACCGCAGATATGAAGGTACGTGGCTAGCAAGGAAGCCCGAGAAGAAACCCCAAAAATTTCTTGGGGGGGGGGGGCTAAGAGGTAGTGGGCCAAGGGCAGGTAGGAGACCTGCGCCCACTTCCCAGGCTAACCGTGGAGAGCGGGAGTACGGGCAGACACCGTGTTACGCAGTAGAGCGCACGGTGTCTCCTGTACGTGTGCATAGCCCGGTGCGGGTTATTCCACCTCCCCGCACTGGTAGGGCTAGATTGAGCATTGAGCCAAGTGCCATGAAGCCGGCTCTACATATCTGGCCACCAGTGCGTCTCCTCGGGCCGGCTTACATGGCACCAGCCTTACGCATGGTGTCCCCGGTTCGCCTACATAGCCCGGTGCGGGTTATTCCACCTCCCCGCACTGGTCGGGCAACGGGGAGTATTCAACCAGGTAAGGTTGGGCAGGCTCAATGCTCAAGGGAGCCAGTACGCCTGCACGGTCCGGTATTTCCGGCGCCACCTTCCCGCCCCAGCCTAGTACCACCAGTGCCTACACCACGCACCAGGCTTCCAGTGCGTTTCCAGAGCCCTGTTCCTCCTCCACGCACTCTCCCTATGGTGCGTGTCTCCAGCCCAGTGCCTCCAGTTCCGGCACCACGCACTAAGCCACCTGTGCGTCTCCAGAGCCCTGTACGCACTGTTCCTTCTCCCCGCACTCGCCCTGAGGTGCGTGCCCTTAGCCCGGTACCACCAGTGCCGGTACCACGCACCAGGCCTATAGTGCGCTTCGAGAGGTCAGTGTGCCCTGTCCCTGCTCCCCGCACTAGCCTGAAGGTGCGTGTCCTTAGCCCGGTGCCTCCAGTGCCGGCACCACGCACCAGGCCTACAGTGCGCCTCATCCGGCCAGAGCCATCCGTCTCCCCAGCGCCATCTGAGCCATCCGTCTCCCCAGGGCCATCTGAGCCATCTGTCTCCCCAGCGCCATCTGAGCCATCTGTCTCCCCAGCGCCATCTGAGCCATCCGTCTCCCCAGCGCCATCTGAGCCATCCGTCTCCCCAGCGCCATCTGAGCCATCCGTCTCCCCAGCGCCATCTGAGCCATCCGTCTCCCCAGCGCCGTCTGAGCCATCCGTCTCCCCAGTGCCGTCTGAGCCATCCGTCTGCCCAGTGCCGTCTGAGCCATCCGTCTGTCCCGAGCCATTAGAGCCGCCCGCCTGTCCCGAGCCGTTAGAGCCGTTAGTCAGTCAGGAGCCGCTAGAGCCATTCGTCAGTCAGGATCTGCCAGAGCCGCCAACCAGACAGGATCTGCCAGAGCCGCCAACCAGACAGGATCTGCCAGAGCCGCCAACCAGACAGGATCTGCCAGAGCCGCCAACCAGACAGGATCTGCCAGAGCCGCCAACCAGACAGGAGCTGCCAGAGCCGCCAGCGAGCCATGAGCGTCCAGAGCCGCCAGCCAGCCATGAGCGTCCAGAGCCGTCAGCCAGCCATGAGCGTCCAGAGCCGTCAGCCAGCCATGAGCGTCCAGAGCCGTCAGCCAGCCATGAGCGTCCAGAGCCGTCAGCCAGCCATGAGCGTCCAGAGCCGTCAGCCAGCCATGAGCGTCCAGAGCCGTCAGCCAGCCATGAGCGTCCAGAGCCGTCAGCCAGCCATGAGCGTCCAGAGCCGTCAGCCAGTCATGAGCTGCCCCTCAGCCCAGAGCTGCCATTTATCCAGAACTGCCCCTCAGTCCAGAGCTGTCTCTCTGTCCGGAGCTGCCCTTCAGTCCGGAGTTGCCCCTCTATCCTGAGCTACCTCTCTATCTTGACCTACCTCTCTGTCTTGAGCTATCTCTCTGTCCTGAGCTACCTTATCCCGGTGCTGCCCCTTGTCCCGGTGCTGCCTCGTATCTTAAGGTTACCTTTAAAATTAAGTGGGTGTATTATGAGGGTGGTCATTCAGAGGGGGAGACGTAAGCTGGGATTGACTATGGTGGGGTGGGGACCTCGCCCAGAGCCTGAGCCACCACCGTGGTCAGACGCCCACCCAGACCCTCCCCTAGACTTTTGGTTGTGCGTTCGGAGTACGCACCTTGAGGGGGGGGTTATGTCACGTTCCTGACCGGTTTTCTGTTATTTTGTATGTGTTTGACGGTCAGGGCGTGAGTTTGGGTGGGTAGTCTATGTTGTGTGTTTCTATGTTTGTTAAGGGTGACCTGATATGGCTCTCAATTAGAGGCAGGTGGTTTTCATTTCCTCTGATTGAGAGCCATATTAAGGTAGGTGTTTTCACATTGTTTGTTGTGGGTGGTTGTCTCCTGTGTCTGTGTCTATGTACGTTGCGCCACACGGGACTGTTTTCGGTTTGTTTGTTCGTTTGTTCGGTTTATGTAGTCTGTTCCTGTTTCATGCGTTCTTCGTGTCATGTAAGTTCTTATGTTCAGGTGCGTCTACGTCGTTTGTTGTTTTGTAGTTTGTTAAAGTGTTTTCGTGTTTTTTCGTCTTTAATTTAATAAATCATGTCACATCAAGAAGCTGCATTTTGGTTCAATCCCTGCTCCTTCTCTTCGGATGAAGAGGAGGAGGAAAGCCGTTACAGTAGTAAGCATTCTCTCAACGAGCTTTATGAGGTAATGCAATTCAATTAACAGGTGTTTCTTGTTAATTTGTGGAATTTCTTTCTTTCTTAATGTGTTTAAGCCAATCAGTTGTGTTGTGACAAGGTATGAGTGGTATACAGACGATAGCCCTATTGGTAAAACACCAAGCCCATATTATGGCAACAACAGCTCAAATAAGCAAAGAGAAACGACAGTCCATCATTACTTTAAGAGATGGTCAGTCAATCCGGAAATTTTCAAGAACTTTTAACGTTTCTTCAAGTGCAGTCGCAAAAACCATCAAGCGCTATGATGGAACTGGCTCTCATGAGGACCACCACAGGAAAGGAAGACCCAGAGTTACCTCTGTTGCAGAGGATAGGTTCATTAGACTTAATTGCACCTCAAATTGCAGCCCAAATAAATGATTCACAGAGTTCAAGTAACAGACTCATCTCAACATCAACTGTTCAGAGGAGACTGTGAATCAGGCCTTCATGGTCGAATTGCTGGAAAAAAAACACTACTAAAGGACACCAATAATAATAATAAGAGACTTGCTTGGGCCGAGAAACACGAGCAATTGATATTACACTGGTGGAAATCTGTCCTTTGGTTCCAACCGCCGTGTCTTTGTGAGACGCAGAGTAGGTGAATGGATGATCTCCACATGTGTTGTTCCCACCGTGAAGCATGGAGGAGGAGGTGTGATGGTGTGGGGGTGTTTTGCTGGTGACACTGTCTGTGATTTATTTAGAATTCAATGCACACTTAACCAGCATTCTACAGTGATACGCCATCCCTGGTTTGCACTTAGCGGGACTATAATTTGTTTTTCAACAGTACAATGACCCAACACAACTCCAGGCTGTGTAAGGGCTATTTGACCAAGAAGGAGAGTGATGGAGTGCTGCATCAGATGACCTGGCCTCCACAATCACCCAACATCAAACAACCTGGAAAAGCATTCCAGGTGAGGCTGGTTGAGAGAATGCCCACACTGTGCAAAGCTGTCATCAAGGTAAAGGGTGACTACTTTGAAGAATCTCAAATATAAAATATATGTTATATTTGTTTAACACTTTTTTGATTACTACATGATTCCATATGTGTTATTTCAGAGTTTTGATGTCTTCTTCACTATTATTCTACAATGTAGAAAATAGTAAGAATAAAGAAAAACCCTTGGATAAGTAGGTGTGTCCAAACTTTTGGCTGCTCTTGCATATATTATTATATTTCTTTTTTACTCTCATAACCTATCTTAATGTACATAGGTTGTAACGAAAATAGGTGGTCAGCTAGCTAGAAGGGTGTATTTAGTCGCAAAACATACTGTTATTTTCCAGACCAAAGTTAGGGGGTGTCTGAGGGAAATTTGGGGAAAATTAGCTATAATTATTTGATGTTTTCACTCATTGTATATGTATTTCTGTATTCATACACTTTACCAAACCAGCTATTGCTTCAATTACTTACAACTAATGCGTTACTGAGCCATACGTGGGCATTCATAATCTACAACCGTTAGCAATATGCTAATGCATCCCAGTTTACACATCATGAATCTACATTAAAAAACTAATCATAGCCATCATTAACAAGGCAACATCTCTGTAGCCTATTTGCTGCAATTTGTGTCTGTAATTTCATCCTTTCATGTGAAATACCTACCGTTTCAACGGGGCTTAGTGTTCAGTGATCAGAGACGTGTTACATATTCTCCTCATCAGCGAGCAGCCATCCAACCATTAAGTGTAATGTGCAATTAAATATTTATTTGAACTCGCTAGCTAGGTTTTATTACATTTACATTCTCAACCCATTGTCAGCCATCCAGTGAAGTGCATTTGTCTGCTTATGAATTCATATTTGTGTGACACAATCTCTATTCTTCTCTTCACAATACCACCAGTCCATTTTACACCCCTCCTCTTCCTTCTCCTCTTCCTTTTCCTCTTCAGCTTCAGTCTCAATTTGGGTCTGAGTCAAACGGGGGCGTTGAGATTTGTTGGTGTGTGTGTATTTCTTGGGGGGGTTGTGGAGAATAAGCGCTGTTGGAAGCCATGCTGTTTGTCTGGACTCACGCTGAGAGAACGGATGGTGAAAGAGCGAGTTTAACAGCTCCCGAGTGCCTTAGCGGTCTAAGGCACTGCATCTCAGTGCTACAGGCGTCACTACAGACCCTGGTTCAATCCCGGGCTCTATCACAACTGGCCGTGATCGGGAGTGCCATAGGGCGGCGCACAATTGGCCCAGTGTCATCCGGGTTAGGGGAGGGTTTGTTCTTAACTGACTTGCCTAGTTAAATAAAAGTTAAATAAATAAATACAAATAAAATAAAAAGCTGAGAAAATTGTCCATAAAAACAAACAAGTTCATGTTTGACAGTGGAATAACTAGCAGGCTTTAAACAAATGACTAATTGCCCATTTTCTTGGACAGGGTTAGCAAAGATTTGAATTCAAGCAACAATATGCCAGCAACAATATCTCAGCTCACTTGAAAAATAGATTTACAATGCAAAGATGCGACACAGATTCATAAACATTGAGATCAGCTAAACGCACAATGGGCTTTGGTCTGGGCGGCTTCTTGCATCATGTTGTTTGTATAATGCAGTCTCACAAAGTCGACCGTTCTAAGTACACGTTCTCTCTCTCGCTCGACCGTTCTCTCTCGCTCGACCGCTCTCTCTCTCGCTCTCTCTCTCTCTCTTGCTCTCTCTTTTTCTCTTTCTTTTTATATTTGTCACACACACACAGAGGGGTGCCATTCAACCCCTCCCAGCCCGCTGTGCTCTGCTCTGCTCAGGCTCATTCTCATGCATGGCTCCACTGGAGCCCCTGCTGCCTAGCTCAGCTGCATAAGAGGCTCTCAACCAACTCACTCACACTGTGCAAAAGAGGCTGTGACTGCTGGGTGCTCCTTCCATCACACACACAGTCACAGCGAGCGTCAGGCTCTCCTGGCTGTACACACACACACAGGCCCTCACACACAGCGGCCATCGGGCTCCCCTGCCTGAGTCACTGGGAGTCACTCTCAGCTCATTATCACCAGACCTAATGGAGCACAACACACACCCTGGGATCACACTGGTAAATAGACCAGCGTAGTGAGTTCCAGGGAGGTGTGTGTATGTGTGAGGGGGGGATAAGTCTGTATCTTTGTGCCTGTGTGTGTCTGATTTTCAGCTCTCAGGAGGACCAGCTGTTTGATTTACATTTACATTTAAGTCATTTAGCAGACGCTCTTATCCAGAGCGACTTACAAGTACATACATTCATACTTTTTTGTACTGGTCCCCCGTGGGAATCGAACCCACAACCCTGGCGTTGCAAGCGCCATGCTCTACCAACTGAGCCACACGGGACTGCTACGGGACTGCTGATTGATATGGATGTCTCTCCAAACCCTGTATATGTTATCTTAGTGTGTGTGTGTGTGTGTGTGTGTGTGTGTGTGTGTGTGTGTGTGTGTGTGTGTGTGTGTGTGTGTGTGTGTGTGTGTGTGTGTGTGTGTGTGTGTGTGTGTGTGTGTGTTATAGTAGCTCACTATGTGTGCTAGCTCACTGTGCTCAATGGTAGAAGTTCATATCTGGGGTTGCTCCGTTCAATATACACCCCATCCTCCTCCCTCTTTCTCTCTCCCTATCGCTTGCTCTCTCGCTCTGCTCTTCCTCTCAGACACACCTGAGCACAAGGTTAGGCAATCTAACAAGGCAATCAAACAAGCTATGCGTCAGTATAGAGACAAAGTGGAGTCGCAATTCAACGGCTCAGACACGAGAGGTATGTGGCAGGGTCTACAGTCAATCACGGACTACAAAAGAAAAACCAGCCCCGTCGCGGACCACGATGTCTTGCTCCCAGACAGACTAAACAACTTCTTTGCTCGGAGCATCCTCAGAGCATGCGCAGATCAGCTGGCTGGTGTGTTTACAGACATATTCAATCAATCCTTATCCCAGTCTGCTGTTTCCACAAGCTTCAAGAGGGACACCATTGTTCCTGTTCCCAAGAAAGCTAAGGTAACTGAGCTAAATGACTACCGCCCTGTAGCACTCACTTCCGTCATCATGAAGTGCTTTGAGAGACTAGTCAAGGATCATATCACCTCCACCCTACCGGACACCCTAGACCCACTCCAATTTGCTTACCGTGCCAATAGGTCCACAGACGACGCAATCGCCATCACACTGCACACTGCCCTAACCCATCTGGACAAGAGGAATACCTATGTAAGAATGCTGTTCATCGATTACAGCTCAGCATTCAACACCATAGTACCCTCCAAACTCGTCATCAAGCTAGAGACCCTGGGTCTCGACCCCGCCCTGTGCAACTGGGTCCTGGACTTCCTGACGGGCCGCCCCCGGGTGGTGAGGGTAGGTAATAACATCTCCACCCCGCTGATCCTCAACACTGGGTACCCACAAGGGTGTGTTCTCAGCCCTCTCCTGTACTCCCTGTTCACCCACGACTGCGTGGCCATGCACGCCTCCAACTCAATCATCAAGTTTGCAGACGACACTACAGTGGTAGGCTTGATTACCAACAACGACGAGACGGCCTACCGGGAGGAGGTGAGGGCCCTCGGAGTGTGGTGTCAGGAAAATAACATCACACTCAATGTCAACAAAACAAAGGAGATGATCATGGACTTCAGGAAACAGCAGAGGGAGCAACCCCATCCACATTGACGGGAGAGTAGTGGAGAGGGTGGAAAGTTTTAAGTTCCTCGGTGTACACATCACGGACAAACTGAATTGGTCCACCCACACAGACAGCGTTGTGAAGAAGGCGCAGCAGCGCCTCTTCAACCTCAGGAGGCTGAAGAAACTTGGCTTGTCACCCAAAACCCTGACAAACTTTTACAGATGCACAATCGAGAGCATCCTGTCGGGCTGTGTCACCGCCTGGTACGGCAACTGCTCCGCCCATAACCGTAAGGCTCTCCAGAGGGTAGTGAGGTCTGCACAACGCATCACCGGGTGCAAACTACCTGCCCTCCAGGACACCTACACCACCCGATGTCACAGGAAGGCCAAAAAGATCATCAAGGACAACAACCTCCCGAGCCACTGTCTGTTCATCCCGCTATCATCCAGAAGGCGAGGTCAGTACAGGTGCATCAAAGCGGGGACAGAGACTGAAAAACAGCTTCTATCTCAAGGCCATCAGACTGTTAAACAGCCATCACTAACATTGAGTGGCTGCTGCCAACATACTGACTCAACTCTAGCCACTTTAATAATCGAAAAATGTATGTAATCAATTTATCACTAGCCACTTTATATAATGCTTACATACCCTACATTACTCATCTCATATGTATATACTGTACTCTATACCATCTACTGCATCTTGCCATCTTGATGTAATGTATCACTAGTCACTTTAAACAATGCCACTTTATATATTGTTTTCATACTCTACATTACTCATCTCATATGTATATACTGTACTCTATACCATCTACTGCATCTTGCCTATGCCGTTCAGCCATCGCTCATCCATATATTTATATGTACATATTCTTATTCATTCCTTTACACTTGTGTGTATAAGGTAGTTGTTGTGAAATTGTTAGATTACTTGTTAGATATTACTGCATGGTCGGAACTAGAAGCACAAGCATTTCGCTACACTCGCATTAACATCTGCTAACCATGTGTATGTGACAAATACATTTGATTTTATTTGAGGTTAGGCATCAGGAGATGGGAGGGATTATTGACACACACACACACACACACACACACACACACACACACACACACACACACACACACACACACACACACACACACACACACACACACACACACACACACACACACACACACACACACACACACACACACACACACACAGAGGGGTTAAATTGGGTCGGATCCTGCTGGATCTGAGACCCGGCAGCTATGATTCAAATGAGAGCCAGGAGGAGCTGAGACAGGGTACCTTTGCTTATGGAAATGTTTAATTATATAATGAAAAATTGTTGTCCACATTTAATTTTCCTCAGCCAACATGAGCAAGCAACAGCGAATTCAAAGGTGCATTCAAATTGCAAGTGAAGCACAGGGATATAAATATTCTTGCCCAGTTACTGTACAACATTCTTAATGCAGTAGCGGGAAAACATTGTCAAGGTGCGGACGTTTCTCTCAGGCTGATACAGAGAGACTCATTCATGCTTTTATTACAAAAACAGGCCTGACCACTAACTCTCTCCTGTCTGGTCTACCCAAGAAAGCCATTGGTCAACTGCAAAACATACAGAATGCTGCAGCACGGGTACTGACCAAGACCAGACGGAGTTCACACATTACACTGGTTTAAAGGTCTCTGCACTGGCTGCCTGTGAGTTTTAGAATACATTTTAAGATTATTCTATTGGTTTTTAAATCAATCCACGATTGTGCACCCCAATACATGTCAGACATGCTTTTAAGTTATGTACCCAGTAGGTCCCTCAGGTCCTCTGGAACTGGTATTTTAACTATCCCAAAGCCTAGGACCAAGAGGCACGGAGAGACAGCCTTTAGTTATTATGCCCCCAGCCTCTGGAATAGCCTGCCAGAGAACCTGAGGGGGGCCGAAACTGTGGACATATTTAAAAGAACCCTTTTTAACTTTGCTTTTCCATCTGGTGCTGTTATCCTCTTATGTTTGTTGTGTACTAAGTATATACGTTGTTATTCTTCTTGTTTTTCATTTCTTTTTTTCTTGGGAAGCACATTACGTTGCATTCCTCGTCTGTAAGTCAAATCCTTTTATTTTCTTTGACGACACTTATTTTTCAATCCAAGAAATAAGTCAAATGCACCATTTTAGAACCTGAGTTTTTAGCAGCTGTATGATTTATGTGCGTCAGCACGCGCCAATGGCGTGGAACGCAAAGGGAAGAACACGGCTAAATGTAACATGGGTCAGGTGTAACTGATAAGCCTACATTATATTCCCAGTAGGCCTACATGATCCTGGTTGGCTGAGTGCCAGTGGAATGTTATTTGTTGTTGTGACATTCAAGTCATCAATATGTTACTAACTAGCAACAAGATAGACTTTAGAGATATACGTTATAGTATCTGATCTAGCTGATTAGCCAAATGGGGTAAATGCAGATGGGCAACCCTCAGCCTATTTATTTCTACCCACTGTGCTGCATCAGCTGAGCACCATCAGGTGATAATCTTTAATACTAAATAGCACACCTGCCAAGGACCAATTTGCTATTGGGCTCATTTCTCAAGGGGGAAATTATATTTTAGATGTCTGCATGGGCGCCTGACTTTGTCTGAAAGTGGGGGGGTGCATATTTTTTAAATATATATACAGTACCAGTCAAAAGTTTGGACACACCTACTCATTCAAGGGTTTTTCTTAATTTTTTTACTATTTTCTACATTGTAGAATAATAGTGAAGACATAAACTATGAAATAACACATATGGAATCATGTAGTAACCAAAAATCAGTTAAACAAATCAAAATATATTTTAGATTTTAGATTCTTCAAAGTAGCCACCCTTTGCCTTGTTAACAGCTTTGCACAGTCTTGGCATTCTTGGTCTCCCGAGTGGCGCAGTGGTCTAAGACACTGCATCACAGTGTCACTGCAGTACCTGGTTTGAATCCAGGCTGCATTACATCTGGCCGTGATTGGGAGTCCCATAGGGCGGTGCACAATTGGCCCAGCGTTGTCTGGGTTTGGCCGGGGTAGGTCATTGTAAATAAGAACTGACTTGCCTAGTCAAATAAAAGTTAAATAAAAAACTTTAAAATCAATTATCTCAAACAGCTTCACCTGGAATGATTTTACAACAGTTTTAAAGGAGTTCCCACATATGCTGAGCACTTGTTGGCTGCTTTTTCTTCACTCTGCGGTCCAACTCAGCCCAAACCATCTCATTTGGGTTGAGGTTGGGTGATTGTGGGGGCCAGGTCATCTGATGCAGCACTCCATCACTCTCCTTCTTGGTCAAATAGCCATTACACAGCCTGGAGGTGTGTTGGGTCAATGTCCTGTTGAAAAACAAATTATAGTCCCACTAAGTGCAAACCAGATGGGATGACGTATCACTGCAGAATTCTGTGGTAGCCATGCTGGTTAAGTGTTCCTTGAATTCTAAATAAATCAAATCAAATTTTATTGGTCACATACACATGGTTAGCAGATGTTAAGGCGAGTGTAGCAAAATGCTTGTGCTTCTAGTTCCGACCGTGCAGTAATATCTAACAAGTAATCTAACTATTTCACAACAACTACCTTATACACACAAGTGTAAAGGAATGAATAAGAATATGTACATATAAATATATGGATGAGCGATGGCCGAACGGCATAGGCAAGATGCAGTAGATGGTATAGAGTATAGTATACACATATGAGATGAGTAATGTAGGGTATGAAAACAATATATAAAGTGGCATTGTTTAAAGGGACTAGTTATACATTTATTACATCCAATTTTTTATTATTAAAGTGGCTAGAGATTTGAGTCAGTATGTTGGCAGCAGCCACTCAATGTTAGTGATGGCTGTTTAACAGTCAGATGGCCTTGAGATAGAAGCTGTTTTTCAGTCTCTCGGTCCCAGCTTTGATGCACCTGTACTGACCTCGCCTTCTGGATGATAGCGGGGTGAACAGGCAGTGGCTCGGGTGGTTGTTGTCCTTGATGATCTTTATGGCCTTCCTGTGACATCGGGTGGTGTAGGTGTCCTGGAGGGCAGGTAGTTTGCCCCCAGTGATACATTGTGCAGACCTCACTACCCTCTGGAGAGCCTTATGGTTGTGGGTGGAGCAGTTGCCGTACCAGGCGGTGATACAGCCCGACAGGATGCTCTCGATTGTGCATCTGTAAAAGTTTGTGAGTTTTTGGTGACAAGCCGAATTTCTTCAGCCTCCTGAGGTTGAAGAGGCGATGTTGCGCCTTCTTCACCACGCTGTCTGTGTGGGTGGACCAGTTCAGTTTGTCAGTGATGTGTACGCTGAGGAACTTAAACTTTCCAGCTTCTGCACTACTGTCCCGTCGATGTGGATAAGGGGATGCTCCCTCTGCTGTTTCCTGAAGTCCACAATCATCTCCTTTGTTTTTTTGTTGTTGAGTGGTGAGTTTATTTTCCTGACACCACACTCCGAGGGCCCTCACCTCCTCCCTGTAGGCCGTCTTGTCGTCGTTGGTAATCAAGCCTACCACTGTAGTGTCGTCTGCAAACTTGATGATTGAGTTGTAGGATTGCATGGCCACGCAGTCATGGGTGAACAGGGAGTACAGGAGAGGGCTGAGAATGCACCCTTGTGGGTACCCAGTGTTGAGGATCAGCGGGGTGGAGATGTTGTTTCCTACCCTCACCACCCGGGGGCAGCCCGTCAGAAAGTCCAGGACCCAGTTGCACAGGGCGGAGTCGAGACCCAGGGTCTTGAGCTTAATGACGAGTTTGGAGGGTACTATGGTGTTGAATGCTGAGCTGTAATCGATGAACAGCATTCTTACAGTACATAGGTATTCCTCTTGTCCAGATGGGTTAGGGCGGTGTGCAGTGTGATTGCGATTGTGTTGTCTGTGGACCTATTGGGGCGGTAAGCAAATTGGAGTGGGTCTAGGGTGTCAGGTAGGGTGGAGGTGATATGGTCCTTGACTAGTCTCTCAAAGCACTTCATGATGACAGGAAGTGAGCGCTACAGGGCTGTAGTCATTTAGCTCAGTTACCTTAGCTTTCTTGGGAACATGAACAATGGTGGCCATCTTGAAGCATGTGGGAACAGCAGACCGGGATAGGGAGAGATGGAATATGTCCGTAAACACACCAGGCTGCTGGTCTGCGCATGCTCTGAGGACGTGGCTAGGGATGCCGTATGGGCCGGCAGCCTTGCAAGGGTTAACACGTCTAAATATTTTACTCACATTGGCTGAGGTGAAGGAGAGCCCGCAGGTTTTGGTAGCGGGCCGTATCAGTGGCACTGTATTGTCCTCAAAGTGAGCAAAGAAGTTGTTTAATTTGTCTGGGAGCAAGACATTGCTGTCCGCGACGGGGCTGGTTTTCTTTTTGTAATCCGTGATTGACTGTATGTCTCGTGTCTGAGCCGTTGAATTGCGACTCTACTTTGTCTCTATACTGACGCAATAGCTTGTTTGATTGCCTTGCGGAGGGAATAGCTACACTGTTTGTATTCGGTCATGTTTCCGGTCGCCTTGCCATGATTAAAAGCAGTGGTTTGTGCTTTCAGTTTTGCGCGAATGATGCCATCCATCCACGGTTTCTGGTTGGGGAAGGTTTTAATAGTCGCCGTGGGTACAACATCACCGATGCACTCGCTAATTAACTCGCTCACCGAATCAGCGTATACATCAATGTTGTTGTCTGAGGCTATCCGGAACATATCCCAGTCCATGTGATCGAAGCAATCTTGAAGTGTGGAATCAGATTGGTCGGACCAACGTTGAACAGACCCGAGCACAGGCGTTTCCTGTTTTAGTTTCTGTCTATAGGCTGGAAGCAAAAAAATAGAGCCGTGGTCAGATTTGCCACAGACAGTATCACCAGCAAAGTACCTGTCACGATCGTCAAAGGGACTGAGAGAGGACCAAGGCGCAGCGCGTGGAAAGTACATCTTTTTATTTAAAGAAGGAAAAAACAAAACAAACCAACAAAACAGACGACCGTGAAGCTATACAAACATAAGTGCTGACACAAAACACTTCGACATAGACAATTCCCCACAAACAGCTAAAGCCTATGGTTGCCTTAAATATGGCTCCCAATCAGAGACAACAATAACCAGCTGTCTCTAATTGAGACCCAATTCAGGCAACCATAGACTTTCCTAGATACCTACACTCAACCATAGACACAGCTAGACTTCTATACTAAACATAAACCCAACTACTCTAATAAACCCCCTAAACCTTACAACCACCCTAGACACTACAAAAAACACATACATTCCCCATGTCACACCCTGACCTAACTCAAATAATTAAGAAAACAAAGAATACTAAGGCCAGGGCGTGACAGTACCCCACTCCATCACACCTCCTCCTCCATGCTTCACGGTGGGAACTACACATGCAGAGATCATCCGTTCACCTACTCTGCGTCTCACAAAGACATGGCAGTTGGAACCAAAAATCTCAAATTTGGACTCATAAGACCAAAGAACAGATTTCCAACAGTCTAATTTCCATTGCTCGTGTTTCTTGGCCCAAGAAATGTTGAGATGTGTCTGTTACTTGAACTCTGAGAAGCATTTATTTGGGCTGCAATTTCTGAGGCTGGCAACTCTAATTGACTTATCCTCTGCTGCAGAGGTAACTTTGGGTCTTTCTTTCCTGTGGCGGTCCTCATGAGAACCAGTTTCATCATAGTGCTTGATGGTTTTTGCGACTGCACTTGAAGAAACTTTCAAAGTTCATGAAATGTTCTGTATTGACTGACCATCTCTTAAGGTAATGATGGACTGTCATTTCTCTTTGTTTATTTGAGCTGTTCTTGCCATAATATGGGCTTGGTGTTTTACCAATAGGGCTATCTTCTGTATACCACCCCTACCTTGTCACAACACAACTGATTGGCTCAAATGCATTAAAAAGGAAAGAAATTCCACAAATGAACTGTTACTTTTGTAATTGATTGAAAACATTTTACGAGGTGATTTAACCAATTGATGTTGTGAAAATAGAAGGCAAAAATGCAGAATGGTGTTGAATACCTGTAAACAGCTTGGTGAGAAAAAATATTTCACCGATTTTTTTGGGTGTAATATTAGGCCTACTGTCATATGCCTGTGGTCATCATGATTCTTACAGGCAAAGTGAAATGACAACATGTGTGCATGGTGCACGCAGCTCAAATGATATGTATCAACACACTGAGTGCATCGGACATGAAAGATACAATTGTAACAGCACAACAAAATAAATAGACAATTTTCTTTTACAGATGTCTTTCCATTTTAAACACCAATGGTGCAACTCGTGCTTTCTAACTGCACTGAACCAACACAGTGGGTCGCGGAGGAGAAGTAAAACTTTCCTGTGGGCAAAACCATTCACCTTGAGGCGATGGTGGAGGGGGTGAGAACTGCAATCTGTTACTTGTTATATCATGTATACAATGAACATATCTATTTTAGTACAGACCAGCTTAAAACATTACTAATCATTGAAAATGACAAATTACCCATTGCATCATGAACATTTCTGGTAAAACATAAAGTGGGGGGATGAAAAAACATACATTTTGAATTAAGGGATGCAGCTGCTCCATTTGCTTCATTGCTCAGACATGTCATTTTATTTTTCATTAATTTTGGTGGAGAATGTCCTTTTAAAAAGTCACCCGAACTGACCTTCTCACAGTCATTCTCCCCCTCCAAATGTTAAGTTCCTCCCTAACCTGTAGTATGCAGTGATTTGTGCTTTGTCAGTATATATTGTTTAGTTTAGTATAACAATTATATCACCCCCCACGCGCCACCCCGCACCTCTCAAGTCCCAATTTACACACTGCAACACACACACACACACACACACACACACACACACACACACACACACACACACACACTGCTGTAGGCCGCTTAACAGCAGTCCAAGGCGGCCTGTCAAACCCCCGAACCCAACCAGATATCTATATCTTTTACATCACCCAATCCCTACAGCCCAATGAGCGATATTCACATTAAGCAACAATCTTGTTGAAATTCTATCAATATTTCCCCTGCAGCCAAAACGTTTCTGGGAAACAGTCAATGCATCATAACTGGTACATTGGTTCTCCTTAACAAATATAGCTACCTCACATGGTTTATGGTTATTGCTTACAGATGTTGTGTTGTGTCCATTATTGTGGCGCCTGGCCTGTTGTCTGGCCTTCTGGCTGGGTGGCCACAGGAAGACGAAAGAAGGAAGAGATCAGGGAACCAGGTGCCTCATTTGTTAATGCGAAGGCGCAAAATCTGTGGGTAAACCAAGTGTGAGATTTATCAATATGAACGCTTGCTCGAGTGTGTGCATACACTTTGTTTCCCAAAACCAATATCGTTTGGGCAACGGTCACTTTTCAGCGGAAGCTTGTTGATCGGCATCTCACCACCCGATGCTTTGGATGCAAAACAGTAACACACAGTTTCCGTACAGCGTCGCACAACAGGTTGAAGTCAAGAGGGGTTCCTTCGTCGTGACGCAATCAAACGGGTTCCCAAATATGAACGGAGCAATAGACGGCACTCACACTGTCATAAAATCACCATCCCGAAATGATTTCAACTCTGCGAACAGAAAAGGCTTCCACTCTTTATGGGCAGATGATAGGTTATGTGATGGGCAAAAGACACTGCTGAATGTGGTGGCGAGGTGGCCATTACTTTTTCATTCTGAACAGAACAGCAATGTTGGCCTGTACGCCTACAGGAGGGGGCTGGTGAGGATGGATGGCTTGTTGGCGAGTGTTGCCTACTCATTTTGAAGTATATTTGTCAAAGCAACTCGAGTTGTCCTAATGGTCCTCTCTTTGTAGCTATGTTTTTATTTTTACTGGTCAAGCCACAACTGAGCCAACAAAAGACATCATTTTATCATCTCTAACACTAGCACTCCTTAGCTTTTATTTGGTTGTGCTCTTGCATTCCATTGTAGAGCGTTGTATAGTTCCCGCAGGCTTTAAAGGTATTATTTTGACCATATATGGTTATTTAGGGGTGTTTCAAAATGCAAATGGCCAAGGTCGTGCACAAGCACTGAGGCTGAGAACAATTTATAGTCATCAATGGTTATCTCCTACCGGTGTGAGTACGAGGCTAGTAAGATTGTTTTGATAAATCACACTTTTTCTATGCATATAAACATTCTAAACTCCATTTGTGAGTAGTACTTTAGAATAGTTTCTTCACAATATCGAGCAGCCTAGCTCTGAGCCATACCCATGTCAGCCATTGTTGACTGGTCTGTCACTGGTAGACTAACATGTCGGCTCCCCTGTACCCTACTGTGTCTGACTACCAGGCTACAAGAGGACTTCTGTCTGTCTGTCCATTCCAGACCACAACATTCTCTGGT
This sequence comes from Salvelinus namaycush, assembly GCF_016432855.1. Taxonomy (NCBI): domain Eukaryota; kingdom Metazoa; phylum Chordata; class Actinopteri; order Salmoniformes; family Salmonidae; genus Salvelinus; species Salvelinus namaycush. Next base: position 2,073,540 of record NC_052344.1, on the reverse strand, counting down.
TCCTCTGAGACATTAATGTGGTTGTCACACCGAGTATATCTATCTATCTATCTATCTATCTATCTATCTATCTATCTATCTATCTATCTATCTATCTATCTATCTATCTATCTCTCCACTCTCTCTCTCTCTCTCTCCCCCCCCCCCCCCCCCCCCCCCCCCCATTCCAAGCAGTCGTGCCAGTGTTCCAAGTGATTTGAGAGTACATTTAATTCCAGAATGCTGTTCCTTTCTCCTCTCGTCTTGTCTGCCACTACATGACGAATAGTGTCTGTGTGTGTGTTTGCATGTGAATGTGTCTCAGAGACTGTACATTTAGATGTACATGCCGTATCTTTAATGTATGCACCTATGTCTATCTATTTCCGTGCATAATGTTTACATGATGTAATTTATGTTCACTCAGCGGGTAATAAATATGTATCTGTGCATGTGTGTTAGTGTGTGTCAGAGATTTGATGTATGTGCATATGTTTGTTATTAGATATGCGTGTACTCAGTGTGTCACGTTCGTTGACGGATGGATTGGACCAAGGTGCAGCGTGGTAGGCGTACATTTTACTTTATTTTGAATGACTCCGAAAAAAACAACAAAATACAAAAACGAACGTAAAGCTACATGCAGTGCAGAAAGCAACTACACACAAACAAGATCCCACAATCTAAGGTGGGAAAAAGGGCTGCCTAAGTATGATCCCCAATCAGAGACAACGATAAACAGCTGCCTCTGATTGGGAACCATACTAGGCCAACAAAGAAATAGAAACATAGATTTGCCCACCCAAGTCACACCCTGACCTAACCAAATAGAGAATAAAAAAGGCTCTCTAAGGTCAGGGCGTGACACAGTGTGTATATCTGTCCGTGTGTGTATGGTTTTTGTTCAGTTAACCCTGCAGGCTATATCAGTCATTTCTCTGTCTATCTATATCTGCAGTGGCCAGTCATATCTCCAGGGTCCTCTTCTCTGCATCACCAGATCAATAGGGCTTAGCCCCTATCTGGGCACAACAATACACTGAAGAGGTCGAGGTTGCACTGTCTGTCACTGGCACTGGCACGTAATTACGGACCTTCAAAGGCAAACCCACTGACTGCTCTGTAGACAAGGACGCAAACATACTGTATGTATGCCATTACATTAGGGCACATTTTTGTATGAGTGGCCAAAGCGGGAATTGAACCCACGATCCTGTTGGGGATATGTCTTTTTACTCATATACAATAAATGATACAGTACAATACAAGCTTACCTCCTTCCAAAAACCCCATGTCAGCATCTGTACAGTATCTCCTGCATGCATGTTTGACACTCCTTATGTCATAAAATATACAGTGAACTTCATGTTTGTCTGAGTAAATCGGTCTTAAAACACCAAGGTTTCTGCTCTGTCCTCCAGTAATGTACAGCCAACCTGCTCCTCAGCACCTCAGAACTCCCCAGAAAAAGCCAGAAACATCAGAGGCTCAGTCAGCTCCAAGTCCCTAATCAATATTTCATAGTGATATGGAATGACATTCTGCATTCTGATAGATCAGTGGGAGGGGGGGGGGGCTCACCTCTGATGACTGGCCTTCATTTTATTTTATGACGCACATTTAATTTTCTCGTCCTCTCGTTCTCTCTCTCTATTTCGCTCTCTCTTTCTCTTTGTCTCTCTGTCTTTCTTTCTCCCACCTCCCCCAACACAATCACACACGAGTAGAGCAAAGGCTTGTGCGTAAGCTTTGGGATCTTAAGCCATGGGAAGAAAGGTCCAGTAAAAGTCGGATCCGCAGCCACCATGCCAGGGTTGCTTCAATAGCTATGACATTTAGCAGGAGACCCTAGCGCCATGTCTAATACAAATGCCACCATGTGCTGGGCGACGGGGATATTACTGCTGACATGTGTGGAAAGGTTAATAAAGTCTGGAAGTGGGCTCAGATCCCTGATCATATCCTATAAGCGGGGTATTTTTCACAATGCTCTCTCAGGTGTTATTAGCCCCGGTGTCAGTGGATCCCACATGAGGTTGGTGGCACCTTAATTGGGGAGGACGGGCTCGTGTTAATGGCTGAAGCGAAATTGGTTTAATGGTATCAAATACATCAAACATATGGTTTCCCAGTGTTTGATGCCATTCCATTTGCTTCGTTCCAGCCATTATTACGAGCCGTCCTCCCCTCAGCAGCCTCCACTGTTGGATCCCCATCTGAAATAACACTAATTAGTGAACATCATGGTAGGAGGTGCTGGTTAAATAGAGGACAGCTTTTAGACGTTGGTGAGAGTATAGGAGCCAACTAGATCCGCAGCCACTCCATTGGGGTTATTACCCATGGACCAGGCCACCATGCCAGGGTTGCTTCAATGGCTATGACATTTAGCAGGAGACCCTAGCGCCATGTCTAATACAAATGCCACCATGTGCTGGGCAATGGGGATATTACTGCTGACATGTGTGGAAAGGTTAATAAAGTCTGGAAGTGGGCTCAGATCCCTGATCATATCCTATAAGTGGGGTATTTACCATAATGCCCTCTAATTTGGTATTACCCCCAGTGTCAGTGGATCCCCATCTGAAATATGGTGAACATTGTGGTAGGAGGAGGTGCTGCTTAAATACAGGAGAGCATTTAAACATTGGTGAGAGAAGAGGCGCTAGATAAAGGTAATCTAGAAGAGAAAGAAACGCACACCTATTTAGGCGAGGTGCTGGCTAGCGGAGTAGAAAACTTCAAAAATAAAGGAGAGCCGCACACTCTAGGAGCTCAGATGCAAAAATATTTAATTTACCAACGTTTCGACAGGCAAGCTGTCTTCATCAGGGTACAATTAAGCTGTCTTCATCAGGGTACAATTGTACAATTGTACCCTGATGAAGACAGCTTGCCTGTCGTACAATTGTACCCTGATGAAGACAGCTTGCCTGTCGAAACGTTGGTAAATTAAATATTTAATTGTACCCTGATGAAGACAGCTTGCCTAAATTAAATATTTTTGCATCTGTGCTCCTAGAGTGTGTGGCTCTCCTTTATTTTTAAGCTAGATAAAGGTAAAGCATGGCTGGAGCTATCGAGGCATATTATTTTCACAGTAGTTTCACTGTGTTTGTGAGCGTGTGTGCGTGTGCGTGTGCGTGTGCGTGTGCGTGTGTGTGTGTGTGTCCGTAAACATCCCCTCATCTGGGAGAGAACAAACAAGCTTGCATCAAAGCAATGCCATCTCAAAGCCCTGAATGACACAACATAACAACAAACCTAATTGCTCTCAACAAGAAAATGGCAGTATAATCAGAGGCGGCAGTGAAATACTAATAGTTAAATGTGTAAAAATGGTATATCTTCTGTGGTGACATAAAGCAGCTACAACAGTATCATGAACTACCAATATAGTATAGTATGTAACCCCTTAGGAGTGATGAACGATGTGGAACCCATCAGGACGTACAGGGAAAGTATTATGACGTTGCCCCAGGACATTGATCTAAGGTCAGTTCTGTTATTTTCCCTCCTTAATAGTTAAGGTTAGGGTTGGTGGAGGGGAAACTGACCCTAGATCTGTGCCTAAGGGCTACTAAGGGATCTGTGCCTAAGCAGGTCAGGTTTGGTAGAGGAGGAGAGAACTTTTCTCATGTCCTACTGGCCTGCTCTAGGGGAAGATTACTGGAGAAGGGCTGCTAGTAGAGACCCAGTGTTTATAGGTGTGCAATGGAGGGGAAGAGAATAAATAGAGGGAGATAGAAAGAGAGGTTTGAGAGAGCCAGAAGAGAGAGAGAGAGTCATCAAACTGCCTGGGCTCTATCTCTACCCAGTGACTCACCAGCGCTTGAGCAGGCCCCAGAGAGGGATAGAGGAGAAAGGGAAAGGCAAAGAGAGGCAGGAGGAAGCATGGAGGGGAGAGAGAGGCAGGGAGAGACAGGGGAGAGGGGAGGTAGGTGTAGGCAGGGATCTAGGGGGAGATGAGGAGACAGGGAGAGAGGGAGAGACAGGGGAGGTAGGTGTAGGCAGGGATGTGAGGGGAGATGAGGAGGCAGGGAGAGAAAGGGGAGGTAGGTGTAGGCAGGGATGTGGGGGAGGTTGGGAGAGGCAGCGATAGGCATGTACTGTATAGTCCCAGTCTTACAGTTCTTGGTCTGGTGGCTTCATGTCACTAAGAATTAATTGTGGGAGAGGAACAGAGTTTCAGATAAAAAAACATTAGGAAGAAAGGAATCTAGCTTTTCTTTTTTCCTTTTGTGAGGCTGAAAACAAATCACTTACTAAACTGCTACCAAAGGAAACAGGAACATGTTCAATGTCCATTCACTTATATGGTACAATTGCCCTTTTCTAAAACAGTCTCTGGAGGCTGTCTGGATGAATGCTGTGTTGTTGAGTTTTGACCTCCATGCTCAGCCATAGCAAACAGGAATCTCAGCAGGTGATGGCACAAACTTACAAAGTGCAGCTTTAACTACTCTTAAATCAGAATAACTCTACCGCTATTCTAACCTCAAATCTAAATGCCTTCCTTAGATCATTGTCCGGGGACAAGAATCCTAACCTCTAAACCAATCAACAAGGTTGAAGCTTACTCCAAGGATAGCTTCATTGCATCATTTAATTTATACAGTTTTTTGAGGGAAACACTGAATCCTCATTATTTATAATACACATCTTGACTCATAAAATGTACGGATGCCTTTTGCTTCCAAACACTTCCAAGTCGGCACAAGGTCAGCTGCACGTACACTAACACACTAACAAATTAATGTGACCCAGACGGATGTGTACTGTTTGGCCTTTCATTGTTCGATCTGAGTGTCTCAGAGGCACAGTCTGGGGGAAGACGTTTGGGGGTGGGGGACAGAATATTTTTTGGGGTCAGCGCTACAGACAACTATATAGGTCCGCTTATACAGGACTAGTAAAGGCCCAGTGCACTACTTTTATACATATTTGTTATTCTGATTTTTTAGGGGGTGCTGCAGCAGCCTTAGCACCCCTACTTCCTGCGGCTACGCTCAGAGGTGGAGTTGAAAGATGTTAAAATTCCATGCGTCTGTCTGGGATGCTAGGTTGTCGGTCTGATGTAAGGTCTGATTCACTGTCTTAATCATGATCCCTCAGGGCTGGACTTCATGTTACCAAAATAACCTTCTAACTCTATGATGCCTTCTGTTGACTCTCACTCTGGCACACACTCACACACACAAACTCAGAAAACATCATTATCCACTCTCTCTAAGTGATTTATCTTGTTTGATTTTGAGTTAAATCAAATTCCGTAAAAAAAAAAAAAATCAGACAATTAGGACAAATCAGAAATTCATCTCAGGACAGAAACCTAACTGGGCCCCAAACGGCACCCTGTATAGTGCTCTACTTTTGACCAGGGCCCATAGTGTACTATTAGGGAATAGGGTGCCATTTGAGACGCATCCTCTGTGTAAATATGAGCCAATGGGTTTGGAGTTTTCCCATTACCCTCAGCTCACCTCCCATCATCCTCCATCTGGGCTGAAGATGCTCGGACGGCCTATTTTCTAAAGACGTAAAGTACGCACACACATGTACACACAAATTCACACACTCACCCGAGCTCCTTGAATATTTCTGTCACTTTCTCTCTAACTATAATAATTTACAGGCCATGTTCTGTGGCTTATTGAGATTATTATTATGCAGCTGCCCTCTCTCACCGCTCTCTCGCTTGTCTATCCTCGCTAATACGGTGGAAAACAGTGGGATTGAGCCGTACATTTCGACTCCATACCCGTCCGATTCAGATCCGCTACTCAGATACATTTTTCTGGAGCTCATTCATTTAGATGTCATAAATGCCTCTGTCTCTTAGGTTTTAGATTTAAGATGTCAGGTCATCGGAGGGTTGGTTGAGGTCAATGTCACTCAACAGAAGGGGACTGGTAAGAGAGAGGGATAAAGGTTCATATCCCTATTAGTGTGAAGAAATGGCTCAATTCATTTTGATTTCAATAACTGGGGTGTTTCATTATCACTCAGATAATATCTTCTGCGTGGATGAATGGGTTCAGTTATTTTCCTCCTCAAACCACAATGTGCATTATCATATGCAGAAAGCTTTAAAGGTACAATCTGTTTTTTCAAAACCCTGAACTTGTCACTTGGTAAACTTGGAGATGGAGCTGGGGGTGATGTAACACACACAGTGGCTCTGCTTTCTCTAGTTTTCTTTAGAGATGAGAATAATGTCCATATTTTAGGTTATTTTTACCCTGGCTGAGAAAGTTTCCCTCAAGCCCCATTATTCACCACCTGAGTATGTGTTTGTGAGAGAGAGATATTGAAAAAGAGTTGTGTGCGCGCAATCCATAAAAGTAGCTATTTCGACTCGTTTTCATTTCAGAGAAAGCTTAGAAGAAGAATAGGAGGGGTATAATGGTAAAAATATGATGTATGAAATCAATTATTTATCACCACTCTCTCTTTCAACCTCGTAGTTTCAACCACAAGTCGTATTGTACATGAAAGTGTGTGTGAGCAATTCCACGTAACATAATTGTTCTGGTAGAGGAGTGTGACAAAAAGAACATTGATTTCAAAGGTTACTCTATGCACAATAACTACTTTTAACAATTTTACAATGAACATTTTACAAAAACACATTTACTGGAGGAACTGTGAAGATGCAAAGTTTGGGACCAGAATTTCGGTAAAATCTCCCTTCGTTTTTATGTGACGTTTTCCAAAAACTCTGTTAAATATCTGCTCTGAATTAAGATTAAAAGATGTCTAAAGAAAGAATGGGGTGTCAGCTATGACATCACACCTTGAGTTTTATAAACATCTATTTTTTGTTATTGAATTACAGTAAGTGAAGTGGATTTACACCCGGTAACAGAATTGCGGTAACAGACTTTCATCATGTATCCCTGATCTGTACTACACATAAATGCATAATTATGTATATGTCTTTATGGTGATGTATCCTAAATAGGTACACAAAAAGGTAGAAATATGCAATATCCTCCTTCGTAGTCAATTCAATTGCAGAAAGTCGTTACTGATTTGACAGCATAATTCCGCGTTTTAATCAAATAATAGTTAATGAACAAAATTGCTATCAGTAAAACCCCTAACTAATTGACAGGTTTACCTTTACTTGTTACTTCTATGAACTTACATTATCAACCCTCCTCATGAGGTACTGTAGAACATTTTTGAAAATATCTTAGATTGATGCAAAGTATTCACATCCCTTGACTTTTTCCACATTTTGTTACTCTAAAATGTATTAAATAGTCATCCACCCCCACACAATACTCAAAAATGACAAAGCAAAAAGAGGGATTTAGACATTTTTGCAAAAGTATAAAAAAAAGAAAAAAAGAAATACCTTATTTGCATAGGTATTCAGACCTTTTACTAAGAGACTCGAAATTGAGCTCAGGTGCATCCAGCTTCCAATGATCAGCCTTGAGATGTTTTTACAACTTGATTGGAGTCCACCTGTGGTCAATTTAATTGATTGGACATGATTTGGAAAGGCACACACCTGTCTATATAAGGTCCCATAGCAAAAACCAAGCCATGAGGTTGAAGGAATTGTCCGTAGAGCTCTGAGACAGGATTGTGTCGAGGCACAGATCTGGGGAAGGGTACCAAAACATTTCTGCAGCATTGAAGGTCCACAAGAACACAGTGGTCTCCACCATTGTTAAATGGAAGAAGTTTGGAACCACCAAAACTCTTCTTAGAGCTGGCCACCTGGCCAAACTGAGCAGTCAGGGGAGAAGGGCCTTGGTCAAGGAGGTGACTCTGACAGAGTACTAGAGTTCCTCTGTGGAGATGGGAGGACCTTCTAGAAGGACGACCATCTCTGCAGCACTCCAACAATCAAGCCTTTATGGTAGAGTGGCCAGACGGAAGCCACTCCTCAGTAAAAGGTACATGACAGCCTGCTTGGAGTTTTCCAAAAGGCACCTAAATACTCTCAGAACTTGAGAAACAAGATTCTCTGGTCTGATGAAACCAAGATTGAACTCTTTGGTCTAAATGCCAAGTGTCATGTCTGGAGGAAACCTGGCACCATCCCTACGGTGAAGCATGGTGGTGGCAGCATCATGCTGTGGGGATGTTTTTCAGCAGCAGGGACAGGGAGACTAGTCAGGATTGAGGCAAAGATGAACGGAGCAAAGTGCATTTTAGAATAAGGCTGTAACGCAACTAAATGTGAAAAAAGTCAAGTGGTCTGAATACTTTCCGAAGGCACACAGCAATGTTTCTTAACTTACAGAAGGTAGAATAAATTATCCTGAACTTAGTTAGTTAGGGGTCTTTACTTCAACATTATTGTGATTGGAAGTATTTCTAATACCTTAAGACTTTTCTGACTTTTCTTTTCTTAAGACTCAGTGAAAGAGCAGGGAAACGTTGGAAATCGATGCAAAGCTTCGGAGTTGTCGAAACATATAGAAATCCTGAGCACGTGCAGGGAAGTATTACGAATCGATGCGGAGCTTTGTAGCATAAAGAAACATAAAGAGGTCCTATCCATGTGTATATTTCTATGAAGGGACCTGACAAGAGAATGTATACACCATCGTGGCCTCTAAAGGAATCTTCATATTGGTTCCGTGGGTTAGATCTCTTGAGTGAGAGAATGAATAAGTGTCAACCTGTAGTCTGAGAGAATTTTCAGGAAGAATGCTAACTCATTACTTGAACTATATGTCGTACCGGTGTCATGATATTGAGGAATTTGTTTACAGGTATAGAGCTTTAATTAAGCAACGCATGTACTGTTGTGTGTGTCATAGGCCAGGGACTGCCAGCAGCATGTTATGCTCCTATACAGTATGTTAGATCATATACAGTGGGGCAAAAAAGTATTTAGTCAGCCACCAATTGTGCAAGTTTTCCCACTTAAAAAGATGAGAGAGGCCTGTAATTTTCATCATAGGTACACTTCAACTATAACAGACAAAATGAGAAAAAAAATCCAGAAAATCACATTGTAGGATTTTTAATGAATTTATTTGCAAATTATGGTGGAAAATAAGTATTTGGTCACCTACAAACAAGCAAGATTTCTGGCTCTCACAGACCTGTAACTTCTTCTTTAAGAGGCTCCTCTGTCCTCCACTCATTACCTGTATTAATGGCACCTGTTTGAACTTGTTATCAGTATAAAAGACACCTGTCCACAACCTCAAACAGTCACACTCCAAACTCCACTATGGCCAAGACCAAAGAGCTGTCAAAGGACACCAGAAACAAAATTGTAGACCTGCACCAGGCTGGGAAGACTGAATCTGCAATAGGTAAGCAGCTTGGTTTGAAGAAATCAACTGTGGGAGCAATTATTAGGAAATGGAAGACATACAAGACCACTGATAATCTCCCTCGATCTGGGGCTCCACGCAAGATCTCACCCCGTGGGGTCAAAATGATCACAAGAACGGTGAGCAAAAATCCCAGAACCACACAGGGGGACCTAGTGAATGATCTGCAGAGAGCTGGGACCAAAGTAACAAAGCCTACCATCAGTAACACACTACGCCGCCAGGGACTCAAATCCTGCAGTGCCAGACGTGTCTCCCTGCTTAAGCCAGTACATGTCCAGGCCCGTCTGAAGTTTGCTAGAGAGCATTTGGATGATCCAGAAGAAGATTGGGAGAATGTCATATGGTCAGATGAAACCAAAATAGAACTTTTTGGTAAAAACTCAACTCGTCGTGTTCGGAGGACAAAGAATGCTGAGTTGCATCCAAAGAACACCATACCTACTGTGAAGCATGGGGGTGGAAACATCATGCTTTGGGGCTGTTTTTCTGCAAAGGGACCAGGACGACTGATCCGTGTAAAGGAAAGAATGAATGGGGCCATGTATCGTGAGATTTTGAGTGAAAACCTCCTTCCATCAGCAAGGGCATTGAAGATGAAACGTGGCTGGGTCTTTCAGCATGACAATGATCCCAAACACACCGCCCGGGCAACGAAGGAGTGGCTTCGTAAGAAGCATTTCAAGGTCCTGGAGTGGCCTAGCCAGTCTCCAGATCTCAACCCCATAGAAAATCTTTGGAGGGAGTTGAAAGTCCGTGTTGCCCAGCAATAGCCCCAAAACATCACTGCTCTAGAGGAGATCTGCATGGAGGAATGGGCCAAAATACCAGCAACAGTGTGTGAAAACCTTGTGAAGACTTACAGAAAACGTTTGACCTCTGTCATTGCCAACAAAGGGTATATAACAAAGTATTGAGATAAACTTTTGTTATTGACCAAATACTTATTTTCCACCATAATTTGCAAATAAATTCATTAAAAATCCTACAATGTGATTTTCTGGATTTTTTTTCTTCTCATTTTGTCTGTCATAGTTGAAGTGTACCTTTGATGAAAATTACAGGCCTCTCTCATCTTTTTAAGTGGGAGAACTTGCACAATTGGTGGCTGACTAAATACTTTTTTGCCCCACTGTAAAAGCGGAAATACCGCTTAAACTGAAGATGACAATTCCTTCATGTGACGTTAACATTTGAGTCATTTAGCAGGCGCTCTTATTGAGAGCAACTTACACTAGTGAGTGCATTTCGTACTGGCCCCCCTTGGGAATCATACCCACCACCCTGGCATTGCAAGCTCCATGCTCTACCAACTGAGCCATACGGGACCATGCTCTACCAACTGAGCCACATGTTGTTTCCTTGGTTCATTCTTTCATTTTTAATGAATACAAACATACAGAGGTAGTTGAAGCCATCTGAAAAAAAAGAAATGACTTGCGTGAAGGGTTTCATATTGTGCCTGCAAATTAGAAGCAGTTGTTGGACACACCCCTCGCACTCTTCAGATTCTCCTCATTTCTGTGTCATTTCAATATTTAATTGGTGAGCTTTTCCATAATTCACCCTCCATAACCAGAGAAGAGGAAGCAGCACAGCTGTCGAGCGCTGGAGGTTGAAGCACACACACACGCACGCAGAGAACTTTTAGGATTGATTAAAATAACAGATGCAGTAAAGAGAGTTTTCACTATTCTGATTCTTTCCCACATTATTAATTCCTCTTCTGTTTGCTAAACATTTGGAACAAGAGCGAAACTGCCAAATTATGTTAAATTGTTTTCTGGGAGTGGCATTTTGGCAAAGAGGACAAATCAATACTAGAGCTACAAAACCCAGTGAAGAGGAACTAAATGGCCATTTCATTTCACATCAAATCCTCATAAATAAGATTTTTTTCTCCGTAAAACATCCCCTGCATTAAACGTATCAATCAATTGGAGTAACAACAAACCAACTGGAAATATCATTAAAAACAAAAAACGACATTTTAAGTGAGACCTCGGCATTGGTCTGAAGAAGAAAGGCAAAGAAAAAGGAAGGAAATTCACAAGCACCACAATGTCTACTCAACCAAGGTTTTCCACCACACAGCTTTGACCTACTATAGTAGCTACGTTGGTCTATTGTACTTCACACAATGCGTAGGCCGGTTGCTAAGGATTCAAACCTTCTCAAACAGCCTAGTTCATACTCTTAGAGCACATGCTCCCACAATAATGTAATATGTACCACATACACGTTCAAATATTGGATTCTTCACACACCACACTAATCCCATTCCGCTACCTTTTCGTACTTTTCTTTAAATATATGAAAGCAAGCTTTGCTTTTATACTTACAAGACCAAGATTACTACCTCTGAGGGTTTGGAGCTTGAGGTAGTCACCTCATACAAGTACTTGGGAGTATGGCTAGACGGTACACTGTCCTCTCAGCACATATCAAAGCTGCAGGCTTTGTTTCCTCTATCGTAATTGCTCCTCTTTCATCCCAGCTGCCAAACTAACCCTGATTCAGATGAACATCATACCCATGCTAGATTACAGAGACATAATTTATAGATTGGCAGGTAAGGGTGCTCTCGAGCGGCTAGATGTTCTTTGCCATCAGATTTGCCACCAACGCACCTTATAGGACACATCACTGCACTGTATATCCTTCTGTAAACTGGTCATCTCTGTATACCCGTCGCAAGACCCACTGGTTGAAGCCCTCTAAGGCTTCACTCCCCCTATGTGAGATATGTACTGCAGCCCTCATCCTCCACATACAACAACCGTTCTGCCAGTCACAATTTCTTAAAAGTCCTCAAAGCACTCACATCCCTGGGTCGCTCGTCTTTTCAGTTCGCTGCAGCTAGCGACTGGAACGAGCTGCAACAAACACTCAAACTGGACAGTTTTATCTCAATCTCTTCATTCAAAGGGCTGGCATATAGCGCACCAAGCTATGAGCGCGCACTGGAGACACCGTGCGCTTTACCGCATAACACGGTGCATGACCATAGCCTGACTCAATCTCTTCACTCAATCTCTTCATTCACTCAATCTCAATCATGGACACTCTTACTGACCGTTGTGGCTGCTTTGCATGATGTATTGTTGTCTCTACCTTCTTGACCTTTGTGCTGTTGTCTGTGTCCAATAATGTTTGTACCCTGTTTTGTGCTGCTACCATGTTGTGCTGCTGCCATGTTGTGTTGCTACCATGCTGTGTTGTCATGTGTTGCTGCCATGCTATGTTGTTGTCTTAGGTCTCTCTCTATGTAGTCTTCTGTTGTCTCTCTTGTTGTGATTTGTCCTATATTTTTATTGAATTTCTTTTTCTTTTTAATCCCAGCCCCTGTCCCCGCAGGAGGCCTTTTGCCTTTTGGTAGGCCGTCATTGCAAATAAGAATTGTTCTTAACTGACTTGTCTAGTTAGATAAGTTTAAATAAATAAAATGCTTGATTGAGCGAGCTGTTTTGTCTTGTAGTAATGTGGTGCCTGTCTGTATTTCCATAAACCTTTATCTTAGCAATGCATATCATTTTTTGGTCAGTAGGTGCCCAACATAACAACCAGTAGCTTACCTGTGTAACATTCACATAAGCTTAGAAACTCTTATTTTGCAAACGTGGTCCTGTTTTATCAATGGGCAGTACTGTATATTACAGAGGTGGGACCAAGTCACTATTATTGGAGTCACAAGCAAGTCACAAGTTCCAAGACTCCAGAGGCAGGGTAGCCTAGTGGTTAGAGTGTTGGACTAGTAACCGAAAGGTTGCAAGATCAATCCCTGAGCTGACAAGGTACAAATCTGTCGTTCTGCCCCTGAACAAGGCAGTTAACCCACTGTTCCTAGGCCGTCATTGAAAATAAGAATTTGTTTCTTAACTGACTTGCCTAGTTCAATAAAGGGGAAAAAAAGAAGTCAAGTCCAAGTAGTGCATTCCAAGAGCAAGTCGAGTCACAAGTTTGTTTTAGGTCAAGTAAAAAAAAAAATCTATACAAGCAATGACTTGTTCAACTACAAATCTTTGTCTATTTTATTGAGGCTACCATAATGTCCTTTTCATTATTTTGTCTACAAAACATTTAGATGATGTAATAATTAACTTGAACAACAAATTCCAAATGCAAGCTTCATAAGTAAATGATCCATCTCAAGCTATTTTGACATAGCGAGAACAGTAGGCCCATGCTAACTATTGCTTGATGCCTCATTGCTGGTGAAATTGCAAAGTAACCGGTTAATTCTCTTGATCAGCACCTTTTTTTTTTTGAGCTGCATGTTCATTTATGGCAGTCCTCTCTCCCTACTATTTGACGTTTGACGTTTGCAATCAGCATTCTGTTCTAGCTCAGTGGTTTTCAAACTTTCTGACCCACAATCCCCAAAATGGAGTGGTTAAAAGCAAGCAGGATCTGTATGCAGTGGAGGCTGCAAGATCGGATGGAAAACGTAATCTGTCTGTAGTCTTTTTCTTCCTCACAAATATTATAATTAATTTCCCCAGAATACGTTACATCTTCATCCCATAATTATTGAAGTTAGTGCTATGTAGCAGATATCTTTAGACATATAGCCAGTCCCAACACTGAGGTATATAATCAGTGGCTACCTGTCATTCAGTGTAGGTGGGGCCTGTTTTTCATGTTATTTTGGCATTACTACATGTCACATATCAGTTTGCAAACAATGTAAAAAAATAAATATATATCACTGAGTTAATAAAGCCACATACAAACATGGTCTCTTTTTTGTTTTCTTGAGTAAGGCACCTCCAAAATGCAGGTGTTTCAGCCTAGCTCAGTGCTTTCTGTGGGGCAAGCTAGCAGAAAATATGGAGCGTTGCGCCGTGATTGGCTCAGTGTTCTGTCACTCATAGGGACACTATGTCACCGCCAAGTCTAAGGGTAGAGCTAGAAAATTCTATCTCCTTGGGTGCTACCATAGAGTTACATTAGAAGTGCCCATCCAAGAAGGCTCAAGGTCATTGGCCACAGATAAAATAACGTCAAATCACAGTATATGTACAGTAGTTTTGATTGGACTGATAATGTCAACTTTAAAAATCTTAGCTAGCAGTCATCATCATGAATCAAGTTGACAGTCTACTGGCAAATCATTTTTAATTATTGTCATATGAAGAGAAAGAAATGAAGAGAAATTATAGATAAAACTCATTGGTGCTCATTGGCCATAAACATTACACAAGTTGGAATTAGCAAATTCAACAATGAGTGGTTTGGAAGGAATCAGTGACAGTGGCTAACTGCAAGCAATGCAAAGCAATCACTAGCCTGCTAGTCAGTGGAGTAGCAGCGTGGGTCCAAATCTGGGATTCCAAGTTCAAAATGATAAACATTCAACATTGGCCTTGTTGTCAATGAAGCATGATGTGTGCTGCGCTCAAAACAACTGTTAACTCGGAATTGCAAAAACTTGACTTCAGTGAGTTCAAGACAACTGGGAAGTCGGGAATAAACAAGCTCCGACTGGGAAAATACGTTTTGAACGGTCATCCAACTCGGAATTGTAAATCCGGTCTCTTTCTAGAGCTACGACCTGAAGATCAATGACATCATCATGATTCGACCTTGTTTTTTTCAGAGTCCCCAGTTGTTTTGAAAGCACCATAAATCCAGAGAATGACAGACTTTGATGACAAAATTTGCACACGATGGACCGCTGCACCACCTTCCTGATCAAGTGAGCACAGCACAACAAGGTGAGTCCAAAAATGTATTGCATGCTGCTGCATAGATTATGTAATATGCCAGGGACGTATGTATACTGTTGCTAAGAAAGTAATACTAGGTGAATGTTGTGTAGTAAGATGTTAGTAGCCCATGTGCCTCACCCTAATAATTTGGTCTATTCACCTACTGTTCTGACTTGGTGGTGCACATGTAGCCTATACACTGTTTTAGAGAAATGTAATCATTGAATATTGTAAGAGCTTTCATTGTCTGCTTATATGCCTCCTTTATTTATCCTACGGTTCTGACTTGGCGTACAGGGAGGACACCGTAAGAATGGCCCATGTTCTGAATTCTGTCGCGCTACATACAAATAGTTATATTGACTATGTCCGTCCTAGCTCGCTCATTAATGTTTTAATAGAAATTATGGATTGCCTTTTATCCGCTTGTCGTCCCCTTATGCCATCATTTGTAAATCTCAATTGTCATTAGAAACAACATTTGTTTAAGCAAGTCAGCCATATCAGCTATGTTTTTTTCACAGGCAGGAAATGAGGCTGAATGAACTGTGTCGCTGCCAGACAGGCTCCGCTGAAAGCCAGGTGTAGCAGTGGTAAGATGTTGGGACTGCTGTTGGGACAGCTTTATGTAGGACCTAACAGTTTGTGGGCACCGTTGGTCACCGTTATAGTGCCATGAATGTATTGTTTAGTGTTGTGTTGTGTAGTGGCTTTGCTGGCATGCATCCCACTTAATATCTTTTTTTGCCACACCAAGATTTACATGCTAAAATCGCCACTGTATATAATTATAACCCACACAAACTAGGCCTGAAATACGTAAATGATCAATGAAATCACCATGTAGCCTATTGTTGTGGCAAAGATGCGTCCATAGCAACTAAACTCAGCAAAAAAAGAATCGTCCTCTCACTGTCAACTGTGTTTATTTTCAGCAAACTTAACATGTGTTAATATTTGTATGAACATAACAAGATTCAACAACTGAGACATAAACTGAACAAGTTCCACAGACATGTGACTAACAGAAATGGAATAATGTGTCCCTGAACAAAGGGGGGTTCAAAATCAAAAGTAACAGTCAGTATCTGGTGTGACCACTAGCTGCATTAAGTACTGCAGTGCATCTCCTCCTCATGGACTGCACCAGATTTGCCAGTTCTTGCTGTGAGATGTTACCCCACTCTTCCACCAAGGCACCTGTCACGCCCTGACCTTAGAGAGCTTTTTATGTCTCTATTTTGGTTTGGTCAGGGTGTGATTTGGGTGGGCATTCTATGTTAATTTTTCTATGTTTTGGTATTTCTTTGTTTTGGCCGGGTATGGTTCTCAATCAGGGACAGCTGTCTATCGTTGTCTCTGATTGGGAACCATGCTTAGGTAACATTTTCCCACCTGTGTTTTGTGAGTAGTTATTTACTGTTTAGTGTTTTCTGCACCTGACAGGACTGTTTCAGTTTCGTTTCTCACTTTGTTGTTTTGTTCTAGTGTTCAGTGTTAATAAATATCATGAACACTTACCACGCTGCGCTTTTTGTCCATTAAAATAACATAAAATTGATCAGAAATACCGTGTAGACATTGTTAATGTTGTAAATCACTATTGTAGCTGGAAACGGATGATTTTTTTATGGAATATTTACATAAGCGTACAGAGGCCCATTATCAGCAACCATCACTCCTGTGTTCCAATGGCACGTTGTGTTAGCTAATCCAAGTTTATTTTAAAAGGCTAATTGATCATTAGAAAACCTTTTTGCAAAAAGGTTTTTCTGACATTTAATCCTAGTAACAATTCCCTGTCTTAGGTCAGATAGGATCACGACTTTATTTTAAGAATGTGAAATGTCAGAATAATAGCAGCGAGAATGATTTATTTCAGCTTTTATATCTTTCATCACATTCCCAGTGTGTCAGAAGTTTACATACACTCAATTAGTATTTGGTAGCATTGCCTTTAAATTGTTTAACTTGGGTCAAACGTTTTGGCTAGCCTTCCACAAGCTTCCCACAATAAGCTGCGTGAATTTTGGCCCATTCCTCCGGACAGAGCTGGTGTAACTGAGTCAGGTTTGTAGGCCTCCTTGCTCGTACACGCTTTCTCAGTTCTGCCCACAAATTTTCTATGGGGTTGAGGTCAGGGCTTTGTGATGGCCTCTCCAATACCTTGACTTTGTTGTCCTGAAGCTATTTTGCCCACAACTTTGGAAGTATGTTTGGGGTCATTGTCCATTTGGAAGACCCATTTGCGACCAAGCTTTAACTTCTCTAGGATAGGGGGCAGCATTTTCACATTTGGATGAAAAGCATACCCAAATTCAACTGCCAGCTACTCATCCCCAGAAGATAAGATATGCATATTATTAGTAGATTTGGATAGAAAACACTCTGAAGTTTCTAAAACTGTTTGAATCATGTATGTGAGTAAAACAAAACTTATTTAGCAGGCAAAACCCAGAGGACAATTCAGATTTTGTTTTTGAGGTCACTCTCTTATCAATGACCTTTCATTGGGAATCCAGATTTCTAATTGACCTTCTTGCAGTTCCTACCGCTTCCACTGAATGTCAACAGTCTTTAGAAATTGGTTGAGGTTTTTTCCTTTGTCTAATGAAGAAGTACGGCCATCCAGAACGAGGGTAACTTGAAGTGTACTGTTTGTTAGAGGCGCGTGACCTGAAAGCTAGCTACAGTTTGTTTTAATCCTGTATTGAACACAGATCATCCCGTCTTCAATTTTATCGATTATTTACGCTAAAAAATACCTAAAGTTGTATTACAAAAGTAGTTTGAAATGTTTTGGCAAAGTTTACAGGTAACTTTTGAGATATTTTGTAGTCACGTTGCATAAGTTGGAACCGGTGTTTTTCCGGATCAAACGCGCCAAATAAATGGACATTTTGGATATATATCGACGGAATTAATCGAACAAAAGGACCATTTGTGATGTTTATGGGACATATTGGAGTGCCAACAACAGAAGCTCGTCAAAGGTAAGGCATGAATTATATTTTTATTTCTGCGTTCTGTGTCGCGCCTGCAGGGTTGAAATATGCTTCTCTCTCTTTGTTTAGTATGGTGCTATCCTCAGATAATAGCATCGTTTGCTTTCGCCGAAAAGCCTATTTGAAATCTGACATGTTGGTTGGATTCACAACAGGTGTGTAACGATTGTCATCGGGAGAAGGAGAGGAGGACCAAAGTGCAGCGTGGTACGTATCCATAATACCTTTTTAATCAAGATGAATACACGAACAAAAACAACAGAACGCAGGCATAGGACGAACTGAACCCTCCCAGCGCCCTGGAGACACAGTACGCAGAGCCGGCGCAGGATACCCTGGGCTGAAACGGCGCACCGGAGACCAAAGATGCTGAGCTGGCACAATCCTCCCTGGCTGGATGCCCACTCTCGCATGGCACTTGCAGGGGGCTGGCATATAGTGCTCCGGGCTATGAGCGCGCACTGGAGACGCCGTGCGCTTCACCGCATAACACGGTGCCTGACCAGTACCACACTGCTTCCGGTAAGCACGGGGAGTTGGCTCAGGTCTATCGCTTGACTCCGCCAATTTCCCCGTGTGCCTCTCGTGCCTGCTGCGCTGCCTTGCCTCATATCGCCGCCTCTCAGCTTTAGCTGCCTCTAGTTCTTCCTTCAGGCGGCGATATTCCCCAGCTTGTCTCCAGGGTCCCTGTCCGTTCAATATCTCCTCCCAAGTCCAGGAGTCCTGAACCCTCTGCTCCTCGTTACCACGCTGCTTGGTCCGCTTGTGGTGGGTAGTTCTGTCACGTCCGTCGTAATGATGAGACCAAGACGCAGCGTGATTTGAATACATTCTTCCTTTTATTTACGAAGAACACTAAACAAACTAACAAAATAACAAAACGAACGTGAAGCTAATCAAACAAGTGCTGACATGCAACTACACATAGACAACTACCCACAATACAGGTGGGAAAAAGGCTACCTAAGTATGGTTCTCAATCAGAGACACCGATAGACAGCTGCCTCTGATTGAGAACCACACCCGGCCAAACACACAGAAATACAAATCATAGAAAAAGGAACATAGAATGCCCACCCAAATCACACCCTAACCAAACCAAAATAGAGACATAAAAAGCTCTCTACGTTCAGGGCGTGACATATACCAGTACTAAATAGGTTGGCTGAGTAAGCATTTGGAAAGAACCCCCCCAGACTCCCCTCCAGTTTTGTGCTTGTTTATGGCTACTTCCCACTAAGGGGCCCTACGCCAATGTCTTTTTAAGGTCCTGCCTGGACTGGATGTGTTTCTTTTGTCTGTTTTTTTGGTGCAGTCCGGACCGGCCTTGACTTCAACGTCCATGGACGGTACTCTCTAAAAAGACGGCACTTCGATACAAGTGACTTTTCGTAAACGGTTAGGAGAGCGTTTTCGAAAAACATAGATGTCTATATCTGGTTGAGATTTGGTCCCCAGATCCGTACTGGCCTTGATTTGGCCCAAACATAGACATCTATGTTTGTTTTAGATTTGGTCCGGTCTTTACTTCTCGTCCAAATCTGAACCAATCTTAGACATCCATGTTTCACAAGTTTGGACAGCACAGTACAGTAGAGTACTGGTTCTCAATCATCTCCATGAGGACCCCAGGACATTCCATGTAATTGATATATTGCAGAGCTAGCACACCTGATTCAACTTGTCAGCTAATCCTCAAGCTCTTGCCTAGCTAGTACAGAGCTACAGCAAAATGTTGAAAACTTCTAGGGCTCCTAGAGGAGAGGTTTGAGAACCACTGCAGTAGAGCACTGTAGAGTGCAGTACAGTAAAAAATAGTAGAGAAATTATTTTCAACATTCATTCAGAACCGAAAATGTACCTGATTTGAACATCCGGAAAATATGTATTTTCCACTTCCAGAAAACGCTTTTCTTTTATGTCTGGAAAATACATATTTTAAACTTCCCGACAATGCATATTTTCACCTTTCATTCAGATCCTAAAATGAACCTTACTTCAACATCTGGAAAAGACATAGTTTAAACGTAATTTTTCCTACTGAGCTCAGATTTGTGGGAACACACTGAAAAGGAACTTGAGACTGTTGATCAGTCAGCACACATTTTAATAAAAATTGCATAAAGAACATTTCATTGACAGAGGAAGGTGTACTGAATAAATAAATCATAAGGGCTGGACTTTGTTCTGGATGCTCGAACAGCGACGTGTCTGTCTCGATCTAACTAATTATTTAGCCAGCTAGCATGTGTACACACTGCAATGCACAGCCGATGCGCTACTTGCATGTGCATTGACCGGGTTAGATTAATTAAAGCTATTTCTTAGAAAGACAATTTGTTTTATCAGCTACATTTTGTGTTGTAACTTGTGAGAGGCTGGTCTTGGTTGAGGAAAGGTAGAGTAGCTAGTGTTTGTGTCACGTCAGCTCCCGTTCTTCCCCCCACCTGGCGCTTGAGGGTGCCAGGCTGCTCTGCATCACGCACTCCTATCATCCATTACGCACACCTGCCTTCCCTCGTCACGCGCATCAGCGATATTGGACTCACCTGGACTCACTCATCACCTCTTATTACCTCCCCTATATTTGTCAGTTCCCCTGCCCTGTTCCCTGCTGATGCATTAATTGTTTTTTGTTTGTATTACTAGTTTGCTGACGCTGTTTCTGTCTCGTTCCATGGCCGTTCTTTATTAAATGTTTGTCTCCCCGTACCTGCTTCGTCTCTCCAGCATCATTCCATGTGACAGAATGCAGAAGCCAACACACAAAGCATCGGCGAACACTGGCGTTCCGGTTGGTATGGTGGCATCGGCTCTGGGTCGCCACCGATGGAACCGGGGGTGCCTAGCCAGCTCGTCGGGCTTCCACGCCCTAGCTGGCTCAAGAGGTTTCCTTGCCCCGGTTGGCTTGGATGGCGCCCATCCCACGTCGGGCCTCAGCCGTATCGTCAGTTCTTGTTCGCCCAGCCGGTCCAGGAGTTTGTTTTGTTGGTTTGTTTTGTTGGTGAGTTTGTTTTGTTGGTGACGTCGGGGTGGATTAACATGGATTAACATTGTGCTTCAACCAATGCCATACTATTGGGGGCTACCACAATAATAGATGGAGAGGGAGAAGATAAAAATCACTGGGGAAAAAATCTTTAGACAACCGAAATATGAAAGTACGTCATATGGTAAAAATGGAAAGAATAATTGACTGTGGAAAAGCAAACAAATCTAGAAATGGAAAGGATAATTGACTGTGAAAAAGCAAACAAGTCCACGAGTCCTCATTCGTATGAGCTCTCAAACCATTAAGTGCCATTCACAGTGTCTACACCACAGCCTGCCACATAACCAACACAAGAGCGCAACAGGCTAGGGCCACTCAACTAACACAACCTGACTGAGAACACTGCATGCAAATGGGTCTGGGAAAAAATTATTTTCTCTCCAAAATGTCGAGAACACACAATAACAAACAAGATTGGAAAGAAATGGAAGTTATCCCAACGTGCTCCTAGGCTTTCGCGGGCACTGAGGCTGAGAAGGATGTGTCGAATTTGCAAACGGGACCCCCACTGATCCAATCTCTCCCCGAACTTGAATAATAGCAAATAGCCTGCAGAGACAGGGAGCAAAAATGTGATTGTTAGGACAGCACATTGAGCGTAATCTGGACCTTGGTGTAGTTTTATAATGGAGAGTACATAGAGCTGTAGTGTGAATAAGAGAGCTGGTAGAGAGGGAGAGAGGGACGAGCAGTAATGTGTTTTAGATAGGACGGCGTTATTTGTTTGACCAATGTCATGTGACATCACACCACCTGTTGTTGGAGTTGAGTAGAAGTTTCTCTGCACACCGTCTAGTGAGTGTCCAAGATGATGCTTTAGCTGTGAGTCAAATGATAACTTTTCAATTTTACAGCCCTAAATCGAAAACTAGGCTATGCATTTATTTGATATGATATCTGAGGAATATTCTATGTATGTGACATTGTCATTACTGCACAGATTCAAAAACAAACACCTAGTCATTAATACAATATTCAAAATACAACTATGTTATTATCTGGAGGATAATGAGTTGCATCATAATACGAGGGGAAAGTTTCCCCATTAGACAGAACATTCAGATCTAATTGTCCCTTCATGTAATCCTTATACACGTCGGACACACTGAAAATATAGCTGCAGGCTATTTGAGTTGGAACGCAATGACTTGTCCACACAGGAAGGAACGTGCTTCTATGTTGTATTGTTATTTACAGAGGACAATAGAAGACTGAGTATACGTCCCAAATGGCACCCTATACCATACATAGTACACTACTTTTGACCAGAGCCCTATGGGCTTTGGTCAAAAGTAGTGCACTACAGTATGTATGGAATAGGGTGGCGTTTGGAGAGGCAGCCCGACTTTAAAACCAGCTTGACACATTGTGCGTAAGGATAACTCGGATAGCTCCATATTGCCTTGGGATTATGCTTATACATTATACTATACATAAATACTGCTGGCACAACGTTTTTCCTGGCTGCATTATATTCTACATAAAGGAGGAAAGGGCCTGCCATCATAATACAATTATTTTCCTTTCCATTGACAGAAACAGAATGCGAGGGAATAAAATATTGCAGAGACAGAGTGAGAAACAGAGAGAGACAAAGAGAAGAGAGAGAATTTGTCAAGTCAGATTTGTCAAGTCAGAGTATTCAGATGACTTGGAGGTTATCAGGCTACTGATTCAGCATACTTTATATACAGTATGCACTTTTAAGTTTGCCAGAGACAATATTTGAAAAGCTTTCTGATTCATAAAAAATGCACAAAGGAAAGAGAGTGAAGGAGAAAGAGACAGTATCACATCAGTCTCTTGTCGAGGAGAATCAGAGAAATGTTCTGTCGTTGAATCTCTGAATGGTGGTTTCCATATCTTGTCCTCCGAATGTAAAATGGTCCCGACAGAGAGGGCTGCCTTGCTTCTAGTCCTTAGGAAACATTGCATTATTTTGTTTTTTATGTATTTTTTGTTACATTGTTAGCCCAGAAAATCTTAAGTGCTATTACATACAGCCGGGAAGAACTATTGGATATCAGAGCGGTGTCAACTTACCAGCACTACGACTAGGAATAGGACTTTACCTAAGCAGATCCTTTATCCGCACCACCCAGGGCATTTGAACTCCAGAGGCCAACCCAAAACAACGCCACCAGAGGAGAGGGAGTTGGAAGCCGAGGATATTACTCGCTAATCTCCAGTCCCTAGATAACAAAGTTGACGAAATCAGGGCAAGGGTTGCTTTCCAGAGAGACATCAGAGACATCATTGTAACATACTCTGTTTAACGGAAACATGGCTCTCTCGGGATATGTTGTCGGAGTCGGTACAGCCACCTGGATTCTCAGTGCATCGCGCCGACAGGAATAAACATCTCTCCGGGAAGAAGGGCAGGGGTGTATTTTTCATGATTAACGACTCATGGTGTAATTGTAACAACATACAGGAACTCAAGTCCTTTTGTTCGCCTGCCCTAGAACTCCTCACAATCAAATGCTGACCGTATTATCTCCCAATTCTCCTCAGTTATTGTCACACCCGTGTATATCCTCCCCTCAAGCCGATACTACGACGGCTCTCAAGGAACTTCACTGTACTTTATGCAAACTGGAAACAATATATCCTGAAGCTACATTTATTGTAGCTGGGGAGTGTAACAAAGTAAATTTGAGAACAAGTCTACCTAACTTCTATCAGCATATCAATTGTAGCACTCGTGCTGGAAAAACACTGGACTATTGTTATTCTAACTTCCGTGATGCATACAAGGCCCTCCCCTGCCCTCCTTTTGGCAAATTAAATCACATCAAACTTTATTTGTCACGTGCCGAATGCAACAGGTGAAATGCTTACTTACAATCCCTTAACCAACAATGTAGTTTTAAGAATAGTTTTTTTTTAAAGTAAGAGATAAGAATAACAAATGATTAAAAAGCAGCAGTAAATTACAATAGCGGCGGCTATATACACCGTTGTTGAGGTAATATGTGCATGTAGGTAGAGGAGCAGCAGTGTAGAATGGGGGGGGGGGGGGTGCAAATAGTCTGGGTAGCCATTTGATTAGATGTTCATGAGTCTTATGGCTTGGGGGTAGAAGCTGTTTAGAAGCCTCTTGGACCTAGACTCCGGTACTGCTTGCCATGTGGTAGCAGAGAGAACAGTCTATGACAAGGGTTGCTGGAGTCTTTGACAATTTTTACCTTCCTCTGACACAGCCTGGTATAGAGGTCCTGGATGGCAGGAAGCTTGGCTCCGGTTATGTACTGGGCCATACGCACTACCCTCTGTAGTGACTTGCGATCGGAGGCCGAGCAGTGGCCACACCAGGCAGTGATGCAACCCGTTAGGATGCTCTCGATGGTGCATCTGTAAAACCTTTTGAGAATCTGAGGACCCATGCCAAATCTTTTCAGCCTCTTGAGGGGGAATAGGTTTTGTTGTGCCCTTTTCACAACTGTCTTGGTGTGCTTGGACCATGTTAGTTTGTTGCAGATGTGGACGCCAAGGAACTTGAAGCTCTCAACCTGCTCCACTACAGCCCCGTCAATGAGAATGGGGGCGTGCTTGGGCTTACTTTAATGTGTCAAGTGGGCGAGATGCCTAGTCTGTTTGACTTGATGTATTTTGAGATGTCTGAGATTAAATTCATAGAGAAACTCGTCCAAACCTATGATGGCACAGCTGTAATGGAATGTATCTGCTATTTGTATTTACAGCTAAGTTCCCTCCTGTTCCCCGATTAAGAGGTGATGACTACTCCACCCCGCTGCCATTGTCAACTTCCTCCTGATATGAACTGAAGCCACGTCTCATGTGCCTGCTCATCCACTTGCACATTGAATGTTTCCCCTCCAAGCACTGTGAGTACTCCTGTCAATTTTCTCTCATTACTGTATGTAGAGTCAATCACATACACAATCACATTATTACACATCAATGATTGTAATCCTTGCTTGGACAAACTTATTCTTAGCTCTTTTGTCTAACTGTGTAGTGTGTTGTCAATGTTTAGTCTTCCCAGTCAAATCCTGTCCTGCACTGGTCAAGCCTCTGAACACCTCAACTCATGTCTCATACCCTCATTCAATCACAGCTGTGATCCCTTTCCAACACGGTGTAAGTAGCCCTCTCATTCCCATTCCCCATAATATTGTACTTTAAATGAATTTAAATGCTTTTGGGTAAAATAATTAGTCTTTGACGATTTTTGAAATACACTTTGTCGTCTCTGTAAGTTCCGCGCCTATACCGTGGGTCTCCCATCCTCCTCAATATGTCAAGTCACCAGCCTCCACTGGTTTACATATCTTGCATTACTCATCTCATATGTATATACTGTATTTTATACCATCTATTGCATCCTAGCCTATGCCGTTCTGACATTGCTCATCCATACATTTATATATTCTTATTCCATTCCGTTACATTAGATCTGTGTGTATTAGGTAGTTGTAGTGGAATTGTTAGATTACATGTTAGTTATTGCTGCACTGTCGGAACTAGAAGCTCAAGCATTTTGCTACGCTCACATTAACATCTGCTAACCATGTGTACGTGACCAATAAAATGTGACTTGAATGTCATTCCAATACATTACTGTCAATGCGATCTCCAACAGGTGCACAGACATGACAGTGTCTAGTGAATCTAAAATGGGTTAGTGCTAGTAGGGGGACTGGAGAATGACAGAGTACAGGATCACTAGCTTGACATACCCTCTCAGATCACTGCTCTGTGGATGGGTGGAGAGGGAACAATAGCAGTGCAGCAGCCAAGGGCATCACAAACAGCAGTATGCTTCAGGCCAAAACATTGATCTCAGGCCAGTTTGCATTCCTCCCACTAATGCTTAAGGTTGCGATCTGTGTGTAGGCCAGCTGATCCCAGACATATGCCTAAGGGCATGTTCAACCATGAGCAACAGCTGTAACATCTGCCCCTGCAGGATGCCATTACAACCACAAGGGGCAATTTTCACCATTATTGATTGATAGGGGGCTTCAAAGAGCAAGAGTAAGCTAGTGCTTACTAATTTCTGCTTTGATCCTTCCCCCTATTGTCTGGCCTCTGCCCAACCATCCCTGTTTCTCCTAGATCTCTGGCTCTGGGTAAGAATAGAACAGACTTCACATGAATCATTTACAGACAGAAGTTTATGAATGACTAGATGAGCCAGAATAGCAGCAGTAGGGAGCAACCATGCAGAATAGAGTACAGCAGTTTGGAATCTGTTGGGATGGGATAGATGGAGATGCTCACTAAGGATGCTGAGGAATTTGGGGCATTTTTGGGGGGGGGGTCGTAGCATTTGTCCAAATATATGTTATAATAATTTAATTCTCATACCATCTGGGGTTGAAGATACATACAGAACCAGTCAAAAGTTTGGACACACCTACTCATTCAAGGGTTTTTCTTTATTTAAAAAAAAAAAATTCTACATCGTAGAATAATAGTGAAGACATCAGAGTGTGCTGCATCAGATGACCTGGCCTCCACAATGACCTGACCTCAACCCAATTGAGATGGTTTAGGATGAGTTGGACCGCAGAGTGAAGGAAAAGCAGCCAACAAGTGAGGCTGGTTGAGAGAATGCCAAGAGTGTGCAAAGCTGTCATCAAGGCAAAGGGTGGCTACTTTGAAGAATATCAAATATAACATATATTTAGATTTGTTTTCAAACTTTTTTGGTTACTACATGATTCCGTATGTGTTATTTCATAGTTTCAATGTCTTCACTATTATTCTACAATGTAGAAAATGTAAAAAATTATCAAAAACCCTGGAATGAGTTGGTGTGTCCAAACTTTTGGCTGCTCTTGCATATATTATTATGTTTATTTTTTACTCTCATAACCTATCTTAATGTACATACTTAATATGAGACTGAGATTCTAAGATGACAGCCAGGCAATAAATGTATTCTTTAATCATATCACTGGCATTTTCTCTCTTTGGTGAAGCTGAGAGTGAAGTTTTTACTCAGTGCATTAGATAGTGAACTCTCTCTCTCTCATAGCCGTTACCTCCAAGTGTGTCATGCCCTTCTGGAGAATTATCTATATTCCAGCTCTCTAATTCCTCCTTCACTGTGGCGGTGGCTCTCCCTGTTTTTATGTACTGTTGGAGAATGTGATGCCTCGTAGCAGATATGATCTGTATTCCTGAAGTGCTGCAGGCCAACGTGCGCAGCGCCGTGGACGGTCTGAGTGTTATAAATTAATCACTGCGAATGTGACAAGGGGTCATAAAAGGAGAAAAACACAGAGAGAGAGAGAAAAAAATCTAGAAGTGATAAAATGGATTGATGCCTCTGTATGAGCCGGAGCAGACGGCTCGTACCCAGTGTTGATCAGGACTACGGCAATGATGTGTCTCACCTCTCTATCTCTCTCTATATATCTCTCTCTCTATATCTGTCTGTCTGTCTCCCCAGCTCACCCTGCTCTCCCCTCTCTACTCCACCACTAATAAATCCTATTTAGACTCTCATTTTGACCCTTCAATCATCCCTGGCTATTGGGCTTAAAATAGCTGCGTATTGGGATGGGAGGAAGGGCGAGCACGGGAACGTATGCCACCATGGCTGTGCTGTTGTTCCCGGGGTTGTTAATTGTTTAAGAGATAATTACCTCATTACAGTGGGCCAAGGAATGGGGATGGCATGGGGTTACTGTGAATAATGCTGAGTTCATGCATTCCTGATTAATTGTGAAGGAAACGACGGGGCCACACTTGATATGATCAATTACAGGAGGGAGGAAAAGGGCCAGATGATAATAAAACCTTTTAATCTACAGTGTGCTGCCTGCACATATGCCACCTAGGTTTAATGGGTTAGGTTTTATAGGAAATACAAAAGGGTGAAAGGGGATATAGGCTATAAGCCAGAAGGCTCTGTGACGAAAGGGAGAAGGCCTGTATTTGATCACATTCACATCTTATATTTCATTTTAATTCAAACACTCACCATGCAGCACAGATGAAATACTGTTAATATCACAGGAAAAAAAGTGTATTAACTAATTACATTTGTAGAAATGAGAACTAATGTACTGATCACAGAACTATGACGAGAATACGCCTATCCCCACATTCCCTATAATGTATATTGCATTGCTCTGGAGCTCTGAGCGTGTTGAAAACTCCTCTCCTGCAGCTGTGCCAAAACACCAGCAGCGTTTAGAGATGAGCACCATAATTCATGAGAATAATTGGGGCATTTAAACCAAACCTGGGACCCATCCAGAGCAGACAGATACAGGTCAGAGTGGTTAGCCTGTTAGGGGAGGAGAGAGAGAGGAATGAGGGGGAAAGAGAGAGGGACAGCGAGAGAGAGAGAGAGCAAGAGAGCGAGAGAGAGAGCGAGAGAGAGAGCGAGAGAGAGAGCGAGAGAGCGAGAGAGGAGGCAGGTGATGACAGATCTGTTCCCACAAAGGGTTATGATTGACTGAGCCTCTCTCTCTCTCTCTCTCTTGCTCTCTGTCTCCATCCTGAAGCCTGGATTCTCACAGCAGAGAGCCAGGAGCTGCAGCACGGGTCAGACTCACAGCAGAGAGCACGGTCCGAGCACACAGCTGGCACTGATATGTCACAACATAGTGGTTGTGTATGCGTATGTTCTAATACATAAACATGTTCACAACACAGATTCATATTCCTTTGGAAAAAATATCCATACAAAACATTTGAGTTTCCTCTGAATATGCAGCGGGGTCCGAAATGATTGGCACCCTTGCTACTGCAGTGTGCGTGGCCAAAGATCTCTGTTTTCACGTGATCCAACAAACGTAAGCATCTAGAGTTTTCTAAATGGGATTGGAACTGTTGCTATGGTCAGATGACATGAACATAGAGCTCTTTGGCCGTGCACACCAGTGGTGGGTTTGGTGTCAAAATAATGATGGATAAGCATAAAATAACCCCATACCAACTGTAAAATATGGTGGTGGATCTTTAATGTTATGGGGCTATTTTGCTTCCACTGGTCCTGGGGCCCTTGTTAAGGTCAACGGCATCATGAAGTTTACCCAGTACCAGGACATTTTAGCCCAAAATCTGTCTGCCTCTGCCAGGATGCTGAAACTTGGCCAAAAGTGGATCTTCCAGCAAGACAATAACCCCAAGCACAATAACCCCAATCAAAATCCACAAAGAAATGGTTAATGGCCACAGATCAAATGCAAGGTGCAGTATTGAAAACAAATAAAACAAATCTTTCTCTGAGAAATTTCATAAGTATAAAATAATATAATTTTCAAAAATGTTTGAGTATACAATTAAAGCTCAGTATTTGTATTATTTATTTGAGTCTTTAATGCGCATCTTCATCAAGGGGACCAATCATTTCAGACCCCACTTTACTAGCTTATTCTATATGTAGGATTCAGTGATTCCTTTGCATTGTAGGCACATCCATCATTCCTAGGATTGCCACTGTCCGATATTCACTTAACAGTCACACCACCCAGCCTCCCACTACACACAGAAAAGGGCAACGTTGCAATTCTAAACTGCTACAGCACAATGAGTCCACAACAATAGGCACTCGAGTTGGAGCTCTACTGATCGTCCTCTCGCCCACCCACTGCCTGTCTAAATGTGATTAGATGCTCCAGTGTCAACTGCTGTGGGAGGGAGAGGGATGAAGGGATGAAGGGATGAGGGCGGGGCTGAGAGGTGCTTCAGAGGACCATTAGAAGACTCCTAACACCACGACCTGGATTCAAGTATTTGTTTTCTTTCAAAATACTTTTGAGCTTGCGATTGTGCCCGCCTGGAGTGCTTGATGGGCGGGGTTGGCACTTATGGGACTATTCTATTGGCTCAATTGCCCCAGGCAAGCTCAATCAAGCGCAGCTAAATAATATAAATACTATTTGAACCCAGGGTTAAACCCTCTGACCTGGACTCTATTTCAAGTGAAATAAGTGTTTGAACACAGCACTTAAACCATTAACTCCGTCACAGTGTTAATGTACTGTATATAAACGTATGGATTTATGTCCCTAGATTGGGGGCCCACACACTGAATTACATTCAGCCATGGGCCGATTTTTCCTTGAGCCGATTGTTGCGGGGCCGGAACATAGTTACATATCATTTTTATGCTGCAAATTGACCGAAAGTTACAAACAGATATACTATTTGACAAAAACAGAATAATTTCAAAACTTGATTACATTGGGATAAGATCGCATATGCCTCTTTATTTATGCGTGGGAATACTTGGAAACAGATTTCCTAAATTAAAATCAATTTTAGCTGATTTCCTGGTCATTTTATGACCAACAACTAAGACTATTAAAAAAATGTGCTGTATGTGTTTACATTTTTGGGCCTCAGAAAACTTTGGGGGCCAAATAAAATCACGCGAAGGGCAAATTGACAATCACTTAGATGAAATATGTTGGCACATATATTAAATATATTTTGATTTGTTTAACACTTTATTGGTTACTACATGATTCCATATGTGTAATTGCAAAGTGTTGATATTCTCAGTATTATTCTACAATGTAGAAAATAGTCAAATAAAGAAATCCCTCGAAAGGTGTGTCCAAACGTTTTACTGGTACTGTATAGACAGTGCATTTGGAAAAATATTCAGACCCCTTGACTTTTTCCACATTTTGCTACATTACAGCCTTATTCTAAAATGCATTAAATAAAAAAGTTTCCTCATGAATCTACACACAATACCCCATAAAGACAAAGTTAAAACAGTTTGTTTGAATTTTTTTCAAATTTGTAATACTTAAAAAAAAATACCTGATTTACATAGCAAACGGTATTCAGACCCTTTGCTATGAGACTCAAAATAGAGCTCAGGTGCATCCTGTCTCCTTTTATCATCCTTGAGACGTTTCTACAACTTGATTGGAGTCCATCTGTACTAAATTCAATTGATTGGCCATGAATTCGAAAGGCACACACCTGTTGACAGTGCATGTCAGAGCAAAAGCCAAGCCATGAGGTTTAAGGAATTGTCCGTAGAGCTTCGAGATAGGATTGTCTCAAGGCACAGATCTGGGGAAGCGTACCAAATAATATCTGCAGCATTGAAGGTTCCCAAGAACACAGTGGCCTCCATCATTCTTAAATGGAATAAGTTTTGAACCACCAGGACTCTTCCTAGAGCTGGCCTCCTGGCCAAACTGAGCAATCGGGAGAGAAGGGCCTTGTACAGGGAGATGACCAAGAACCCGATGGTCACTCTGACAGAGCCCCAGAGTTCGACTTTGGAGATGGGAGAACTTTCCAGAAGGACAACCATCTCTGCAGCACTCCACCAATCAGGCCTTTATGGCAGAGTGGCCAGACGGAAGCCAAGTGTTCTTGGGCTGAACGGGAAAAGACAAGGATGTCATCGAGGTAGACGATGACGAACCGGTTCAACATGTCGTGGAGAATATCAGTAACCAGAGCATGGAACACAGCAGGGGTGTTGGTAAGGCCAAATGTCATGACCAGATACTCATATTGACCACTGGCCGTGTTGAAGGCGGTCTTACACTCGTCCCCTTCCCGTATCCGCACCAGGTGGTAGGTGTTCCGTAGGTCCAGCTTGGAGAACGAGGTGGCCCCCTGAAGCGGCTCAAAGGCCAAGGAGATGAGTGGTAGCGGGTAGCGGATCACCGTTATGTCGATGAGACCCCGGTAGTCGATGCACAGGCGCAGGGTTTTGTCCTTCTTCTCCACAAAGAAGAACCCTGCGCCGGCGGGGGAGGCAGAAGGATGGATGAACCCTGCAGCTAGTGAGTCCTCAATGTAGGTCTCCATAGCCTTGGTCTCCAGCGAAGAAAGAGAGTACAGTTGTCCCCGGTGCTTAGTGGTTCCTGGGAAAAGGTCAATCCTGCAGTCATATGGTCAGTGTGGTAGAAGTGAAGTGGCCCGGGCCTTAATGAATACCTCCCGAAGGTCCTAGTACTCCGTGGGAATGGCGGAGAGAGGTTCGGAGCAACTTCCGAGCCTCCAGGAAGACATCCAGGGGAAGGCTCCACTGACTTCAGGCAATGGGCATGGCAGAACGGGCTCCAGCCCATGATGGCACCAGCAGACCAGTCAATAAGGGGATTGTGTCGCTGGAGTCAGGAGCCAGGAGAATCCCAATACCACGGGAACCAGGAATTGAATCGTCTAACTGTGGTTCCCTGACACACGTAGGTTGATGGTATTGTGGGTGACCCGTTCTAACGTCTCTAACGTCCATAACCAATAAAGTGTTAAACAAATCAAAATATATTTAATATATGAGATTCTTCAAAGTAGCTAATGTCACATGTGCCCCCTCTCCGGCCTCTAGGTCACCAGGCTGCTTGTTATAGCACACACCTGTCACCATCATCACACTCTCATGCGCGTCAAAATACTCACTTGGACTCCATGACCTCCTTGATTACCTGCCCTGTATGTCACTCCCTTTGGTTCCTTCCCCAGGCGTCATTGTTTTTGTTTCTTATTCCTGTCTGTGCGTTGTTCGTGTTTCTTGTTTTGTGTTACGTTTCATTTATTTATTAAAACACTCACTCCCTGAACTTGCTTCACGTCTCTCAGCTCACATCGTTACAGAATGGCGCCTCACCAAAGGGAAGCATCAGGGGGTGTTTTTTAAATATTTTTTTTGTGTTGGAGGTGATGTTGGGTCCGGGTGTCCGAACCGGAACTACCTGGGAGGCCTCAGCTGGTTTGTCTGGTTTCCCTGCCTCAGCTGGTTCGATAGACTCCCATGCCTCATCGGGCTCGACAGTGTCACGATTGTTATAATGACTGGACCAAAGCGCAGCGTGATCTGGGTTCCACATCTTTTTATTACTTAGTGAAACTCACAGCAAAACAAAACAATAAAATTCAAACAAAACGTGAAGCTAACCATAGTGCTAACATGCATAGTCAAGATCCCACCAAGCACAAAGGGGAAATGGCTGCCTAAATATGATCCCCAATCAGAGACAACGATAAACAGCTGCCTCTGATTAAGAACCATACCAGGCCAACATAGACATATAATTACCTAGATGAACCACCCTAGTCACACCTCGACCTAACCATCATATAGAATAAAAGGCTCTCTATGGTCAGGGCGTGACAGACAGGTTCCCATGCCTCAGCGGGCTAATCAGGCTCTCACGCCTCAGCCGGTTCGTCAGGTTTGTGCGCCTCAGCGGAGGTGACCGGTCCGCACCAGATCCCCGGGATTGTCCCTTTATTTGGCATCCTATGGCTGGAGCCGAACGTGTCAGGGAGGGGGTACCGTCACGTATGCTCTCTCTCCGGTGCTCTAGGTTGCCATGCTCCCGCGTTTCAGCCGGACTGACAGTTTTCCCACGCCTCAGCAGAGGTGACCGGTCTACTCCTGATCCCCGGAATTGTCATTTTGGTCGGCGTCCTGTGGCTGGAGCCGTGTGTCGGGGAGGGGGTACTGTCACATGTGCTCCTTCTCCGTCCTCTGGGTCACCAGGCTGCTCGTTATGGCACACACCTGTCACCATCGTTACGCACACCTGTGCGTCAACAGACTCACCTGGACTCCATCACCTCCTTGATTACCTGCCCTGTATATGTCACTCCCTTTGGTTCCTTCCCCAGGTGTCATTGTTTCTGTTTCCTGTCTGTGTGTTGTTTGTGTTTCTTGTTTTGTATTACGTTTCATGTATTCATTTAAAAACACTCACTCCCTGAACGTGGTTCCCGACTCTCAGCGCACATCGTTACAGCTACCCTATGCCTCGATGACAGCTTTGCACACTCTTGGCATTCTCTCAACCAGCTTCATGAGGTAGTCACCTGGGATGCATTTCAATTAACAGGTGTGCCTTGTTAAAAGTTAACTTGTGGAATGTCTTTCCTTATTAATGCGTTTGAGCCAATCAGTTGTGTTGTAACAAGGTAGGGTTGGTATACAGAAGATAGCCCTATGTGGTAAGAGAACAAGTCGATATTATGTCAAGAACAGCTCAAATAAGCAAATAGAAACGACAGTCCATCATTACTTTAAGACATGAAGGTCAGTCACTCCGGAAAATTTCCAGAACTTTGAAAGTTTCATTAAGTGCAGTTGCAAAAACAATCAAGTGCAATGATGAAACTGGCTCTCATAAGGAACACCACAGGAAAGGAAGAACCAGAGTTACCTCTGCTGCAGAGGATAAGTTCATTAGAGTTACCAGCCTCAGAAATGGGCAATTAACTGCACCTCAGATTGCAGCCCAAATAAATGCTTCACAGAGTTCAAGTAACAGACTCATCTCAACATCAACTGTTCAGAGTAGACTGTGTGAATCAGGCCTTCATGGTCGAATTGCTGCAAAGAAACCACTACTAAAGGACACCAATAATAAGAAGAGACTTGCTTGGGACAAGAAACATGAGCTATAGACGATAGAGTCCAAATCTGAGATTTTTGGTTCCAACCACCATGTCTTTGTCAGACGCAGAGTAGGTGAACGGATGATCTCTGCATGTGTGGTTCCCACTGTGAAGCATGGAGGAGGAGGTGTGATGGTGTGTGGGTGCTTTGCTGGCGACACTTTCAGTGATTTATGTAGAATTCAAGGCACACTTAACCAGCATGGCTACCACAGCATTCTGCAGCGATACGCCATCCCATCTGGTTTGCGCTTAGTGGGACTATCATTTGTTTTTAAACAGGACAATGACCCAAAACACAGGAGAGTGGTGAGGTGCTGGGGATATGCACCAACAACTTCCTTGGAATATCATACAACAGTATCGGTAAGTGTAAAACAGGTACATATGTCAAAATGGGGAATATCCTTCTTTAATTTGCTGTTGCTCTTTGCTGAAACACAAACTCCAGATTGTGGCTTTAAGTAAATTAAATGGGATTTATTAACCAATATTTGTTGACCTCTACTTAATCAAATATCTGATGTTTTACAAAAAATCGACACAATTGGTGTAAGCAGTGGTCTTAGTAAATAATTAAAGTTACCAGCACAGCACACCCATTGACTATACATTAGAATTAGCTTATTATCATTTGCGAAATTTAAGGATCTCATTACCAAAACAGACCTAAAAATGGTTCAGTCTTCATTATTCATAATACATTCAGGATTATCTGTAATCATGGTAGCAACTGCATTAATGTAGATGTTTTTAATAACATGTTCTATTCTTATTTAAAATTAAAGTGAATCCAAAATGACACAATACATTAGTTATCATTCATTTCTATTGGACACAAAATAATCTGTAACAGAACCAAAACATAGAGCAAATGCATCCAACAAATGTTTAGAGTCACATGCTTGATGTAGTCATTGCATAATATTAATATTGGAACAAATACTTAACTTTATACTCCTTTAATACACATAAGTAAATTTGTCCCAATACCTTTTTCCTTTTAAAATGGGGGGACTATGTACAAAAACTGCAGTAATTTCTAAACGGTTAACCCGATATTGATGAATATACCCTCAAATTAAAGCTGACAGTTTAACCTCATAGTCATTGTTTGATTTCAAACCTTTGGAGCATAGTCAAAATAAGAATAAAGGCTTCACTGTCCCAATAATTACGGAGGGCTCTCTCTCGCTCTCTCTCTCTCTCTCTCTGTGATACTGCTAGGTTTCCTTCCTCTCTTCTTTGCTCCAGACACATTATCACTCTACCTCTGACATGGATATCTCTTTGAGAGGAACGTGGAGGGCCATCAAAGAACATTCACCTTTCAATGGATCTATCTGGGAGAGATTCAGATTACCCTCAAGGAATCTACTATTACTTAGCTTAATGATGTGAGGAAATCTCTAAGGCAAGCACACACTCCAGCAGCTATTCCCCATTCTAATTTAAACAGTTAGTGGATGGATAAATAGCTACAGTTGAAGTCGGAAGTTTACATACAACTTAGCCAAATACATTTAAACTCAGTTTTTTCACAATTCCCAACATTTAATCCAAGTAAAAATTCCCTGTCTTAGGTCAGTTACGATCACCACTTTATTTAAAAAATGTGAAATGTCAGAATAATAGTAGAGATAAGGATTTATTTCAGCTTTTTAATATTTTTTTTATATATATACAGTCTTCCAATATTTCTATCTAAAGAATAATCATGTCATAAGGGTTGTGATTATGTGATGTCATTAAAAAGGTTGTAAAGGAATTACTGTAACTTCAAAAGTATATGCACTACATGTATGAAGTCACCATCCTTAACGTTTTATATGAAATATAACAAATTATGAAAGTCTTTTTATTAAGATAGGAATGTGATTTTAGGAGCCATAAGATAATCTATCTCCTATAAACAGTGCATAGTAAGTAGCCATGCCCCGAGTGAGGTCAGAGAGCATGTCAGTCTGACGGAACCGCCTCCTTCGGCCAGAGTGCATAAAAGGATTGGTAAAGAAGTTAACATTAGACCAGAAAAGCGTGGAGCGGAAGCTACACGTTTGAAATGGTTGGAACTTTGAAGTGAGGTGAAGAAAATAAACTCACCTCCCAGACTAGAGAGGTGTGTAGAGCTGCAGCTCACGTCCAGAGTGGTTTGAACCTCGAATATCAACACGAGAAAGAGGCAAAAAGCTCACCTTCCAGAGAATCACTAATACGACTGGTTAGATGTTCAAAGTCAAATATCTAGAAAAGTGCATTTAAGTGGGACTATCCTACTACTCTTTTCAAACACCGTATCCTACTTCTCTCATCACCAATGGGAACCTTTGACACGGCTGGCTAGCCTATCTTCTAAGGAGCATCTTCCAGAGTGAACAACAGTAGAAGACAGGAAAGGGGAGACCCCTTTCAGACAATCAGAGCCATACAAGCGTGTCGCTGAAAGGGCAACAAACTACCTAAGGAGGGCTGGTTCTGACAGGGATAAATGGCGAACGAAGGCAGTCACACGTAAATACATTCATGATTTCTTACTTCAAATGGGCGGAGTAGTTTCTAAATGGAACAATGATAAGTGTCTCTTTCGTTCTCTCTCTCTCTCTCTCTCTCCCTCTCCATGTCATTGTGTAAAAAGCTACCATATTGTGTCAGTCCACTAGGGACCTTTTCTCATGTATTAAATGTGCATGTTTATTCTGTGTTATTGTTTAGTTAGCTAGTAAATAAATAATTAAACACATTTGTGTAGTACGGAATCATAAGTAAGGCTGGGGTTTTTGCAGATCCAAGACGGTTACGACTGTTCAGAATGATGATATGATAAGAGGTTATCATAAATACGTTAACTGTTTTTTGGATGTGATAAGTAAAGACCTTTAGAGTTTAATTCGGGAGATGGTAACTCATTAAACAACCGCTCTCGTGGTGCCCCAAATTGCTAATGAGTTAATTGTTACATGATTAATTTAATAGGGTAACAATTAAACATAGTTAGTTGATTCAATAAATAGCAGTCGTCAGATTAATGAAAGTAAAGTCCCAACAAAATATTGCAAATAATTTCTGCAAAACTTAGTATAAATGTTGATATTAGTTGGCAGGGGCCTTTACTTCAACATTATTGTATTTTTCAACATAATTGTGTTTTTATGTATTTCTAATATCTTAAGACTTTTTCTAGTAGATGTTTTTTAAGACCCCTTTTCCATCTGTGTGACCAGAAATCAAAGCCTTTGCTTCTTCCAATGTATCTATACTTTCATTTCCCCAAAATATAGACTCTTAGCTGTCATTTGACACCAAATTTGATATGATCCTATAAACTTTACATGTTGGTCCTCCTGGGTCCTTTTAAATGGAAATAACCTCAACCATTTATTTTGGGATTTTGATGTGCGCTTGAGGTTATTGTCTTGCTGGAAGATCCACATGCCACCAAGTTTCAGCCTCCTGGCAGAGGCAACCAGGTTTTTGGCTAAAATATCCTGGTACTGGGCAAACTTCATAACGCCGTTGACCTTAACAAGGACCACAGGACCAGTGGAAGCAAATCATTATTTTGCTTGTTTTCTAAAATACTTTTCTTGAGTGCTTAGTAGAACTTAGCTTACCATTCTATTCTCAACGTTGCATGGAGACCTATGGTTGAACTGACATCAGTGTCAGGTGGTGGGGACTAGGAAACCATCAAAGGATCAGTTATTAAAGCAGGGAAATAACAAAGGAAATAAATGACCCTCGGCTTCAAAATAACACGTCGACCACAGAGGAACCATTTATTTAATGGTTTTCCATTACCTTCTATTCAGGAAAACAACCATTATGAACAAAAGTACATTATGGCCTCACACAGAGAAGGTTAAATGTACATGAAATGTTAAAAACCAAAAGAGAGGGCCTCCCGGGTGGCGCAGTGGTCTAGGGCACTGCATTGCAGCGCTAGCTGTGCCACCAGAGTCTCTGGGTTCGCGCCCAGGCTCTGTTTGGCCAGTAGGGATATCCTTGTCTCATCACGCTCAAGCGACTCCTGTGGCGGGCCGGGCGCAGTGCGTGCTAACCAAGGGGGGCGGGTGCACGGTGTTTCCTCCGACACATTGGTGCGGCTGGCTTCCGGGTTGGAGGCGCACTGTGTTAAGAAGCAGTGTGGCTTGGTTGGGTTGTGCTTCGGAGGACGCATGGCTTTCGACCTTCGTCTCTCCCGAGCCCGTACGGGAGTTGTAGCGATGAGACAAGATAGTAATTACTAGCGATTGGATACCACGAAAATTGGGGAATAAAAGGGAATAAAATTTTAAAAAAGAAAAAAAAAGAGAAAAGGCTTGAATAGGCTTGAGTAATGTTATTCTCTGCCTACTAAATATTCCCATGTCAGTAGTTTAAATTAAATATAAAACATATCATAAATTTACAGTAAACCTAAAGATGTGTTAAATGTACAGTAAATGTTATGAACCAAGAGAAAAGGCTTAGGAGTGGAAAGGCTCTGTTTAATTACCCTTTCTATGTATGAGAAATGGTCCAATGCAAATCATATGCACAACCATGATTGCATACGTCCAGCATTAGACAAATGTTAAACTAAGCTGTATGAAGATTATGAATGCCTGTCTATGATAAACACTCCCTCACATTTCTATACATTTTAATGTATTTAACACACTTTCAAACTCAAGTGGGCATTTGAAAAGGTTTGATTTAAACATTTTTTTTATATTACTGTAAACTCGTTTTTCAACCACTCCACAAATTTCTTGTTAACAAACTATAGTTTTGGCAAGTCGGTTAGGACATCTACTTTGTGCATGACACAAGTATTTTTTTCAACAATTGTTGACAGACAGATTATTTCACTTATGATTCACTGTATCACAATTCCAGTGGGTCAGAAGTTTCCATACACTAAGATGACTGGGCCTTTAAACAGCTTAGAAAATTCCAGAAAATTATGTCATGGCTTTAGAAGCTTCTGATAGGCTAATTGACATCATTTGAGTCAATTGGATGTGTACCTGTGGATGTATTTAAAGGCGTACCTTCAAACTCAGTGCATATTTGCTTGACATCATGGGAAAATCAAAAGAAATTAGCCAATACCTCAGAAAACAATTGTAGACCTCCACAAGTCTGGTTCATCCTTGGGAGCAATTTCCAAACGCCAGAAGATACCAAGTTCATCTGTACAAACTATAGTACGCAAGTATAAACACCATGGGACCATGTAGCCGTCATACCGCTGAGGGAGGAGACGCGTTCTGTCTCCTAGAGATGAACGTACTTTGGTGCGAAAAGTGCAAA
Organism: Salvelinus namaycush; assembly: GCF_016432855.1. Classification (NCBI taxonomy): domain Eukaryota; kingdom Metazoa; phylum Chordata; class Actinopteri; order Salmoniformes; family Salmonidae; genus Salvelinus; species Salvelinus namaycush. Next base: position 2,033,831 of record NC_052344.1, on the reverse strand, counting down.
TCAATCCCAGAACAACAGCAAAGGACCTTGTGAAGATGCTAGAGGAAACAGTTACAAAAGTATCTATATCCACAGTAAAACGAGTCCTATATCGACATAACCTGAAAGGCCGCACAGCAAGGAAGAAGCCACTGCTCCAAAACCGGCATAAAAAAGCCAGACTACGGTTTACAATTGCACATGGGGACAAAAATTTTACTTTTTGGAGAAATGTCCTCTGGTCTGATGAAACAAAAATAGTGACCATTGTTATGTTTGGAGGAAAAATGGGGAGACTTGCAAGCCGAAGAACACCATCCCAACCGTGAAGCACGGGGGTGGCAAAATCATGTTGTGGGGGTGCTTTGCTGCAGGAGGGACTGGTGCACTTCAATAGTTGGCCACATGAGGAAGGAAAATGAAGTGGATATATTGAAGCAACATCTCAAGACATCAGTCAGGAAGTTAAAGCTTGGTCGCTAATGGGTCTTCCAAATGGACAATGACCCCAAGCTTACTTCCAAAGTTGTGGCAAAATGGCTTAAGGACAACAACGTCAAGGTATTTGAGAGGCCATCACAAAGCCCTGACCTCAATCCTATAGAACATTTGTGGGCAGAACTGAAAAAGCGTGTGCGAGCAAGAAGGCCTACACACTTGACTCAGTTACACCAGCTCTGTCAGGAGGAATGGGCCAAAATTTACCCAACTTATTGTGGGAAGCTTGTGGAAGGCTACCTGAAATGTTTGACCCAAGTTAAACAATTTAAAGGCAATGCTACCAAATACTAATTGAGTGTATGTAAACTTCTGACCCACTGGGAATGTGATGAAAGAAATAAAAGCTGAAATAAATCATTCTCTGTACTATTATTCTGACATTTCACATTCTAAAAATAAAGTGGTGATCGTAACTGACCTAAGCAGGGAGTTTTTTCTCTGATTAAATGTCAGGATTAAACTTCTGACTTCAACTGTATATACTGTGCCTTTATGGGCAATCTGTGTTTCCTTCCTTTGAAAGATTCCCTGAACAGGTTTGAGTAGCAGTGTCTGAGTTGCACTCCCCCCCTTCATTCTCCTTCTCCCTCCCCATTCCCCTCTCTCCAATTCCCTCTCTCCTCCTCCATCACTCTCTCTCTACCTCTCTATCCTCTCCTTCTCTCTGACTCCCCTACTCCCCCCTCCATCCCCCTTTACCCTCTCTCTCTCCCAAAGTCATCCTAATTAGTGTTTCGAGCAGTACTCCCGACGGCAAGGTTGTCAAGGCAATGCCAACCCATATTGGGAGGGCCTATCTCCTGCCATCAGCTGAAGGGGAAATCATACGCCTGCTCTGGGACACCCGCTCGGCCCTGTGCCCACCAGCCCGCCACACGCCTGCCTCAAATATTATTCACATTTGCTCAATTACACCCCCTGACAATGGAGAGTGGAGCCTCGGAGAAAGGGGTTCTGTAACAATTAAGGACTAGCCAGAGTGGGAAAACTATCCTGTTGAGGAGAAATGTGTGTAGTCGTTGTTGTTTGGTCAGTGTTTTGTGAATGTTTCCATGAGGTAGCCTGCTCCAACCCCTATACTGCAAACAAGAGAAAACCCCATCTCCCAAAACAACGAATTACTCCTTTTGACTAATGTCATATTTTCTCTCCTCATTTCTTTCCCTGCTGCCTTTTTTTAGATGCATTTCTCTTGTTAATCTGTGTTTTCCCTTCAGATAGCAGATTAAAAAACCCAGCAGAAGGGAAAATGGGTGGGGAGGCAAAAATCGATGAGTATGCAGGGATTTTAATCCCTGCCCAGGGTTGTTTTTTAAGCACCACATCCGGTGTACTGAGTGTGTGTTACACACAGGGTAGGGCCGATCAGAGTGTGTGGTGTGTGTGTGTGTGCAAGCGCCACAGGCAGGCCAGTCAGAGCCTCTGGACCACAGCAGTGAACAAATCAATAGCCCAGCCAGAGATTATTAAATGTTTTGCTTACTTGTGTGTGTGGTGATTGTGTTCGTGCGTGCGTGTGACCACCGCCCGGAGATGATTTAATGTGGCACAGGTGATTGGTTAAATAAGCATGTGGTGGGTTTCTTCAAGCTCCGCCAATGAGAAAAATATTTTGGTGTCTCTCTGCACCATGCATCAGGCCAATGGATAGATAATGGGGTTCAAAATGATTGGATCCCTTGAAAAAGATGAGTAAAAAAAGACTGTATAAAAATACAAATACTATATGCAAAAAAAATAACACATACAGGGCCAGTCAAAAGTTTGGACACACCTACTCATTCAAGGGTTTTTCTTCATTTAAAAAAATATTTTTGACATTGTAGAATAATAGTGAAGACATCAAAACTATAAAATAACACATGTAGTAACCAAAAAAGTGTTCATATATTTTATATTTGAGGTTCTTCAAAGTTGTCCCCCTTTGCCTTGATGACAGCTTTGGCATTCTCTCAACGAGCTTGATGAGTTAATCACCTGTAATGCAATTCAATTAACAGGTGTGCCTTGTTAAAAGTTAATTTGTGACTGCTTTTCCTTCACTCTGCGGTCCAATTCATCCCAAACCATATCAATTGGGTTGAGGTGAGGTGATTGTGGAGGCCAGGTCATCTGATACAGCACTTCATCACTCTCCTTCTTGGTCAAATAGCCCTTACACAGCCTGGAGGTGTGTTGGGTCATTGTCCTGTTGAAAAATACATAGTCCCACAAAGCGCAAACCAGATGGGATGGCGTATTGCTGCAGAATGCTGTAGTAGCCATGCTGGTTAAGTGTGCCTTAAATCACTTACAGTGTCACCAGCAAAGCACCCCAACACCATCACATCTCCTCCTCCATGCTTCATGGTGGGAACTACACATGCGGAGAGCATCTGTTCACAACGTCTCACAATGACACAGCGGTTGGAACCAAAAATCTCAAATTTGGACAGAACCAAAGGACCAAAGGACAGAATCTGCTTGGGCCAAGAAACAAATCTGATTGCCACTGGTCTAATGTCCATTGCTCGTGTTTCTTGCCCCAAGCAAGTCTCTTCTTTTTATTGGTGTCGTTTAGTAGAGGTTTCTTTGAAGCAATTCTCCTCTGAACAATTGATGTTGAGATGTGTCTGTCTTGAACACTGTGAAGACTTTATTTGGGCTGCAATCTGAGGTGCAGTTAACTCTCTAATTAATTCTGGGTCTTCCATTCCTGTGGCGGTCCTCATGAGAGCCAGTTTCATCATAGCGCTTGATGTTGTTTGTGACTGCACTTGAAAAACTTGAAATGTTACGCATTGACTGACCTTCATGTCTTAAAGTAATGATGGACTGTCGTTTCTCTTTGCTTATTTGAAATGCTCTTGCCATAATATGGGCTTGGACTTTTACCAAATAGGGCTATCTTCTGTATACCTCCCCTACCTTGTCACAACACAACTGATTGGCTCAAACGCATTAACTTCTCTAGGGTATGTGGGATGGTAGCGTCCCACCTAACCAACAGCCAGTGAAATTGCAGGGTGCCAAATTCAAAACAACAGAAATCTCATAATTAAAATTCCTCAAACATACAAGCATTATACACCATTTTAAAGATAAACCTCTCGTTAATCCAACCAAAGTGTCTGATTTCAAAACGGATTTACGGCGAAAGCACACCTTGCGATTATGTTAGGTCAGTACATAGCCACAGAAATACACAGCCATTTTTCCAGCCAAAGAGAGAAGTAACAAAAAGCAGAAATAGAGTTAAAATTAATCACTAACCTTTGATGATCTTCATCAGATGACACTCATAGGACTTCATGTTACACAATACATGTATGTTTTGTTCAGTAAAGTTCATATTTACAGTGGGGCAAAAAAGTATTTAGTCAGCCACCAATTGTGCAAGTTCTCCCACTTAAAAAGATGAGAGAGGCCTGTAATTTTCATCATAGGTACACTTCAACTATGACAGACAAAATGAGAAAAAAAAATCCAGAAAATCACATTGTAGGATTTTTAATGAATTTATTTGCAAATTATGGTGGAAAATAAGTATTTGGTCACCTACAAACAAGACCTGTAACTTCTTCTTTAAGAGGCTCCTCTGTCCTCCACTCGTTACCTGTATTAATGGCACCTGTTTGAACTTGTTATCAGTATAAAAGACACCTGTCCACAACCTCAAACAGTCACACTCCAAACTCCACTATGGCCAAGACCAAAGAGCTGTCAAAGGACACCAGAAACAAAATTGTAGACCTGCACCAGGCTGGGAAGACTGAATCTGCAATAGGTAAGCAGCATTTACTTGTTACTTCTGTGAACTTTCATGACAGGAGACTGTCATGACTGTCCTGTTAGGATCGAATGGGTGAGATCTGCTTGGCAATGGATGACAGTAACCAGACCATTATCACCCACAGAAGAGGAGAGGAGGGAGCTGGTGGGGGGTTGACAGCTCACACCCTGTCGTAAATTAAAGGAGAGGAGATCCAGAGAGATCTCCCTGTCCAAAATCCCCAAAAGAATGTCCTTTGTCTACACAGACAGTCTTCCTGTAGATATACAGTATGACCCACCGGAATTGTGATACAGTGAATTGTAATTGAAATTATCTGTCTGTAAACAATTGTTGGAAAAATTACGTGTCATGCACAAAATAGATGTCCTAACCGACCTGCCAAAATTATAGTTTGTTAACAAGAAATGTATGGAGTTTTAATGACTCCAACCTATGTGTATTTAAACTTCCAACTTCAACTGTACATTCCTCGGTTTAACATGGATTGAGTGGTATACTTTAGAGCAAGGGAATTCAACTCCTACCCTAAGAGGTCTTGAGCCTGCTAGTTTTCTGTTCTATATGATACTTGGTGTCCCAGGTCTAAATCAGTCCGTGATTAGAGTGAAACAATGGAAAAAAAGCAGTGGAACTTGTTTCGATGTCCACAGTTGAGTTTGAGGGCTGTAGAGGAAGTGAAATGGAAACAAATGCTTATTTTCTCCAGAGGCCTTTTATTTGCATGACATCTGTATGTTGTCTGCTTGAGTTCTGTCTTCACCCGCCACAGAGTCAGAGCTGCTCAGCTGCAGGTACTGTGGAGTTCACATAGGAGTGACTCAATGTACTCACGTGGTCGGAACATACACATGCATGTCACGCACATACACTTGTGTACACACACACACACACACTCAAACACTGGCTCTAAGACTCTACCATACATGAGTAGTTTGACAACCGACAGGCTTGGGCTCTGGGACTATAGCAGCCAGATTGTCCAAGATTGATATTGGACATCTAACCATGTCCTGAGAACGTCGGGAAATGACTTCAAAACCGGCCACTAGGGGCAACAGTGAGTACTATCACCATCAAGTGGGCTTGGGTGTTGTGGATGGGGGTAATCCCATGACTCTGGATCAGAAGGTTGTGTGTTCCCAGTCGTGGACACTGTTTATTTTAATCCCAAACCTTAACCCTTACCATGACCATTTGGAATGAGTGCCTAAACATTATGTTGTAACCTTATCCCAATCCTTAACCCTTACCTTAGTGAGTGCCTAAACTTGGAACAATACAGAGCAGCAGGAGCAACAAAAACACTTCGATGTTTGGAGCAACTTTGAAATTTGACATTTGGGAGAAGTTGATGAATGTCCAATTCTGCAGTGAGACTGCGAGAGCTTGTTGACTGTAGAGTACACATGTATAAATGGTTGTACCTCTCCCCATCTCTCTCTGACAGTCTGAGGACAGCTGCTGTGCTGTGCTGCGCCGGTCTCGTCAGTCGAGCCAAACCACTGTTCAAGCTTCTCCTTGCCGCTGGGGTCTCTCTTTGGGCGAGCCTTGGACAGATGTTGCGGAGGAGTGTGTGTTTCTGTGAATTTGGGTGAGGATGAAGGGGGATATGGTTGTGTGCGCGTGTGTAGAGCTGGCAGAGAGAGGCAGGCCAAGATGGGCCAGTTCTGCTCTGGGCCGCTGGGCTCTACACACACATCACATCTGTTCTCCTCTCTGTAAGCCAGCTCCTCTGTTCCTCGGCGTCCTCCACCTCTCCAACCTTCTGTAAATAATACCCTTCATTATCTGCTAACAACTCTCAACAGAGGGTTTGGTTAAAATATACATATTTAAAAATACATACAGTAGGTTAAATGTAGATAATTAACTGTATGTTATCACCTTGTCAAGATACTGTAGGCTATGCACGTACAATAACACAGATTATTCCATTGGTAGTTCATTAGATATTGGGTCTATCTACGCAATGTCAAGTAAAACCCAGTGTTGTCGTCAATTCAATTTTAGATTCAGGTCCATCCAACCAGGAAAGGAAAATGTTCTTTGGTCTGGACCGCATTGCTAGCTGGCCAAGACTGTTTGAAGAGTTTTCAGCTTTGTTTTCCGCTTTCTGACTGCAGACGATATCCATGGCCAGCACTCCACTCACCTAGAAGGACCTCAGGTTTCTTTGAGGCTGCAACATACTCCCACAGCAAACATAATAAATAGTTAAGTTGTGGATAAATATTAATGTTGCTACATTAGGTTTTCACAAGGGTTCAACATTAATATTTAATTCTCTCTTCAAATGTGAAATGTACATTTTCTGCTCAGGCGTTTGTGTGAATTCCATGTCAGAAGATTTGGCGGGGTGAATCTTACAGTAACAATACGCTGTTGATGTAATTGCCCATGTATAAGAGTGATGGGAAACGCATGTATCTGTGTTTGGAGAGCGTAATGTACAAGTCAACATCACGAAAAAGTGCACCCAGGGAAGAGACTAGGATATGGTTGGGTGGAGTTTGTGTGGGTGAACATGTGTGCCCGCCTCCTTGTGTGTGTGTGTGTGTTTATGTTTAACGCTATGCTTCGTGTGCTGCTCTACACTACTCTTCCACGCCGAGCCCTAAGGGCGAGAAGGGAGCAGTGCGCTGGCCGCTCCGGGTGACCAGAGGTCAGGTTCATTTGTACGCTGTCAAACAGAGCCACTCGGACGCAGGTCCAGAGCCGCTTTCGGGGCAGAGAGAGAGGCTGTATTCCAAATAGCATCTTATTTCTTAGGGTTACCCGTAAGGTTCTGGTCGAAAGTAGTGCCCTATAAAGGGAATATGGTGCAATTTGGGACGCAGAGAGAGGCTGGATAGAGCCAACCCACTCAGGGAATGGATTTTGTTTGATGTTCAGTAGGGGAAAAAGAAAGAGCGATCAATGGGAGGGATAAAGGGAAATCAACACTTTGAGAGGAGAAAAGAAGAGAAAACATAGCCCCAGCTAATGGCTGTTAGGTAAATACGTCTTTGAGGCTTTTAGTTGAATCAGAGGCTGGCTGTGTGTGTGTGTGTGTGAACAGCGCTTTTGGCGCTAACGTTCACTACTATCTAATATTCATGACATCAAGTCAAGATCTTTCATTACCTACTCTCTCTGTGAAACTAAGCTGAGTGATTGTTGAACACAAAGGGAATGGGTAACATGGACCCAGTTAAAAATAAAAGGCTAGATATATGCTTTATAGTAAGCTACACAGGAAAGGGCAAAAAGGGGAAAATTGGCATATTAATAAACAGTGAATTCGGAAAGAATTCAGAGCCTTGATTTTTTTTCCCACATTTTGATAGGTTACAGCCTTGTTGTAAAATTGAAAATAGTTTTTTTCCCCCATCATTTATCTATACACAATACCCCATAATGACAAAGCAAAAACAGGTTTGTAGAAATCTTTGCTAATATATATATATATATATATATATATATAACATTTGCATAAGTATTCAGACCCTTTACTCAGTACTTTGTTGAAGCACCTTTGCCAGCGATTACAGCCTTGAGTCTTCTTGGGTATGACGCTACAAGCTTGGCACACCTGTATTTGGGGAGTTTCTCCCATTCTTCTCTGCAGATCCTCTCAAGCTCTGTCAGATTGGATGGGGAGCATTGCTGCACAGCTATTTTGAGGTATATTCAGAGATGTTCAATCGGGTTCAAATCCGGACTCTGGCTGGGCCACTCAAGGACATTCAGAGACTTGTCTCGAAGACACTGCTGTGTTGTCTTGACTGTGTGCTTAGTGTCGTTGTCCTGTTGGAAGGTGAACTTTTGCCCCAGTCTAAGGTCCTGAGTGCTCTGGAGCAGGTTTTCATCAAGGATCTCTCCGTACTTTGCTGTGTTCATCTTTGCCTCGATCCTGACTAGTCTCCCAGTCCTTGCCGTTGAAAAACATCCCCACAGCATGATGCTGCCACCACCATGCTTCACCGTAGGGATGGTGCCAGGTTTCCTCCAGATGCGAGGCTAGGGATTCAGGCAAAATAGTTCAAAATGTCTGTTTCATCAGACAAGAGAACCTTGTTTCTCGTGGTCTGAGAGTTCTTTAGGTGCCTTTTGGCAAACTCCAAGCGGGCTGTCATGTGCCTATTACTGAGGAGTGGCTTCCATCTGGCCACTATACCATAAAGGCCTGATTGGTGGAGTGCTGCAGAGATGGTTGTCCTTCTGGAAGGAGGAAATGACTTCTCCACAGAGGAACTCTAGTGCTCTGTCAGAGTGACTATCGGGTTCTTGGTCACCTGCCTGACCAAGGCTTTCCCCCCTGATTGCTCAGTTTGACCAGGCAGCCAGTTCTAGGAAGAGTCTTGGTGCTTCCAAACCTCTTCCATTTAAGAATGATGGAGGCCACTGTGTCCTTGGGGACCTTCAATGCTGCAAAAAAAAATTGGTACCCTTTCCCAGATCTGTGCTTCGACACAATCCTGTCCCGGAGCTGCACGAACAATTCCTTCGAACCTCATGTCTTGGATTTTTGCTCTGACATGCACTGTCAACTTCTCATCAAGCTGCCTGATCAAGAGGAAGCTGCTCACTGTGCTTGTAATCTAGTTCAGGTTATTAATCAACCTACCACAGTGTTTCAAATAAAATAACATCTGATTTTGTTGCACTGAATACAACTGGTGTAGACTTTACCATAAATCTCTCTCATGAGCCGTTCCCAATAATGCAAAGAAAAGAAAAGAAAATACACAAGAATGGAGCTACAGTATATACAGGGAGTAGTAGTACCAGATCAATGTGCTGGGGTACAAGGTAGTTGAGGTAGATGTATACCTAGCAGGGTAAAGTGAATAGACATCCGGATCGATAATAATAAGAGAAAAATAAAGAGCAGAGTAGCAACAGCAAAATGTGAGTGTAAAAAAGTGTTTGTGTGTGTGTGTGTTTGTGTTGTTTTTGGCATGCATGTGTGCCGTGTGTGTGAACGTGGTCGTGTTTTGTGTGGGAGTGTCAATGTAGTGTGTGGGAGTGAGTAGTGTGTAGTGTGTGGGAACACCTGCTATTTCCATGACAGACTGACCAGGCGAATCCAGGAGAAAGCTATGATCCTTTATTGATGTCACCTGTTACATCCATTTCAATCCGTGTAGATGAAGGGGAGACGACCGGTTTAAGATTTTTAAAGCTCCATATAATTGACACATGGATTGTGTATGTGTGCCATTGAGGGTGAATGGACAAGACAAAACATTTAAGTGACTTTGAACAGGGTGTGGTAGTAGATGCCAGCGCTGTTGGGTTTTTCACGCTTAACAGTTTCGTGTGTATCAAGAATGATAATCTTCTCTCATGCTCGCTCAAACGCTAGGCCCTATTACTGCAACATTCAAATGTATCTGAAACGCAACCATACACATCAGCAACCATCGTTTTATATAGCTTAATAACTCAAGACAGATAATAGTCTCCGCTAGGCTATGACGTACAAGTGTATCATAAGGTCAACATTGAGTTCAATTGTTACCTGGGGTGGTCTTGCGTTTATGGCTGCTGCCTTCAGAGTGCACATATAGGCCTACTTTGTCGATTCCGGCCTGTGCCATCTGGCACAAATAACTCAATCCCTCAATGTACTTGATTTATTTACACATTTCAAAAATGGACATTCCAGGGATATTTTACCCCTGATCTTGATAAGAATTGATCATACCAAACACTTTTGGATAACAGAAATAGGAAACAAATAAAATAATAACAGTAGGCCACACTAACATTAGTTTCCATTCATGTCGGGTAAATTACCACAGTTGATTTGTCATGGTTGTCACGTTCGTTGTAAGGAGGAGACCAAGGCACAGCGTGATATGTATACATTTCTTCTTTTAATGAAGAAAGAACACAGAAACGTGAAGCTATACAAAAACGAGTGCTGACAGGCAACTACACATAGACAAGAAACCAAAAGGGAAAATAGCAACCTAAATAGGATCCCCAATCAGAGATAACGATAAACAGCTGCCTCTGATTGGGAACCAATTCAGGTCACCATAGACCTATAATAACCTAGACTTAGAAAAAACCCTAGACAAGACAAAAACAAGCATACCCACCCTCGTCACACCCTGATCTGACCAAAACAATACAAAAAAACATAGATAATTAAGGTCAGGGCGTGACAATGGTAAACAATTAAAAACTTTATTTCTATTGTACGGAATGCTTGTCAAATAGATAAATCAGCCATAGTCTGCTCAAAAATGAGTAATTTGTTCCGATTACAATGTCAACCAAATGGTGAACAAACTTAGCTTTGCAACTTTGGTTGCATGCAGCACTTGGGGTAACACCGACATCATATTTTAGGGTGCGGTAATGAGGTGACCAATAATGGTTGCAATTGAAATCAGCTGTGTGGGTGAATTTAGCATGTATTGATGGTTTAACAAGACATTAGCTGGCAATAATCTAGTGCCATTGATAGTTGCAATAGGTTCCTTGTTATTTGATTATATTCCAATAGGCTACATTCTGTAGGCTACCTGCTAGCCTATCCATTGTCACATAATGAAAGTTGTGAAAACCAATAACAGCCTACTCTGTTCCCCTGGCTGAGTTGATGAGCTGATTTGGGCCATCAGTTGATGGACCGATGTAGGCCTACCGTAGAACAATAAACGTTACTCCAGTGTGGATGTTAGTCCAAGTTTTGTAGTTAGGCTATGCATCATTTGTTAATATAGTTATGGTCTTGTGTGGATTGAAAGCCTGTATTGTGTGGCTTTAATATTTAATTTCATAAAGCTGTCAAGATGTAAATGCATTTGAACCAATCCAAAGATGATTTTGTTGAGCTGAGACACTTTTCTTTGATGACTATTCGTTTTACTTCTTGAAAGCATTGAAATAAATGCAATTAACTTATGGGCCAAATGTAAGCTCTGGCTGGTATCACCCAGCACTGGGCTTGAACTCAGGGGGATCAGACCACTGCTCTAAAGGCACTTCACGATGCTCTAGCAAGCACTAGGAATACTGATTATTACATAGGCATGTCGTTTTTCATTATTTTGTTTTAAACTTCCCCAAACGATAGCCCTAACCTTAACCACTTGGACTTAATGACTAAACTGTTAACCTTTGCGTTGTTTCTGTTTTAACCCTGTAACCCCACAGAATTAAACCAGTAACCACGCATAATTAACCCTGTAACCACGTGTAATTCATGCGTCAAAAATAGACTTTCATCCATGAGTCAAAGGGCAGTGGGCCAGATACAAACCAATGCTGACTCTGGCATATGTGTGCTGGGGTCAGTGGCTGTAACCACTGGACCACACAGGCACTAAGGAACACAATAATGTATTCTGCATATTGCTTGCCTTCAAAATATAATAATAAAACAATCTAATAAAAAGTATTTTCCCTGATGAAAAATACATCTACCCGATGAATTTATTATAATCCACATAAGAATTCACATGATACACTGTAGCCTGCATGTAGCTATGCCTGCAATGTCTGTAGCCTGCATGTAGCTATGCCTGCATGTAGCTATGCCTGCTAAATTTGTGTATATGACCAATAAAATCTGATTTTGATTTGATGTACAGTGCCTTCGGAAAGTATTCAGACCCCTTGACTTTTTCCACATTTTGTTTTGTTACAACCATATTCTAAACTTGATTAAATAAAAATCCACAGTAATCTACACACAATACCCCATCCTGTTGCCTTTGCTTATCCTTTAGACGTTTCTACAACTTGATTAGAGTCCACCTGTGGTAAATTCAATTAATTGCACATGATTTGGAAAGGCACACACCTGTCTATTTAAGGTCCCACAGTTGACATTGCATGTCAGAGAAAAAAACAAGAGATGAGGTCGAAGGAAGTGTCTGTAGAGCTCCGAGACAGGATTGTGTAGAGGCACAGATCTGGGGAAGGGTACCAAAACATGTCTGCAGCATTGAAGGTCTCCAAGAACACAGTGGAATTCCATCAGTCTTAAATGGAAGAAGTTTGTAACCACCAAGACTCTTCCTAGAGCTGGCCGCTCGTCCAAACTGAGCGATCGGGGGAGAAGGGCCTTGGTCAGGGGGCTGACCAAGAACCCGATGGTCAGAGCTCCAGAGTTCCTCTGTGGAGATGGGAGAACCTGCCAGAAGGACAACCAACTCTGCAGCACTCCACCAATCAGGCTTTTATGGTAAAGTGGCCAGACGGAAGCCACTCCTCAGTAAAAGCCAGATGACAGCCCGCTTGGAGTTTGCCAAAAGGCACCTAAAGGACTCTCTGGCCATAAGAAGCTATATTATCTGATCTGATTAAACCAAGATTGAACTCTTTGGCCTGAATGCCTAGTGTCACATCTGGAGGAAACCTGGCACCATCCCTACAGTGAAGCGTGGTGGTGGCAGCTGTGGGGATGTTTTTCAGCAGCAGGAACTGGGAGACTAGTCATGATCGAAGCAAAGATGAATAATTAATCTCGTTAACACAGGTGTGAGTGTTGACGAGGACAAGGCTGGAGATCACTCTGTCATGCTGATTGAGTTCGAATAAGGAGGCTTGCAAGCCGAAGAACACTATCCCAACCGTGAAGCACGGGGGTTGCAGCATCATGTTGTGGGGGTGCTTTGCTGCAGGAGGGACTGGTGCACTTCACAAAATAGATGGCATCATGAAGGAGGAAAATTACGTGGGTAAATTGAAGCAACATCTCAAGACATCAGTCAGGAAGTTAAAGCTTGGTCGAAAATGGGTCTTCCAAATGGACAATGACCTAAAGCATACTTCCAAAGCATTGGCAAAATGGCTTAAGGACAACAAAGTCAAGGTATTGGAGAGGCCATCACAAAGCCCTGACCTCAATCCTATAGAAAATTTGTGGGCAGAACTGAAAAAGCGTGTGCGAGCAAGAAGGCCTACACACCTGACTCCGTTACACCAGCTCTGTTAGGAAGAATGGGCCAATATTCACCCAACTTATTGTGGGAAGCTTGTGGAATGCTACCCGAAACGTTTGACCCAAGTTAAACCATTTAAAGGCAATGCTACCAAATACAAATTGAGTGTATGTAAACTTCTGACTCACTGGGAATGTGATGAAAGATATAAAAGCTGAAATAAATCATTCTCTCTACTATTATTCTGACATTTCACATTCTTAAAATAAAGTGGTGATAGTAACTGACCTAAGACAGGGAATTTTTACTAGGATTAAATGTCAGGAATTGTGAAAAACTGAGTTTAAATGTAATTGGCTAAGGTGTATGTAAACTTCCGACTTCAACTGTATCTTTCAAAGAGGTCGATCGAGCACAACATCCCATAGTGATGTACCGAGAGTGCCAACTGAAAGCTTACAAAACAAGGTCATGTTGATATTGATTTAATATGTCATGACTTATATGCATATGTCATATTGATATCAAACAGTATGTTGCAGGTTTTGTCCCTTTTCAGAGTAGATCATCTTCAAAGAGTGAGCGACATGTGGCGTTGTTGAATCTCCTTAAGGTGGAAATTGCCAGGTTGTCTCTGTAGATGCAGAGATGGTTAGATGGACCATGCTCTGGTGATGAGTAACCTTGGCTGAGACTTGAAGACTTGTGTTAGCTTCCTGAGCTAATAGTTTCTCTCTCTCTCGATCTCCTCTTGCTCCTACTCATTTTCTCTTAAACTCCACCATTCTTTTCCAACCTCGTTCTCCTCTCTACATGCAGTATCTGAAAAACTGAAACTTGTATGAGAGAGTCGTACGATGTTAAAACTCTTACCACAGTAATCTCACACCCGCACAGCCTGCTTATGACTCATCATGGTACTGATGGTAGGACACAGAGATAATCAGTTGGGCATTGCCAGCTAACCAAATCCTAACGTTATGGAGCTTGTTTGTATTCAAATTAAGCCATCATGCAGCGGTATAATCAATACTGTGGAGAGGATGTTTAATCACAGATTGTTTTGATTGATTCACACAATCCCACAACCATTCATCAAGTCAATTAGAGATTGATCATGGAGCCTCTCCCTCACACCAGGAGATTACAGGAATGACTCAGAGAGGGTTGATGATGGAACACTGGCTAAGTTGTGTTCTTAGAATGGCAAGACACTAGATGGTGTAGAGGACTCATTCATTGAATGGCAATTGTATGTTGCCTAGTATTCTCATTCTTACGTTACGGAATGGCTGAATGATCTGCAATGGGATTTATACAACAACAACAAAAAACGCAAAACGTAAAGTGTTGGTCCCATGTTTCATAAGCTGAAATAAAATGTCCCAGAAATTTTACATATGCATAAAAAGCGTATTTCTCTCAAATTTTGTGCACACATTTGTATACATCACTATCTATTTTTATTTAACCGTTATTTAACCAGGTAAGACCTTATTAGTGAGCATTTCTCTTTGCCAAGATAATCCATCCACCTGACAAGTGTGGCATATCAACAAGATGAATAAACAGCAGGTGCACCTTGTGCTTGGGGACAATAAAAGGCCACTCTAAAATGGGCAATTTTGTCACACAACACAATGCCACAGATGTCTCAAGTTTTGAGGGAGCGTGCGATTGGCATGCCGACTGCAAGAATGTCCACCTATGCCCTCCCACTCCCACCCATGGCTGCACCCCTGCCCAGTCATGCGAAATCCATAGATTAGGGCATAATGAATTTATTTCAATTGACTGATTTCCTTATATGAACTGTAACTCGGTAAAATCTTGATATTGTTACATGTTGCACTTATATTTCTGTTCAGATTAGACAAATATGACGTAGTATGACGCAAAAATAATTTTTTACTGTTCTATTTATATTGGTAACAGGTTTATAATAGCAATAAGCCACCTCAGGGGTTTATGGTATATGGCCAATATAACACTACCTCGTGGCTATTACTACATATACCACACCCTTATTGGGCCTTATTGCTTAGATATCAATGGACGGTGTTTCCATAGCACTTGACTACAGTATGCTTCACAATGTACTGTATACTCATGCTCACCCCATCCACCAAAGAAAAACAGCCATCTTCAAAGCACTAATATCATTGCAATCTCTGTGTATGCTTTAACTTTACTGTACCTCCAAAGTCAGTAAGCAAAGGGGTCACAACAGGTAAACAAGATTCACAATATCACCAAAACCAGTTCTGACAGGTCTATCAATAATACAGTCATCCCATTGACATGCCCGTGCCGTAGCCCTGAAGTTGTCAGCTATTCAAATGAATACAAGTGGAAAAAAACAATACTTTGTTTTCCTCTATCCTTATTTCCTCTTCTAAACATAACACCATTGCCACTGTCACTTTCAGAAAGGAACAAAAACCACAACAACAACTACTACATTCATCAAATTAGATGGATTTTTCAGGGAGAGAAAATAGAAACAGTTTCAGAGTGATCAAGTTACATTTTTTAAAATATATTTTGTTTACTGTGCAAAAGCTTGGCTTTACAACCTGTGAAACACTACAAACTAGGTTTGTCTGCATGATTGAACGTCATGTACCACAGAGGAAAGCTTCTGTTACTATGTACTTACTATTACAGTAACAACATGGAAAAGACAAAATGACAAAAGGAGCCTCTGCACCTTCAGAAGTAGTGCATTACCCAAACCTGAACTGGAGAGAGACAATCCTGCCCTGTGCAGTGAAACCCATATAACGCACAAAGACAACAATTTCTGGAAGCTTCTTGGACCTATAGGATTAAAAACAACACTTCTGTGTGAATAACTAATGACCACCTGCAAATGGTTTATCATGATCTTCTTGTCACGGCATTCATTCGGAAGAAGAAGAGGAATCGTCAGACCAAAATGCAGCGGGGTACGTGTTCATCTTTATTCGCTTAACTGACTGAACACTGAATACAAAATAACAAAAAGAATAGCCGAAACAGTTCTGCAAGGTGCAACCAACACTAAACAGAAAATAACCACCCACAACTAACAGTGGGAAAACAGGCTACCTAAGTATGGTTCTCAATCAGAGACAACGAAAGACAGCTGTCCCTGATTAAGACCAATACCCGGCCAAAACATAGAAATACAAAACCTAGACATACAAACATAGAATGCCCACCCACATCACACCCTGACCAAACAAAAAATAGAAACATACAAAGCAATCTACGGTCAGGGCGTGACACTTCTCCTATAAGCTGATTAACCTATATCACAATAAACCACACTCTATCCAGTGTAATTTGGCTACTGTACAGTTGCCTTGGCCATACAGTGCCTATGGGCAGGTGTATGGCAGTGCTTCTGGGCTGGTGTTTCAATCCCCTATCCCACACTACTCCAACTGGCATGAAACAGGACCAAATGTATCATGCCTTGTAGGGCCAACAGAACACAGAGCAGGCCACCCCCCCCTTCACTGCTCCTGCCTCCATAAAGCCAACAGAAGACAGAGATGAGGCCAGTTGGTTACATCACAACCTTCACAGCCAGACACATGGCTTCCTTATCGAATACTCCTGTAATGAAGACAATCACAAGGAAGAAAGTGGGCAGTGTAAAGAGAGAGAGAGAGTTATCTTTCTTTAATAAAACATTCTCATTTCATTAAAACCTCACCACCCCCACACCCCAATTAAAACAAAACACCAAAATATAACCAAAACCTCACCACTTCTACAACTGTATATCAAACCCATCTTCCCCAGCTGTACAGACAGCCCCCCCCCCCAACACACCATATCTCCTGAAACATCTCCACACTTGAGGACAACCAGTTTATGCCATAGGGAAGATGCCAGCAGGTTGTTGATTATCAGCACCCTCCCTCTATATAACACTTGGGACAGGAGCCACCTCCACCTGTCCAGTCTTGACATCCCTGCCTGTGACAGCCCTTCCCAGTTCTTCCTGACCCACCTCTCCGAGCCCAGATACACCCACAAAATGTTAAGCCCCCACTACAAACCCCCTGGAAGCAGAGGGGGGGCCCTATCCCTCCATGCCCCACATAAGAGCTTTGCTCTTGCCCCAGTTCACCTTAGCTGACGAAGATTCCTCGTTTACCTCCAGACTATTCTCTAGTGCTTGCATATCCTGCCCATCCCTGACCATCACAGAAACGTCATCAGCATACGCTGACATTGCTATGCCTGTCAACACAGACATGCCTGTACAGCATATTCCCTGCAGTCTCCTGCGTATCAGCCCCAACAAAGGCTCAATGGCTAGTGTATATAACTGCCCTGATAGAGGGCATCCTTGTCTAATGCCCCGCCTCACCCAGACTGGCCTACTGAGTCCTCCTCCCACCTTGACCATACATGATGCTCCAGCATACAACATCCTCACACAGGCCAAAAAACTTTCCCCAATCCCAAACATCACACTAAACAGATACTCATGGCCTACTTTATCAAATGCCTTCTCTTGATCTAGAGAAACCAGTCCAAAGTTCAGAACCTCTCGACAAGTCCAACATGTCCCTGATTAAGAACAAGTTGTCCGCGATTGAGCATCCTGTTACACAATATGTCTGGTCCTTGTGTACCATAGAGTCCAGATGGGACTTCAGTCTGTTAGAGAGGACCTTGGAAAATATATTGTGGTCCACATAGAGCAATGCCACAGGCCTCCAGTTCTTAAAAAGTCCCCTTTTTTGGGCAGGAGAGTCAGAGCCGCCCAACGGCAGCTCATCGGCAACTCTCCTACCCTGACACATTCACGCAACACACAAAAGAAGCCCAGTCCAATTATTCCCCAGAATGTTTTATAAAACTCCACTGGGAGTCCATCGACCGCCACTGCACGGCCGGGGGACATCTGGGTTACGGCCTCTGCCAGTTCATGGGACAACAGAGGACTGTCCATTTCATTCCTCTGTGCCAGAAAGAGCTTAGGGAGTTCTGCAAACAAAACCTGAGCTCACATAGGATCACACAGTTCTGCCCTATACAACTCAGTATAAAACTCCACAGTCCATGCCCGAATCTCCCCCACCACAGAGGTCACCCGCCCATCAGACAGCCGTAGACAATGCACACCCTTGGCTTTATTTCCAAACCAAAGGAGGAGGAGCTGGGAGCGTCCATCTCCTTGAGCATGGAGAACCTAGCTCTTACAAGTGCTCCCTTTGCTTTAACCTGGAAAAAAACTGCCCAGGTCCCTACGTAATTCAGATAAATTAACTTCTTATGGCTGCAGGGGCAGTATTGAGTAGCTTGGATGAAAGGTGCACAGAGGTGCCCAGAGTAAACGGCCTGCTCCTTAGTCATAGTTGCTAATATATGCATATTATTATTAGTATTGGATAGAAAACACTCTGAAGTTTCTAAAACTTTTGAATTATGTCAGTGAGTATAACAGAACTAATATGGCAGGCAAAAATCTGAGAAGTTCCACTTCCTGTTTGGATTTTTTCTGAGGCTGGTAGATTTTCAACCAAGCTCCCATTGAAATTACAGCGAGATATGGATGAGTTTTCACTTCCTACGGCTTCCACTAGATGTCAACAGTCAATAGAACTTTGTCTGATGACTCTACTGTGAAGGGGGGCCGAAGGAGACAGGAATGAGTAACCACTGCCATGAGGTGACCATGCTTTGACCACGCACGTTCACGTGAGAGGCAGCTCCGTTCCATCGCTCATCTGAAGTCAATGTAATTCTCCGGTTGGAACGTTATTCAAGATGTATGTTAACAACATTCTAAAGATTGATTCAATACATCGTTTGACATGTTTCTACTGACTGTTACGGAACTTCTGGACATTTCATCACGTTTTAGTGAACGCGCTTTGTGACTTTGGAATTGTTTACCAAACGCGCTAACCAAAGTAGTTCATTGGACATAAATACCGGACATTATCGAAAAACTCAAGCATTTATTGTGGACCTGGGATTCCTGGGAGAGCATTCTGATGAAGATCATCAAAGGTAAGGGAATATTTATCATGTCATTTCTGGTTTCTGTTGACTCCAACATGGCGGCTAATTTGACTCTTTTTTGAAATCTGACACAGCGGTTGCATTAAGGAGAGGTATATCTATAATTCCATGTGTATAACTTGTATTATCATCTACATTTATGATGAGTATTTCTGTTGAAACGATGTGGCTATGCACTATCACTGGATGTTTTTGGAACTAGTGAATGTAACGCGCCAATGTAAACTCAGATTTTTTTATATGAACTTCATCAAACAAAACATGCATGTATTGTGTAACATGAAGCACTATGACTGTCATCTGATGAAGATCATCAACGGTTAGTGATTAATTTTAGCTATATTTGTGCTTTTTGTGACTGCTATCTTTTGCTGGAAAAATGGCTTTGCTTATTGTGGTTTGGTGTGACCTAACATAATCGTTTGTAGTGCTTTCGCTGAAAAGCATATTTGAAATCGGACACGTCGGTGGGATTAACAACAAGATTACCTTTAAAATGGTATAAAACACATGTATGTCTGAGGAATTTTAATTAAGAGATTTCTGTTGTTTTGAATTTGGCGCCCTGCACTTTCACTGGCTGTTGTCATATCATCCCGTTACCAGGATTGGAGCCATAAGAAGTTAACCTGGAGGCCTACATTGCCCCACCATCTCTACCTCCATCTCACTAAAACTACGCTTGAGTTCTCCAATACTCTCCTAGCCACTGAGGATGAGAGAGCTGTATGCTACTGACAGAAAAGCCGAATTTGGACTTAACCCCACATCCCACCATTGACTCAGAGACTCTTACTCCTCTCTTTTCTGCCCCCACCTTTCCCCAAAAATCTGAACCTGAGCAAAAAGTGGCATCTTGTAAGAGCTTTACATTAAACTTCCAAAAGGATGCATGCCAAGGCCCTGGTGAAATAGACAGCCGAGCCAAGGTTATGTGGTGATCCGAAAAAATTCACAGGGTGAATGGTAGCGCCCAACAACCTATTGCTCTGATTCCTGTACGAGTAAAAATGATGAAGTCGGGCTGCACTCACCCTAGCCCCAAAGACCTTCACCCATGTATACTGTCTTGTGTCAGGATGTCTAGTTCTCCAAACATCCACTAGGTCGAACTGATTAATGATGCCCCTTAACTTCTCTAGGGTAGGGGGCAGCATTCGGAATTTTGTATGAAAAGCATGCCCAAATTAAACTGCCTGCTCTCGGGCCTAGAATATATGATATGCATATAACTGGTAGATTTGGATAGAAAACACTCTAAAGTTTCCAAAACTGTTAAAATAGTGTCTGTGAGTATAACAGAACTGATTTGGCAGGCGAAAACCTGAGAAAAATCAATTCGGGAAGTAGTTTTTTTTGTTAGTTTTGTAGTTTTCTATTCAATACCATTACAGTATCCATTGACTTAGGACTCAAATTCCACTAGATGTCAACAGTCTTTAGAAATTGTTTCGGGCTTGTATTCTGAAAAATGACGAAGTAAGAGCAGTCTGAATGAGTGGAACCTAAAGTGTCACAGAGCTTTTTCATGCGCGAGACCGAGAGAGTGCCTTTCTCGTTTACCTTTTATATTGACGACGTTATTGTCCAGTTGAAATATTATCGATTAGTTAGGCTAAAAACAACCTGAGGATTGAATATAAACATCGTTTGACATGTTTCTATGAACTTTACGGATACAATTTGGATTTTTTGTCTGCCTGGTTTGACTGCGTTTGAGCCTGTGGATTACTGAAGAAAACGCGTGAACAAAACTGAGGTTTTTGGATATAAAGAGACTTTATCGAACAAAAGGAACATTTATTGAGTAAATGAATGTCTGCTGAGTGCAACCATATGAAGATCATCAAAGGTAAGGGATTAATTGTATCTCTATTTCTGACTTCTGTTTGTAATGATTTGTCTGCTGGGCTATGTTCTCAAATAATCGTAAGGTATGCTTTTGCCGTAAAGCATTTTTAAAATCTGACACCGTGGTTGGATTCAGAAGAAGTTAATCTTTAAACCTATGTAAAATATGTTTTGTTTTCTGAATTTTTATAATGAGTATTTCTGTATTTGAATTTGGCGCCCAGCAGTTTCACTGGCTGTCGAAGAGGTGGGACGCTAACGTCTCACGTACCCAAGAGGGTTACCTTCTTGACGCTAGGGGTCAGATTATTATATATTTTTTTAAATAACGTTCCCAAGGTAAACGGACTATTTCTCAGGTCCAGATCGTAGAATATGCATATAATTTACATATTAGGATAAAAAACACTCCAAAGTTTCCAAAACTGTCAAAATATTGTCTGTGAGTATAACAAAACTGATTCTGCAGGCGAAAACCTGAGAAAATATAACCCGGAAGGGATATTTAAAAAAAAAATCTGTGTTTCCTGGCCAGTCTTTCTTCCATTTAAAGGGGTATGAACTAGATTCCTTTTCCAATGGCTTACTCAGGCTGTGACCAGGCTTTAGACATAGTTTCAGGCTTTTATTTTGAAAAATGAACAAGATCTTTCAAAAGTAGTCAGGTGTCCTCTGAATAGTGCCTGCGCGCCAGAGGGGAGCTCTCCATTTTCCTTTTCTCTCTTATTGAAATATTATCGATTATGTTTGTTAAAAACAACCTGAGGATTGATTATAAAAAACATTTGATATGTTTCTACGACCATTACGGATACTTTTTGGAATTTTCGTCGAACGGAACGAGGCTGTAGTTTTCTCAACTTAACTTTTTATGGCTGCAGGGGCAGTATTGAGTAGCTCTGATTAAAGGTGCCCATTTCACACGGCCTCGTACTCAATTCTTGCTCGTACAATATGCATATTATTATTACTATTGGATAGAAAACACTCTCTAGTTTCTAAAACCGTTTGAATTATATCTGTGAGTCAAACAGAACTCATTTGGCACAAACTTCCTGACCAGGAAGTGGAAAGTCTGAAATCGAGGCTCTGTTCTTCTTCCTGCCTATACATGGGCATGATACGTAAGAGTCTACGTGCACTTCATAGACCTTCCCCTGGATGTCAAGAGGCTGTGAGAGAAGAAATTTAGTGTTTATCTTGGTCTGAATTGGAATACAAGCTCTTTGTATGACGTGTCCCTCATTTCCGGTACTCTTGGGAGCGCGAGGTGGACAGTGGGATTGCCTTCTGTTTAGCTGCCGTTATGGACGACTACTATCTCCGGCTTTGATTTTATTTGATACTTTACGTTGATATGGTCAAATGTATGTTTTTTCAATATAGTTTAATCAGATTATTGACATTTTTTCGGGAGTTTTGCCGTGTTCCGTTCTCTGACTTTGTTGACGTTGGAGAGATCCGTAGCACTTGGCAAGTGCCCATGCTAAATGAAGAGGGAAATTTGCCGTTCCAGATCCAAACAACGACTGTTCTGGACAAAGGACACCTTGTCCAACATTCTGACGGAAGATCACCAAAAGTAAGAAACATTTTATGATGCTATTTCTAATATCTGTCGTGCATGTGAACTGGTCGTCGGCGCCCAAGTGTTTCTGGCTATTGTGGCTATGCTAATATAACGCTACATTTTGTTTTCGCTGTAAAACATTTAATAAATCGGAAATATTGTCTGGAATCACAAGATGCCTGTCTTTCAATTGCTGTACACTATGTATTTTTCAGAAATGTTTTATGATGAGTAATTAGGTATTTGACGTTGGTGTCTGTAAATATTATGGCTGCTTTCGGTGCAATTTCTGATTGTAGCTGAAATGTAAACTATGATTTATACCTGAAATAATAAATAAATATGTTATCAGACTGTCATCTGATGAAGTTGTTTCTTGGTTAGTGGCTATTTATATCTTTATTTGGTCGAATTTGTGATAGCTACTGATGGAGTAAAAACTGATGGAGTAAGAAAAGTGGTGTCTTTTGCTAACGTGGTTAGCTAATAGATTTACATATTGTGTCTTCCCTGTAAAACATTTTAAAAATCGGACATGTTGGCTTGATTCACAAGATGTGTACCTTTCATATGCTGTATTGGACTTGTTAATGTGTGAAAGTTAAATATTTAAAAAAAAATACCTTTTGAATTTCGCGCCCTGCACTTGAGCTGGATGTTGTCATAAGTGTACCGGTGTCGGGCTGCACCCCAAACAGGTTAAACTATATTGAAAAAACATACTTTACGATGATATGGTCACATGTATCAAATAAAATCTAAACCGGAGATGTTAGTCGTCCATAACGACAGCTAAACAGAAGGCAAATCCATGTCCCCTTTCGCGCGCTCCAGAAACAGGAAATGGACGGTCACGTCATACAAAGAGCTTTAATTCCACCTCAGACCAAGATAAACACGAAATTTCTTCTCTCACCGCCTCTTGACAACCAGGGGAAGGTGTATGAAGTGTACGTAGACTCTTACGTATCATGCCCATGTATAGGCAGGAAGTTGAACAGAGCATCGATTTCTGACATTCCACTTCCTGGTCAGGAAATGTGCTGCAGAATGAGTTCTGTTTCACTCAGAGAAATAATTCAAACGGTTTTAGAAACTAGAGAGTGTTTTCTATCCAATAGTAATAATAATATGCATATTGTACGAGCAAGAATTGAGTACGAGGCCATTTGAAATGGGCACGATTTAACTGGCTACTCAATACTGCCCCTTGCAGCCATAAGAAGTTAAACACTTGATAAATCGGAAATATTGTCTGGAATCACAAGATGCCTGTCTTTCAATTGCTGTACACTATGTATTTTTCAGAAATGTTTTATGATGAGTATTTAGTTATTTGGCGTTGGTGTCTGTAATTATTCTGTCTGCTTTCGGTGCAATTTCTGATTGTAGCTGCAATGTAAACTATGATTTATACCTGAAATATGCACATTTTTCGAACAAAACATAGATTTATTGAATAACATGTTATAAGACTGTCATCTGATGAAGTTGTTTGTTGGTTAGTTTGGTTGGTTCTTGGTTAGTTAGGTTGGCTTTGTGCATGCTACCTGTGCTGTGAAAAATGTCTGTCCTTTTTTGTATTTGGTGGTGAGCTAACATAAATATACGTGGTGTTTTCGCTGTAAAACATTTTAAAAATCGGACATGTTGGCTGGATTCACAAGATGTGTACCTTTCATATGCTGTATTGGACTTGTTAATGTGTGAAAGTTAAATATTTAAAAAATATATATTTTGAATTTCGCGCCCTGCACTTGAGCTGGCTGTTGTCATAAGTGTACCGACGTCGGGCTTGCAGCCATAAGAAGATAACGCGCAACCCAAATGCCGTTTTCTTGTTATAAAAGTAATATTTATCGAACAAAAAGAACATTTGTTGTGTAACTGGGAGTCTCGTGAATGCAAACATCTGAAGATTATCAAAGGTAAGCTATTAATCTTTATTGCTTTTCTGACTTTCGTGACCATGCTAATTTGGGGCTAGCTGTTATAGAATTGATTGATACACACAAAATCTTGGATTTCTTTCTCTGTAAAGCATATTTTCAAAATCTGACACGATAGGTGGATTAACAACAAGCTAAGCTGTGTTTTGGTATATTTCACTTGTGATTGCATGATTATAAATATTTTTAGTAATATTTTTGAATTTGGCGCCCTGCAATTCAGCGGTTGTTTAGGAAAATGATCCCGTAATCAAGATCTGTGCGCAGAAAGGTTAACACTCCCCACTGACCCTGAATGAGGCTCCTCCCCATTTCTGCCTTTCGTAAAATCCATTGTGCAGTTCCAGTCCCCGCCGACCACCAGCGTCTCCCCAGGCGCTACCTGTGAGAGTTCCTGTCTAAGACACCCACATAGAACCCCCCTCTTTCCCTGTGTTTGTCGCACACACATTTATGAAGACAAAACCCATAGGGTTAATTTCTGCTTTTGCTACAAGCAGCCTACCCCTTACACACCTCCTTTGAGGAGCACATCTGTACAGACAGATCCGGTGCAAAAAAGATTGCCACCCCTAAACTAAAATGTGTCCCATGGCTCAACACACTTGTCCCTTTCCACCAGAGCCCCCAATCAACTTCATTCACCACATCACTATGCGTCTCCTCTGCAGAAACAACACCTGTAATTTTTCCAACACATCCAACACACTCCTCTTTTCCACATCTCCGTCGCCATTTATATTAGGCGAGCCTACCCAAATAGTCTCCATAAGTGGGAGAAAAGCCAGCAAAGAAAGAGACCAATAACAAATCTCAAAAAAGCCCCAGTGCCAGAAAAACACTATTAATCTAAACAGTGTCTGAAGGTAAACCTTTACGCATGGTTGTGACTCACTTCCTCAACCTAAACCGTGTCCTGGGTGAGAGGACACCATGCCCCTCATTTTCATAGCATGTTGTACTGATCTTATAAACTTTCTCGGATCTGAAAGAAAAAGCTTCAAGATGTACTTTTTTCTCCTTGGTCTCATTCAGGAACCTTGTCAGTTCCCTCACTGTGTACTTTGATCCCTCTGCTTGACTGGCTGTCAGCTCCGGAACCATTGAGGAGGAGTCTGAAAAAAAGGCCTCATCATCCTCTTCCTCAGACTCACCTTCCTCTCTGGACAGGGTCTCCCCCACAGCACCAGGCAAAGGTTCCTTGGTGCCGTTGACCACCCCAGCCTCTCCCCTCCCACCTCCTTTCTTCTCCCTCTTTTTCCTCTTCTGCTTGACACCCTCCTCCTCCCCTCCTAGTCTCTTACACTTCCCCACTATACTCTCCTCATCCACTAGCATAACATGACTAGACCCAGCCTCATCTACATCACCATCCATAACCTGACTAGACCCAGCCTCATCTACATCACCATCCATAGCATGACTAGGCCCAGCCTCCTCTACACCACCATCCATAACCTGACTAGACCCAGTCTCAGCTACACCACCATCCATAACATGACTAGACCCAGTCTCAGCTACACCACCATCTATAGCCTGACTAGGCCCAGCCTCAACTACAGCACCATCCATAACATGACTAGACCCAGCCTCAGCTACACCACCATCTATAGCCTGACTAGGCCCAGCCTCAGCTACACCACCATCTTGAGCCTGACTAGACCCAGCCTCAGCTACACCACCATCTATAGCCTGACTAGGCCCAGCCTCAACTACAGCACCATCTTGAGCCTGACTAGGCCCAGCCTCAGCTAGCAAGAAAACCGCCTCTCAACTACCAAACACTCCCAGCATGCACTGCGAGAGAGACTACTATTAAGAAGTTCCGCTCTGTCAAGAAAATGTCATTAATTTGCTCCACTACTGACCTGTCAATGTGGATTGAGGCTTGCTCTCATCTCTTTCTCTTGTAGTCCATGATCAACTCCTACAAACAACTCCACCAACACCAGGTACAACATTGCAGCAACAACACTTAAATACGATAATCTGGTGGGATGTGAGATAAAATTAACAGTAGAGTTCCCGGACAGGACAGAAGTCAGGTTTTGTAGAATATTGGTAGATCAGGACATTACAGAAAAAACTGTAAAAACAAATGTAACTCATGTGAATCTATTATGAACATCATTTTTGTAAGGGTTGGTAGACACTATCAGGTCAAATACTCTGGTCAACTGTAGAACCCATAAGATCCAACAGCTGTCCCTAGTGGCAAATCAGCGAGAAGAAGGCACAGCATCAGAGTATTCACATGATGTTTGACAGAGTGAGGAGTGGACAACTGGTGTTGCAGTGAAAGGCGAGAGGTCCAGATTGGGGGACGTGTTTGATTGACATCCGATTTCTTTTGATCAGCCAAGAAAGGAACGGGATCTGGCAGATGTAGTGTGTGTGTGTGTGTGTGTGTGGTGTGTGTGTGTGTGTGTGTGTGTGTGTGCACATGCGTACGTGCTTGTGTGTATCCATATGGATGTGTGTGCATGCATGCATGTACAGTACCAGTCAAAAGTTGACACGACTACTCATTCAAGGGTTTTTCTTTATTTTACTATTTTTTACATTGTAGAATAATAGTGAAGACATCCAGACTATGAAAGAACACATATGGAGTCATGAAGTAAGCAAAGTGTTAAACAAATATACTTGTTTATTTTAGATTCTACAAAGTATCCACCCTTTGTCTTGATGACAGCTTTGCATTCTCTCAACCAGTTTCACCTGGAATGCTTTTCCAACAGTCTTGAAGGAGTCCCCACATATGCTGAGCACTTGTTGGCTGCTTTTCCTTCACTCTGCGGTCCAACTCATCCCAAACCATCTCAATTGGGTTGAGGTCGGGTGATTGTGGAGGCCAGGTCATCTGATGCAGCACCCCAGTACTCTCCTTCTTGGTCAATTAGCCCTTACACCGCCTGGAGATGTGTTGGGTCATTGTCCTGTTGAAAAACAAATGCTAGTCTCACTAAGCCCAAAGCTGATGGGATGGCGTATCGCTGCAGAATGCTGTGTTAGCCATGCTGATGAAGTGTGCCTTGAATTCTAAATAAATCAGACAGTGTCACCAGCAAAGCACCCCCACAAAATCACACCTCTTCCTCCATGCTTCATGGTGGGAAACACACATGCAGAGATCATCCGTTCACCTACTCTGCGTCTCACAAAGACACGGTGGTAGGAACCAAAAATCTCAAATTTGGACTCATAAGACCAAAGGACAGATTTCCACCGGTCTAATGTCCATTGCTTGTGTTTCTTGGCCCAAGCAAGTCTCTTCTTCTTATTGGTGTCCTTTAGTAGTGGTTTCTTTGCAGTAATTTGAACATGAAGACCTGATTAACGCAGTCTCCTCTGAACAGTTGATGTTGAGATGAGTCTGTTACTTGATCTCTTAAGCATTTATTTGGGCTGCAATTTCTGAGGCTGGTAACCCCAATGAACTTATCCTCTGTAGCAGAGGTAACTCTGGGTCTTCCTTTCCTGTGGCGATCCTCATGAGAGCCAGTTTCATCATAGGGCTTGATGGTTTTTGCAACTGCACTTGAAGAAACTTTCAAAGTTCTTGAAATTTTACGGAGTGCTTGACCTTTATGTCTTAAAGTAATGATGGACTGTTGTTTGTCTTTGCTTATTTGAGCTGTTCTTGCCATAATATGGCCTTTGTCTTGTTGGTGCAACTCAATGCATCGTAGTACACATGTCAATCAGGAGCTCTGCCTGGGCAGTCCCAACAGATGTCTTATATACGGCTATACACAGACAAGTTATATTTGCATGATTTAGCATAATTAATTAATCATCGCCATTGTGTTTCATCCATGTGACCAACCCATACTGGTTCGTAACATGTGACAGACCAATACCTCATGCTTCTTCTCTCTAAGCTGAGACCTTGAAACTGAGATATCTTTCGTTTCTCAAAACAAGGTCTGGGCATAATGCAAAATTGCAGCTATAGATAGTGAAGATTTGTTCAGTCAGCTTTCATGAACACAGAAATTGGTTTATAGAACAGCACATGAGTATAACACAGAAATGAGTTATAAGAAAAGCACAAACATTTTCATTACATTCCATCCTCTTATCACTTGTGTGATAATAATCATTACATTTTAATGTAAGCATTTAGCTTCCATATCAAAATATTCTATAGGGAAATTAACAACAACAAAAACAGACACTTCATCATTTCAAACCCTTCATTCTGGGTTGTACAATCCACTTAGTATGGTAATACTATAATCATAATAAAGATACTTCTACTAATGGGAGTGAGTATCAAAAATGCATACACATATACAAGGGATCTGTTAACCATTGTTTCCATATCTCTTACCACAATCGGGTTCCATTGACCAATTTTTTTCACTGACTGTCCCTGGGACGTCAACCTAGTCAAAATATAAAACCCAGTTGTTTAAGCTTACAAGAGAAGTGCTTACTTTAGAAGGTGCCCAATTTTAGCTTTACGGGACACCGTATCATCTGATATGCCTGAAGTATAATTGTGTCTGAAGTATAATTCTGTATACGCATGGGTTTATTAAGACTTCCTGCTGTAACGTCCATCGTTAGGAGAAAGAGAGGAGGACCAAGGTGCAGCGTGGTAAAGTATCCATTTTAATAAAGATACTTGAACATAAAGAACAAAAAACAATAAACTGACAAAATAAACGAATAAACAAACGAAGACGAAACAGTCCCGTAAAGTGACAACACAAACACAGGAACACAGTAACAGGAACAATCAACCACACCCCACAATACAAAACAGGCTACCTAAATATGGTTCCCAATCAGAGACAACAACTAACACCTGCCTCTGATTGAGAACCATATCAGGCCAACACATAGAAATAGACAAACTAGACATACAACATAGAATGCCCACTCAGATCACACCCTGACCAAACAAAACATAGAAACATACAAAGCAAACTATGGTCAGGGCGTGACACCTGCCCAAGATGCAGTAACTCGATTAATGATTAAGAATGTTTAGGACTGACTAAAATGTAGCATAGTGAAAACTAAGTACTAAGAATTATCAAGAGATAATTAAATTTGTTATTCTAATTTGCTTATTTTTGATTTAACAGGTAGTATTGTTTTTTTTCGGACACATGTATCACGATGTGTCCAAAGGGGGACTTTCCGGTCCCCTGGCCCCTTTGGTAAATATGCTAATCGATTTTATTCACATGCCTGCCTGTAAAAGGAAAAAAGAGATGTTGGTAATGACAATTACTCCAAATTATTTTAAGTTTTCCCCACCTCAAGTGATATGTGTATTGCTGTTGTTTTCTTTTCATTTCTTTGTTTTTGTCTTGCTTCAATAACAAATCTCGGCAGATTGGGTCTGCTGGATGGTCGGGCCTAAAGATTAGCCCTCTGACTCCTTGATCTGTAACTCTGCAGTGAGATCTCTAAGATGATAGGGGAGTATAAGCCAATTTGGGGGGGAGGAATGGTTTCAACTGTGTGTTGTTATTCTGAACTAAACTGTTGTTCTGGTCTGTCCTCTCTCTAGGTTATGGCGAAGGTGATAACAGATGGTATCTAGATGCATGGAAGATAAGTCGGCCAAAAACAGTGTGAACCTCAACACCCCCTCTAACCGGCTGAAAATGCCAGAAATGGCGTTCAGTATGGTCCTTCATCACTTCTACCATGAGACCAGAGTCCGAGCCAGCAACCTGTAAACAGCATCCAGTCGAAGCTATCAACTGCCTTTTCTCTCATGCTTTTTCTCTCAGGAGTGCGACATGGGTCCATGTGGAGTGAGCATGGAGAGAGATCCAGTCCAAACTACTCTCATGCTGCTGGTGTTCTGGTACGAAAATGGACAAAGACATAATGGACTGTAATGGGAGAGACATTATCAAGGGCCATCCACTTTGAACATGTGCCATTAAAAGGACAAACTGAAACACTATCTGAAGAAGAACATGAAGCGTGAAGAAATGCCAGGAAAGGAAGGATGAGTGCCGGGGACGGGGGGACGTGGGACGGGGGGGTTGTGGACAACCGTGCCCGTAATTGATTGAGGTTTTTTCAAAATTGTTTATTTGGGGTATCAGGTTGATTGTGGAGGTCTGCACACTGCGTAATGTATTGTAATTTAGACTAAGAATAGACATAATTTGTCATTACCACAGATGAGAAAAGATAGGGTCTTAACCTGTTTACATTATGTGGAACACTGAGCTGATGAGCAAGCACCAACTTTTTGAAGGTCTTAGCAGAATTGTTAATCTTTTTGACCTGTTGCATTGAAATACAATTATGTACAAACTATCCCAAATTTCCCCACTGTGTCTCTTACAGCCTGTTTGAGTTCAGTGTGTACTGGCGGCTATCTATTGTTCCACAGGAAGGTTCTCTAACCCAAACAACAGATGACTTAAACAAAAGAGCAGTGGACCAGGCATTGAAGAGTGAGCAGCCTCTAATTTAGTATCAGTCCCAATTCTCTATCCCTCTCTCAATCCTTACTCCTTCAAATTACAAACATTTTGCATTATTGGATTGCTGTCTGAAAGATAATTACCATTCACTCTGTTACTTTCACAAGTCTCCATAATCTGTTTCCTTCAACTAAAACCCTTCTACTCTTTCCAGTAGAAAAAAACATTCTCAATCACTACTCCTAATACACACTGATCACTCTCAAACAATGTTCTGCTTTCCCCCTATTGCAAGGTTTAAAACAAAAAAACATGATAACTTTACCCATATTGGAAGGCATTGTTTTCATTTTAATATACCTTCAAAAAGTTACTATATATATTTTTTTACCAATCTCTTTTGGATATTCACTTTCTGCTTCCATATTTATTAAATGCATATTATCTTCAGATTCATATGTAATGCTTTGGAGGGATCAATATGTTGTCACGCCTGCTCCCGCTCTCCCTCTCTGGCGCTCGAGGGTGCCAGGCTGCCCTTCATTACGCACACCCGTCACAATCATTATGCACAGCAGCGCTCACTGGACTCACAAGGACTTCTGACCTTTGTTGATTACCCCGTCTATAACTGTCTGCTCCCCCATTTGTTCCCTGTGTCTGCATTAATGTCGTTATGTGTTTTTGTCCTGACGCTGTCCTGTTCCGTGTCCGTTGATAATTAAATGTTCACTCCCTGTACCTGTTTCTCCTCTCTACCAGCGTCGATCCTTACATATGTATTAACTGGGTTGGCACTGTCTTAGTCCCCAGTAGATATTGTGCTCCGTCCATAATGTCTGGCACCTGAGACAGGGGAACAGATGCAGTCTCCATTTTGCCTACTCACGAATTGGTTTCGAACGTCATTTGGGATATCAACAAAAACTCCAATCGGGAGTACAATAAGTAAGCCTTTTAAGTTTAGTTAAACAGAAAATCATGTTCAACATTCATTTGTTCTATTGAACTGGGTATGGGCTTATTTCAAAATGCATTTCCAGGGTGGAGGAAATATTCTAAGCGATCATTAGTTATATTGGTTAGGGGTAAGTCAAGTCCCGCACGGTGCTTTAACCTTATCATACCAATTATCCATAAAAGACCACTCTGAACAGAATACTTTTTACTCCACTTACGTACGTCAACATGTGGGTGTGCTAATTGTAAATTCTTACAATTCTTCTATTCTTACTTCATCAGATCATCATAATAGCCCACTATACAAATATGATGTTACTTTATCTCTAGTAACTTTCATATCTCCATAAATAACAACGTTATACATCAAACTCCACCTGTAGATCCAACGGCGATATTGGACAGACGCCTAGATAACGTTGCAGACGGAAAAACTCAGCTCACAGAACTGGTTGGGGCATTCATTCACCTCTTTCACACGTGAGCTAGTCCCCTGGCAACGCTCATTCACTCTGTACAGTCAGCTTGATATCCACATTTCAATCTCTTGTTATCCACATTTCAATCAGCTTATTATCCAAATTTCAGTCAGCTTGACACGTCCTTTCCACACTCACGCAACCATACACAACTTTCACATTCACTTAGTGCTATTCCCAAACACACTCGGTAATCTCCCTTATTACCCCATGTGCATCTTCAACAATCCTCCGTCATTGCCTCCTATGCACCATATGTATCTTCACTATACATATAAAATTGCATGGCGTGCACTTTAGACATTTCTCTTCTAAATGCCTACAGACAGCTGTCAGCGGGGCATGGTACCGTTACTTGCCCTCGCTCTAGTCTTCTCTCTAAGACTAGATTTAGCCTTCTTCCACGTCACGTGTATCTTTAACGGTTCCTCTATAGTCTCCACAGTCCCCATAGCCTCGACAGTATACATGATTCCTGAGCATCTGTAGTCCCCGAGCGTCAATAGTCCCAATAGCATCCATAGTCCCTATAGTTACAGCATCTATGGTCCCAACAGCATCTATAGTCCCTCAGCATCTACAGTCCCTCAGCATCATAGTATCAATATACATATATATTATCATAAATGCTATGGTCTCTATAGGCTCTATAGTCTTGCCGCTTCCAATATATGTAAATAACCCCGTATTCAAAAACACCTTGTGTTATTTTGTAGTCTAGTGGTACCCTCCTACTTTGTTTAATTTTATTGGTTATATATATATATATATAAATAATTTAATTAAAACATTATTTTTTTAAATACAGATTGATTTAAATGTACTTACTGAAATCAGTTGCCGGCCCTCAATTGTTCGCAGATGATGTGTCTCCTGGAGAGATTCCAACCAACTCAATGCACCATAGTACACATGTCAATCAGTGCCGCCAAATTGCAGCTACTGATAGTGAAGATTCGTTCAGTCAGCCACTTGCATGAACACAGAAATTGTTTTATAGAACAGCACATAAATAGAACACAGAAATGAGTTAAGAGA
This sequence comes from Salvelinus namaycush, assembly GCF_016432855.1. Taxonomy (NCBI): domain Eukaryota; kingdom Metazoa; phylum Chordata; class Actinopteri; order Salmoniformes; family Salmonidae; genus Salvelinus; species Salvelinus namaycush. The sequence goes on along the minus strand of NC_052344.1, from coordinate 2,000,407 downwards.
AAAGCAACAAAAAAAATAACATTTCCGTCACAGTCTTTTACCAAATTGGGCTATCTTCTGTATACCACTTCTTGTCACAACACAACTGATTGGCTCAAACGCATATGAAAGAAAGAAATTACACAAATGTACTTTTAACAAGGCACACCTGTTAATTGAAATGCATTCCAGGTGACTACTATATGAAGCTGGTTTTGGATACTACATGATTCCATGTGTGTTATTTCATAGTTTTGATGCCGTCACTATTATTCTGCAATGTAGAAAATAGTAAAAATAAAGTAGAACCCTTGAATGAGTAGGTGTGTCCAAACTTTTGTCGGGTACTTTTTGTGTAGATGAAATAAAAGACACTATTTGTATCAGAAGAATTCACTGTAAAAGTCATTGATTTTCCCACCAATTCTAATGAGGCCACAATTGTTAATTAATGAATGAGTCTCTGGCCTGAGAATAATCTAAATTAAACCGTGATTTCTGCTACAAGAATAACAATACATTATTTATCATGAGAATGTATTATGCATGCAGGTTCATGAATGAAATGGTCGACCACACCAGGGAATAATGTGTCTCTGCGCCATTGCCTCAACTATGAAAATATATAGACAAAATTCTGTTTATTTTCTTCCTAAAGACCCAAACAACCAATGCAATGATATAAATCAACCAAGCTTGAATAAAGCTAACATGGGAACATACAGAGTATAGCAAACATCAGGAACATCTTCCTAATATTGAGTTACACACACATTCCCCCACATCGGGGCATGGTCTATATAAGGTGTCGAAAGCTTTCTGCAGGGATGCTGGCCCATGTTGACTCCAATGTTTCCCACAGTCAAGTTGCCTGGATGTCCTTTGGGTGGTGGATCATTCTTGATACACAAGGAAAACTGTTGAGCGTAAAAAAAAACAGCAGCGTTGCAGTTCTTGACACTAACCGGTACGCCTGGCACCCACTACCATACCCCGTTCAAAGGCACTTAAATCTTTTGTCTTGCCCATTCACCCCCTGAACAGCACACATGCACAATTCATGTCTCAAGACTTAAAAATCCTTCTTTAACCTGTCTCCTCCCCTACATCTACACTGATTGAAGTGGATTTAACAAGTGACATCAATAAGGGATCATAGCTTTCACCTGGATTCAGCTGGTCAGTCTATGTCATGGAAAGAGCAGGTGTTCTTAATGTTTTGTACACTCAGTGTAACATTTAGCTGGTGAGAAGTTTCGACAACAACAAACTTAGATCACAAAGTGGTTTGTCATAACTCAGTGTACACTGTCTTTGAGACGGGCGGCATCTTATTATTTTAACAATGAACCCAGGGGAGCGAGTTCCTCCAACCCTCCAGATAAACAGAACGTTTCTGGCAGAGAGCATAGTGGGTGTAATGGTGTGTCTGCTGCTGAGGTCTCTAACAGGCAGACCCGTGGCCTCTCAACAGTCTCTTCATGAAACCAAACAGACACTATCAGGTGTCTCACCAGACTCGACCTCTACCGGGATTCGATCGTTAATGACATTTCCTTTGACACACACTCATTAAGGAGGATATCACATTTACTGAAGCTTCGATTCAGAAAGTAATATAGTGTTGTATCAGTGATTCTGTTTCATGAGTTGGAGAATACTTGCAATATCCAATGCTAAAGAAAATATGCCAAATGTGGAGAAACGAGAGATTTATTTGTTATGATAACTTGATCTATTCCTTGGTGGACTGGTTTAAGGAATGCTTAGTCTCTCTCTCTCTCTCTCTCTCTCTCTCTCTCTCTCTCTCTCTCTCTCTCTCTCTCTCTCTCTCTCTCTCTCTCTCTCACTCACTCACTCACTCACTCACTCACTCACTCACTCACTCACTCACTCACTCACTCACTCACTCACTCACTCACTCACTCATATATATCCTTTGTAAGGCCAACATTTCTTACACTTCAATACCCTGTAGTACATGAGAGTTCCAGTACATGAAAGTACCAGATACTTATCTAACTGCTTTGAAATGGATATAAATAAACAGTATAGCCCAATAAAACAAGCATTTTATGAAATAAACCAAATAAAAATGTCTCCATTTCAACAGCTAAACAATGAGTGTGAATGTCTGGAGAAGGACAATGCCCCCAAAACAGCAATACTTTTCTTGGCAATATCAAATGTTTTCTAATATCAATTACAATGGGAGCTTTGGGACTGTGGGAGAAGCAACATAAATAATTCCATTATTCCATGAATTTTGTTTGTTCTCCAGCATGTGAAGAGTAAGAGGTGGAGAAATTACTATAGAAGCTCAGTGGATAGGTGAAGGGTTATTTGTTGTTTTGCCTAGACATACACTACCGGTCAAACGTTTTAGAACACCTACTCATTCAAGGGTTTTTCTTTATTTTTACTATTTTCTACATTGTAGAATACTAGTGAAGACATCAAAACTATGAAATAACACATTGGGAATCATGTAGTAACCAAAAAAAGTTAAAAAATCAAAATATTTTATATTTGAGATTCTTCAAATAGCCACCCTTTGCCTTGATGACAGCTTTGCACACTCTTGGCATTCTCTCAATCAACTTCATGAGGTAGTCACCTGGAATTAATTTCAATTCACAGGTGTGCCTTAATTAAAAGTTAATTTGTGGAATTTCTTTCCTTAATGCGTTTGAGCCAATCAGTTGTGATGTGACAAGGTAGGGGGGTATACAGAAGATAGCCCTATTTGGTAAAAGACCAAGTACATATTATGTCATGAACAGCTCAAATAAGCAAAGAGAATCAACAGTCCATCATTACTTTAAGACATGGTCAGTCAATAAGAAACAGTTCAAGATCTTTGAAAGTTTCTTCAAGTGCAGTCGCAAAAACCATCAACCACTGACGAAACTGGCTCTCATGAGGACCGCCAAAGAAAAGTGTAACGACCCTCCCGCTCTGTCTGCCGAATTCTTTCTCTTTGCTCCTTTTCCTTAATAGGATGTCGGTGGGCGGAGCCGGGAGGGTCGTCAGCGAAATGGGACACACCTGGGCTCGGGTGTGTCCCGGGATAAATACACCTCTTCCCCATTCATTGGGGAGACCCTCTGCATGCAGACACAGATTTTGATTGTGGCAATTTTGTGGCCGTTTTTGTTTCTTTGCGTTGGCACCTTTCAACACCCCTCATCACATTTATACACGCCACCACTCACGTACACCACTGACTACACACACACACACACACACACACACCATTGTTAATTGTTTTTAGTTTACTTTAGTTAATAAATATATTTTGTTATTCCTTATCTCCACATTGTCTCCCTTTTTGTTACGAACTTTGAGCCGGTTCGTGACAAAAGGAAGACCTAGAGTTACCTCCACTGCAGAGGATACGTTCATTAGAGTTACCAGCCTCAGAAATTGCAGCCTGAATAAATGTTTCACGGAGTTCAAGTAACAGACACATATCAACTGTTCAGAGGAGATTGTGTGAATCAGGCCTTCATGGTCAAATTGCTGCAAAGAAACCACTACTAAAAGACACCAATAAGAAGAGACTTGCTTGGGCCAAGAAACACAAGCAATAACAGACCTGTGGAAATTTGTCTTTTGGTCTGATGAGTCCAATTTGGATATTTTTGGTTCCAACCACTGTTTCTTTGTGAGACGCGGTGTGGGTCAACAGATGATCTCCGCATGTTTATTCCCCACAGCTGGTTGAGAGAATGCCAGGAGTGGGCAAAGCTGTCATCAAGCCAAAGGATGGCTATTTGAAGAATCTCAAATATCTTAATTTGTTTAACAATTTTTTGTTTTTTCATTTACTACATGATTCCCAATCTGTTGTTTCATAGTTTTGATGTCTTCTATTATTCTACAATGTAGAAAATAGTAAAAAATAAAGAAAAACCCTTGAATGAGTAGGTGTTCTAAAACTTTTGAATGGTTATCAGGTATGAAGGTAAGACCCAGATGCAGACCACGTTGAATATACAATAGTTTAATGTTCCAACAGGGGCAGGCAAAAGACAGGTCAAGGCAGGCAGGGGTCAGAAAACCAGAGGTGGGGAAACAGTATCGGACCGCAGGCAGGCTCAGGCAGAGGTCGGTAATCCAGAGGGGGGCAAAGGTACAGGTTGGCAGGCAGGCTCAGGCAGGCAAGGGTCAAAACCGGTAGGGTGAGAAAGCGAGACTGGAAAAAGCAAGCGCTGAGACAAACCGCTGGTTGATTTGGACAAACAAGACAAACTGGAAACCGACAAGCAAAGAACACAGGTACATACACAAGGGATAATGGGGAAGATGGGTGACACCTGGAGGGGGGTGGAGACAATCACAAAGACAGGTGAAACAGATCAGGGTGTGACAATGGTAGTATATTTATAGAACGTCTACACCCCCTTGGATTTCTTCATATTTTATTATGTTACAAAGTGGGAAAAAATTTGATTTAATTGTAATTTTATATCAATGAGCTGCACAAATTACTTGAATGTCAAAGTGGAAGAAGATTTAAGATGAATGAAAAATAAAACACTAGTATACTGTACCTTGATTAGATAAGAATTCACTCCCCTGAGTCAATACATGTTAGAAACACCTTTGGCAGCAATTACAGCTATGAGTCTTCTAGGGTAAGTGTCATATGTGCAATATTTGCCCATTATTCTCAAAAAATTCTTCACGCTCTGTCAATGTTTTGGGGATCATTGCTAGACAGCAATTTTCAAGTCTTGCCATAGATTTTCAAGCAGATTTAAGTACAATCTGTGACTTGGCCACTTAGGAACATTCACTGTCTTCTTGGTAAGCAACTCCAGTGTACATTTGGCTTTGTGTTGTAGGTTACTGTCCTGCTGAAAGTTGAATTCCTCTCCTAGTGTCTGGTCTAAAGCACACTGAAGCAGGTTTTTGCCTGTACTTAGCTCCATCCCATTTATTTTCATCCTGAAAAACTCCCCAGTCTTTGCTGATGTCAAGCATACCCATACAATGATGCAGCCCCCACCATGCTTGAAACTAGAGCCCCACAGTGGACATTTCATAATACCCATAAAACCTAGCGATCAACCAAGAAAAATGGTTCCAATTGTTTTCAAACATTCATTTTTACCATAGGGGATTTTAAAAACACTTAAAATAAGGGCTGTGTATCATGTAGGCTTACCCAGGCGTGACGTTTTAATAACCATGTAAATCTTTCTAGGTCAAGGTGACTTTTATCAATATATTCAGCTCTATTTACTCTGATTCAAAAATGCTAATTAGCATCAAAGTAGACATCATCCAAGGCTACAAATCCCTGCAAGCTCCTGCACGTCATCTCTAGCTGACACCTTTGCTAACAGGTATTGTGTCGATTTCAAAGTTGCACAAGACAGTTCACAGAATTGTCAATTTAAAGACATGCAGCCAATGTAATAATTACTACATTTAGCTAACATTACAAAGTTCAGCTTTAATATTGCAAAAAGATTGTGGCTTCTATCAATGTAATTCTCCGCTCTCGTTGATGGTAGAAAGAGTAGACCAAGGTGCAGCGTGGAAATTGTTCATGATTTTAATTCCAAAAAACTCAAACAAAATAGAAAACGAAGACGCACAGTTCTGTCAGGCAACAGTAACTAAACAGAAAGCAAGATCCCACAACCTAATGGTGGGAAAAAGGGCTGCCTAAGTATGATCCCCAATCAGAGACAACGATAGACAGCTGCCTCTGATTGTGAACCAAACTCGGCCAAAAACAAAGAAACAGAAAACATAGAATTTCCCACCCGAGTCACACCCTGACCTAACCAAACATAGAGAATAATAAGGATCTCTAAGGTCAGGGAGTGACATCACCCATATAAACTCAGCAAAAAAAGAAACATCTCTTTTCCAGGACCCTGTCTTTCAAAGATAATTAGTAAAAATCCAAATAACTTCACAGATATTCATTGTAAAGGGTTTAAACACTGTTTCCCATGCTTGTTCAATGAACCATAAACAACTAATGAACATGAACCTGTGGAACGGTCGTTGAGACACTAACAGCTTACAGACGTTAGGCAATTAAGGTCACAGTTATGAAAACTTAGGACACTAAAGAGGCCATTCTACTGACTCTGGAAAAACACCAAAAGAAAGATGCCCAGGGTCCCTGCTCATCTGCGTGAACGTGCCTTAGGCATGCTGCAAGGAGGCATGAGGACTGCAGATGTGACCAGGGCAATAAATTGCAATGTCAGTACTGTGAGACTCCTAAGACATTGCTACAGGGAGACAGGACGGACAGCTGATCGTCCTCGTGGTGGCAGACCACTTGTAACAACACTTGCACAGGATCGGTACATCCGAACATCATACCTGCGGGACAGGTACAGGATGGCAACAGCAACTAACCGAGTTACACCAGGAACACACAATCCCTCCATCAGTGCTCAGACTGTCCGCAATAGGCTGAGAGAGGCTGGACTGAGGGCTTGTAGGCCTGTTGTAAGGCAGTTCCTCACCAGACATCACCGGCAACAACGTCGCCTAGGGGCACAAGCCCACCGTCACTGGACCAGACAGGACTGTCAAAAAGGGCTCTTCAACTGACGAGTCGCGTTCTTGTCTCACCAGGTGTGATGATCTGATTCGCGTTTATCGTCGAAGGAATGAGCGTTACACTGAGGCCTGTACTCTGGAGAGGGATCAATGGAGGTGGAGGGTCCGTCATGGTCTGGGGCGGTGTGTCACAGCATCATCGGACTGAGCTTGATGTCATTGCTGGCAATCTCAACACTGTACGTTACAGGAAAGACATCCTCTTCCGTCATGTGGTACCCTTCCTGCAGGCTCATCCTGACATGATCCTGACATGATACTTGTAATTCTTCAGCCATTCCTGAACCTGCGATAAAAAACAAGCTACATACGGACAGTACCAAAACAAATTATTGTCACTGATCCCCCCGGTACTGCTGCTCATTCCGTTCACCTGCTCCGGAGGTCTACGTCACCGGCCTTCTAGATGTCACTGAACTGGATTCATCACCACCAACACCAGACTGACTTGTCTCGTTATGCACACCTGGATCACATTCCCCCTGATTAGTATGTACAGTGGGGAGAACAAGTATTTGATACACTGCCGATTTTGCAGGTTTTCCTACTTACAAAGCATGTAGAGATCTGTAATTTTTATCATAGCCACACTTAAACTGTGAGAGACGGAATCTAAAACAAAAATCCAGAAAATCACATTGTATGATTTTTAAGTAATTCATTTGCATTTTATTGCATGACATAAGTATTTGATCACCTACCAACCAGTAAGAATTCCGGCTCTCACAGACCTGTTAGTTTTTCTTTAAGAAGCCCTCCTGTTATCCACTCATTACCTGTATTAACTGCACCTGTTTGAACTCGTTACCTGTAGAAAAGACTCCTCAGGCCAGTGGTGCCTGATCCCCTCGCTGAGGCTGGACCCAGTGACGCCCCGCCTCTTCCTCTGGACATTAAGGGAGGTCTGGCATACTCGATCCGTGAAGTTCTGGATTCAAGGCGTCGGGTGGGGCGTCTCCAGTACCTCATCAACTGGGAGGGGTACAGCCCAGAGGAGCGGTGCTGGGTTCTTTCAGTGGACATCCAGGATGCCTCGCTGAACAGGGATTTTCCTGTCCAATCCGCACTGCGTCCCTCTGGTCGTCCCCGAGGCCGGTGTCATCCAGCTGCTGGTGAAGCCCGTTGAGGGTTACTGTCATGGATCCCACCGGTACTGCTGCTCCAGCTCCGGAGGTCTCTGTCACCGGTCTTCTAGGCATCACTGTACTGGATTCATTAGCACCAACCCCGGACTGTCTTGTCTCATTACACACACCTGGTTCCCATTCCCCCCTGATTAGTAAATATATATATATATATATATATATATATATATATATATATATATATATATATACACATACACACACACACACACACACACACACACACACACACACACACACACACACACACACAAGCAAATAGATGAACTGGGATATGACTAAAGATAGACAGGTATTTTCTTTTTGTGGTAGCAAGAGCTTATGTATTTTTGATAACATTCCTTTTAAAATGTATTGTAGTGAGAATGAATTTATTTTGGGATATGAATACAGAGTATGTCCACTTCACCATCAGACCATTTTCTTGGTAAACTACATGGTCATGTAAAAGTTGTATTTTTTTGTGATCCAATATGTAATATTGCACGACATTTGTTTTAATCCAGAGAGTTTAGAAAAACATCTATATCTTCTATGAGCCTCTGGAGGGATCAAAGTTGTGGATTTAAAAGAAAACATGAATCATCAGCGTGCAATGACACCTTTTGTTTTTAAGCCCTGGATTTCAAGACCCCTTGATAATATTGTTGAATCTGATTTTAGTGGCTAACACTTCAATGGCCATAATAAATTATACAGTTAAAGTCGTAAGTTTACATACACTTAGGTTGAATTTTTTTTTCTTGAATTTGCAGACGTGTTGCTGTGCGTTTTGTTGCTGTGCGTTTTGTTGCCAACTTTACTTTGCTAGCTGACAACTTTACGTTTTTTTTTCTTTTTAATTACCGTTTATATTTTTAGTTTTTCCATCGCAACTTTTTTCCCTCATTCAACTTTTTCACTCCGGACGCTTTATCTGGACATGGTTCGTCAGCACCTTCAACAGCCGAAGCTAAGTAGTAACATTAACATGATGTCTTCTAATTGCAGTCGCTGTACTCATAATATACAGGAGAACGATCGCCTTACGGCGAGGATAGCTGTGCTGCAAGCCCAGCTTCAGACGCAATCGTTAGGCAAGGGTAATTTCAGTGTAGGAAAGGATGAAACAGCGTCTGTGCCACCAGTAAGTACAGATACTAACGTTAGTATAAACCCCCCCGCACAGTCCCCGCAGCCGGACAACTTTCTCATGGCTTCTGGAGGGAAATGCTGTTGGAATGCTCAACTGGTGTCGCTCATTCAGCCGACAGAAACTTTAAACCGGTTTTCCCCATTATGTAGCGAGTCGGAGTCTGAGGCTGAGTCTTCTCTTGTCTCTACTCCTCCCGCTACGGGGTCTGAGACGCCGAAGGCTCCAACCATTAGCTCTGACAAATTGAAAACCCTAGTCATTGGCGACTCCATTACCCGCAGTATTAGACTTAAAACGAATCACCCAGCGATCATACACTGTTTACCAGGGGGCAGGGCTACCGACGTTAAGGCTAATCTAAAGATGGTGCTGGCTAAAGCTAAATCTGGCGAGTGTAGAGAGTATAGAGATATTGTTATCCACGTCGGCACCAACGATGTTAGGATGAAACAGTCAGAGGTCACCAAGTGCAACATAGCTTCAGCGTGTAAATCAGCTAGAAAGATGTGTCGGCATCGAGTAATTGTCTCTGGCCCCCTCCCAGTTAGGGGGAGTGACGAGCTCTACAGCAAAGTCTCACAACTCAATCGCTGGTTGAAAACTGTTTTCTGCCCCTCCCAAAAGATAGAATTTGTAGATAATTGGCCCTCTTTCTGGGACTCAACCACAAACAGGACCAAGCCTGACCTGCTGAGGAGTGACGGACTCCATCCTAGCTGGAGGGGTGCTCTCATCTTATCTACTAACATAGATAGGGCTCTAACTCCTCTAGCTCCACAATGAAATAGGGTGCAGGCCAGGCAGCAGGCTGTTAGCCAACCTGCCAGCTTAGTGGAGTCTGCCAATAGCACAGTCAGTGTAGTCAGCTCAGCCATCCCCATTGAGACTGTGTCTGTGCCTCGACCTAGGTTGGGCAAAACTAAACATGGCGGTGTTCGCCTTAGCAATCTCATTAGGATAAAGACCTCCTCCATTCCTGCCATTATTGAAAGAGATCGTGATACCTCACATCTCAAAATAGGGTTACTTAATGTTAGATCCCTCACTTCAAAGGTTATATCCTTCCTGTTTGGCCCTGTCCGGGGGTATCTTCGGATGGGGCCACAGTGTCTCCTGACCGCTCCTGTCTCAGCCTCCAGTATTTATGCTGCAGTAGTTTATGTGTCGGGGGGCTAGGGTCAGTTGGTTATACCTGGAGTACTTCTCCTGTCTTATCCAGTGTCCTGTGTGAATTTAAGTATGCTCTCTCTAATTCTCTCGTTCTCTCTTTCTTTCTCTCTCTCTGAGAACCTGAGCCCTAGGACCATACGTCACGGCAAACCAGGCATGATGACTCCTTGCTGTCCCCAGTCCACCTGGCCTTGCTGCTGTTCCAGTTTCAACTGCTCTGCCTGCGGTTATGGAACCCCTACCTGTCCCAGACCTGCTGCTTTCAACTCTTAATGATCGGCTATGAAAAGCCAACTGACTTTTATTCCTGATTATTATTTGACCATGCTTGTCATTTATGAACATTTTGAAAATCTTGGCTCTCTCTAATTCTCTCTTTCTTTCTCTCTCTCGGAGGACCTGAGCCCTAGGACCATACGTCAGGACTACCGGGCATGATGACTCCTTGCTGTCCCCAGTCCGCCTGGCCTTGCTGCTATTCCAGTTTCAACTGTTCTGCCTGCGGTTACGGAACCCCTACCTGTCCCAGACCTGCTGTTTTCAACTCTTAATGATCGGCTATGAAAAGCCAACTGACATTTATTCCTGATTATTATTTGACCATGCTTGTCATTTATGAACATTTTGAAAATCTTGGCTCTCTCTAATTTTCTCCTTCTCTCTTTCTTTCTCTCTCTCGGAGGACCTGAGCCCTAGGACCATACGTCAGGACTACCGGGCATGATGACTCCTTGCTGTCCCCAGTCCGCCTGGCCTTGCTGCTATTCCAGTTTCAACTGTTCTGCCTGCGGTTATGGAACCGCCACCTGTCCCAGACCTGCTGTTTTCAACTCTTAATGATCGGCTATGAAAAGCCAACTGAAAATTATTCATGATTATTATTTGACCATGCTTGTCACTTATGAACATTTTGAACATCTTGGCATAGTTCTGTTATAATCTCCACCCGGCACAGCCAGAAGAGGACTGGCCACCCCTCATAGCCTGGTTCCTCTCTAGGTTTCTTCCTAGGTTTTGGCCTTTCTAGGGAGTTTTTCCTAGCCACCGTGCTTCTACACCTGCATTGCTTGCTGTTTGGGGTTTTAGGCTGGGTTTCTGTACAGCACTTCGAGATATTAGCTGATGTACGAAGGGCTATATAAAATAAACTTGATTGATTGATTGATTGAAGTCATTAAAACTTGTTTTTCAACCACCACAAATTTCTTGGTAACAAACTATAGTTTGGCAAGTCGGTTAGGACATCTACTTTGTGCATGACACAAGTCATTTTTTCAACAATTGTTTACAGACAGATTATTTCACTGTATCACAATTCCAGTGGGTCAGAAGTTTACATGCACTAAATTGACTGGGTCTTTAAACTGCTTGGAAAATTCCAGAAAATGATGTCATGGCTTTAGAAGCTTCTGATAGGCTAATTGACATCATTTGAGTCAATTGGAGGTGTACAGGTGGATGTATTTCAAGGCCTACCTTCAAACTCAGTGCCTATTTGCTTGACATCATGGGAAAATCTAAAGAAATCAGCCGAGACTTCAGAAAGAAAATTGTAGACCTCCACAAGTCTGGTTCATCCTTGGGAGCAATTTCCAAATGCCTGAAGGTACCACGTTCATCTGTACAAACAATAGTACGCAAGTATAAACACCATGGGACCACACAGCCGTCATACCGCTGTGGAAGGAGACACGTTCTGTCTCCTAGAGATTAATGTAATTTTGTGCGAAAAGTGCAAATCAATCCGAGAACAGCAGCAAAGGACCTTGTGAAGTAGCTGGAGGAAACAGTTACAAAAGTATCTATATCCACAGTAAAACGAGTCCTATATCGACATAACCTGAAAGGCCGCTCAGCAAGGAAAAAGACACTGCTCCAAAACCTCCATTAAAAAAGCCAGACTACGGTTTGCAACTGCACATGGGGACAAAGATCGTACTTTTTGGAGAAATGTCCTCTGGTCTGATGAAACAAAAATATAACTTTTTGGCCATATTGACCATTGTTATGTTTGGAGGAAAAAGGGGGAATTTCGCAAGCCGAAGAACCTCATCCCAACCATGAAGCACGGGGGTGGCAGCATCATGTTGTGGGGGTGCTTTGCTGCAGGAGGGACTGGTGCACTTCACAAAATAGATGGCCGCATTAGGCAGGAAAATTAAGTGGATATATTGAAGCAACATCTCAAGACATCAGTCAGGAAGTTAAAGCTTGGAAGAGAATGGGTCTTCCAAATGGACAATGACCCCAAACATACTTCCAAAGTTGTGGCAAAATGGCTTAAGGACAACAACGTCAAGGTATTGGAGTGGCCATCACAAAGCCCTGACCTCAAACCTATGGAACATTTGTGGGCAGAACTGAAAAAGCGTGTGCGAGCAAGGAGGCCTACAAACCTGACTCCGTTACACCAAGCTCTGTCAAGAGGAATGGGCTAAAATTCACCCAACTGATTTTGGGAAGCTTGTGGAAGGCTACCCGAAACGTTTGACCCAAGTGAAACAATTTAAAGGCAGTGCTACCAAATACAAATTGAGTGTATGTAAACTTCTGACCAATTGGGAATGTGATGAAATAAAAGTTGAAATAAACCATTCTCTCTACTAATATTCTGACATTTCACATTCTTAAAATAAAGTGGTTATCCTAACTGACCTAAGACAGGGAATTTTTTACTGCGAATTAAAACTTAGTTTAAATGTATTTGGCTAAGGTGTATGTAAACTTCCGACTTCAACTGTATGTCAAAAGTGAACAACCCTGTTTTACTCTTCTTGACAGTTTAATACTTTCAGAATTAGACATTTACATACATAACTTTAACCCATTGTAGAACAGATTCTACAACATTTTAACATTCCAGTCATTTATGTATAAATTCCAGTTGTACTTCATCAAAATCCTTTTTAAAGTCAGCTATGAATACCAGGCCTGGTTTCCTAGATTTCTCATTGTTCTATTGTTTCCAGTTCTTGTCTTAAATTATCTCCATTGTATAGTCCATGTAAAAAAAACCTGTCTGACTAGAATTAATAATATCTCACAATTCTATTTATTTCTATGTGGTATGCATTTTGCTTGAATATTTGCTTCACAACACTCAAGTTTAAGGGGCCTCCAACTTTTTTTAATGGACTGGATCTTTATGTTTACCACCTGGGTCCTTTTTCAGTAATAGTGAAATCAGACCTTATTTTTGAGTATCTGATAATCTACCATTTTCATAGGAGTGTTCAAAACAATGTTAATCATGGTCTTCTGAGTACATAAAAAAAGGTTTGATATACCTCACCTGGAGTTTTCCCGGACTTCAAGGCTTTAATTGCATCAAGAAGTTCCTCGTCTGCGATTTGGGCTTCACATGAGTCTTTCTGTACAGCTGTTAATTTTACATTAACGCTAGAAATCCTTACAATTAACATTGTTCAAGCATAGCTCCACTAAAGTACTTTGCTTCCTCTTTCAAAATATAATTTGCTGAATCAGTCAATTGTAACAAATTTCAATAAAATATTTTAGGTAGCATGTTTATGTTGAATATTAGAAAAGACTTTAGTGCATTTTCCCCCGTGTTCCGTCCAGTTTGCTTTATATTTGATGCTTGATCTTTCTTAAGTTCCTCCAAATCTTTTTACTTAATTCTAATTTATTCTCTACCTCTATGGTACAGTTTGTATTGCTATCTATCAGTCCCTCTATTTCCTTTGTTAATATGAACTCTTTTGACCTAAATTGCTTTTGTTTAATAGATGAGTTTGGAATTGCATGACATCTAAAGGTACATTTAAGTGTCCCATAAAATAAGGGGATCTGCTGAACCTACACTATATGTACAAAAGAATCTGGACACCCCTTCAAATTAGTGGATTTGGCTAGTTCAGCCACACCCGTTGCTGACAGGTGTATAAAGTCGAGCACACAGCCATGCAATCTCCATAGGAAAATATTGGCAGTAGAACGGCCTTACTGGAGAGCTAAGTGACTTTCAATGTGGCACCATCATAGGACGCCACCTTTCCAACAAGTCAGTTTGTCAAATTTCTGCCCTGCTAGAGCTGCCCCGGTCAACTAAGTGTTGTTATTGTGAAGTGTAAACGTCTAGCAGCAACAACTCCTCAGCCGCGAAGTGGTAGGCTACATAAGCTCACAGAACATGACCACCGAGTGCTGAAGTACGTAGCGAGTAAAAATTGTCTGTCCTCGGTTGCAACACTCATTACCGAGCTCCAAACTCCCTCTGGAAGCAAAATCAGCACAATAACTGTTCGCTGGGAGTTCCCATGGCCCAGCAGCCACACACAAGCCTAAGATCATCATGCACAATGCCAAGTTTCGGCTGGAGTGGAGTAAAGCTTGCTGCAATTGGACTCTGGAGCAGTGGAAAAAATCTCTGGAGTGATGAATCACACTTCACCATCTGGCAGTCTGACGAACTAATCTGGGTTTGGCGGACGGCAGCCCCAACGCATATACCAACTGTAAAGTTTGGTGGAGGAGGAATAATGGTCTCGGGCTGTTTTCCATGGTTCGGGCTAGGTCCCTTAGTTCGAGTGAATTGAAGTCTTAACGCTACAGCATACAATGACATTCTAGACAATTCTGTGCTTCCAACTTCAAATCAAATTTTATTTGTCACACATACACATGGTTAGCAGATGTTAATGCGAGTGTGGCGAAATTATTGTGCTTCTAGTTCCGACAATGCAGTAATAACCAACGAGTAATCTAACCTAACAATTCCACAATTATTACCTTATACACGCAAGTGTAAGGGGATAAAGAATATGTACATAAAGATATATGAATGAGTGATGGAACAGAACGGCATAGGCAAGATGCAGTAGATGGTTTCGAGTCCTCCCGACTGTATGTAATAAAACCTAAGATTACCTGGGGTACCAATGTAAGAAATAACACGTAAAAAAACAAAATACTGCATAGTTTCCTAGGAACGCGAAGCGAGGCGGCCATCTCTGTCAGTTTGGGGAAGGCCCTTTCCTGTTTCAGCATGACAATGCCCCTGCTCACAAAGCGAGGTCCATATGGAAATGGTTTGTCAAGATCAGTGTGGAAGAACTTGACTGGCCTGACCTCAACCCCATCGAACACCTTTGGGGTGAATTGGAACACAGACGGCGAACCAGGCCTAATCGCCCAACATCAGTGCCCGACCTCACTAATGCTCTTGCAGCTGAATGGAAGCAAGTCCCCGCAGCAATGTTCCTACATCTAGTGGAAAGCCTTCACAGAATAGTGGAGGGTGTTTGGCTGAAAAGGGGAGACCAACTCCATATTAATGCCTATGATTTTTGTGATGAGATGTTTGATGAGCAGGTGTCCACATGCTTTGGTCATGTAGTGTATGTTCAATGTCTTATTTGTTATTGTTACCCATTTACCAATCACTGGCCTTCATTATGAGGCTATTGAAAAGCTCCCTGGTCTTGGTCTTTGTAGTTGAATCTGTGATTGAAATTCAATACTTGACTGTATGGGGGACAAAGGAAGGGGTAGTCGTTCAAAAATCACGTCAACCCCAATTATTTCACACAGAGTGAGTCCATATAACATATTGTGTGATTTGTTACGCCAAATTATACTTCTGAACTAATTTAGGCTTGCCTAAACAGAGGTGGTGAATACTTATGCAATGACTATATTTTAGTTAGTAAATGTACTGTATATTAATTAGTAAAAATGTGTAGAATGTTGTTTTCCCTTTGACATTGAGTATTTTGTGTAGATGAATGACAAAAAATTACAATTAAATCTATTTCAATCCCACTTTATAATGCAACAAACATTTTAAAAGTTCAAGAGGGTGTAGACTTACTATAGGCAGTGTACCCTATCTCTGTGATATAGCTATCTCTATGGTACACTCACACCAAGGCCAAGCGTTCAAAGCATTTTGCAGAGAACCGACTACATGCAGCCCATTGTGATGAGCTCTTTTCTAAGCTGGCTATGTATTCATTCAGGACAGGCTCTCCATAGCATTCATCCTAAACCTATAGAATAATTTCACCACTCCGTTTTTGTAAAGCCACTGGGATTTGTCCGCTTTTCAGTTTTTCTTTCTCAGCATAACAGAAAAAAAACCTAGCGTTTAGTCGTGGCAATATGTTTAGCTGTAGACCTTGGGGCTGGTAGTGACGGCTCTCTCTGTAGGATCCATTAGGAGTGACAGATGGAAGGAGGCTTGGAAGCTGTGTCTCTAGATCCACTTTAAAAAGGATTTCTCAAGGTCCCCCTGACCTTCCATTCCGTTTCAAGTGGCAAGACTGTTTAGGGAGAGGAATATGAGCGGTATGACCAGTGAGGGGGTGTGGCGGCCAAGTGAAATAAAAACGATCAAAATTATAATAAACAAAAGCTATAATATGCTGTACATATTAACAACTGCAACAGTGTTGTTGGGGTGGGGACAGAGTACAAGTATGTTGGGGGAAATGTCCATAGGGGGAGCAGCATGTAATGTAAGTGACCATTGATGAGGTGTGGAGGGAATATGTCCATATGGGGAGTAGAGGGGGAGGGTGGATTATGTAGCTGACTAGTGGTGGCTAGTCAGCAGCCTGATGGTCTGAGGGAAGAAACTATTGGCCAGCCTTCAAGTTTTTGCCACGACGCTCCTGTATTTCCCGTGTCTGAGGGATTGAAGTGGGGAGAACAGGGCATGGCTTGGGTGGCTGGGGTCCCTGATGATCTTTTTGGACGTCCTGCGACACCTGGTGTTGTAGGTGTCCTGTAGGGCAGTTAGTGTTCACCCAATGGTGCGTTCGGCTGCACGTATCGTCCTCTGAACCGCCTTGAGGTCTGCGGTGATGGAGTTGCCGTGCCAGGCTGTGCTGCAGTCCCGTTTGGCTCATTTGGTAGAGCATGGTGCTTGCCACGCCAGAGTTGTGAGTTTGATTCCAACGGGGGACCAGTACAAATATGTACGCACTCACTACTGTAAGTTGCTCTGGATAAGAGTGTCTGCTAAAATGTAAATGCAGCCAGACAGTATGCTCTCTGATGCTCCTGTAGAACACTGTGAGGGCTCTCGGGGACAGGCCAAATTTCTTCAGCATCCTGAGATTGAAGAGTCGCGGTCGTGCCTTCTTCACCACCTTAGCTTCTCTGAAATGTGTACGCCGAGGAATTTGAAGTTATTGATCGTCTCCACTGCGGCCCCGTTGACTAGGATGGGGGCGTTTTCAACCTGGTTCCTCCTGAAGTCCACAATCAGCTTTTTTGTTTTGCTAACATTGAGGGAGAGGTTGTTGAACTGGCAACACACAGTCAGGGTGCCTACCTTTTCCCTGTAGGATGTCTCGTCGTTGTTTTTAAAAAACGTTAAAAAAAAACATTTTTATTATCGAATATTCGAAACAAACAATACACTTGCAGTGAAGCCGCTCAACAACTACGGTTGAAGTCGGAAGTTTACATAAACCTTAGCCAAATACATTTAAACTCAGTTTTTCACAATTACTGACATTTAATCCTAGGAAAAAATCCCTGTTTTAGGTCAGTTAGGGTCACCACTTTATTTTAAGAATGTGAAATGTCAGAATAATAGCAGAGAGAATGATTTATTTCAACTTCTATTTCTTTCATCACATTCCCAGCGGGTCAGAAGTTTACATACACTCAACTAGTAGTTAGTAGCATTGCCTTTAAATTGTTTAACTTGGGTCAAACGTTTCGGGTAGCCTTCCACAAGCTTCCCACAATAAGTTGGGTGAATTTTGGCCAATTCCTCCTGACAGAGCTGGTGTTACCGGGTCAGGTTTATCAAATCAAATTTTATTTGTCACATACACATGGTTAGCAGATGTTAATGCGAGTGTAGCGAAATGCTTGTGCTTCTAGTTCCGACAATGCAGTAATAACCAACGAGTAATCTAACCTAACAATTCCCCAATTACTACCTTATGCACACAAGTGTAACGGGATAAAGAATATGTACATAAAGATATATGAATGATTGATGGTACAGAACTGCACAGGGAGATGTAGTAGATGGTATAGAGTACAGTATATACATATGAGATGAGTAATGTAGGGTATATAAACATAAAGTGGCATAGTTTAAAGTGGCTAGTGATACATGTATTACATAAAGATGGCAAGATGCAGTAGATGATATAGAGTACAGTATATACATATACATATGAGATGAGTAATGTAGGGTATGTAAACATTATATTAAGTGGCATTGTTTAAAGTGGCTAGTGATACATTTTTACATACATTTCCATCAATTCCCATTATTAAAGTGGCTGGAGTTGAGTCAGTATGTTGGCAGCAGGCACTAAATATTAGTGGTGGCTGTTTAACAGTCTGATGGCCTTGAGATAGAAGCTGTTTTTCAGTCTCTCGGTCCCTGCTTTGATGCACCTGTACTGACCTCGCCTTCTGGATGATAGCGGGGTGAACAGGCAGTGGCTCGGGTGGTCGTTGTCCTTGATGATCTTTATGGCCTTCCTGTGACATCGGCTGGTGTAGGTGTCCTGGAGGGCAGGTAGTTTGCCCCCGGTGATGCGTTGTGCAGACCTCACTACCCTCTGGAGAGCCTTACGGTTGTGGGCGGAGCAGTTGCCGTACCAGGCGGTGATACAGCCTGGTAGGTCTCCTTGTAGGTCTCCTTGCTAGCACATGCTTTTTCAGTTCTGCCTACAAATGTTCTATGGGATTGAGGTCAGGGCTTTGTGATGGCCACTCCAATACCTTGACTTTGTTGTCCTTTAAGCCATTTTGCTACAACTTTGGAAGTATGCTTGGGGTCATTGTCCATTTGGAAAACCCATTTGCGACCAAGCTTAAACTTCCTGACTGATGTCTTGAGATGTTGCTTCAATATATCCACATCCTGTTCTTTCCTTCAATGCCATCTATTTTGTGAAGTGCACCAGTCCCTCCTGCAGCAAAGCACCGCCACAACATGATGCTGCCACCCCCGTGCTTCATGGTTGGGATGGTGTTCTTCGGCTTGCAAGCCTCGTCATTTTTCCTCCAAACATAACAATGGTCATTATGGCCAAACAGTTCTATTTTTGTTTCATCAGACTAGAGGACATTTCTCCAAAAAGTACAATCTTTGTCCCCATGTGCAGTTGCAAACCGTAGTCTGGCTTTTTTATGGTGGTTTTAGAGCAGTGGCTTTTTCCTTGCTGAGCCCCTTTCTGGTTAAGTAGATATAGGATTAAGTAGATACAGAACGTGTCTCCTTCCTGAGCGGTATGACGGCTGTGTGGTACCATGGTGTTTATACTTGCGTACTATTGTTTGTACAGATGAAAGTGGTACCTACAGGCATTTGGAAATTGCTCCCAAGGATGAACCAGGCTTGTGGAGATCTACAATTTTTTTTCTGAAGTCTTGGCTGATTTCTTTTGATTTTCCCATGATGTCAAGCAGAGGCACTGAGTTTGAAGGTAGAACTTGAAATACATCCACAGGTACACCTCCAATTGACTCAAATTGTGTCAATTAGACTATCAGAAGTCATTACATAATTTTCTGGAATTTTCCAAGCTGTTTAAAGGTACAGTCAACTTAGTGCATGTGAACTTCTGACCCATTGGAATTGTGATAAAGTGAATTATAAGTTAAAATAATTGGTCTGTAAACACTTGTTGGAAAAATTACTTATGTCATGCACAAAGTAGATGTCCTAACCGACTTGCCAAAACTATAGTTTGTTAACAAGACATTTGTGGAGTTGTTGAAAAACTAGTTTTAATGACTTCAACCTAAGTGTATTTAAACTTCCGACTTCAACTGTACATCATACCAGTCATCCAACAGATTCCCATTCGGAGCGAAACACATAAGCATCCAGGGTCAATGCCCTGCTCAAGGGCACATTGACCAATCTACCAGCAGGCCAAAATAACGTGAACCCGATCCCTCCAAGATCTCTCCACAGTTCCACAATAGCTGTCCCTCAACCATTCGAGACCCCTCTCACTGTCCACCCCCCAAGAAGAAAAATAAAAAATAAAATTAATTCCATTCCCCACCCCCAAGAACCAACAACCAAGAGAATGAACTAAAGAGAAAAAAGGAAAAGACAGAAGAAAACAGCAAACAATAATGCAAAAAAATAAATCAAAATCATAAAATTAAAACAAAGGACATCAAGGACAACTAAAATCATAACAGTAATGCCAGCTGTATATGTTTGTGTGCATATCTGTCAATATTACATGTATGTGTGTGTTCTTGTATGTGTTTATTTGAATGACAGTGTGTGTACAGTATATGCATGTGTACAAACATCTGCACGGCATCAGCCTCAGAAAAACCGGCATTAGTTGTATAAACACAACGTCTCATCGTTGTTGGTAATCAGGATTACCACTATGTCATCAGCGAACTTGATTATGGAGTTGGGACTGTGTGAGGCCACGCAGTCGTGGGTATACAGGGAATACAGGAGGGGACTGAGGACGCACCCTTGTGGGGCACCCATTTTGAGAATCATTGTCAAGGAGGTACCTTCCCCACCTGGGGGCAGCCCGTCAGGAAGTCCAGGACCCAGTTGCATAGAGAGGAGTTCAGACCCAGGGCCGTGAGCTTATAGGGCACTATGGTATTGAAGGCTGTAGTCTATGAACAGCATCCTCACATGTGTAATCCTTTTTTCCAGGTGGGTGAGGGCAGTGTGCAGTGCAATGGTGATTGCGTCGTCCATGGATCTGTCAGGGCGGTAGGCAAATTGGAGAGGGTCGAGTGTGTCGGGGAGTGAGGAGGTGATACGGTCTTTAACTAGCCTCGAAGCACTTCATGATGACAAAAGTGAGTGCTACTGGTTGGTAGTCATTCAGTTCAGTTACTTTCCCTTTCTTAGGCACATGGATGATACGGCTAGGGATGGAGTCATGTTCAGATTTGCCGAAAGGAGGACGGGAGAAGGCCTTATACCCGTGTCGAAAAGGATTGTAGCAGTTGTCAAGAAAAGTGAACTGTAAGAGTGTCATGGAATGCTTGATAGACCCCTGTGTTGCCTAGGGTGTCACGCCCTGACCATAGTAAGCTGTTTTATATCTGTGTTGGTTGGGGCGTGATAGTGACTTGGGTGGGTCATCTAGGTGATATTGTATTTCTATGGTGGCCTGATATGGTTCCCAATCAGAGGCAGCTGTTTATCGTTGTCTCTGATCAGGGATCATATTTAGGTAGCCATTTCCTCATTTGTGTTTGTGGGATCTTGTCTATGTTTAGTTGCCTGTCAGCGCTAGTTGTATAGCTTCACGTTTCGTTTGGTTGTTCGTTTTTGTTCGGCATTCATTTAGTAAAGAATAATGTACGCCTACCACGCTGCACCTTGGTCCATTCCTTACGACGATCGTGACATAGGGTCTGGTTTTCGAGACTAGTCTACATGTCTGTTTTCACCCTTGCACCCCCTACCCCACCCCTTTCTCTCTCTCTCTCTACGCAATAAAAGGGAGTTGAACAATGTGGTGGTAAAGTTCAAATCTTAGGAGAATTAACAACTTTACAAATGTAAGATTAAAAAAATGAAGTGTGAGTTGATCCAAAAGCCAAGGTGAGGGAGTGCAAAGGAATCTACTCTAATATCACATCCAAACGTTGATCAGCAAGAGTACCCTAAAAAGCATCTGGCTCTATGTTGATTATGTTGGTAACCTCTCTGGGTTGGTAGGGTAGAGTCGGGTTTGTTGAGCCATTTTGGGTGGGTCTCCCCTACCAACCCAAAATATTTTGGGCGTTATTGCTATTAGCCCATACAAATGCATTGAATAATAGATAGTCCCCTTAAAATTAAGTTTGATCTATAGAGTCTGTCCTATATGTGAGAGATATAAGAAAGATCAAGAATTTTTACATGTACTTATTTTTTGGCACTAAACAGTCTACGCCCTCTCTAAGCCGGTGGAGGTTCTACTAAGCTGTTTGGAATTGTTTTAAGAAGGTCATACCAATATCTTTGATTTTGAAGTATAAAAAAGCACACAAAAAGAGCTCTGTCATCATTCACCACATATGAGGAAGTGGATAAACGCATATATCTCAAAAAAATATCTCTAGTTTAAACTGACAGATTTCCTCGGGGGTGCGGACATCGGCCTTAGGGGGTTAACAATGGCCAGGCCCTGGTGTTACCAAATATCACAGTGATAGTTGTAGTAGGATGGCCCTTGTGGGAGAAGATCAGTGCCATCACAGATATGCCCATCCCCCAGATTGTGGCTGAAGTCAGGACCTTCTTAGGCATGGCCACATTTGTGAGTAAATTCCTCCCACAGATTTCAGATACAACCAAATCACGAAGAGACTTACTAGCTAAAGAGAATGACTGGTCATGGGGTCACATGCAACAGGTGGCGTCTGACAAAATCAAAGGAGTGCTGGCCTAGTATCGTCCCCCTGCTAAGACAAAGGTATCAGCAGATGCAACATCTTTTGGGCTAGGTACGGTCCTCACACAAATGCAGGACAACATGGAGTGGTATCCAATAGCATACATCTCACAAAGCTTATCTGACATGGAGCAAAGGTATGCACACGTGGAGAAGGAGGCATTGGCTATCACATGGGCATGTGAAAGGCTCAGCCAATACCTTACTGGCCTGCAGTTTACATTAGAGACTGACCACAAACCACTGTTGGCTCTGTTATGGACAAAAGCGCTGGTCGACTTGCCACTGCACTTCTGCCTAAGGTTGCTGAGGTTCACCTACAAGATGGTGTATGCGCCAGGGAAGGCACTGATCACAGCAGACGCTCTCTCCAGGGCCCCAATTAAACGTTCATTAACAGAGGAGGAGCAATGTCTAGAGGGTGAGGTACAGGTGTCCATTAATGCATTAAGAGACAGCCTACCTGCATCTCAGAGCAAACTGGAGCAGATTGCAGAGGACCAACAGCGAGACCCCATCCGCCAACAGATAGTATGGCCCAGGCAGGAGGAACTGCCTCAGCTGCTGTAGCCCTATTGGGTGCACCAAAGTGACTTCCACTGCAAAGGAGACCTTCTCATGAAAGGACAACGGATAGTGATCCCAGAGACTCTACAACCAGAAATGCTAGACAGAGTGCATGATGGACACATGGGGATAACCAAATGCAGACTGAGGGCTCAACAGTCAGTGTGGTGGCTTGGTCTGAGTACTCAGCTTGCCAAGCTGGTGGCCCAGTGTGAGGGTGGGTGCAAAATGTCAACCTTGTCATCCTGAACCAATGATACCAACGGAGCTGCCAAAACAGCCATTGCAAAAGGTAGGGGCAGATATGTTCTATTGGAAAAACGACACATCTGCTAGTGGTAGATTACTATTCAAGATGCGTTGAAATAACAAAAACACCCATAACAACATCAGCTGGTGTTATCAATGGATTAAATAAAAAAAAATCCAGGCAAGGGGTCGCTGAGGTCCTGGTTACAGATAACGCTCCCCAGTTCTCCGCGAGCTCCTTTTCTGTTTTCGCCACAGAATATGACTTCATACATGTGACGAGTAGCCCCTACCATGCACAGAGTAATGGTGAGGCAGAGAGAGCTGTGAAAACAGTCAAGGGACTGCTGAAAAAGAACAAGGATTCGTACAGGTCTCTGTTAGCTTAGAGTTACACCACTGCATCATGGGCCGTCGCCTGCCGAGCTCCTGATGGCTAGGAGGCTGCGCTCCCCATTGCCTGTCTCGCCGGCACAGCTCAATCCCTGATGGCCTAACAGGAAGGCCTTCGCTGAGAGGGACAAACGGCTGAAACAACACAAACTGGAGACTTTAAACTGAGACACCGTGCTACGGAAAGGCCTGAGCTGACAGATGATCAATGTGTTTGAATTACAAACTCAAAGACACCTTCATTAGTGCTGAGGAAAGCGGATGCCCCACGCTCCTATGTGGTGGACACAGGCTCAGAGGAGGTACGGAGGAACAAAACACACCTCAGAGCTCTTCCAGATCTACCAGCCACACAGACTGAGGCCACAGAAAATGCACAAAAAGAGGGGGAAGGAGAGAATGATCACAGAGCCACAAACTCGTCCAAAAAGGGTTGTGAAGCCACCAGAGTGGCTGAAAGACTATGCTACGTGAATAGAATAAATACTGTTGGGGACCCAGCAAAAAGGAACTGTACCTAAGTTAATGCATAGGAGTTCAGACTGTGTGTAATGTAATGCTTTCATACTCTTTCAGGATGTGAAGTAGCATGTTAACGAGAATAATACTGGTTTCCAAATTGCATTTCAGTTGTGCTTCAGTGGGTATGAATGTTGAATTATTGTTCATTGGAGAGGGGAAGATGTAGTAGGATGGCCCTTGTGGGTATCTGTACCTACGTATGACATGTGCAGACTAGGCTAATAAACATGCTGAAGCTAGAACCCTGTTGTGGTGCCTCCTTATTTTAGATGATACTACAATAATGATTTGCATTACGCCTGGGAAGAAAACACTTCAATTTGCTCAACTTGCCAATGGTTAGCACACAAAGCTACAAGGATGCACTTTCATGCTCACATTGCAGCTTATAGACACCAATTGATGTACATGTATAGATCAGTTTTAAAACGATCTATTTGGTTGTAGATACAAGAATCATGAAACCTTTGACACATCCTTTGACACATGAAAATCTGTTTTTTGGACCTAGCTTTTTCCATGTGGTTTCTTCCTTCACAGACTCCATGGCCGTGTCCAAGTACCCTTACTAGCGGACTACTGCATACTATGTACTCATCATCACATACTATTAAGCAAGTACTGTTAAGTAAAAGGTATGCAGTATGCCACGGCCACAATGCAGTAGCGGCTCCTGTCTGACTGAGTAGTTGGGCGGGGCCGAGTGTGGGTGGATTTTTCCAAATTCAACAGATATGCATTACAGAATCAGCCTAATGATAGCTCATTTCCATTTCAATGAATTTCTCTAAACTCTAAATAGAATAGGAATGGAGTTATAGAACTTTAAGGACAGATTCAACCACCAAGACCAGGGAAGTTTTCCAAAGCCTCACAAAGGACACCTATTGGTAGATGGGTAAAACAGAAAAAAAGAAGACATTGATTATCCCTTTAAGCATGGTGAAGTTTTTAATTACACTCGCTGGTGTATCAATACAACCAGTCACTACAAAGATACAGGCATCCTGTAAAATGGCACCGGAAGAAATGGCAGTTTTACGGGCGTCTAACCAATTGTGCTATTATGTGTTTTCTCGCCTTATATGTAACTTATTTTGTACGTAATGTTTCTGCCACTGTATCTTACTGCAAAAAAAGAGCTGCTGGATATCAGGACAGCGATCACTCACCTCGGATTAGTCAAAGATTTTTTTCTTCAACAAGCAGGACGCACAGGAAGTACTTCAGACACCCGACAAGGCCGACATCGTATAACGTTTACATGATGTCAGGATATGTTATTGTTAGCCATCAGGGATCCTCTGGGAGGAGAAGAGACACAGTCTGGTATCAATAACCATGACAGCCTCGACTTGGGGAGGAGTGAGCACTTTGGGTTAGAGGTCAGGTTAGATGAAGTGAGGAAGAACAGATATCACTAAGGTTAAGTCTAGCAACGTAGTTGCTGTTGGCTGTTCAGATGTGGAGGAGGAGACTCAGCCTAGGAGAAAGGGTTAAATATCAGTGCTTGTGTGAATTTTGTGTTGTTGTCTGAATTACAGCTGTATCGACCCTTTGAGAAGAAATAAACTTGGTTAAGCTTCTCTAGTGTCCGTCAGTTATTTACTCAAAATTGGAACCTAACAGTACGTTGGCAATTAATACTCATTGGACAATAAATTAGATGAGGTACGATCACAAATATCCTTCCAACGGGATATCAAAAACTGTAACATCTTATGTTTCACCGAATCGTGGCTAAATGACGACGTGGATATTCAGCTTGCGGAATATACGCTGCACCGGCTAGATAGAACAGCACAGTAAGACGAGGGGGGGGGGGGGGGGGGGTCTGTGCATATTTGTAAACAGCTGGTGCACGAAATCGAAGGAAGTCTCTAGATATCTCACCTGAAGTAGAGTATCTCATGATTATCTATTTTTCATGGCTGTTTATTTACCACCACAGATGGATGCTGGCACTAAGACCGCACTCAGTCAGCTGTATAAGGAAAAAAGCAAACAGGAAACGCTCACACAGAGGTGGCGCTCCTAGTGGCCGGGGACTTTATAATGCAGGGAAACTTAAATCCATTTTACCTAATTTCTATCAGCATGTTAAATGCGCAACCAGAGGAAAAATAATTCCAGATCACCTGTACTCCACACACTGAGACGCATACAAAGCTCTCCCTCGCTCTCCATTTGGCAAATCTGACCACAGTTCCATCCTCCTGATTCCTACTTACAAGCTAAAATGAAGTGACTCGGTCAATAACAAATGTGGTCAGATGAAGCAGATGATAAACTACATGACTGTTTTGCTAGCACAGACTGGAATAGGTTCCAGGATCCTGTCAATGGTATTGAGGAGAACACCACATCAGTCACTGGCTTTATCAATAAGTGTATCGAGGACGTTGTCCCTACAGGGACTATACGTACATACCCCAACCAGAAGCCATGGATTACAGGCAACATTTGAAGTACAGGGTAGAGCCACCGCTTTCAAGGTGTGGGACTCTAACCTGGAAGCTTATAAGAAATCCTGCAATGCCCTCCGACGAACCATCAAACAGGCAAAGCGCCAATACAGGACTAAGATTTAATCGTACTACACCGGCTCTGATGCTCGTCTACGTGGCAGGGCCTGCAAACCATTACAAACTACAAAGGGAAGCACAGCCACGAGCTGTCCAGTGACACAAGCCTTCCAGATGAGCAAAATCACTTCTATGCTCGCTTCAAGGCAAGCAGTACTGAGGCACGCATGAGAGCATCAGCTGTTCTGGACAACTGTGTGCTCACTCTCTCCGTAACTGACGTGAGTAAGACCTTTAAACAGGTCAACAAGGCCATGGGAAAACAGACAGATTACCAGGATGTGTGCTCCGTGCATGTGCTGATCAACTGGCAGGTGTCTTCACTGACATTTTCAACATGTTCCTTATTGAGTCTGTAATGCCAACATGTTTCAAGCAGACCACCATAGTCCCTATGCCCAAGAACACTAAGAAAACCTGCATAAATGACTACAGACCTGTAGCACTCACGTCCGTAGCCATGAAGTGCTTAGAAAGGCTGTTAATGGCTCACATTACCGCCACTATCCCAGAAACCCTAGACCCACTCCACTTTGCATACCGCTCAAACAGATCCACAGATGATGCAATCTCTATTGCACTCCACACTGCCCTTTCCCACCTGGACAAAAGGAACACCTACGTGAGAATGCTATTCATTGACTACAGCTCAGCGTTCAACACCATAGTGCCCTCAAAGCTCATCACTAAGCTAAGGATCCTGGGATTAAACATCTCCCTCTGCAACTGGATCTTGGATTTCCTGACAGGCTGCCCCCAGGTGGTGAGGGTAGGTAGCAATACATCCACCACGCTGATCCTCAACACTGGAGCCCCTCAGGGGTGCGTTCTCAGGCCCCTCCTGTACTTCCTGTTCACCCATGACTGTGTGGCCAGGCACGACTCCAACAACATCATTATGTTTGCCTACGACACAATATTGGTAGGCCTGATCAACTACAAGACAGCCTATAGGGAGGAGGTCAGAGCCCTGGCCAAGGGGGTGCCAGAAGAACAACCTATCCTTCAACGTAATCAAGACCAAAGGAGATGATTGTGGACTACAGGAAAAGGAGGACCGAGCACGCCCCCATTCTCGTCGACGGGGCTATAATGGAGCAGGTTGAGAGTATCAAGTTCCTTGGTGTCCACATCACCAACAAACTAGAATGGTCCAAACACACCGAGACAGTCGTGAAGAGAGCACGACAAAGCCTATGCCCCATCAGGAAACAAAAACGAGTTGGCATGGGTCCTGAGATCCTCAAAAGGTTCTACAGCTACAACATCGAGAGCATCCTGACTGGTTGCATCACTGCCTGGTACGGCAACTGCTCGGCTTCCCACCACAAGGCACTACAGAGGGTAGTGCGTACGGCCCAGTACATCACTGGGGCTAAGCTGCCTTCCATCCAAGACCTCTACACCAGGCGCTCAGAGGAAGGTCCTAAAAATTGTCAAAGACCCCAGCCACCCCAGTCATAGACTGTTCTCTCTGCTACCAGCCCCCCAACCCCTCATTTACGCTGCTGCTACTCTCTGTTTATCATCCATGCATAGTCACTTTACCTATACATTCATGTACATATTACCACAATTAGCCAGACTAACCATTGCCCCACTCATTGGCTACCCGAACTATCTGCATTGTGTCCCGCCACCCACCAACCCCTCTTTTACGCTGCTGCTACTCTCTGTTTATCATATATGCATAGGCACTTTAACTATACCTACATGTACATATTGCCTCAATTAGCCTGACTTAACCGGTGCCCCCGCCCATTGGCTACGACTATCTGCATTTATTTTCACTGTCTTTTTACTGTTGTTTTTATTTCTTACCTCATCTATTGTTCACCTAATACCTATTTTTTACTTAAAAAGTGCACTGTTATTTAGGGCCTGTGAGTAAGCATTTCACTGTAAGGTGTATTCGGCGTACGTAAGACAAAATAAACTTTGATTTGATCCTTCTTAAATCAGTTGCCGGAGAGGTATGGAACCGCTCAGGGATTTCACCATGAGGCCATAGTGACTTTAAAACAGTTAGAGTTTAATGGCTGAAATAGGAGAACATTGAGGATGGATCAATACAGTTAGTCTACAATACTGTCATGACCCTCTCTCCTTGGTGAGAATCAAAGGTGCCAGATCAGCTTGGCACATCGCTGACAGATAGCCAGACCCAACCCCCCCCCCCTCCCACCAGAGGGGAGGGGGGGGGGGGGGGGGTTGGGCCGGTTTTATGACTTAACTGCCGGTCGTAAATTGAGAGAACTTTCTCTCTCTTGCCCTGCAGTATTGAGAAGGTAAAAATCCCTTTGTTACTGAGAGACTCGAGCCGCTCAAAACTTCAAGAATCCATTTTGAATTCAGGCTGTAACACAACAACATGTGGAATAAGTCAAGGGGTATGAATACTTTCAGAAAGCACTGTAAAAAGTCAAAGATCCGCTCTATCACTTATCTCTTCACTATGTACAGTTGAAGTTGGAAGTTTACATACACCTTAGCCAAATACATTTAAACTCAGTTTTTCACAATTCCTGACATTTAATCCTAATAAAAATTTCCTGGCTTAGATCAGTTAGGATCACCACTTTATTTTAAGAATGTGAAATGTCAGAAAAATAGTAGAGAGAATGATTTATTTCAGCTATAATTTCTTTCATCACATTCCCAGTGGGTTTTACATATACTCAATTAGCATTTGGTAGCATTGCCTTTAAATTGTTTAACTGTTTAAGAGCACCTCCTCCCAGCTGCCCAATGCATTGAGGCTAGGTAACACTGTCACCACAGATAAATCCACGATAATCGAGAATTTCAATAAGCATTTCTCTACGGCTGGCCATGCTTTCCTCCTGGCTACCCCAACCCCGGCCAACAGCTCCGCACCCCCCGCAACTTGCCAAAGCCTCCCCAGCTTCTCCTTCACCCAAATCCAGATAGCAGATGTTCTGAAAGAGCTGCAAAACTGGACCCGTACAAATCAGCTGGGCTAGACAATCTAGACCCTCTCTTTCTAAAAATATCTGCCGCCATTGTTGCAACCCCTATTACCAGTCTGTTCAACCTCTTTCGTATCGTCCGAGATCCCTAAAGATTGGAAAGCTGCCGCGGTCATCCCCCTCTTCAAAGGGGGTGACACTCTAGACCCAAACCTATATCCCTCCTGTATTGCCTTTCTAAAGTTTTCGAAAGCCAAGTTAATACACAGATCACTGACCATTTCGAATCCCACCTTACCTTTTCCGCTGTGCAATCCGGTTTCCGAGATGGTCACGGGTGCACCTCAGCCACGCTCAAGGTACTAAACGATATCATAACCTCCATCGATAAAAGACAGAACTGTGCAGCCATATTCATCTACCTGCCTTGGTGAAATTGCAGATCGCGAAATTCAAACTACAGAATTATAAATATGTAACTTTCATAAAATCACAAGTGTAATACATCAAAATAAAGCTTAAAACTTCTTGTTAATCCAGCCGCTGTATCAGATTTCAAAAAGGCTTTACGGCGAAAGCACACAATGCGATTATCTGAGGACAGTGCCCCGCATACAAACACATGAAAAACATATTTCAACCAGGCAGGTGCGACACGAAAGTCAGAAATAGCGATATAATAAATGCCTTACCTTTGATGATCTTCTTCTGTTGGCACTCCAAAAGGTCCCAGATACATCACAAATGGTCCTTTTGTTCGATAATGTCCTTCTTTATATCCATAAAAACTCAGTTTAGCTGGCGCGCTTCAGTCAATAATCCACAGTTTCCCTCCATCAAAATGCATACAAAGTGAATCCCAAACGTTACAAATAAACTTTTCCAAACAAGTCAAACAATGTTTATAATCAAACCTTTAGGTACCCTAATACGTATATAAACAATACAATTTAAGACGGAGAATCGTTATTGTCTTGACCGGAGAAAAATACCAAAGAATGAGCGCTTCCACGCGCTTGGAAACACTACAGACAAAATGGGAGCCACCTAGAAAAACAACCATTTCTGGCTCATTTTTCCAAAAACCAGCATGAAACTCTTTCTAAAGACTGTTGACATCTAGTGGAAGCCCTAGGAACTGCAATCTGGGAGGACTTTGCCCCATAATAAACATGAGAGCCATTGGAAAAAGTGGTAGACTGAAACTATTATTTTCTGGGATGTTTGTCCTCGGGATTTTGCCTGCCATATCAGTTCTCTTATACTCACAAACATAATTAACAGTTTTAGAAACTTTAGAGTTTTCTATCCAAATCTATATCCTAGCTTCTGGACCTGAATAACAGGCAGTTTACTTTGGGCACACTTTTCATCCGGATGTGAAAATACCCAAAAGAGGTTAACTAACCTCCAAACGAGCTTCAGTGCCATACAACACTCCTTCCGTGGCCTCCAACTGCTCTGAAACGCTACTAAAACCAAATGCATGCTTTTCAACCGTTCGCTTCCCTCACCCGCCCGCCCGACTAGCATCATTACTCTGGACGGCTCCAACTTAGAATATGTGGACAACTACAAAAACCTAGGTGTCTTGCTAGACTGTAAACTCTCCTTCCAGACTCATATTAAACATCTCAAATCCAAAACTAAATCTAGAATTGGCTTCCTATTTCGCAACAAAGCCTCTTTCACTCACACCGACAAACATACCCTCGTAAAACTGACTATCCTACCTATCCTCGACTTCGGTGATGTCATTCACAAAATAGCTTCCAATACTCTACTCAGCAAACTGGATGCAGTCTATCACAGTGCCATCAGTTTTGTCACCAAAGGCCCTTATACCACCCACCACTGCGACCTGTATGCTCTAGTCGGCTGGCCCTCGTTACATATTCGTCGCCAAACCCACTGGCTCCAGGTCATCTATAAGTCTTTGTTAGGTAAAGCTCTGCCTTATCTCAGCTCAATGGTCACAATAACAACACCCAACCATAGCACGCGCCCCAGCAGGTATATCTCACTAGTCATCACCAAAGCCAACACCCCCTTTGGCCGCCTTTCCTTCCAATTCTCTGCTGCCAATGACTGGAATGAATTGCAAAAATCGCTGAAGACCCTCACTAACTTTAAACATCAGCTATCTGAGCAGCTAACCGATCGCTGCAGCTCTACATAGCCCATCTGTAAATAGCCCACCCAATCTACCTACCTCATCCCCATATTGTTTTTATTCACATTTCTGCTCTTTTGCACACCAGTATCTCTACTTGCACATCACCATCTGCTCATCTATCCCTCCAGTGTTAATTTGCTAAATTGTAATTACTTCGCTACTACAGCATATTTATTGCCTTACCTCCTCACGCCATTTGCACACACTGTATAATATTTTTTTCCTATTGTGTTATTGACTGTACGCCTGTTTATTCCATGTGTAACTCTGTGTTCTTGTTTGTGTCGCACTGCTTTGCTTTATCTTGGCCAGGTCGCAGTTGTAAATGAGAACTTGTTCTCAAC
Organism: Salvelinus namaycush; assembly: GCF_016432855.1. Lineage (NCBI taxonomy): Eukaryota > Metazoa > Chordata > Actinopteri > Salmoniformes > Salmonidae > Salvelinus > Salvelinus namaycush. The sequence continues at coordinate 1,968,235 of NC_052344.1, read as the reverse complement.
TAGCTTACCTGGTTAAATAAAGGTGAAAAAAACTTGTGTAAAACGTTTCGGGTAGCCTTCCACAAGCTTCCCACAATAAGTTGGTTGAATTTTGGCCTATTCCTCCTGACAAAGCTGGTGTAACTGAGTCAGGTTTATAGGTCTCCTTGCTCGCACACGCTTTTTCATTTCTGCCCACAAATTTTCTGTGGGATTGAGGTCAGGGCTTTGTAATGGCCACTCCAATTGTAACGTCCTGACCAGATTTCTTATGTGTTTGCTTGTTTAGTGTTGGTCAGGACGTGAGCTGGGTGGGAATTCTATGTTGTGTGTCTAGTTAGTCTGTTTCTGTGTCCAGCCTAATATGGTTCTCAATCAGAGACAGCTGTCAATCGTTGTCCCTGATTGAGAATCATATATAGGTGGCTTGTTTTGTGTTGGGGATTGTGGGTGGTTGTTTCCTGTCTCTGTGTTTGTGTTCTGCACCAGATAGGACTGTCTCGGCTTTCACGTTTTGTTATTTTGTTATTTGTTAATGTTCACCGTGTATCGTCTGATTAAACATGTTGAACACTAACTGCGCTGCCTTTTGGTCCTCTCCTTCATCCCAGGAAGAAAGCCGTTACACCAATACCTTGACTTTGTTGTCCTTAAGCCATTTTGCCACAAATTTGGAAGTATGTTTGGGGTCCTTGTCTATTTGCGACCAAATTTTAACTTCCTGACTGATGTCTTGAGATGTTGCTTCAATATATCCACAATTTTCCCTCCTCATGATACCATCTATTTTGTGAAGTGCACCAGTCCCCCCTGCAGCAAAGCACCCCCACAACATGATGCTGCCACCTCCATGCTTCACGGTTGAGATGGTGTTCTTCGGCTGGCGAGCGCCCCCCTTTTTCCTCCAAACATAACGATGGTCATTATGGCCAAACAGTTCTATTTGTGTTTCATCAGACCAGAGGACATTTCTTCAAAAAGTATGATCTTTGTCCCCATTTGCAGTTGCAAACCATAGTCTGGATTTGTTATGCGGTTTTGGAGCAGGGGCTTCGTCCTTGCTGAGCGGCCTTTCAGGTTATCTCTATAAAGGACTCGTTTTACTGTGGATATAAATGCTTTTGTACCTGTTTCCTCCAGCATATTCACATGGTCCTTTGCTGTTGTTCTGGGATTGATTTGCACTTTCGCACCAATGTATGTTCATCTCTAGGAGACAGAACGCGACTCCTTCCTGAGCGGTATGACGGCTACATGGTCCCATGGTGTTTATACTTGCGTACTATTGTTTGTACAGTTGAACATGGTACCTTCAGGCATTTGGAAATTGCTCCCAAGCATGAACCAGACTTGTGGAGGTCTACAATTTTCTTGGGGGGGGGGGGGGGGGGGCATACAGGTCTTGGCTGATTTGTTTTGATTTTCCCATGATGCCAAGCAAAGAGGCGCTGAGTTTGAAGGTAGGTCTTGAAATACATCCACATTTACACCTCCAATTCACTGAAGTTATGTCAATTAGCCTATCAGAAGCTTCTAAGGCCATTACAAAATTTTCTGGAATTTTCCAAGCTGTTTAAAGGCACAGTCAATTTAGAGTATGTAAACTTTTGACCCACTGGAATTGTTATACAGTAAATTAGAAGTAAAATAATTTGTCTGTAAACAATTGTTGGAAAACGACTTATGTCATGCAAAGTAGATGTCCTAACCGATTTGCCAAAACTATGGTTTGTTAACAAGAAATTTGTGGAGTGGTTGAAAAACGAGTTTTATTGACTCCATCCTAAGTGTATGTAAACTTCCCGTCTTTAACTGTATATTTAAATTGTTAGGGAACTACTACCACATTACTTAAATGGGTACAGAACTCTCACATTGGGTGCAACAAATATAGACATTAGGTACGCTTTCAGACAATTTTTTCCTCCTTCTCCTCCCACAATATTGATCCATAATGCACCATAATCTACGGTATGCTGACCTAAATATCTAGCAAAAGAGAACTGTTGTTGAATTGTATTGAAAATAAAATGTATAATTAAATATTGAATGTTTCATTAAATTGTGAATATTTTGGGGGGTAAATTACAGCATACCAACGAATATTTGGTGTTTTATATCACTTTCACTTCAGGCCTTAACATAGGCTTCTAAACTGACAGTGGTAAAGAAATGATCAAAAGGAGATGGTTAGCCAATCAACCATTAAACGTTTGTGACTTACTGCCACTGATCTTTCAGCTAAATAAATGCAATTGTTAGGGAACCACTACTCTCAATACGCCTGAAAATATGTTAATGCATGAGAAATAACAATACCATGCACCCACTGGTGTTGACAAGGTTTCTGGTGCTCCAAAATTGCGGTATGGTGGTGTATTCTGAATTACAGTACATTTCTGGTAGCAATTGACCAGTGAGATAGTAATTTTAGGACAAGGTTTGTGGAATTCCTAAAATAGAGCATATTACCTTATTTTAAGGGGGTACAGCATTCTAACTCATGGGTGCAGCAAATATACAGTAGCCTCTCACAAGGACAACCTTTAAAAATATGTTAATGAGCCAGAGACTCTTTCCCACCCACATTTTTCCACAATGCACCATCTTTAATACTGTAAGACAGATTGAAGGTATTTAACAGTGCATTCTACAGTGTTTTACTGATTTCAGGTATACAGTATCATACTGTTGATTAATACAGTAAGTTACAGATGAAATTACAAAAATGGCTAACAGTGTAGTTAAGGCATATGTACAGTATATGTAGTTATGTATGTATATGTGTGCTACATTCCCCATCAAGAAAACCCGAAAGTGTAGCTCAAACAGAAATGGGAACTAACAAAGAGTTACGGACCAACAACCAAAATGAAACAGGTTGGGTTTTAGGAGGGGTTCTGAAAGACACTCACGGGGGTGTCCACTGTAAGTTGACTAGCAACAACTGCGCCCTAAAAGACACCCACCATGTGCCAGGAAGAGGCAAACAAAATGAAGACTTGTTTGTCTAGAAAAAATAGGGATAGCCAACAAAAGGTTGGCTCCACATCGCTCAAGACATCTGGAGCACTGGGCCAGCCACTCTTAAATAGCACCTGGGCTAGCACAGGAAAAACAACTTCCCACTAATGGGATGGCAACCAGCACAGGTGTAACACATACTGATTAACGAGGTGACACCAATCGATGCATCCTACGTGCTAACGAGTTATACGTGCTACCTCAAATCATAAATGGAAAAAACCAAAGCCTATAATGTAAGTCTGTAATGCCGGTTTTAATGTTTTAAAATGTGGAGGGGTAATGTGGTGTTTTTCTAGTGTAAAGAGGATGTCTCAAAGTAATAAAAGAGTCTATTTTTCCTTCTCCTTCTCTCTCAAGTGTTATTACATACAGCTGGCTGGAATTGGATATCAGAACGACGTCAACTTACCAGCACTACGTCCAGGAATACGACTTTCCCACGGATCCTGTGTCCGCACCACCCAGGGTATTTGAACTGATCCCAGAGACCGACCCAAAACAACACCGCCATAGAAGAGGAAGGCGGAGCGGTCTTCTGGTCATACTTCAGAGACGCGCACACCACCCACCTCTCCAAGTACATTACTCGCTAACGTCCAGTCCCTTGATAACAAGGTCGAAGAAATCAGGGCATGGGTTGCTTTCCAGAGAGACATCAGGGATACTCTGTTTCACGGAAACATTGCTCTCTCGGGATATGCTGTCAGAGTCGGTACAGCCACCTGGCTTCTCAGTGCGTCGTGCCAACAGGAATAAACATCTCTCTGGGAAGGCGAAGGGCGTGGGTGTATGTTTCAGGATTAATGACTCATGGTGTAATTGTAACAACATACAGGAGCTCAAGTCCTTTTGTTCACCTAACATACAATTCCTCAGAATCAAATGTCGACCGTATTGTCTCCCAAGATAATTTTCTTCAGTTATTATCACAGCCATGTATATCCCCCCTCAAGCCAATACCACGATGGCCCTCAAGGAACTTCACTGGACTTTATGCAAACTGGAAACCATATATCCTGAGGCTGCATTTGTTGTAGCAAATTTGAGAACAAGGCTACCTAAATTCTATCAGCATATCGACTGTAGCACTCGCGCAGAAAAAAAATACTGGACCATTGCTACTCCCGCGATACTTACAAGGCCATCCCCCGCCCCCTTTCGGCAAATCTGACCACGACTCCATTTTGCTCCTCCCTTCCTATAGGCAGAAACTCAGCACGGGTACTTCATGTTTAAGGACTATTCAACGCTGGTCTTGACCAATGCATTTGTCTCCCTCCATTTAGTATATATTACGTTTCGTGTGGTATGTATTCATTTGTGGATGTCCATCTGTCACGCACTGACCTTAGAGATACTTATTAATCTCTATGTTTGGTTAGGTCAGGGTGTGACTCGGGTGGGAAAGTCTATGTTTTCTATTTCTTTGTTTTTGGCCGAGTGTGGTTCCCAATCAGAGGCAGCTGTCTATCATTGTCTCTAATTGGGGATCATATATAAGTTGTAATTCTCCTTTTGGGTTTTGTGGGATCTTGTTTTCTGTTTAGTGTCTGTGCCTGACAGAACTGTTCGCTTTCGTTTTTTTGTCTTTGTTATTTTGTTTTGGTGTTATCAATAAAAAGACAATGTACGCCTACCCCGCTGCACCTTGGTCCACTCTTCCTTCTACAAACGAGAGCCGTTACACCATCATCCATTTTAACTACAAATAATATAATATATTACGAATTTGCAATAATCATGATATGTAACAAATTCCAGTTAAATACTGTAATTTTGCTTTACAGCAGTGATGTTGTAAAAGGTTTTACAGTAAGTATATGAGCCTACTGTAATCATTACATCAACATAGCTGTATTATATGATTACAGTTATTTGCGGGCAACTGTTCAGCCAGTATAATGCTGTAAATTTACAGTACAGCATGCAACCATCAGTTTTGTGGTAACAATACTCTTACTGTAATCTTTTTACAGCAATTGTAATGAATGCATGAATGAAGGAGGTTGGCTGCTAGGTAATGTGTTTTCATATTAGAGCATATCAACAAAAAAATATATATATATGCCAACTACAGTATATATTCATATTTGGTCTTAAATATCACTTGCATTTCTGGAAGCCATAAGAAAGGCTTCCGAACAGGCAAAACAGACCAAGGATATGACAAATACTGAACAATTAAAGGTTTTAGACTTGCTGTGTCACGATCGTCGTAAGCATACTCAGACCAAAGTGCAGCGCGATATGGGTTCCACATTTTTTATTATAAGTGAACCGCACAACAAAACAACAAAGAATAAACAAGACGTGACGTTCTGGAGTGTTCACAGGCAACAACACAAAAACCAGATCCCACAAAACACAGTGGGGAAATAACGATAAACGGTTGCCTCTGATTGGGAACCATACCAGGCTAACATAGAAATAAACAACCTAGATAGGAACACCCCCCCTAGTCACACCCCGACCTAACCAAAATAGAGAATAAAAAGGTTCTCTATGGTCAGTGCGTGACATGCTTCCACTCTAATCTGTCTACTACACATATTCCATTGTTGGTGCACTGCAAAATATCGGTTAAATTGATACAACACTGATAAATTGATACAAATGAATCCTCTTACAAGGCACGCCTCAAAATATGTTAATGAGCCAGAAACAACACTAGTGGTTAAAAGGTTTTTGGCACTCCAAAAATATGGTAGGGTACTGCATTCTGTGGAGTGGAATTACAGAACCATTTGAAATGCAGTACTTCTTTACAGTAATGCACTGTCAAACCAACGTTTCATTGGAATTTACTGAATCGTTTAACAGTTATGCCTAAAATTAGAACGCATCACGATATACGGCAATTTGATGTCAATAATGAATATACTACATTGATATTAGTTTTATTGTGTAATATTGTAAAAACAGCAAGATCTTCTAATAAGAAGAGCATAATTACAACACTAATTCAAAACCTGTGTGCATGTATGGGTGGTTGTTGAGGGAGATAAGAAGGCGATGAAGTTAAAATTGATATTGCGTACAATCCTAGATCTACGGTATGATGAAATGAGAATCTATTTGGGGTAAGGGGGTTCAGAGGCTTTGAAATACACAACAGGACAGTTTGAGAGCCTACAGGAGAGAGAAGTCAGCAGCTGCCGAACATATTGTTCCATCTCATCTTTGAGGCCAGGCTAAACAACGTTTGGAATAAGAATACCTCCTCTTGTGGACCTGCGAAACCTACTTGAAAGATGATAGAGGTCAAATATGAGTATAGACATCAGTAGTAGAAAAGAGGTGCAGGCCAGCGGAACTTACTATTGTAAAAAGAATGTAGCCACGCATTTATTTAAATGTATTGCATCCCAGGTATATTATCTTTCCAAATTATACTCAAATGTAAGCAAGTCTCAAGCTGTGTTCCCAGGAACTACTAAGGGATTGTAAGGATAGAACCCTGGGGAGAAGCGATCTATCCTGTAGCCCAAAATGACCACGGAACACGAGAGTGGCTACATATTTGAGTCAGGGAGATCTGGGGTGTGTTTGATACATCACTGCTTATCATGTAGAGCCAGAGAGGCTAAATGTGTGTTTGAGGTTGGAATCTGTCTCTGGGCTTTGAGAGGTGTGTGTGTGTGTGTGTGTGATGATGATGATGAATGCTGTACAGTACATGCTATTCCCTGGTGGCGTCCGTGTTGGATACGGATCCTCTCCGGAGGCTCTTCTCTCAGAGAAAGATGCATCAATACACACCGAAGGGTTTTTTATTTGAAGTTTAAATGAATGATTGTTGATACAGTCTTATATAGCGAAGGTTATCACCTTAGACGTAGAGCATAGGTACACACCTTCACATACAGTATGGGATTATAATACATTCGAGTAAAAGGCCTATGTCAGCATCTGCATCATAAGCTATTATCACAAGATTACACCAAATGGTCCATTTGTTTTGTTGTTGTTATTATTGAATAATTGTTCATAATAATAAGAAATGATATTTAAATGTCAATTGCCCAATTATTAATGATCAAGCATTGCATTCTAACATTCATCATGTAATACATCAACAGACCAACTGGAGTCACCGACTGTACCATATGTACATAATATGGCTGCCATTCTCCCTTCCACCTAGACTAGAAAATGAGTCGAGTGCTGATCTTCTCTATTTTCCACACACCGGCTCCATACTGCAGTGACTTTAAAACGCACAAAAGACTGAAGACTTCAGTCAACAGAGAACTGAAAGGTCACGTCATACAGGTGCTAACAATATACAAAATGTAACACAGGCTGCTGTGGCACTTTTCATCCCCTAAAGAGGACCTATTTTCTTCCTCGTGGGCCTGTGTGTGTGTACAGTGTTTGTGCGCCTTCCCGACACCTGTCTGTGTGTGTGTGTGCTGACCTCTGACCCTTAGAGAGACTGGGCGTGTGGGTTTGATGCTCCCAGCGATGCCCTAACCCAGGGCGGGCACTGCCAGGTCTCTCTGTGCTGAAGGTAATTGGATAGCTCTGTCTCTAAGTGAGAGGGGGGACATGGCGGCAGAGCAAGGTGAACAAACCCACTATGATCAGCTTATCTCACTTTTGCCAAACTGTTACCTTACAGCCGTGACTAGAGCTCTCTGTTATGCACTCTAATGACTAGATACGGTGTGTTTTTCCACAACACAACAAAAGCTCACCAGACTAAGGTTGAATGTGTGGAAGTTCATGGTATATAAGCTTGTGGAAGGATGTGTTTTTCTGTTGTGTTTGTTGTTGTAGTCGTGCTCATCATCTGTGGAGCTTTTTCATGATGTATTGATTTCAATTCAAGTGGAAGTACATATGTTTCTCTTTTTTTTGGCAGAGCTCATTTTCTGCCGTCGGATTCCTCAGTGTTTAGCTGTTCTTTCCTTTGGACTTTGATTTTCTGCGGGATTTCAAAGGAAAGGCACAGTAATGTAGTGATGGCATTCACACTTTCAATCCAATATGGATTTATAATTGAACCGATGTAGTTTATTCCCCAGCTTTGTCCTTTTACACCTGTGCTATGCTCCTGTCTTTCCACTGTAAAAAAATAGTCTTTCCTCTTATCTGTACACATTCACCTCCTCCCAGAGTGCAGTCTCCTGGGCATTTTATTATTCAATGGATACAGGCAGCCCTGGGCTGGAATGGATCAACTCAACCAATTGTGATTAGAATCCTGTGGGACACAACCAACATTTAATTTCTCTTTGTTTTTCAAAGGTGGGTGTTCTGTGTAGCCTTGGGCGGTATACCATATGTATTTGGAAATAGTCACAATGATTTTTCAATACCGTCAATACTGTTGAAATTCCTTATTTGAAGTTGTTCAATACATTTCAATATTTTATTACTTTTTAAGTAAATACCTGCAGTCAGCTTGTGCAATATGTTATGAGATAAAGCAGATCGCGTTCTTAATTTCACCAGTCACATGTCCGTTTGTAAATAGCACAACGGGGAAAAGCGGGAGCAGGTGAGTCCAGCTGTGTATTGACAGGGGTCGTTATTTTCAATTGAAAGTCGTGTTTTTTTCTACAATAGAATGATCAGGGTGCTTGCAACTATTCCTTCACAGAAAATACATTAGTGCAACACATTTGGCCGAAAATTGCTTCATTTTCATCAGATCACAACAGAAGTGCAACACTATTTGGATGGCAGCCACACAAGTAAATAAGCTTACAATGAAAAAGCAAGCTATTTTTTGCAAGTGTTTTCCTTGAGGTTAATCTAGCATTTTACCAGAGAAAAACCGAGAAAAATATGGGAGGAAAGTAGCGCAATGTCTGCTGATAAAATGCAACTGAAGCACAAATTGTGTCTGATACCATGCAGAAATTACAAAAAGAAACATTTTAGATCTGCGTTTACAAAACGCAGCAATATATCTCTCTCTTTCTAAAATTATCTGCCGAAATTATTGCAACCCCTATTACTAGCCTGTTCAACCTTTCTTTCGTATCATCTGAGATTCCCAAAGATTGGAAAGCTGCCGCGGTCATCCCCCTCTTCAAAGGGGGAGACACTCTAGACCCAAACTGCTACAGACCTATATCTATCCTACCCTGTCTTTCTAAGGTCTTCTAAAGCCAAGTTAACAAACAGATTACTGACCATTTAGAATCCCACCGTACCTTCTCCGCTATGCAATCTGGTTTCAGAGCTGGTCATGGGTGCACCTCAGCCACGCTCAAGGTCCTAGATGATATCATAACCGCCATCGATAAGAGACATTACTGTGCAGCCGTAGTCATCGACCTGGCCAAGGCTTTCGACTCTGTCAATCACCACATTCTTATTGGCAGACTCAACAGCCTTGGTTTCTTAAATGATTGCCTCGCCTGGTTCACCAACTACTTCTCTGATAGAATTCAGTGTGTCAAATCGGAGGGCATGTTGTCCGGACCTCTGGCAGTCTCTATGGGGGTGCCACAGGGTTAAATTCTCGGGCCGACTCTCTTCTCTGTATACATCAATGATGTAACTCTTGCTGCTGGTGATTCTCTGATCCACTTCTACGCAGATGACACCATTCTGTATACTTCTGGCCTTTCTTTGAACACTGTGTTAACTAACATCCAGACGAGCTTAAGTGCCATTCAACTCTCCTTTCATGGACTCCAACTGCTCTTAAATGCTAGTAAAACTAAATGCATGCTCTTCAACCGATCGCTGCCCGCACCCGCCCGCTCGACTAGCATCACTACTCTGGACGGTTCTGACTTAGAATATGTGGATAACTACAAATACCTAGGTGTCTGGTTAGACTGTAAACTCTCCTTCCAGACTCACATTAAGCATCTCCAATCCAAAATTAAATCTAGAATCGGCTTCCTATTTCGCAACAAAGCATCCTTCACTCATGCTGCCAAACATACCCTCGTAAAACCGACCATCCTAACGATCCTCGACTTCGGCAATGTCATTTATAAAATAGCCTCCAGCACTCTACTCAACAAATTGGATGCAGTCTATCACAGTGCCATCTGTTTTGTCACCAAAGCCCCATATACTACCCACCACTGTGACCTGTACACTCTCGTTGGTTGGCCCTCTCTTCATACTCGTCTCCAAACCCACTGGCTCCAGGTCATCTACAAGTCTCTGCTAGGTAAAGCCCCGCCTTATCTCAGCTCACTGGTCACCATAGCAGCACCCACTCGTAGCACGCGCTCCAGCAGTTATATCTCACTGGTCACCCCCAAAGCCAATTTCTCCTTTGGCTGCCATTGACTGGAACGAATTGCAAAAATCACTGAAGCTGGAGACTCATATCTCCCTCACTAGCTTTAAGCACCAGCTGTCAGAGCAGCTCACAGATCACTGCATCTGTAAACAGCCCATCCAACTACCTCCTCCCCATAATGTATTTATTTATTTATCTTGCTCCTTTGCATGCCAGTATCTCTACTTGCACATTCTTCTTCTGCACATCTACCAATCCAGTGTTTAATTGCCATATTGTAATTACTTCGCCACCATGGCCTATTTTTTGCATTAACTCCCTTATCTTACCTCATTTGCACTCACTTTTTTTTCTACTGTATTATTGACTGTATGTTTTGTTTATTCCATGTGCAACTTTGTGTTGTTGTATGTGTCGAACTGCTATGCTTTATCTTGGCCAGGTCGCAGTTGCAAATGAGAACTTGTTCTCACCTAGCCTACCTGGTTAAATAAAGGTGAAATAAAAAATATATATGTTTTATACATTTTTAATTCGGGACTAAATCGACCCCTAAGTTTAAATTCAACTTAAAGTTGAAGTCAGAAGTGTACATACACTTAGGTTGGAGTTTTTAAAACTCGTTTTTCAACCACTCCACACATTTCTTGTTAACAAACTATAGTTTTGGCAAGTCGGTTAGGACATCTACTTGTGCATGACACAAGTAATTTTTACAACAATTGTTTACAGACAGATTATTTCACTAATAATTCACTGCATCACAATTCCAGTGCATCAGAAGTTTACATACACTAAATTGACTGCAACCTTTAACAGCTTGGAAAATTCCAGAAAATGAAGTCATGGCTTTAGAAGCTTCTGATAGGCAAATTCTCTTCTGGTCTGATGAAACGAAAAATATAACTATTTGGCCATAACGACCATCGTTATGTTTGGAGGAAAAAGGGGAACGCTTGCAAGCCGAAGAACACCATCCCAACCGTGAAGCACGGGGGTGGCAGCATCATGTTGTGGGGGTGCTTTGCTGCAGGAGGGACTGGTGCACTTCACAAAATAGATGGCATCATGAGGGAGGACAATTATGTGGATGTATTGCAGAACATCTCAAGACATCAGTCAGGAAGTTAAAGCTTGGTCGCAAATTGGTCTTTCAAATGGACAATGACCCCATGCATACTTCCAAAGTTGTGGCAAAATGGATTGAGGACAACAACGTCAAGGTATTGGAGTGGCCATCCCAAAGCCCTGACCTCAATCCTATAGAAAATTTGTGGGCAGAACTGTGCGTGCAAAAACTTGTGCGTGCAAGGAGGCCCACAAACCTGACTCAGTTACACCAGCTCTGTCAGGAGGAATGGGCCAAAATTCACCCAACTTATTGTGAGAAGCTTGTGGAAGGCTACCCAAAACTTTTGACCCAAGTTAAACAATTTAAAGGGAATGCTACCAAATACTAATTGAGTGTATGCAAACTTCTGACCCACTGGGGAATGTGATGAAAATAAATAAAAGCTGAAGTAAATCATTCTCTCTACTAATATTCTGACATTTCACATTCTTAAAATAAAGTGGTGATCCTAACTGACCTAAGACAGGGAATTTTTACTAGGATAAAATGTCAGGAATTGTGAAAAACTGAGTTATATGTATTTGGCTGAGGTGTATGTAAACTTCCGACTTTAACTGTATCTAAGTAAGTGGCTGAATTAATAAGGTGACGGGGCATCATATAGTGTTGGCTTTCTGCCTTGTTTGAGAAGGCAAAGCTCTTTGGATGAGTTATCTGCACAGTTGCCACTGCTATCTTGATTTCCTTGCCTTTTTTCTCCTCTCTATTCTCAGCCAGTATATTCTTCCCCCCTCTTATCAGAGCAGACAGGCCATTGCCCTATCGAATCCAGACTCCATATAGACACAGTATGTACACATGCTGTTTCAGGGCCAGTACTGTTCTTCCTTCAGACAAGCACGTGTCAAAACTTTGTTCATTTGCACGTCTCTCGTTCACACGCTTGTAAATGTCCAAACTCACCAAAAATGACATTCGGTAGCTCATATATATGTCTAACTTTCAGAGATGGGTTGCCTGTCTTTGCAATTTGTTTATTTTCTTTTGCGCTTGTGAGCATATTTTGCTAGCAGCCTCCATATACATATACATATATTCACTATTACTTGTGCTAATATTCTTACCGTTCTTGTAATAGATGCGCAATGGGCTTTTTCTCCTTAATTGTTTGGCACCCCCTTGTGTACTAAGCCGCTAATACAGTAAATTAAGGGATGAGAGAAGGACGGTATGATGTTATGAATATCTGGATACTGCCCAACCCTAGTTCTGTGCTTCCCTTTAAGTACTGCAGATGAATCCGCTAAATATGTCGGTTAAGATGACCATGAATTATCAAGTCGTACCATGTACAATCTACAAACTCCCATAATACTGTACAAGGACCCCAGGACCAGCGGAAGAAAAATTGTCCTATAACATCAAAGATCCAGCACCATATTTTACAGTAGGTATGGGGTTATATTCTGCTCATACATTCTCATTTCTACACCAAACCTACCACTGGTGTGCGTGGACAAAGAGCTCTATTTTCATGTCACCCAGCAAATGTAAAAGGCCTGGAGTTTGCTAAATGACATTGGCACTTGGATTGGAACCGGTGCTTTGATCAGATGAAATGAAAAGAGCTTTTTGGCCATGCACACCAATGGTAGATTTGGTGTCGAAATGAGAATGCATAATCCATGATGGTCACAGCTGATCTCCACCTCTTTGTGGTTCAACAAATTACCCAGTGTCCTCACTGTCTCTTTTGCTGCAAGCTGAAGAGAGAGTGAGAGAATCAACTGTGATCTGTACAGTTCAATGACAACCACAACAGAAATAAACTATTATTAAGTAATGGATAATCAACGAGGGGCTGCATTATATGAAAAAGATTGAATAACGTGGATGGTGTGTTCCACGACGCGTTACGGTGTGTGCCATGACACTAAGGCGGAGTTGCATTATTTTCCAGAGAGCACAGAGTCCCAAGTAGATTATCCCTTTAATACCAAGTGTAACGTCCTGACCAGAGTTCTTATGTGTTTTGCTTGTTTAGTGTTGGTCAGGACGTGAGCTGGGTGGGAATTCTATGTTGTGTGTCTAGTTCGTCTGTTTCTGTGTTCAGCCTAATATGGTTCTCAATCAGAGACAGCTGTCAATCGTTGTCCCTGATTGAGAATCATATATAGGTGGCTTGTTTTGTGTTGGGGATTGTGGGTGGTTGTTTCCTGTCTCTGTGTTTGTGTTCTGCACCAGATAGGACTGTTTCGGCTTTCACGTTTTGTTATTTTGCTATTGGTTAATGTTCACCGTTTATTCTGTTGATTAAACATGTTGAACACTAACTGCGCTGCATTTTGGTCCTCTCATTCATCCCAGGAAGAAAGCCGTTACACCAAGGCTATAATTTAACTCTGCTGTGTTCATTTGCCAGTAGAAATGTGTTAAACATCTACTGAAGTACCTAGCAAGTTTACTAGATAGCTACAGTAGTTGCCTTGGTAACCAAACAAACAGACTTGCTAATTTAGCTAACCAAAGCATCAGCCCTTGCTTGGTATTATGAAAATTGAATTCAACAATGCCAATAACGTTTTCAATTTGACTTTTGCTTCCAAAAGCAGCTCAAACATAGAACATGTAAGAATGTACTTCATAGCCATTGATTTATACCATGCATTATAGGGAAACAATGCACACTCAAAAGTGCCATTCAAGCCAATCTGTCACGACTTCCGCCGAAGTCGGCTCCTCTCCTTGTTCGGGCGGCGTTCGGCGGTCGACGTCACCGGCTTTCTAGCCATCGCCGCTCCATTTTTTATTGATCCATTTGTTTTGTCTTGTTCCCTGCACACCTGGTTTTCATTCCCCAATCACACTGCATGTATTTAATCCTCTGTTCCCCCTCATGTCTTTGTGTGAAATTGTTTGTGTTACGTGTTAATTGTTGACGCGCCAGACTGGTTTGCTTATACTGTGTTGTTCACGAAGATGTTTATTGTTGAACATAAATGATTGTGACTGTTTTGTGCGTTGTGCACTTTTGCCTATGGGCTGGAGGTTTTGATGCAGTTGCGTCTGTCTGTTGGTTTCTCCTGCCTCAATAAAGTGTGCGCCTGTTCATAACTCTCTGCTCTCCTGCACCTGACTTCGCTACCAGTACGCACATACCTGTCACAATCAGAAACCAGTATGTAACAATGTCATGGTATAAAACCAGATATACGGGACAGATGGAAAATATAGGACACCTCCGAAGTAGTTCCAAATATAGTTCCAACAACTTTCTAAAAGCACTGCACCATGCAGCACCATTCATTTAGCTTTCTGTAACTTTGTACGGTCTGTACAAAGTTACAGAAAGCTAAACCAACATCCGCACAAGCCGAAATTGGATAATGAGGAAAAGCGTAGGTCGATAGCAATAATTTGTTTTTGCAGACACATTTTTTTTACAGCATCTGATGACCTAACGACCATGGTGAGTGACGGTCCTTTACCTCATTATCAGTCTGAAAATGTGACTCCGGCACATTTTTGCAAAAAAGGTAGCTGACGTTTTTCTCAACACGTTGTACTCAATGGGAAAATATGAGTGTCGCCGGGTTGACGTTTTTCTTAATAAATTGCAGTCAATTGGAAAAGATAGCAGTGAGTTTATTCTCAATGATTCACGCAAAATGCCATGATGCTATAATTCCATTTCAAGTATCAATCCACTGTCCCGCAGCCCAGCCAAGCAATTAAACTTCAAAAAAGTGTACAGACATTTTTTCCCCATGCTTCTTGCCTAGCATTTTGTTTTGTACAGCGGGGGTTAATACAAGCCTCGCTGTGTGTCTATCTGATCTGTACAACATGTTTCGTTTTTTGTGATCTCCACCATGCCATGCATATGAAAGTGAGGAGACTGACAGCTTTGAACCAGGCATATTAGTTTATCAATATAGAAATGACGGTAAAACAAACGAAAATGAATACAGTTTGCTGTGATTTCAGCTGCTTGATGTGATTGTGTGTTAGCTTTAGTTGGCTAGCTAGCAAAGGAGAAATAATGTTAGCCTAGCTGTCCTCCATAACTATATTATTGACTTGACAATAAAGCTGGTTTTTGCCTATTTATACTGTACATTATTTATCAATTCATTATTTGCTTAAGTTCTTTTTGTGTATTTATAAATTATTTATTAAATCATTATTTATTGAAGTTCTTGTCTCTCATCATTGGACCTCTGCTAGCTAGCTACATGCCAATGATTTGCTAAGCATAGCAACATGGAATGAATAGAATGAACAATTGGGTAAAAACATCCCAAAATAACCCCCAAATATATATATTTTTAAATGTTGGCAACTGTTTTATAACCTGGGGATTATTGTGTGATTAAATCCTCCTAAGGGCTGTTCCCGGCCCTCGGCTTCACCTCGGGCCTTAGAACATTTATAACGAATAGACTTAACGAAACTCTTGCTTCGGCAATGTTAACATATATATGAGAGAGAGAGAGAGAGAGAGAGAGAGAGAGAGAGAGAGAGAGAGAGAGAGAGAGAGAGAGAGAGAGAGAGAGAGAGAGAGAGAGAGAGAGAGAGAGAGAGAGAGAGAGAGAGAGAGAGAGAGAATTACCTAAAGTTATCACATCTGCACACTATGTAACACATTATATTGATAATTGCCTAAAATTGTATGTCATTGTCTTTCATACGAGAGAGAGATTGATTGATTGAGCAGGACAGAGTCTTAATGTGAAGGTTATTGCACATACCTACTACCTAGTTTCCTAGAAAGATCTGCCGCAAAGGTACTCGGGAATACTTAGTATACTTAGAAAAGCAATGTCAGAAGCATTATTTTATCTGATGAATACTTAGTATACTTTGAAACGCCATGTAAGAAGCATTATTCTACCTGATGTATACTTGGAGACGCCATGTCAGAAGCATTATTCTATTAGATGGGGACCTTCAACAATGCGCCGAGTACAACTGATTTACGCTTTACCGTGAAATGCTTGCTTACGAGCCATTCCCAACAATGCAGAGTTGGAATAGTAAAATACATCAAATACACTAGAATGGAGCTGTGTACAGGGAGTACCAGACCAATGTGAAGAGGTACAAGGTATATGAGGTAGATTATGTATACACATGATAGCAGTGACTGGATATCAGGATAAACAATAAATAATACGAGTAAAATAAAGCGGCAAATGATGAGTCTAAAAGTGTGTGATTGCGCATGTATGTGTGTGTAATGTATATGTGTGTGTGTTGTGCCGGTATCCATGTGTGTGTTCTGTGTGTGTGTACGTATGCAGTGTATGTGAATGTGTGTGGGCTTTGTTTACAGTAGACGTGTCAATCTATTGTGCGTGAGTCAGTGTGCATATGGTGTGTGTACTGTGTACAGTGTGTTTGAAAAGTATTCAGACCCCTTGACTTTTTCCACATTTTGTTTGAGATTGAGCTCAGGTGCATCCTGTTTCCATTGACCATCCTTGAGATGTTTCTACAACTTTATTGAAGTCCACCTGTAGTAAATTCAATTTGTTGGATATGATTTGGAAAGGCACTCGTGTCCACATAAGGTCCCACAATTAACAGTGCAGGTCAACTCAATCATCAAGTTTGCGGACGACACTACAGTGGTAGGCTTGATTACCAACAACGACGAGACGGCCTACAGGGAGGAGGTGAGGGCCCTCGGAGTGTGGTGTCAGGAAAATAACCTCACACTCAACGTCAACAAAACAAAGGAGATGATTGTGGACTTCAGGAAACAGCAGAGGGAGCACCCCCCTATCCACATCGACGGGACAGTAGTGGAGAAGGTGGAAAGTTTTAAGTTCCTCGGTGTACACATCACGGACAAACTGAATTGGTCCACCCACACAGACAGCGTTGTGAAGAAGGCGCAGCAGCGCCTCTTCAACCTCAGGAGGCTGAAGAAATTCGGCTTGTCACCAAAAGCACTCACAAACTTCTACAGATGCACAATCGAGAGCATCCTGTCGGGCTGTATCACCGCCTGGTACGGCAACTGCTCCACCCATAACCGTAAGGCTCTCCAGAGGGTAGTGAGGTCTGCACAACGCATCACCGGGGGCAAACTACCTGCCCTCCAGGACACCTACACCACCCGATGTCACAGGAAGGCCATAAAGATCATCAAGGACAACAACCACCCGAGCCACTGCCTGTTCACCCCGCTATCATCCAGAAGGCGAGGTCAGTACAGGTGCATCAAAGCGGGGACCGAGAGACTGAAAAACAGCTTCTATCTCAAGGCCATCAGACTGTTAAACAGCCATCACTAACATTTAGTGGCCGCTGCCAACATACTGACTCAACTCCAGCCACTTTAATAATGGGAATTGATGGAAATTATGTAAAAATGTATCACTAGCCACTTTAAACAATGCCACTTAATATAATGTTTACATATCCTACATTACTCATCTCATATGTATATGTATATACTGTACTCTATATCATCTACTGCATCTTGCCATCTTTATGTAATACATGTATCACTAGCCACTTTAAACTATGCCACTTTATGTTTACATACCCTACATTGCTCATCTCATATGTATAGGCTGTGCACTGTACCGTCTGCTGCATCTTGCCTATGCCGTTCTGTACCAACGCTCATTCATATATCTTTATGTACATATTCTTTATCCCTTTACACTTGTGTGTATAAGGTAGTAAGGTAGTAATTGTGGAATTGTTAGGTTAGATTACTTGTTGGTTATTACTGCATTGTCGGAACTAGAAGCACAAGCATTTCGCTACACTCGCATTAACATCTGCTAACCATGTGTATGTGACAAATAAAATTTGATTTGATTTGATGTCAGAGCAAAAACCAAGCCATGAGGTCGAAGGAATTGTCCGTACAGCTCTGAGACAGGATTGTGTCGAGTCACAGATCCGGGCAAGGGTGCCAAGTCATTTCTGCAGCAGTGAAGGTCCACAAGAACACAGTGGCTTCCATCATTCTTAAATGGAAGAAGTTTGGAGCCACCAAGACTTCCTAGAGGTGGCCGCCTGGCCAAACTGAGCAATCAGGGGAGAAGGGCCTTGGTCAGGGAGATGACTATGAACCCGATGGTCACTCTGACAGAGCTCCACAGTTCCTCTGTGGAGATGGGAGAACCTCCAGAAGGAGAACCATCTCTGGAGCACTCCACCAATCAGGTGTTTATGGTAGAATGGCCAGATGGAAGCCACTCCTCAGTAAAAGGCACATTACAGCCCGCTTGGAGTTTGCCAAAATGCATGTAAAGGACTCTCAGACCATGAGAAACAAGATTCTCTGGTCTGATGAAACCAAGATTGAACTCTTTGGCCTGAATGCCAAGTGGGGGATGTGGGGATGTCTTTCAGCGGCAGGGACTGGGAGACTTTTCTGGATTGAGTGAGAGATGAATGGAGGAAGGTACAGAGAGATCCTTCATGACAACCTGCTCCAGAGCGCTCAGGACCTTGACTGGGGCGAAGGTTCACCTTCCAGCAGGACAACAACCCTAAGCACACAGCCAAGACAATGCAGGAGTGGCTTCAGAACAAGTCTCTGATTGTCCTTGAGTGGCCCGGCCAGAGCCTGGACTTCAACCCGATCGAACATCTCTGGAGAGACCTGAAAATAGCTGTGCAGTGACGCTCTCCATCCAACCTGACAGAGGATCTGCCGAGAAGAATGGGAGAAACTCTCCAAATGCAGGTTTGCAAGGTTGTAGCGTCATACCCAAGAAGACTCTAGGCTGTAATCGCTGCCAAAGGTGCTTCAACAAAGTATTGAGTAAAGCGTCTGAATACTTATGTAAATTTGATTTTGTATTTTTTTTCTAAAAAACAGTTTAGCTTTGTCTTTAGGGGGTATTGTGTGTAGATTGATGAGCAAAAAACTATTCAATCAATTTTATAATAAGGCTGTAACGTGTTAGAATGTGGAAAAGGTCTGAATACAGTACTTTCCAAATGCACTGTAAATTCTAGTGAGTCTGTGTATAGGGTCAGTGCAAGATACCTATTTAGCAGTCTGGTATTTAACAATCTTACGGCTTGAATGTCTCGTTGCCTGTCCGAGAGCCGATGGCAAATTTGACAATTATTTGGGCCTAACTCTGACACCGCTTGATATAGAGGTCCTGGATGGCAGGGAACTTGGCCCCTGGGATGTACTGGGCTGTCTGCAGCACCCTCTGTAGCGCTTTTCGGTCCTACCAATCGGTGATGCAGCCAGTCAAGATGCTCTCAATGGTGCAGCTGTAAAACTTTTTGAGGATCCGAAGGCCCATGCCAAATCTCTTCAGCCTCCTGCCGTGGTCGCTTCACAACTGTGCGGGTCTGTGTTGACCATGTTAAGTCCATAGTGATGTGGACACCAAGGAACTTGAAGCTCTCGACCCGCTCCCCAACAGCCCTGTCGATGTGGATGGGGCGTTGCTCTCTCCCCTCTTTCTCCTATAGTCCACGATCAGCTCCTTGTTGAGATTGTTGTCCTGGCACCACACTGCTAAGTCTCTGACCTCCTCCCTGTAGGATGACACATCGCCAGCGTGTTATCAGAAAACTTGTTGATGGTGTTGGAGTCGTGCGTGGACACGCAGTCGTGGGTGAACAGGGAGTACAGGAAGGTACTAAGCACACACCTATGAGGGGCCCCTGTGTTGAAGGTCAGCGTGGCGGGGGTGCTGTTGCCTACCCTCACCACGTGCGGCCGGCACGCCAGGAAGTCCAGGATCCAGTTGCAGAGGGTGGGGTTCAGGGTCCCTAGCTCGGTGATGAGCTTGGAGGAGACTATGGTGTTGAACGCTGAGCTGTAGTCTATGAACAGCAATCTCACATAGTTAATTCCCCTCTTGCGTTCTTTGCTGCTGACGCTAGTTACTGGTCGACTGGATAAGGATGATGAAGAAGATTATCTATATTATCATATGTCACTAAATTAAGTTTGAAGAGGGTAACAGAAGAGAAGGAGATAGAAGAAGGGGACAGGTCTCAATAGACCACCTCTGTAGGGACATCTGTCATCCCTCCATTTCTTCATCCCTCCTGTCACAGAGCTCAGATCTATGACGATGGCAACACAGTCAGATGAGATGAGAGGATAGAGCGGAATGTCCACATGAGAGTTTGTCCAGTCAGTCAGATAGCACTTCAGCTGCTGTGATTTCCCAGAGGGATGGAGGATGGGCATGCATGGATATTGCAAGGTATGGTCTGAGAGAGAGGGATGTCACTGTCTCAACACAGTCTTGATGATGACCTTCTCTGAGTTCAGAAGACTTGCCATAGCTCCCCAAGCACTAATGCCCAGCATTTAGTCCACTGCACCAAACGTGTTGGGAGTGTACTAACATTTGTGGTGCACAAACCCACTCCCACTGCAAACCCACTCACACTGCAAACCCAATCTGCCTAACCCATTCCATCCCTAGAGGCAAAGAGATCAAAACTGAATCCCTCGTAACAGGGACTTTAGAGACAACTACAGTATTTTGCAGATCTTTTTATTCACTCCAGTTTATGCAAAGACGGAAATCAATTCGAAACATATTTTGAAGAGCCTTAATTCTAAAATGTCTTAATGTTATTTGAGAAGGGAAAAGAGCTCAGGGACAGATGCAAACAAGAAAAGTCTTGAGCAAATTACGTTTGGATTTAGATCAATTTGGATAAAAGAATGTGAACTGGCAAAGCATTTGCTCTCTTACCGCTGCTTAATGTAACTCAATATGCTCACTTTAATGGGTTCAAGGAACCAACCTTAATTCTATGACCCGTCGCTAAGCCACACCACAGAATTTTGGGCATCCAATCTCTGGATGGCAAAAAAATAAAAAGTCTTCATCAAAAGATAAATTGTTCAACACAAGTGCCTGAATTCCATACATTTAAGTCATTTAGCAGACGCTCTTATCCAGAGCGACTTACAGTAGAGTGCATACATTTTATTACATTTTACATTTTTACATATTACATTTTTTTACATACTGAGACAAGGATATCCCTACCAGCCAAACCCTCCCTAACCCGGACGACGCTATGCCAATTGTGCGTCGCCCCACGGACCTCCCGGTTGCGGCCGGCTGCGACAGAGCCTGGGCGCGAACCCAGCCCAGCCTGGGCGCGAACCCAGAGACTCTGGTGGCGCAGCTAGCACTGCGATGCAGTGCCCTAGACCACTGCGCCACCCGGGAGGCCATACCTTCTAGAATGGCCGTGGATATTTAAATTGTGTAAATATTCCATGATAAATAATAAATTGCTTAATGAATGCCTTCATTATGTTAAAATGGGTCATAAGAAACCTCTGGACACCAAATGTAAATTGTGATCAGTCAGAAAATGTATTGATTGATCCATAAGCACATGGACTGAAAATACAGAAATAAGAATAAAGTGATTTTCTGACTTCAAGACAACAGTTGCCTGCCTGGTCCTTCCAAACTACACCTAAACTATATTGAAACCAATTTCACACATATAATAATAATAATAATAATAGATGTGGCCTAAAGACAAGAATAAACGGACAATAGTATGATGGGTGATATTATTATCAGTCAAATAGAGAATGAAGAGACTGATGACGACCGCAGCGTGCCTTGACAAAGAAGGGAAAGGAGATACCGAAAGAGCACTTCTTCCATGTCATCCTACTGAGGTACATGCAGGCCAGATGTTTCGACTGCTATACATTTTCAGAACGAGAAGATTCCAAGGTTTGCCAAATCGACAAAGTGTGAGGATGGTCTCTGTTTCAAAAGATACGTTTTCCATAGAAAAACAGTGGCTCGGTGTGTGTTCCTCATGTGAGTAGGCTACTGGTGACAATCAACAAAAGCCATTTGGGAAAAATATTCTTTCTATATTCTTCTCTTACACTGAACAAAAATATAAACGCAACATGGAAAGTTTTGACCCCATGTTTCATGAGCTGAAATAAAAGATCCCAGAAATTGTTCATACACACAAAAAGCTAAATGTTGTGCACAAATTTGTTTACATCCCTTTTAGTGAGCATTTCTCATTTGCCATGGTAATCCATCCACCTGACCTGACAGGTGTTGCATATCAAGAAGGTCATTAAACAGCATGATCATTACACAGGTGCATCTTGTGCTGGCGACAATAAAAGGCCACTCGAAAATGCGCAGCTTTGTCACACAACACAATGACACAGATGTCCTTTGAGGGAGCGTGCAATTGGCACGCTGACTGCAGGAATGTCCAACAGAGCTGTTGCCAAAGCATGTAATGTTAATGCATCTACCATAAGCCGCTTCCAGTGTCATTTTAGAGAATTTGGCAGTATGTCCAACTGCAGACGACGTGTAACCACACCAGCCCAGGACCTCCACATCCTGCTTCTTCACCTGCTGGATCGACTGACACCAGCCAGCCGGACAGCTAATGAAATTGTGGGTTTGCCCAAACTGTCAGAAACCGTCAGAGAAACTCATCTGCGTGCTCGTTGTCCTCACAAGAGTCTTGACCCGACTGCAGTTCAGTGGGCAAATGCTCACCTTCGATGGCCACTGGCATGCTGGAGAAGTGTGCTTTTCACAGATGAATCCCGGTTTCAACTGCACTGGGAAGATGGTAGACGTTGTGTGGGTGAGCGGTTTGCTGATGTCACCCTTGTGAACAAATCCCATGGTGGCGGTGGGATTATGGTATGGGCAGGCATAAGCTATGGACAACGAACACAATTGCATTATATCGATGGCAATTTGAATGCACAGAGATACCGTGACGAGATCCTTAGGCCTATTGTCGTGCCATTCATCTGCCGCCATAACCTAATGTTTTAGCATGATAATGCACGGCCCCATATTGCAAGGATCTGTACACAATTCCTGGAATCTGAAAATGTCCCAGTTCTTCCATGGCCTGCATGCTCACCAGACATTTCACCCATTGAGTGTGTTTGGGATGCTCCGGATCGACGTGTACTACAGCGTGTTCCAGTTCCCGCCAATATCCAGCAACTTCGCACAAACATTGAAGAGGATTGGGACAGCATTCCACCGGCCACACTCAACAGCCTGATCCATTCTATGCGAAGGAAATGTGTCGCGCTGCATGAGGCAAATGTTGGTTACACCAGATACTGACTGGTTTTCTGATCCAAGAACCTACTTTTTTAAAGTTATCTGTGACCAAGAGATGCATATCTGTATTCCCAGTTATGTGAAATCCATAGATTAGGGCCAAATGCATTTATTTCAATTGATTTATTTCCTTATATTAATTGTAACTCATTAAAATCTTTGTTCGATGTATATTCCATTATATTCTTACTGTAAAATATATGTGTGTTGACTGTGGTAATGCAGGTCCTGTGATATCTGCTAAATTATTAAGTTGATGTCATTGGCATGGCACCGATAGATCAAACTTAAAACATGCTATTGTGTTCTTTTGAAATAAATGGTTTTGTATTATGTTTTTATGACCTTCCTCAACAAAATATTAATGGATTTCTTAGTGACTGTATATTAACACTAGAAAGACAGAGAGCAGGTTTTCATCAAGGATCTCTCTGTACTTTGCTCCGTTCATCTTTCCATCGATCCTGATTAGTCTCCCAGTCCCTGCCACTGAAAAACATCCCCAAAGCATGATGCTGCCACCACCATGCTTCACCGTAGGAATGGTGCCAAGTTTCCTCCAGACGTGATTCTTGGCATTCAGGCCAAAGAGTTCAATCTTGGTTTCATCAGACCAGAGCATCTTGTTTCTCATGGTCTGAGAGTCCTTTAGGGACCTTTAGCAAACTCCAAGAGAGCTGTCATGTGCCTTTTTCTGATGAATGGCTTTCGTCTGGCCACTCTATGATAAAAGCCTGATTGGTGGAGTGCCGCAGAGATAGTTGTCCTTCTGGAAGGTTCTGCCATCTCCACAGAGGAACTCTGGAGCTCTGTCAGAGTGAATATTGGGTTCTTGGTCACCTCCCTGACCAAGGCTCTTCTCCCCCGATTGCTCAGTTTAGCTGGGTGGCCAGCTCTGGTAAGAGTCTTGGTGGTTCCAAACTTCTTCCATTTAAGAATGATGGAGGCCACTGTGTTCTTGGGGACCTTCAATGCTGCAGACATGTTTTTGCTCTGGCATGCACTGTCTGCTGTGGGACCTTATATAGACAGGTGTGCTTTTCCAAATTATGTCCAATCAATTGAATTTACCACAGGTGGACTCCAATCAAGTGGTAGATACATCTCAAAGATGACCAATGGAAACAGGATGAGCCTTAGCTCAATTTCGAGTCTCATAGAAAAGGGTCTGAATACTTATGCAAATAAGGTATTTCTGTAAGGTATTTTCGAAAAACCTGTTTTTTCTTTGTCATTGTGGGGTATTGTGTGTAGATTGATACATTTTAGCATAAGGCCGTAACGTAACAAAATGTGGAAAAAGGAAAGGGGTCTGAATACTTTCTGAATACACTGCATGTGTTATGGCTTTTCAACCTCTGCCATATCGTGGATTCCTTAATGGAAGCTCCTCTTTTGTCAAACATGTAACGTGTGGTACACTGCAGGGCAGCTCTCTATGCCCTTTACTCTTTTCTATTTTTACCAATGACCTGCCACTGGCATTAAACAAAGCATGTGATGCTGATGATTCAACCACATATGCATCAGCAACCACAGCTATGGAAGTCACTGAAACCCTTAACAAAGAGTTGCAGTCTGTTTTGGAATGGGTGGCCAGAAATAAACTGGTCCTGAACATCTCTAAAACTAACTGCATTGGATTTGGTACAAATCATTCCCTAAGTTTTTGATCTCAGTTGAATCTGGTGATGAATGGTGTGGCTGTTGAACAAGTTGAGGTGACTAAATTACTTGGTGTTACCTTAGATTGCAAACTGTCATGGTCAAAACATATAGATTCAATGGTTGTAAAGATGGGTAGAGGTCTGTCCGTAATAAAGAGATGCTATTCTTTTTTGGCACCACACTCCACAAAGCAAGTCATGCAGACTAGTTTTATGATATCTTAATTATTGTCCAGTTTTATGGTCAAGTGCTGCAAAGAAAGACCTAGTTAAGCTGCAACTGGCCCAGAACAGAGCAGCACGTCTTGCTCTTCATTGTAATCAGAGGGCTAATATTAATGCTATGCATGTCAGTCTCTCTTGGCTAAGAGTTTAAGAAAGACCTCACTTCTTGAATTTATAAGACAGATTCATGTGCTGACATACCCATTTACCCCACCAGACATGCCACCAGTGGTCTTTTTACAGTCCCCAGGTCCAGAACAAATTCAAGGAAACGTACAGTATAATACAGAGCCATGAGTGCATGGAACTCCCTTCCATCTTATATAGCGCAAGTGAATAGCAAAAAAATTAAGCAGAGCCTTTCCCCCATGTGAACTACTTGATGACATGTATGTGTAACTGATAGATGCGTGCACACACACACACACACACACTACATATTGATGTTTTTAAATATATGTACTGTATATTATAAAGTCTTTGGTCTGTAATGTCTTTTTCGTTATGTGTCGGACCCCAGTAAGACTAGCAGTCACCATTGGCGTCGGTTAACGGGGATCCTAATAAATCAAATCAAATCTCTGATGATTATCATTCT
The DNA here is from genome assembly GCF_016432855.1 of Salvelinus namaycush. NCBI lineage: Eukaryota > Metazoa > Chordata > Actinopteri > Salmoniformes > Salmonidae > Salvelinus > Salvelinus namaycush. The sequence continues at coordinate 1,942,338 of NC_052344.1, read as the reverse complement.
GATTCATGCTGAAGGGATTTCCATATCTGGGAAAGGATCCCTATTGGGCAGCAGGTGAGCGAGTGTCGGATAATGTTTCGAATCTGATGGCACAGCTGTACTTGGTGAAAGGAGGAACTTGGCCTGTTGCTGTGTTCTGCAGCATACATGGACACACATTCTTTGTTTACTGCCAGTGGCAGGTCATTGGTAAAAATGGAAAAGAGTAGAGGGCCTAGAAAGCTGCCCTGCAGTACACCACACTTTACATGTTCGACAATAGAAAAGCTTCAATTAAAGAAAATCCTTTGCGTTCTATTGGATAGATAGCTCCGAATCCACGATATGGCAAAGATTGAAAAGCCATAACACACACACACGTTTTTCAACTACAGGTTATGGTCAATAATATCAAAGGCTGCACTGAAATCTTGCATTACAGCTCCCACAATCTTCTTATTATCAATTTCTTTCAACCAATAATCTGTAATTTGTGTCAGTGCAGGACATGTTGAGTGCCCTTCCCTATAAGCATGCTGAACGTCTGTTGTTAATTTTTTACAGAGAAATAGCATTGTATTCGGTCAAACACAATTTTTCCAAACAGTTTGCTAAGAGCTGGCAGTAAGCTTATACTGTAGGTCTGCTGTTAAAACCAGTAAAGGCTGCTTTACCACTCTTGGGTAGCGGAATTACTTTGGCTTCCTTCCAGGCCTGAGGACAAAGACTTTCCTCGAGGCTCAGATAAAAAATATGACAGATAGGAGTGGCTACATAGTCAGTTACCATCCTCAGTAGCTTTCTATCTAAGTTGTCAGTGCCAGGAGGTTTGCCATTATTGATCGATAACGATAATTGTTCTACCTCTCCCACACTAACTTTACTAACTTGCAATGCTTTTCTTTCATTATTTGTTTTTTATGCATGAATACAATTGCTCACTGTTCGTTGTTGGCATTTCCTGCCTAAGTTTGCCCACTTTGCCAATTAAATAATCATTAAAATAAATTTCAACATCAAATGGTTTTGTGATGAATAAGCCATCTGATTCGATGAAAGATGGAGTTGAATTTGTCTTTCTGCCCATAATTTCATTAAAAGTACGCAAGTTTTTTCCCATAATTCTTTATATCATTGATCTTGGCTTCATAATACAGTTTCTTCTTCTTTTTGTTGATTTTAGTCACATCATTTCTCAATATAAAGTCAGCCAGTCAGATGTGCATCCAGACTTATTAGCCACTCCTTTTGCCCCATCTCTTTCAACTATACAGTTTTCCAATTCCTCATCAATCCATAAAGCCTTAACATTTCTAACAGTCAGTTTCTTAACAGGTGCATGCTTATCAATAATTGGAAGAAGCAATTTCATAAATTAATCAAGTGCAGTCTCTGGATGCTCCTCATTAATCACATCAGACCAACAAACATTTTTAACATCATCGACATAAGAGTCACAGAAAATTATTTTGTATCATCTCTTATACACTATTTTAGGCCCAGCTGTTGGAACTTTGGCTTTCCTGGATATAGCCACTATATTGTGATCACTGCATCCAATGGGTACAGATACAGCTTAAAAATAAAGTTCTATATTATTTGTAAAAATATGATCAATACATGTGGATGATCTTGTTCCTGTAGTGTTTGTAAACACCCTGGTAGGTTGATTAATAACCTGAACCAGATTACAGGCACGGGTTACAGTGAGAAGCTTCCTCTTGAGCAGACAGCTTGATTAAAACCAGTCAATATTCAAGTCCCCAAGAAAGTAGACCTCTCTGTTTACATCGCATACACTATCAAGAATTTGACACATATCATTTAGATACTGACTGGTAGCACTTGGTGGCCTATAGCAACCCCCTCCCGACAGGCTGCATGACACGACAGGCTGCATGACATCAGCAGCCTGATGGTCCAAAATAGCATAAATGGTGTATTTTAACACCAGTAAACCAATCTGTTTAAAAATGAATTTAGCTACTATATGACAATCTAGCAAACCAGACTTCTAAAAGCAACTTTCTAAAAAAATATGTAGGTCGTTTCTAGCTTGTTAGGGTTAGCCAGTTCAAATAATGAACGTATCGTATAGCAAACAGTGTCTTCACTTTAGCTAATTTGTATTAATAATTACAGGAAAATAAACTCACAAAAAGATAATTATTTACAAGTTAACTCACTACGGTATGTGGGACGCTAGCGTAGAAAGCACACCAAACGATTATGTTAGGTCAGAGCCAAGTCACAGAAAAACACAGCCATTTTTCCAGCCAAAGAGAGGAGTCACAAAAAGCAGAAATAGAGATAAAATGAATCACTAACCTTTGATGATCTTCATCAGATGACACTCATAAGACTTCATGTTACACAATACATTCAGTTCCAAAACATCCGGTCTATTTGCAGAGAGCCACATCAATTTACAGAAATACTCATAATAAACATTGCTAAAAGATACAACTCTTATGCAGGGAATTTTAGATCCACTTCTCCTTAATGCAACCGCTGTGTCAGATTTCAAAAAAACTTTATGGAAAAAGCACACCATGCAATAATCTGAGTACAGCGCTCAGACACAAAACCAAGCCATACAGATATCTGCAATGTTGTGTAGTCAACAGAAGTCAGAAATTATAAATATTCACTTACCTTTGATGATCTTCATCAGAATACACTCCCAGGAATCCCAGTTCCACAATAAATGTTTGATTTGTTCGATAAAGTCCATAATTTATGTCCAATTACCTCCTTTTTGTTCGTGCGTTTAGCCCAGTAATCAAAATTCATGAGGCGCGATCACTAGGTGCAGAAGAAAAGTCAAAAAGTTCCGTTACAGTCCATAGAAACATGTCAAACGATGTGTAGAATCAATCTTTAGGATGTTTTTAGCATAAATCTTCAATAATTTTCCAACTGGAGAATTCCTTTCTATTTAGAATTGCAATGGAACGCAAACTATCTCTCACGTGAACGCGCGTCGTCAGCTCATGGCACTCTGGGAGAGACCTTACTCAATCCCCTCTCATTCGCCCCACCTCACAGTAGAAGCCTCAAACAAGGTTCTAAAGACTGTTGACATCTAGTGGAAGCCTTAGGAAGTGCAATATGACCCCATAGACACTGTATATTCGATAGGCAATGAGTTGAAAAACTACAAATCTCAGATTTCCCACTTCCTGGTTGGATTTTTTCTCAGGTTTTTGGCTTCCATATGAGTTCTGTTATACTCACAGACATCATTCAAACAGTTTTAGAAACGTCAGAGTGTTTTCTATCCAAATCTACTAATGATATGAATATTCTAGCTTTTATGGCTGAGTAGCAGGCAGGTTCATTTGGGCACGCTTTTCATCCAAAATTCCGAATGCTGCCCCCTACCCTAGTGAAGTTAATGGTGAGCTAATTACAGAAAATAGCTAACAGTTGTGAGTGTGACAAGCAGGGCATTCTAACAGAGCATTTTAGAACTTGGACACTGTTTTGTTGTCCTAACGTTACATCCTAATTCGACTTTGGTGCAGGTCAGGTTGTTCTTCACATTACTATCTCTGGTAAACACATATCATATAAAATAAAATAAATGTTTATTTGTCACATGCACAGGATACAGAAGGTGTAAACGGTACAGTGAAATGGTAACTTCCATAGTGGAGTCTTTTGTTTAGGCATGTAGCTAAACAACAAACCATAATCCCAACTCATAATATCCCTACCCTGCATGAATCTACAGGTAGCTAAAGCTAATCAACTAGCTAGCTAACAGTAGGCTATAACCAGCAATGCAAATGGCTCTGAAATATGAATAATATTACTACACAGATCATACAGAGCCTTAGCAACACTTATGCAGTTCTTTGTGATATCTTTAAAAAAAATCTGCTTTAGAAAATATTACCTACACATCCTAAGCAGCTCAGGTTATAGACAGAAGCGTGCAACAACCCATCTACTATCTCAGCCAATCATGGCTAGCGGAAAGGCTCCTGCCTTTTTCCTTGGCTAATCCAATTAGTGTCACACCCTGACCTTAGAGATCCTTTTAATTTTCTATTTTGGTTAGGTCAGGGTGTGACTTGGGTGGGAAATCTAGTTTTCCTATTTCTTTGTTTGGCCTGGTATGGTTCCCAATCAGAGGCAGCTGTCTATCGTTGTCTCTGATTTGAGATCATACTTAGGCAGCCTTTTACCCACCCTGTTTTGTGGGATCTTGTTTTTGTACTGTTGCTTTCCAGCCCTACAGAACTGTGCGTTTCTTTTTGTATTTGTTGTTTTTTCGGTGTCATCAATAAAAGAAAGATGTACGTCTACCACGCTGCACCTTGGTCCACCACGCTGCACCTTGGTCCGATCCTTCCATCAACGAGCGTAACAATTAGGCTCGTAAATGAACAATTGTATTCATATTTACAGATGGCATTACGTTAAAATGCCTCTCCTGTGAAGTAGTGATGCATGACATCAAATAAAATAAAATAAAATTGTATTTGTCACATGCACCGAATACAACCTTACTGTGAAATGCTTACCTACAAGCCCTTAACCAGCCTAGATTCCTGAAACGAGTCACATCCTGTAACATAAATAAATGAACATTTTATTATGTTCTTTCAAATATTTACATTTCGTATCCCAATGTTACCATCTTAAACACAACCAAATGACATTGGCACAAACGGGGTCCAACAGGCCATGCTTTTCTAGTTAAATGGATTTATTAGACTGGCATCTATTGGGCCTATTCTACTGTTAAATATTCATACATCATGGCGCTTTGAGGATTAACTGGTCAGAACGTTTTGATCTTTTATGATATTTATCTCACAGTATTGCTAGAGGGTCAAACACACATATTTAGGAAAAGTCACGGACAGGTGGGTTCAAGGTTTTTGTTGAAATTAAGTTACTGAAATTACTAAATTGAATTCTACAGACAAAGAACCATATGTGACAATTTTTCCATTTTAAGATAATCAGTTATTTTTATATTATTAATTGTGTGTACCACATTAGGTGTTTTATGGTTGACAAATAATTCACCATAACCATATCTTCCAACAACAATTAATATTTTTTTGTTATTTCAAAAAATACTTTTTTATTGTCGTTTTAATTTTTAGAATGTGGACGAACAGTATATCTCCAGTGATGATTTCAGTTTGTGGAAGAACAGTATATGTGACTTTTTGCATGACTCTTGTAAGATGTCCTTTTTTAACACCTGATATGATATTTTAAGTACTTTCATTTGTATGGAGGTTCATTTAAAGGTGGTCTATCAACTTCAGCACTGATGACTTTTCTTAAAAGTTGAGTCATGAAATCTTAGTCTCATTTAAAATGAAGCCCTCAATGTGAACATACCATAGAATAACGACACAAATAGAATACAATTAAATTAATTCAATCAAAACAAGCACAACTTGTACATATCAAATATGGATCAATGTGATGTGCCAATATGCATGTCCATTATGCAGGTCTCTAAGGTTAATATTACAAAACGTTCCAGAAAACCATTCTCTTTGCGTTTAACACTATGATCAGCAATTAAGTTTTGAATTACGCTAAACCCATGCTAAAGGCAAGAAATGTCCTTCTGTACTGAGGTGACAGCAGTAAATAAGTATTAACTGCTTAGAGTTAATGCTAAATGTGGTGACAGAGAGACGTACTGTATATTATAATGAATAAAAAAAGGGAATCAAGATCAAATGAATACTCACATACTGTATGTGATGACTTATTTGTTTTTAATTAATTCAGATTTAAAAAATGTTCAAATGATCACACACAAAATAATTCTCAACAGAACACATTGTACATAACATTTCCTACACTAGGAACAACATCTTAAAATTAAATTAATTAAATATATTGTGCTGGTTCAAATCCTACACAAATTGATTCACATAGAAAACACCTACTATACATTTCATTTCCTACAATAGGGGTGACATGTCTTCTGAAATGTATTCAGATTCAACATACTATACAGGTTTAGGGGATCATAAACTCACAGAAAAAACTGTTAATTATGTAGCTTGGTTTAACAACAAATTATTCACTCTGCAGTGATTTATAAAAAGAGCGTGCAGCAGCTGGCAAGTAGTTGAGCATGGTCATCAGATCTTGGTACTTGTTTTTTTTTGATGGGCAGAGGACTCTCATATTCTCTAGGGTAGTGGCTTGCAAAATAGGGAGGTTGACGTGTAGCTCCTTGTTTTGGTTTGGAGATCAGCCACGATTTCCATCCCTCAAATAGACTGCGGCTCTGTCTGGCGTACAGATTCCAAGGATCAACTGAAATTAGAACAGAAAGATTTTAAGTTCCTGACATCAATAAACAACTTTCATAGTCAAGCATTAGGATATTTTATTGTTAGAACAACATGTTGCATGTTGATGGGATGTTAGTAAACTATTCTCTGTGCAATACCTGTGACTTTTAACCACCTCACTGAGGTGATCTGTAGTCCAGCTGGTCGCTTGAGGACAGAATCTGGGAGGTGCCTGAAGTCTTCACATTGCATCCTCATCACCTTGAATGGTTTTGCTGGTTGTGCTTCAAGTATCATCTTTGAAACATCATCAGGTGTATGAAGGACTGACACCTTGCGCCTCTTCTCGATGGTGGCAAAATATCGATCACAAGGAAGAAAAGAATGACCAGACCATGAACTTCTGCTCAACTTGGGTAAAGTAACCCATAGAGACGAGCATCGACATCAGATTGAGCATCCGCCAGTTGTTATTCTGCCCACAGCATCTGTCACTGAAGATGATCAACTTGCGCACCTCTGGTTTGGTGAGTGGTGTGAATTTTGTCTTCACCCACTTCAATATATGCAGCTTGCCACCTCAATGAACCCTTGGTGTGCAATCCCCTCATGCCAAACACACATGTATGCAGGATCTTCTTTTCCAAGTTCCTGGATGCAAAGGTTAAAATTTGACAGCTGCCGCTGGTAGTAGACATTGGAGTGGGTCAGATTAGGGGTGTGTACATCACCCCTGTAGATCCACAGAAATGACATGGCAGTCAGCATTGGCTTTAGCCCACTCAGTGCCACTTTGAAGCTGTGTGTAGGCCTTTTTGGCTTTTCGATGGTGCAACTCACTTTCAACTGCAAACTTCCTCTTCAGATGTTGCTGCTGACATCTTAGTGAAGAATGCGTCACATTTGCCACAGGTGTCACTCCTGGGTTGGCCGAAATTGAGACTCTGCTGTTTGAAAATGCTGTGGTATTCTTCTCTTCTCTTCATATTTTCACTTGCATGAAGACGGCTGTTGGTTAGCTGGAACACAGACATGAAAGTGACCTTGCACACATTTAATCTCTGGCCTGCTTGCTGTACATGGTATTTGAAGGTTTGTTTCCATCGTTTGTTCTCCTTTTTATTCTCAGGTTTACGTCTCCGTTTCACTTCATGCTGCAATAAAAATTGACAATGATAAATTCAGAATTTAATATACTGTTGCACATTCAGGGTATTGCTTGATCAGGACCTCCATCTTTCACACACTCCCAACCTATACACAGAATGAGTTTGTAATTGCACCATTGTGTAACACTGCACTTTTAGAGTTAATTAATGTCCGTATCATTACTGTCAAAGTTAAACTATGCAAGTGTTCAATATAGCTATTATACTAATAGGCGTTTTGTCTTATTTCTAACCTGTTCTAAGCCGGAGAGAATCAACGCTTGTTGTTTCTCGTATGGGACAGTGTAGAAACTGTTGAACAGATGCAGCTTGCGCTCATCAGTCAACTGTCCACAATCCTTTCTGCACGTCGTGGAACACGCTCTTCCCTGCAGGATACAGTGTAACGTTACCTATAACTAGCTAGCTACTGTAGCCATGTCGAATCATCCGGTGGATGGAGAAAAAGTAGCTAGCTATGTTTCTTCTATAATCTAGCAATAATATTTGTAACGATAATGTATAAGTCAGTAGCCAACAAACTTTAGCTAATATGTTTTCTCTATAGTTACAAATTAGACAACCCAGAACATACATGTTAGTTACTGTACTCTATAGCTAGCTAGCTTGATTGTTTGATATACGGTTCTTCCACATACCTCTTTTGGACAGCATTTCCCAGTTTTTTCTTGACCCTTACGATTTGTATAGGGTTTTCCCGCATCCCGTAAGATCTTCCTTTGCCTGTCTTTCCATTCTTTTAGTTTTGTTTTACGTTTCTTTCCCACATTTCGGCGATTTTCATCAGCAACAGAAAAGTTGTGCGCTTGTCCGTCCATTCTGAGTGGTGCACATAAACGGTTATTCCACGAGAGCCTATCTTTAAATTTCAAATTATTGTTAATTAGCGCGTGGAAAGCTTGTGAAACCGGTTCACTATAGAAAAAGGGTGTCCAATAATGATTTTTTATGTATATCTCTTTTTTTTGCTTTTTTTTGTCACATATATGGTTCTTCGTCTGTAGGATTCAATTGATAATGATCAGATTCGCATCTTGGCGGTTCTAGTATTAAATTACTAAATAATTGAGCAGTGCACCAGGGGTCAGTGGCTTGCGAAAGTATTCACCCACCTTGGCATTTTTACTATTTTGTTGCCTTACAACCTGTAATTAAAATGTATTTTTTTATAATTTGATTTACACAACATGCCTACCGCTTTGAAGATGCAGAATATCTTTTATTGTGAAACAAACAAGAAATAAGACAAAAAACAGAAAACTTGAGCGTGCATAACTGTTCACCCCCGCAAAGTCAATACTTTGTAGATCCACCTTTTGCAGCAGTTACAGCTGCAAGTATCTTGAGGTATGTCTCTATAAGCTTGGCACATCTAGCCACTGGGAATTTTGCCCATTCTTCAAGGAAAAACTTCTCCAGCTCCTTCAAGTTGGATGGGTTCCGCTAGTGTACAGCAATCTTTAAGTCATACCACAGATTCTCAATTGGATTGAGGTCTGGGCTTTGACTAGGCCATTCCAAGACATTTAAATGTTTCCCCTTAAACCACTCGAGTGTTGCTTTAGCAGTATGCTTAGGGTCATTGTCCTGCTGGAAGGTGAACCTCCGTCCCAGTCTCAAATCTCTGGAAGAAGGAAACAGGGTTCCCTCAAGAATTTCCCTGTATTTAGCACCATCCACCATTCCTTGAATTCTGACCAGTTTCCCAGTCCCTGCCAATGAAAAACATACCCACAGCATGATGCTGCCACCACCATGCTTCACTGTGGGGATGAGATGAGAGGTGTTTGGTTTGAGCCAGACATAGCCTTTTCCTTGATGCCAAAAAGCTCCATTTTTTGTCTCACCTGACCAGAATACCTTCTTGCATATGTTTGGGGAGAGCCTGACGAGCCGGCGGAGGTAGGGGAGAAAAAACAAACTCCCTGATGCTTCCCTTTGGTGAGGCGTTATTGTGTAATGATGTGCGCTGAGAGTCGTGAAGCAAGTTCATAGAGTGAGTGTTTTAATAAAATAAACGGCACATAATACAAAACAAGAAACACTAACAGCACACAGACATGAAACTGAAACAGAAACAATAATGCCTGGGGAAGGAACCAAAGGGAGTGACATATATAGGGAAGGTAATCAGTGAGATGATGGAGTCCAGGTGAGTCTGATGATGCGCAGGTGCGCGTAACGATGGTGACAGGTGTGCGCCATAAAGAGCAGCTGGGTGACCTAGAGGCCGCACCACTTTTCAGGATTATATTTTATATAATTTTTTGAAACAATTTATTTTTTAAATTTCACTTCACTATTTCAGACTATTTTGTGTATGTCCATTACAAGAAATCCAAATAAAAAATCTATTTAATTACAGGTTGTAATGCAACAAAATAGGAAAAACACCAAGGGGGATGAATACTTTTACAAGGCAATATAGCTCTCATTGAAAACATTTCAAATGCCAGTTAGCTAGGTAGCCATAGTTAAAATAACGTGTTTTCTCCAATGTATCTTAGCTATGTTGGCTATATTAGGAATATAACGACCATCTGCTGTCGACATCAGCCAACGATTTGAGAGTACTTTAAGCACCAAAAATAGTTAGCAGTTATGACAGTACATTCACAGCCATCCAGTGGTAGTCACACTACAAACTTAATTTGACCATGTCCCCATAAAGGAATTTGACTTTTTTATTTATTTGTTTAACCTTTATTTAACTAGGAAAATCAGTTAATAAGAACAAATTATTATTTACAATGACAGCCTACACCGGCCAAACCCGCCAGACGCTGGGCCAATTGCGTGCCACCCTATGGGACTCCCAATCACGGCTGGTTGTGATACAGCCAGGATTCGGACCAGGGTGTCTGTAGTGACGCCTCTAGTGCTGAGATGCAGTGCCTTAGACACTCGGGAGTGCCTGCGCCACTCGGGAGCCCATTTTAATGACAGTTCACCACAACATACCCGAGAGTATCCTGATCAGCAAGGGATTAAAAATAGAGTTTGAGATCATTGTTCGGGGTTTTCTCCAGTGGTTTGAACGGGGAATTGGGCTTTCCAGAAAAATGTTGACAGGTTGCAACAGTCTATAACTTTGTCTAGCAAGGTGAAGGGTCGATCTCATTGAGTGAGAAGCCTTACTTGTCAACATCTAGGACACGATTTAGCATAATGGTCTACCTCAGCTGCCTCAGGAGCCCATAAAGAAGAATAGAGCTCAGTATAAAAAAATTAAGGGGGAAGACACCCCTCCCCCCTTCCAATCGACTGAGACAGCCGGTAGGCCCAGTCTCTTCCTATCTTCTTTATTACAGGTTGAAGGGAAATGAGGAATGACGCCAGGAGGATATCGAACAACTATTGAATTAAAAAAGTATTGAGCGAGCGAGAGAGGCTCAGGTACAGCTCTCAAGGAGGGTGGAATTATCTGTTAACACTGTCTAGAAAATAAGAGTTAGCTTAATGCTTTCATTATGGAGCTTTGCCTTCGGGCTCAGATCATTTAAGGTTGTCCACTCTCTCTCTCTCTCTCTCACTCTCTATCTCTCACTCTCTCGCGCTCACTCGATTCTGGGGGAAGGCTATACTTATCTTTAGCTGAAAGAAAGGTGAACCCCTGTGCTATCTGTACAGTTTCTGCACAGTAAAGCAGAAGATAACAGATGCCGCACACACACACACACACACACACACACACACACACACACACACACACACACACACACACACACACACACACACACACACACACACACACACACACACACACACACACACACACACACACACACACACACACACCTCTATAGCTGGTACAGACCCAGGTCTGATTTGGCACACATAGCCAGACCCCAATAAAAGGGCAAAGCAGAGCAGACACACAGTGACATTTTCCCAGCGCCATGCAGTCTCTCATTCATGTGTACCTCTCCTCTCTCCTCCCAGTAAACCAATAGTCAGACTATCAGACTGCCTTAATCACAAACATACCACTGTGCTCTGGTGAAGACTAATGTGGTTAGTACTGAATCCTGGGGTTAGGATGGAGATTGATCTGCATGGCCTGGATAGTGTGTGTGTGTTTATCTGCTCTGTGTAGCAGGGATGCGTACTAACGTTTAGGGCCCTGGGGTTTACGTGAAATGTCAAGGTAAAACTGCTAGGGGACAGAATCTTTCCTTGACAGCTTGCATGAGTCGGGCAAAACACATTGGCCTTAATTACACTGTAGTCTATGCATTTTGGGGTAGATGCTGTAGAATAAATAATTAGATTGCTGCGTTATGGCAGACTGTAGCTTTTAAATTTATTGTGAGCTGTCCTGTGTGCTACCTATTCTCCGTAGACTTTAATTGTAGTTGGAAGGCCAAAGGGATTGGCCATTTGGTCGTGAGTCTCCATTCTGTGTACTGGACCAGAGACTGAGTGACTGATTCTTTATTTCCTCGTCTGCCTGTGTTAAACCGGCTGTAATTTAATATATTCAGCCTCATGCTCCTCAGGTTTTGGCCATGTCTCTCTAACCCACTCAGAGGGCTCACGAAGGTGAAGGTTCATTGTGTGTGCATGTGTGTGTGTCCGTGTGTGTGGATGGGAAAAGACCTGCTTTTTCCATTACATAGATGCCAGGCACACCGGTTTGAGTGTGTGAAGAACTGTAATGCTGCTGGGTTGTTCACGCTCAACAGTTTCCCATGTGTATCAAGAACAGTCACCCCAAAGGACATCCAGCAAACTTGACACAACTGTTGGAAGCATTGGAGTCAACATGGGCCAGCATCCCTGTGGAACGCTTTCGACACCTTGTAGGGTTCCTAATGTTTGGTGTACTATTTTTGTTGTTTATGTGTCTTAGTTGAATGGACTGACTAAGTCTCTCTGGATAAGACTGTCTGTAAAATGACCAAAATGTAAACGTATATAAGAAAATAAACATACCTAAATAAACTGCTAAGCAGACTGGGTATTATTATTGGCCTTGTTTCAGCATGCTTTGCAATTGTTCATTTTTACATATACAGTACCAGTCAAAAGTTTGGACACACCTACTCATTCCAGTGTTTTTCTTTATTTGTACTATTTTCTACACTGTAGAATAATAGTGAAGACATCAAAACAATGAAATAACACATATGGAATCATGTAGTAACCAAACATTTTTTTAAACAAATCTAAATATATGTTGAGTCAATTCATCAATCAATCAGTCAAATGTATTTTTAAAGCCCTTTTTAGATCAGCCAATGTCACAAAGTGTTATACAGAAACCCAGCCTAAAACCTCGGTGGCTAGGAAATACTCCTTATAAAGGCAGGAACCTAGGAAGAAACCTAGAGAGGAACCAGGCTCTGAGGTGTGGCCAGTCCTCTTCTGACTGTGCCGGGTGGAGATTATTACAGTACATGGCCAAGATGTTCAAACATTCATAGATGACCAGCAGGCTCAAATAATAATAATAATAACAGTGGTTGTAGAGGGTGCAACAGGTCAGTCCCACAGGAGTAAATGTCAGTTGGCTTTTCATAGCCGAGCATTCAGAGTTAGAGACAACAGGTGTGGTAGAGAGAGAGAGAGAGTTGAAAACAGCAGGTCCGGGACAAGGTAGCACGTCCGGTGAGCAGGTCAGGGTTCCATAGCCGCAGGCAGAACAGTTGAAACTGGAGCAGCAGCACGACCAGGTGTACTGGGGACAGCAAGGAATCATCAGGCCAGGTAGTCCTGAAGCATGGTCCCAGGGCTCAATCAGTTGTGTTGTGACAAGGTAGGGGTGGTATACAGGAGATAGCCCTATTTGGTAAAAGACCAAGTCCATATTATGGACAGCTCAAATAAGCAAAGAGTAAAGATAGTCCATCATTACTCTAAGACATGAAGGTCAGTCAATACGGAGAAACCATCAAGCCCTATGATGAAACTGGCTCTCATGAGGACCGCCACAGGAAAGGAAGACCCAGAGTTTCCTCTGCTGCAGATGATAAGTTCATTAGAGTTACCAGCCTCAGAAATTGTAGCCCAAATAAATGCTTCACAGAGTCAAGTAACAAGCACATCTCAACATCAACTGTTCATATCAAATCAAACTTTATTTGTCACATGCGCCAAATACAACAAGGGTAGACCTTACCATGAAATGCTTACTTACAAGCTCTTAACCAGCAGTGAAGATCAACAAGAGTTAAGAAAATATTTACCAAATAAGCGAGAGTAAAAAATTATAAAAAGTAACACAATAAGAATAACATTAACGAGGCTATATACAGGGGGTACCGGTACCAAGTCAGTGTGCAGGGCTACAGGTTAGTTGAGGTAATTTGTACATAGAGGTGGTAGAGGTGAAGTGACTATGCATAGATAATGCATAGATAATAAACAGCGAGTAGCAGCAGTCTACAAAACAAATGGAGGGGAAGGGGGTGTCGATGTAAATAGTCCGGCGGCTGTTTGATTAATTGTTCTGCAGTTGTAACGGCTTTCTTCCTGGGATGAAGGAGAGGACCAAAACGCAGCGCGGCTAGTGTTCAACATGATTTAATAAAGATAATAACGTGAACACTACAAGCAACAAAACAATAAATGTGAAAACCGAAAACAGTCCTATCTGGTGCAGAACACAAAGACAGGAAACAACCACCCACAAACCCCAACACAAAACAAGCCACCTAATATGGTTACCAATCAGAGACAATGACAAACACCTGCCTCTGATTGAGAACCATATCAGGCATACATAGAAATGGACAAACTAGACACACAACATAGAATGCCCACCCAGCTCACGTCTTGACCAACACTAAAACAAGTAAAACACACAAGAACTATGGTCAGAACGTGACAGCAGTCTTATGTTTTGGGGGTAAAAGCTGTTAACTTCTCACGCCTCACCATCCCGGATCCGGGAGCACCCCCATCAGTAAAAAAGCTGACTAGCATAGCCTAGCATAGCGCCACAAGTAAATACTAGCATCTAAATATCATTAAATCACAAGTCCAAGACACCAGATGAAAGATACACATCTTGTGAATCCAGCCATCATTTCTGATTTTTAAAATGTTTTACAGGGAAGACACAATATGTAAATCTATTAGCTAACCACGTTAGCAAAAGACACAACTTTTTTTACTCCACCATTTTTTTCCTGCATAGGTAGCTATCACAATTTCGACCAAATAAAGATATAAATAGCCACTAACCAAGAAACAACTTCATCAGATGACAGTCTGATAACATATTTATTGTATAGCATATGTTTTGTTAGAAAAATGTGCATATTTCAGGTATAAATCATAGTTTACCATTGCAGCCACCATCACAACTCTCACCAAAGCAACTAGAATAACTACAGAGACCAACGTGAATTACCTAAATACTCATCATAAAACATTTCTGAAAAATACACAGCGTACAGCAAATGAAAGACAAAGATCTTGTGAATCTAGCCAATATTTCAGAGTGCAAAGATGTGCACAGCAAAAAAAGAAATATCCTCTCACTGTCAACTGCATTTATTTTCAGCAAACTTAAAATGTGTAAATATTTGTATGAACACAACAAGATTCAACAACTGAGACATAAACTGAACCAGTTCCACAAGCACGTGACTAACTGAAATGGAATACTGTGTCCCTGAAAAAAGGGGGGGGGGGTCAAAATCAAAGTAACAGTCAGTATCTGGTGTGCAAGCAGCTGCATTAAGTACTGCAGTGCATCTCCTCCTCATGGACTGCACCAGATTTGACAGTTCTTGCTGTGAGATGTTACCCCAGACTTCCACCAAGGCACCTGCAAGTTCCCAGACATTTCTGGGGGGAATGACCCTAGCCCTCACCCTCCGATCCAACAGATCCCAGACGTGCTCAATGGGATTGAGATCCGGGCTCTTCGCTGGCCATGGCAGAACACTGACATTCCTGTCTTGCAGGAAATCATGCACAGAACGAGCAGTATGGCTGGTGGCATTGTCATGCTGGAGAGATGAGCCTGCAGGAAGGGTACCACATGAGGGAGGAGGATGTCTTCCCTGTAACGCACAGCGCTGAGATTGCTTGCAATGACAACAAGCTCAGTCCAATGATGCTGTGACACACCGCCCCAGACCATGACGTACCCTCCATCTCCAAATCGATCCCGCTCCAGAGTACAGGCCTCGGTGTAACGCTCATTCCTTCAACAAAAAACGTGAATCCGACCGTCACCCCTGGTGAGACAAAACCGCGACTCGTCAATGAAGAGCACTTTTTGCCAGTCCTGTCTGGTCCAGCAACGGTGGGTTTGTGCCCATAGGCGACGTTGTTGCCGGTGATGTATGTTGAGGATCTGCCTTACAACAGGCCTACAAGCCCTCAGTCCAGCCTCTCTCAGCCTATTGCGGACAGTCTGAGCACTGATGGAGGGATTGTGTGTTCCTGTTGTAACTCGGGCAGTTGTTGTTACCATCCTGTACCTGTCCCGCAGGTGTAATGTTCGGATGTACCGATCCTGTGCAGGTGTTGTTACACGTGGTCTGCCATTGCGAGGACGATCAGCTGTCCGTCCTGTCTCCCTGTAGCGCTGTCTTAGGCGTCTCACAGTACGGATATTGCAATTTATTGCCCTGGCCACACCTGCAATCCTCATGACTCCTTGCAGCATGCCTAAGGCACGTTCACGCAGATGAGCAGGGACCCTGGGCATCTTTCTTTTGGTGTTTTTCAGAGTCAGTAGAAATCAAATCAAATCAAAACACACACACACACACACAAATCAAATCAAATGTATTTATATAGCCCTTCGTACAGATATCAGCTGATATCTCAAAGTGCTGTACAGAAACCCAGCCTAAAACCCCAAACAGCAAGCAATGCAGGTGTAGAAGCACGGTGGCTAGGAAAAACTCCCTAGAAAGGCCAAAACCTAGGAAGAAACCTAGAGAGGAACCAGGCTATGAGGGGTGGCCACTCTGGTCCTCTTCTGGCTGTGCCAGGTGGAGATTATAACAGAACATGGCCAAGATGTTCAAATGTTCATAAATGACCAGCATGGTCAAATAATAATAATCACAGTAGTTGTCGAGGGTGCAGCACTCCTCACCAGCCTGTCACAGTCCATGACTATCAGCTCTCTCTCCAGCATGGTGATGGTCCCCATCCCCCCAGCCACCTCAGCTTGTCCAGTCTCCCACACACAGCAGATAGAGACACGAGTACAGATGTGGGCAAGCAAGCATGCATGCACTCATGCACAGACTATGCCTATGACTCATGCTATACAGAACATGTATGACTGGTTCAATGTATAAATGATAAGAGGCCGTCTGTGCTCTTTTAAAGGTCCTTACTACTGAATAGTTTCTGTTCCAGGTGCGTAGGAGTCATTCATTGTATAGACACATTATTCGTGTGTAATATTATGTCTGTGTAGTGACATGCATAGGTAGAGTAAAGTGGATGTTTACAGGAAATTCATATTGAACAATGCATGTTTCTCGACAGGCATGATGTGAGTGATGATTACTTGCATGAACATCTTTGTCAAACGGGACAAGGACATCTTGCCCGCAAAACTGAGAATACATCTTGTCCCCCACTCACGCAGGCAGTTAGATGACAGCCCAACACAGCACATAGCCTCCATCCACCACGATGCAGGCTGATTGGCCACTTCCACTTATTAAGGCATGGCATTACAGCTGAGCACTGGGGAGTCTGGTTAATGGGATGATCCATCACTAACAGTCACATACCGGTACATCCGTGACAGACAACGGCAAGGTCTTAGTCAAAGAGTCACAGCTATGTGGAGACTGGAACCAGCCATCGAAAATCACTGGGGCTATGCCCCAAATGGCACCATATTCCCTACATTGTGCACTACTTTTGACCAGAGCCCTGTGTGTGCCATTTGAGACACAAGCTGGGAAGTCTCAATGGGGTATGGGACTGTGGAGATGCCCATGATTAAATCCACTGTATTCCCTCTACCACCACCAGCAGCAGGCCCTCACCAGCCTGTCACAGTCCATGACTATCAGCTCTCTCTCCAGCATGGTGATGGTCCCCATCCCCCCAGCCACCTCAGCTTGTCCAGTCTCCCACACACAGCAGATAGAGACACGAGTACAGATGTGGGCAAGCAAGCATGCATGCACTCACACACACACACACACACACCATGGCAGCAGTGCCACTCAGAAGTGCAAGTAGTGAGCGAGGAGCAGCGTCTTTCTGTCACCTGTCCACCTACAGTCAGGAAGGTTAGGATAGAAAAACACCTGGAGACTTCTACTGGTGACGGCAAACAGCCCACCTGTCACTACCTCCACACTAACCTGTCCTGGGTGGACACTAGTAGTTTTTTTTATATAGCAGTAAAAAACTGTGAAACATATTGTAAATATTAACATATATGATACCGTATGTTACAGTACATTCATGTAAGCCTGTATGGTGATTTCTAACTGAGAAAGTGTGTAGAGTATTACTCCAATTAGGTTTCATTTACTTGAATCATTGAACATGAATGAAAAGCCAATAAAAGGGATTTGAAAGTGGATAAAACGCATATATCAACAGTTGCCATCCTGACTGCTTGATAAATAATCTACTATCTAATTGACCATAATATACAAGACAAGCCGGGAGAGTTATCAGTAAAATGTTCATCTGGTAATTAAATTTGGCACACTGTACCATGTGTGTGATGACGACAAACAGTTTATCTTTGCTCTGCTGTATTGACAGTGTGCTCTCTTTGATTACCATCAGTCACACACATCCGTTTCATAGGAGTTAATACACATACATTGTAGAGATGCAGGCAGGATACATCATTAATGAATGAAGACTGTCCTCTTTATTTGATATTTACTCATTATCTCCAGTGCATCTGCTCTCTAAACTAATAAAGGTCGACACCGACTAGTCACCAACTTCTACGCTGGCTGACTGAATGACAACTTGACAGCATAACAGCGCTGAGTTACAGAGTGAGTAGAGCTCTTCGGTTGCACATACATAATGGATTTTTACTTTGTAGTGGAGACAAACCAACACACAGGCCCTGTTCCAGAGTAGCTGACAGGCAGGCAGCACAGGAGAAGGCCTCAGCTGAGGTGTTTTGGCAGGTAGCTAGGTTGTTGTTTGACATTCTAACACTGGGAAATATAATAGCTGAGGTTGATAAGCGGGTGTCTGACGCAGGTAAGTTAGTCTAATCATAACAGTCCGAATTTGAAGACTTGTAAGTGTGATATTGTTTGAAGCTATTTCTGCATGTGTTGGTGATGCTATGCAAGGGGAATGACTTGAAGGTATCTGCTGTAGTTGATACCTTGTGCATGACACAGGTAGGGTGGAATTTCTAATCAAAACTGTCAGATCCTATTTGTAAATGTGATCTTGTTTGAAACTATTCCACATGCGTAGATGATTGTTTTATCATGTCCGTGGAAATGAGTAATGACAGGAGAAAAGGTCATCCATGCAACGGATACCTGAAACCCTGAGGACAAATCCAAAATATAGAAAAGCTTTAAATATGCATCTTAACATCAAGTCTGCAAGCAACAGTCGGTGTTCTCTAATGATTGCTACTCTTGAGGATAGATACACTATATATACAAAAGTAGGTGGACACCCCTTCAAAATGCCATGCGTCGGCTGGAGTGGTGTAAAGCTCGTCGCCATTGGACTCTGGAGCAGTTGAAATGCGTTCTCTGGATTGATGAATCACGCTTCACGATCTGGCAGTCCGATGGACGAATCTGGGTTTGGCGGATGCCAGGAGAACGCTACCTGCCCTAATGCATACCCCTGCCAACTGTAAAGTTTGGGTGAGGAGGAATAACCATCTGGGTCTGTTTTTCATGGTACGGGCTAGGACCCTCAGTTCCAGTGAAGGGAAATCTTAATGCTACAGCATACAATGACATTCTAGACCATTCTGTGCTTTCAATTTCTGCCAGTTTGGGGAAGGCCCTTTCCTGTTTCAGCATGAAAATGCCCCTGCTCACAAAACGAGGTCCATACAGAAATGGTTTATCGAGATCGGTGTGGAAGAACTTGACTGGCCCTGACCTCAACCCCATCGAACACCTTTGAATTGGAACGCTGATTGCGAGCCAACCCTAATCTCCCAACATCAGTACGCAACCTCACTAATGCTCTTGTGGCTGAATGGAAGCAAGTCCCCGCAGCAATATTCCAAAATCTAGTGGAAAGTCTTCCCAGAAGAGTGGAGGCTGTTATAGCAGCAAAAAGGGGACCAACTCCATATCATGATTTTGGAATGAGATGTTCGACGAGCAGGTGTCTACATACTTTTGGTCATGTAGTGTTTATAGGTCCAAGGTCATCTAACCACACATCTTAAAACAAGAGAGCAAGGCTTGTATTCAGTCTTAGAGTAGTAGTGCTGATAGGATCAGCTGTGCCTTGTAATTTATAATAATGCAACTATTAAGAAGGGGGGGGGGGGTCCTGCTCTTAGATCTGCAAACTTACTCTGAGAAACTTTTTGAATACAGATCCTGAGGCTCATCAAAACTAAGGACCAGACTAGAAAAACTCTTAACTTCAATAATGTTTCTAGCTTAGTCCATTTAAACGTCAATAAAAGCCAACAGACAGTAGCCTACTTTCCCTCTCTCCCTCATTATCTCTCTCTCCCTCATCATCTCTCTCTCATCATTATCTCTCTCTCCCTCATTATCTCCCTCTCCCTCTCCCTCTCCCTCTCCCTCTCCCTCTCCCTCTCTCCATATTGACAAAGCCGCGTTGTGTTCGGCTGTGTAGCAGGCAATGACAGGACAATTTTGAAGAAACAGTGACAGTTTAAGCCATGCATCATTAGGTAAGAGTTGCGGAGAGACCGACTGCATCACTTCTTCTTTTTATAAGAAACATTAATGTGTTGAAAATGCCAAATTGTTTACATAGTCAACGTACACACAGCTCTGACACACACACTTACCCCACCGGACATGTCACCAGGGGTCTTTTCACAGTCCCCAAATCCAGAACATATTCAATAAAGCGTACGGTATTATATAGAGCCATTATTGCATTGAACTCCGTTCCATCTCGTATTGCTCAAATGAACAAAAAACAGATAAAGCATCACAACACAACGCCTCTTCCCTATTTGAGCTAGATAGTTTGTGTGTATGTATTGATATGTGCCTTTTTTAAATTGATGTAGTTCTGTCCTTGAGCTGTTCTTGTCTGTTAATGTTTGTCATGTCCTGACCATAGTTCTTATGTGTTTTGCTTGTTTAGTGTTGGTCAGGACGTGAGCTGGGTGGGAATTCTATGTTGTGTGTCTAGTTTGTCTGTTTCTGTGTCCAGCCTAATATGGTTCTCAATCAGAGACAGCTGTCAATCGTTGTCCCTGATTGAGAATCATATATAGGTGGCTTGTTTTGTGTTGGGGATTGTGGGTGGTTGTTTCCTGTCTCTGTGTTTGTGTTCTGCACCAGATAGGTCTGTATCGGTTTGCCACTTTTGTTATTTTGTATTTGTTTAGTGTTCACAGTAGTTTTGTTAATTAAACATGTTGAGCACTGGCTACGCTGTGTGTTGGTCCGATCCCTGTTTCACCCCCTCTTCTAGTGAAGAGAGGGAAGGCCGCCGTTACAATGTTCTGTATTATGTCATGTTTCATGTTTTGTGTGGACCCCAGGAAGAGTAGCTGCTGCTTTTGCAACAGCTAATGGGGATCCTGATAAAATACAAAAACCAAAGTTATTTCCCTTCAGTTGGGAACAAAAACTCTGTTGTCGTTGTCGGTGATGATGGCATCAATAGCTGCTGCTGCTGTTTCAACAGCTCGAGCACAACATGCACACACACATAAACACACGTGCACACACCATTTTTCATCGGAATGGGAGCATCCTTGACTCCAAGCACCTCGGGTCATGCAGTTTGAGGCGTGAGCAGCGGAAATCTATTTGTTGGAATCAGCAGCCGGCATGCAAGCAGGCAGGGCCTGAGATATGTCACCCCAAACAGCATAGAGAGATTAGGAATTGATATCCCGCTCTCTCTCGGCTATCACAGATAATACACACAGGTGTAAAATGACACAGCGTTTCCCATGGAAGATGCCGGGTTATTTTCCTATCCTGATGCATCGTATATCTGAGGCCTGGAGTTTGTTTTCTATTTTCCAGGAAACTTATACCACAGACAGACCATGCACGCATCCCAAATAGCACCCTATTCCCTATAAAGCATGCTTCTTTGGACCAGAGGTCATAGGGCTCTGGTCCAAAGTAGTGCACTATATAGGCGATAGGGTGCTATTTGGGACATGCTTATTCCTGAATCACTTTAAGGGATTCTTGTATTTATCCTGCTTCCAGAGGTTGGTCTCGCATGACTGAGCATGGCTCAGCACAGAGGGGAGAGGAGCAGCAGACAGAATCCATAAAGCCAACCCTGAGGACCAGGCCTGTCAATTTGTGTTTTTCTTAGAATACAAATGTCTGTCCTGATCCAGTCTTCTACAGTCAAAGGGCTGAGTGCAGGGCTGTGGGTCTCGGCTCTCTATGACAGATACAGGGCTGGGCTGTGGGTAGATCAGACAGGATCAGGCCTCAACTCTAAGATACGAGGAGGAAGGCTGGGCTGGGGGTCCAGGAGGTCTAGAGGGGCAGTGGGGATCTGATCAGGGCCCTGCTAGGACATGAGGAGAGAAAGAGGGTTGGTTTGTCTGGTGGGACTTTATCAGCTTTGGTTTGTGTGGTGGGGGATCTACTGGGGCTCAAGCCTGGGACTTGAACATTCATCCACAGCAATGCTTGGTATCCAAAAAGCAGCATGGTAGCCAGTGGTCTACCAAAACTGTTAGTGGCTCTGGTACACTTTGGTAGACCAGTGGCACGCTACTTCAGGTTCTCAGGGTCAATGACGTGGTAGCTTTACTGATGTGCTACACTGACGTCCTACGTTCTTAGATGAGCTGCTACACTGGCATTGTGAAACATCTGATCCCAATAGAGCTCCACTTTCAGGGTTTTGCAGTTAAAAGAGCAGAACACTAACTAGCTAATGTTGGCACACAAACAATCACTGTAATTAACACTAAGCACCGATGAAGTCCTTGACATTTCCTAAGTAAGTCTATTTAACACACAGATGCTGTTAGAATTTCGATATCACAAACATAATCTTTAAAAGGACATCATTCACATGCAGGAAAAAAGTTTTGATTTCTATATAGTATCTGAACGTTTCTAAAAAAAAATTACCTTTGCCAAATCGTTATCTTGTAACTATTAGGTTCTATCTGCGCTAAGCATAGCTTTGAGATATTGAGCTTCGACGTTTGTACATCCCAAATCTGTTTCATAGTGACTTCTTATTTCATAACCTAGTAAGGTTCTGACCTTTTAGATATCTATCTATCTGTCAATACGTTTTTTTTTAGGGGGGTGCATTCACAGATATAGCCTTATGGTTCTGACATGTTAATCTGGGTTGATCCATACAGTTCTATCTGACACTTCTGAATTAGACATAAATGATAAAATCACACTATTTCACAAACACATCCTCAAATACGTTGACAAATGTATTATGATCGTCAGAGAAATTACTTTCATCACTCACTAAACAACGACGTGACATCATCATTTCCTTTGAGATTTCTGACTGTGTTGATTTTTTGCTTGTGTGCCAATATTTCTGGCTAGACTAGCCTAGACCATACTAAGAGGGAGATGGCAAAGACTTGCTCTGATTGGACCGTTTGTATTTGTTCAGGCTTGTGATTGGATTGCAGACAGAACCTTATAGCGCCAAGTTGAAATGGATTTACTGTAGTTTTTCATTTGTTTTCACTTAAAGTTTGCTTTTTCAAACTTCACAGACATAATAACCATCTAAATGTCAATTATAAGAACCATCTAAAGATCAATCCCAAGGTCGCAAAATTGAAGACACTGAGCTCTATTTCAAGATTTTAAAAAATCAAGAATTACCGCTGTTAGTTTGCGCTTCACATGCGAACACAGTGCAGCAGATCGCCTACAGTAACATAAACTAAAGAAAATGCTATTGTATTCTTTGAAATACATTTGTTTTCATATTCTAATGTTACCAAAGACCGTCGTAAACACAACCAAATTAGGATATATTACATGTATTTATTAAACTGTAAGAATGTTGCAGTCAAGGTGCCTGCTCATTGGCATAGTAAGGGGGTGGGGGGAGGGCAGTTTAAGTGTTAAACTTTGATTTAAAACACTACCTCCCATTCCACCACCCCCACTAGCTTTCACATTCATACTTCCCTTCCAACCGGTGCTAAAAACCCATATGGGAATCGTTTCAATATCCCAGAGAAATATATTCATTACCATGCAAATTGGTTTGGGAATCGTTGACTAAAAGCATTCGCCATACTTAATTTCAAAGTCTGTAAATGCAATTAATGGGACCTCATTCACAGGAAAGCGGAATTCGCCGCCAGATAATCGACATTGTCGCCATCCCATTAAAAAAGTTCCCTCTCCCGATCAAGCGGCAGTGGCAGTGCTCAGCGATTCTTAGGGAAGCCTTTCCCTCATGTTTCCTTGACACGGGCCTCATAATCGGATAATAAAAGTTATTTCTTCCGCTGTGAATAGAGCGAGACTCACAACAAAACGCCCAGAAAAATGTTCCCCCATTATTTCTGAGAGTCCCCACGTTTAATTACCATACCCGAGAACAATCTGTGCAAATACCTGAAACGCAGCGTAGCCTGCTGCTGATGACAACCACTACCTCCGCTTAAGATCCTACTTAGCAGGGATACGTTGTGGAAAATAATAAAGTGGGTAAAGAGAGAGAGGGAGGGAGGGATGGGGAGGTAGGGAGTGAGAGAGAGGGACAGAAATAAATGAACAACTAAAGGACTTTGGGAGAGGAGAGGAGAAAGAGAGAGTGAGAAAGAGAAATTGGCAACTAAAGGACTCTTGAAACTCAGCCGAGCCCCGTTAACAAACAAATACCGAGACACAAGTTTTGGAGCGATGCAAGGGGCGCCTATTGTTTTCAAATAAGCAGAGTCCAAATTGGGCACTGTGAATTACGCCGTTGCAGTGCTCGGAATAACAAGAAGCACGAGGCTATTTCGCTCTCTCTCTCTCTCTCAAAGTAAAATGTCAGGGAAAGCATTGCTATGGTGATAAAGGGGACTGTCATCCTGGGTTATTTAAGCAAAGCCAGCCAACTCCGACACTCCATGGGGTCATGAGCAGGTTATCTTCACCGTCACGGAGGCGTATTCAATAGGCCGTTTGACGACTCCAGAAGTACGTTGGAGCAATGAGATACGTAGCCTACACAATGTCAGCCAGTGAAGGTGTATGTAGCTACTGTAGTCAACTAGGCCTATTCCTCAAAAAGAAAGGAGGGCCAGGGCAGCGAGTCCCCGCAATATTTAAACTGTGTTTCCATTGAACATGCCATAACAAAAAAAGGCATTTTAATTAGTTATATGATGAGTGACTTGGTCCTCTTTTCTTTTTGATGACCAATTGACCCCTTTTACCAAAGAGCACCTTCTGTCTACCAAAATGTACTTTTGTGTACCTTAGTAGCGCTTCCCTTCCTCATTATTTTCCCCAAGTTAGGTCTATTCCTCTTTTGTAGCAGAGCGAATATTTTGTTATGATCAAATGGATAAAACAACATCATTTATTTGAAATATTATCATGGCTGGCACTCGCATTGCCTGAAATTAATAGTACTGTTTGTGTCAATTCAAAGATAACAGTTAGATGTTGTATTCATTCACCTACATTGTGTGACTCACCCTTAGTGGCTGTGTAGATGTCTCAATACAACTCCCTCAAACTCATTTAAAATGAACATTGCCTGATGGTGTACATCAAGCCAATCCCTCAGAGAATATTTCATCTTTGAGCCAGCTGTGTATTCTATTCTCACATGACAGAGGAGATGATTGTGGATCAGGAACAAGGTAATTAAACAACATATTGGCCTGTGTTAGCTAGTGTTGATTTTTCAATGTAACATTTCTAATGTTGATTTAGGAGTTACATTAACTCTGTAAGGGTTAAATGAACACTCAGTTCACTCAGCCCCACACTCTTCTCAATTTACATCAACAACGCAGCTCAGGCAGTAGGAAGCACTCTCATCCATTTTTAATGCAGATGATACAGTGTTATACTCAGCTGGCCTCTCCCCGGATTTTGTGTAAAATGCTCTACAACAAGGCTTTCTTAGTGTCCAACCACCGGTGTAATTACTACCTCTGAGGGTTTAGTGCTTGAGGTAGTCACCTAAAACAAGCACATCGGAGTACGGCTAGACGATACACTGTCCTTCTCTCAGCACATATCCAAGCTGCAGGCTCAGGTTAAATGTAGGCTCAGTTTCCTCTATCGTAATCACTCCTCTTTCACCCCAGCTCCCAAACTAACCCTGACTCAGATGATCTTCCTACCTATGATTGATTACGGAGACATAATTATTATCGATCGGCAGGTAAGGGTGCTCTCGAGCGGCTAGATGTTCTTTACATTCGGCCATCAGATTTGCCACCAATGCTCCTTATAGGACACATCACTGCACTCTATACTCCTCTGTAAACTGGTCATCTCTGTATACCCGTCGCAAAACCCACTGGTTGATGCTTATTTATAAAACCCTCTTAGGCCTCACTGCCCCCTATCTGAGATACCTACTGCAGCCCTCATCCTCCACATACAATACACGTTGTGCCAGTCACATTCTGTTAAAGGTCTCCAAAGCACACACATCCCTGGGTCGCTCCTCTTTTCAGTTCGCTGCATCTAGCGACTGGAACGAGCTGCAAAAAACTCAAACTGGACAGTTTTATCTCCATCTCTACACTCAAAGACTCCCTCGTGGACACTCTTACTGACACTTGTGGCTGTTTCTTGTGATGTATTGTTGTCTCTACCTCTTTGCCCTTCGTGTTGTTGTCTGTGCCTAACATGTTTGTACGATGTTTATGCTGCTGCCATGTTGTTACTACCATGTTGTTGTCATGTGTTGCTACCATCCTCTGTTGTCACGTGTTGCTGCCATCTTGTGTTGTTGTCTTAGTTCTCTCTTTGTGTAGTGTTGTGGTGTCTCTCTTGTCGTGATGTTTGTTTTGTCCTACATTTATATGTATTTATCCCAGCCCCCATCCCCACAGGAGACCTTTTGCCTCTTAATAGGCCATCATTAGTAGGTGGCCTAGTGGTTAGAGTGTTGTGCCAGTAACTGAAAGATTGCTGGATTGAATCCCCGAGCTGACAAGATTAAAAAATCTGTTGTTCTGCCCCTGAACAAGGCAGTTAACCCACTGTTCCCCGGTAGGCTGTCATTGTAAATAAGAATTAGTTAAATAAATAAAGGTAAAACATTTTTTATAAAAATATTTTACAGCAAGTTCTGATAAATTAATCTTTTGCTACTCAAATATAAATAACATACATTTTTCTAAACCAATCCAAAATATGATTTGGATTTATTGCACCCATTACTGAAATAGTTGTTCCAGTTTAGTCTCATATTTTAGTCTTCCCAGCCCTGGCAGTCATTCTGAATGCAGGCTGCTGTCATGCCCTGATCTGTTTCACCTGTCCTTGTGCTTGTCTCCACCCTCCTCCAGGTGTCGCTCACCTTCCCCATTATCCCCTGTGTTCCTAAACCTGTGTTCCTACTCTGGATTACCGTCCTCTGCCTGACCTGACCCTGAGCCTGCCTGCCCTCCTGTGCCTTTGCCACTACTCTGGATTATCGACCCCTGCCTGCCTTGACCTGTCGTTTGCCTGCCCCTATTGCTGTCATAAACATTGTTACTTCAACGTAGTCTGCATTTGGGTCTTACCTGAAACGTGATAGTACGATCTGGCCATGACTGACCCAGCTCCGCAACCCCATCTCCTCCCAAGGAGAAATCATTAGTAGACACGAGGAGTTGCTTCGCAGTCTGATGGAAGGGTTCCAGGAAGTCGCCGAAAGTCATGACCTAGCATTGGACGCATTGCGGGAGCTATTCCGTGGGTTTCCTACTAGGCAGCCTACCACAACGGTAACCTCCCAGCCCCTCAGTAACCCGGCTGGTAGCAGCGCCTTTACCCCAGTTCACTGGGAACCCCACTTACCTCCTCCGGAGCGCTACGATGGAGATTCTAGAACCTGCCAGGCCTTTATCTCCCAGTGCTCCCTCGTTTTCGAGCTGCAGCCTTCTTCGTTCTCCTCGGACCGCTCAAGGATAGCGTAGATTATTACGCTGATGTCCGGGAGGGCACTCGCCTGGGCCACGGCGGTGTGGGAGCAACAATCCACCGTCTGCCTCAGTCTGTAGGTATTTGTGGAGAAGTTGAGAAAAGTTTTCGAGGCTACAGTTTCCTGGAGAGAGGCTGCCCAGAAGTTAATCCAGTTTCGCCAGGACTCCCTCAGTGTGGCAGACTATGGGGTGGATTTCCACACGCTAGCAGCGGAGGGTGCCTGGAACCTGGAAGCGCTGTTTGACACATTCCCGCACGGATTATCAGAGGAAGTAAAGGACGAGCTTGCAGCCTGGGAACTACCGACGGATCTTGACTCACTCATCGCTTTAAATATCCGGATCGATGGTCGGCTACGGGACCGTAGGAGGGAGAAGAGGTCTGATTGCAGTCCCAATCGGTCACTCAAGGATCCCACCTTGCATCTGATGAACTCAGAAGTCCCCAAAAGGATCCGGGCTTACCCGAGTTCCTCCATGAGCCTCCGAAGACTGCCGATTTGCTGCTTCCCGAGCCAATTCAGCTCGGCAGGGCTAGGCTGTCTCCAGCCGAACGTGTACGCAGACTTAACACCCAGAGTTGTTTGTATTGCGGTACTGCCGGTCATTATATGTCTACCTGTCCCTTCAAGAGACCCAGCTCATTGGTAGGAATGAGTACTCTGGTGGGTCTTAAGGATAATTTTGCTTCTCCCCCTACTCACCCCCCTCTCCATGCCACCCTGCGGTGGGGCGACCAGTCCAAGTCTCTTCAGATACTCATCGAATCTGGGGCTGAAATGAGTCTTATGGACGTTACTCTGGCGTCCGAGCAGGGCATCCCTACTCAACCCCTCTCCATTCCCATGAATGGACGCTCTGATCTGACCCCCTGGGGGGAACTGTCACGCCCTGATCTATTTCACCTGTCCTTGTGCTTGTCTCCACCCTCCTCCAGGTGTTGCCCATCTTCTCCATTATCTCCTGGGTATTTATACCTGTGTTCTCTGGTTGACTGTTGCCAGTTCGTCTTGTTTGTCAAGTCAACCAGCGTTTTGTCTCAGCTCCTGCTTTTCCCCAGTTTCCCTTTTTCTCACTCTCCTGGTTTTGACCTTGCCTGTCCTAACTCTGAGCCCGCCTGCCTGACCACTCTGCCTGCCCCTGACCCTGAGCCTGACTGCCGTCATGTGCCTTTGCCCCTTCTCTGGATTACCGACCCCTGCCTGACCTGACCCTGAGCCTGCCTGCCGTCCTGTGCCTTTGCCACTACTCTGGATTATTGACACTTCTCTGCCTTGACCTGTCGTTTGCCTGCCCCTGTTGCTGTAATAAACATTGTTACTTCAACACAGACTGCATTTGGGTCTTACCTGAAATGTGATAGTTGCAGGTGATTTAAAAAAAAAGTTGGATATCCCCACTGGCTAGATTCCAATAGGAATTACACATCCCTTTGCGAGCCAGCCTGATGTGGCCTGTAAACCATGAGTTGATAATATATTACGTTAGGATCTCACTTGGTGAAGGCCCCAGGACTGAAAATGAATTAATGCAACAACCATGTCTCTGACACTAACAAATGCAGTCATAGATGATAACTCTACAATTCACTCTAAAGGCAAGGCAACCTGGGAAATATGGAAATAAGGAGCACTGTGTTCATTTAAAACTGAGTTTTGAAAGTGTGGACCCGTATAGACACTGGAACACTATTAAATTCACACTCTCGCAATTGATTTAACACTGGATAATTTGTGTCACTTTCTTTCCATTTGAACTCTGTAAGGACACAGTAACTGTATTGACCTCTTTAATATGGACATTTCATGTCCCTAATTTCGCTCTACGGGTGCAAATTATCACCAGGCGCAAAATCGCACCATCAAAATGTCTCGAATGCCATTATAATTTATAATCACTGTTATTACATTCCCTCGAGGATCCATTGCATGTATAGATAGATTTGCTGCTCTATTTCTGTTCATCATCATCCCTCTTGAAGAGGATCAGGATTTGCAGAAGTACTTTGGTCATCAGCAGGATACATTTAGCCCATCTGTCTAGGCCAGGTATTCCCAAACTGACCCCAGGGGTACGCCAAAGAAAAATGTGATTCACATTTTAAAAAGATATATACAGTTTAAAGCTTTTACAACATCCAGAAGTGCGCTGGTTATCAAGGGGCAAAGTATTGACAAAAAATCTTTCTTTACTGACCATAATTTTCACTTGTATGACCTCTTGCACGATGTCGAGTTTCTCACACGACTGGCCTGTCTGGGTGATGTTTTTTCTCGCCTGAATGATCTGAATCAAGGATTACAGGGACTCTCCGCAACTATATTCAATGTGCGGGACAAAATTGAGGCTTTGATTAGCTTCTTCTGGCTGCATCCCGCTAACGGGATCGATATGACAACTACCAGTGAAAGTGCAGGGCGCCAAATTCAAACAACAGAAATCTCATAATTAAAATTCCTCAAACATACATGTGTCTTATATCATTTTAAAAGGTAATCTTGTTGTTAATCCCACCAAAGTGTCCGATTTCAAATATGCTTTTCAGCGAAAGCACTACAAACGATTATGTTAGGTCACCACCAAACCACAATTAGCACATCCATTTTTCCAGCGAAATATAGCAGTCGGAAAAAGCAGAAATAGAGATAAAATTAATCACTAACCTTTAATTATCTTCATCAGATGACACTCATAGGACTTCATGTTACACAATACATGCATGTTTTGTTTGATGAAGTTTGTATTTATATAAAAGAATCTGAGTTTACATTGGCGCGTTACATTCACTAGTTCCAAAAACATCAAGTGATTTTGCATAGCCACATCGTTTCAACAGAAATACTCATCATAAATGTAGATGATAATACAAGTTATACACATGGAATTATAGATATACCTCTCCTTAATGCAACCGCTGTGTCAAATTTCAAAAAAACTTTACGGAAAAAGCAAATCATGCAATAATCTGAGACGGAGCTCAGAACAATAGCCAAATTAGCCGCCATGTTGGAGTCAACAGAAACCAGAAAATACATGATAAATGTTTCCTTACCTTTGATGAACTTCATCAGAATGCAGTCCTAGGAATCGCAGGTCCACAATAAATGCTTGATTTTTTCGATAATGTCCGTTATTTATGTCCAATTAGCTACTTTGGTGAGCGTGTTTGGTAAACAATTCCAAAGTCACAAAGCGCGTCCACTATAACGTGACGAAATGTCCAAAAGTTCCATAACAGTCAGTAGAAACATGTCAAACGATGTACTGAATCAATCTTTAGAATGTTGTTAACATACATCTTGAATAACGTTCCAACCAGAGAATTAGATTGACTTCAGTTGAGCGATGGAACGGAGCTGCCTATCACGTGAAGGCGCGTGGTCAAAGCATGGTCAGCTTGTGGCAGTGGTGACTAATTCCTGTCTCCTTCGGCCTCCCTTCACATTAGAGTCATCAGACAAAGTTCTATTGACTGTTGACATCTAGTGGAAGCCGTAGGAAGTGAAAACTCATCAATATCTCGCTGTAATTTCAATGAGAGCTTGGTTGAAAATCTGCCACCTCAGAAAAAATCCAAACAGGAAGTGGAACTTCTCAGGTTTTTGCCTGCCATATGAGTTCTGTTATACTCACAGACATAATTCAAACAGTTTTAGAAACTTCAGAGTGTGTTCTACCCAATACTAATAATAATATGCACATTTTAGCAACTATGACTGAGGAGCAGGCCGTTTACTCTGGGCACCTCTGTGCACCTTTCATCCAAGCTACTCAATACTGCCCCTGCAGCCATAAGAAGTTAAGAAGTTGGAGCTCTTCTCTGCCTGCATTAACAAGGACAGCACACAGGTCTTTCCATCATTGTATGATTTTTTCGTGTGCAAATGAACTCAAGCTTACGGAGAATGTAAAATGTGATATGACGAAGCACCTGAGTGAGTTGGGTGCGCAATTACGCAGGTACTTTTCCAAAATGTATGACACAAACAACTGGATACGTTATCCCTTTCATGCCCTGCTTCCAGTCCACGTACCGATATCAGAACAAGCGGTTCTGTGAAAATTGAATTTAATCAGAAGACACTGCCAGATTTCTGGATTGGGCTGCCCTCTGAGTAACCTGTCTTGGAAAAGCATGCTGTTAAGACACTGATGCCCTTTGAAACCATGAACCTATGTGAGAGCGGATTCTCGGCCCTCACAATCATGAAAACCAAATACAGGCACAGACTGTCACGGATCCCTCCGTAACTTTCATTACGCACACCTGGCACCTATTCCCACCGATTGTATTTGTATATACAGTTGAAGTTGGAAGTTTACATACACTTAGATTGGAGTCATTAAAACTCGTTTTTCAACCTCTCCACAAATTTCTTGTTAAACAAGCTGTAGTTTTGGCAAGTCGGTTTGGACTTTGTGCATGACTCAAGTAATTTTTCCAACTATTGTTTACAGATTGTTTCACTTATAATTCACTGTATCACAATTCAAGTGGGTCAGAAGTTTACATACACTAAGTTGACTGTGCCTTTCAACAGCCTTTAAACAGCTTCTGTTTGGCTAATTGACATCATTTGAGTCTGGATCATCCTCGGGAGCAATTTCCAAATGCCTGAAGGTACCACATTCATCTGTACAAACAATAGTACACAAGTATAAACACCATGGGACCACACAGCCATCAGGAAGGAGACGTGTTCTGTCTCCTATAGATGAACGTAATTTGGTGCGAAAAGTGCAAATCAATCCCAGAACAACAGAAAGGACCTTGTGAAGATGCTGGAGGAAACAGGTACAAAAGCATCTATATCCACAGTAAAACAAGTGCTATATCGACATAACCTGAAAGGCCGCTCAGCAAGGACGAAGCCACTGCTCCAAAACCGCCATAAAAAAGCCAGACTACGGTTTGCAACTGCACATGGGGACAATGATCATACTTTTTGGAGAAATGTCCTCTGGTCTGATGAAACAAAAATAGAACTGTTTGGCCATAATGACCATCATTATGTTTGGAGGAAAATGGTGGACGCTTGCAAGCTGAAGAACACCATCCTAACCGTGAAGCACGGGGGTGGCAGCATCATATGTTGAGGGGGTGCTTTGATGCAGGAGGGATTGGTGCACTTCACAAAATAGATGGCATCATGAGGTAGGATAATTGTGAGGATATATTGAAGCAACATCTCAATACATCAGTCAGGAAGTTAAAGCTTGGTCGCAAATGGGTCTTCCAAACGGACAATGCAAGCATACTTAGCATACTTCCAAAGTTGTGGCAAAATGGCTTAAGGACAACAAAGTCAAGGTATTGGACTGGACGTCACAAAGCCCTGACCTCAATCCTATGGAAAATTTGTGGGCAGAATTGAGCGTGTGTGAGCAAGGAGGCCTACAAACCTGACTCAGTTACACCAGCTCTGTCAGGAGGAATGGGACAGAATTCACCCAACTTATTGTGGGAAGCTTGTGGAAGGCTAGCCAAAATGTTTGACCCAAGTGAAACAATTTAAAGGCAATGCTACCAAATACTAATTGAGTGTATGTAAACTTCTGACCCACTGGGAATGTGATGCAAGAAATAAAAGCTGAAATAAATCATTCTCTCTATCAATATTCTGACATTTCATCTTAAAATAAAGTGGTGATCCTAACTGACCTAAGACAGGGAATTGTAACTAGGATTAAATGTCAGGAATTGTGAAAAACTGAGTTTAAATGTATTTGGCTAAGGTGTATGTAAACTTCCGACTTCAACTGTATGTGCCCTTTGGTTTCCATTGGGTGGTCGATTATTGTTACAATGTCCGTTGGTGTGTGTGAGTACCTGTGCTGTGTGTTTTGGCATTCGTGCCTTTGTGGATTGCGCAGATGGTTACGGGTCTCGTCCCATGTGTTAATCATTGTGCGCTCGTTATTTATTCGAGCTACTCCTCGCTCTTTTTGTTTTGGGTATCTACCCTGTGTTTTGTTACTTGTTTGTTTGGTCTTCGTCCCGTTGCTTTACACGCCGTAATTTGGGCTTAATTAAAAACCCTATTTCACATCCCTGCGCCTGTCTCCCGAATCGTTTATGCCGACTTGACACAGACTGTGTGGAAAATGATTTAAGACTGAGACTCTCTCCAATACATTGCAGAGTTATGTGCATCCTTTAAAGCACACCCTTCTCATTAACCTGTGGTGAGTTATTCACAATTTTCGATGAACAAATAAGGTTTTATATGTAATATGGTTAAATAAAGAGCAACATTATTGATTGTTATTGTATTATAATTTGTGCCCTGGTCCTATATTAGCTCTTTGTCACTTCCTACACGCCGGGTTGTGACAAAAACTCACATTCATTATTTTGGGGATTTTATTTTTTAAACTTTGTTTTTATTGAGGAACACAAAGAAAATACAAATAAAGTAAAAGAACAACAAAGAAGATCTGGCAGTTACAGCGCACACCATACGATCATCAGAATAGTTACATTGACATCATCTTTGAATTAGACAATTTTCAAGTATGAAACCCATTTTTCCCAGTTTTCCTGACGTCTCTGCTCTTTGTGTTCTTAAAGCAAAGGTCATATGCTCCATATGGTGTATTTCTTGAATAATATCTATCCACTGTGTCACGGTGGGAGGGTCTTTTGTAGCCATTTCCTAGTGATAGACTTTTTACTGGCTGATAGTAGGACCTTCAACAGGTACTTGTGTCTAGTGTGTATCAGGTATTTCACCCAAGTACAAATACATTCATGTTTGTTCTATGTCAAATCACATTATTTTTCCAAT
The DNA here is from genome assembly GCF_016432855.1 of Salvelinus namaycush. Lineage (NCBI taxonomy): Eukaryota > Metazoa > Chordata > Actinopteri > Salmoniformes > Salmonidae > Salvelinus > Salvelinus namaycush. The sequence continues at coordinate 1,907,885 of NC_052344.1, read as the reverse complement.
GTTATTTCTCCCCAGTAAGTTTCAATTGCGGTGCAGGACCAAAATATATGAGAGTGATCCACCCTTGATAGCCCGCATTCTCTCCAACAAGGGTGTAGGGAGCCAGTCTGTTTTGATTTCAGTTTAGGTGTTATGAAGAAACGTCTAACATTCTTCCAACAGAATTCTCTCCATGACCTTGAGTTGGCGGAGCTTTGTTGAGTCTCAAATATGTTCAACCATGTTTCATCAGTTATTTCCATGTTAAGTTCCTCCTTCCATTTCCATTTTATATAGTTTGTAGATTGTTTCTTTGAGGATTGAATACCCAAGAAGAGATTGGAAATAGTTTTTTTGATACTCCCCAAGTTGTATGCGTTAGTGAATACTTGGATACATTTTTGAGGTGATCGAGTGTCAATCGATTTTATCTCCCTTAAGAAACAGTGTCGAACTTGTAGGTTTATCCAAGCCATGTTTTATACGTAGGTCCTGGAAGTTCTCTAGGTCCCCATTCCGTATAATTGTACTGAATGATGTGATGCCTTTCTGCGTCCACTGTTCAAATCTGCTGTCCTGAATTGCAGGGATGAAGCTGGGCCAATGAAGTATGCGGGCCAACTCAGCAGTTTGACCTCTCTGTCTAAATGATTTTGCTTAACTACCCTAAACCATGTCTTAAGAGAGAAATCAATCAACTGATTTTGTCTATTGTATATTTCTATTACCATGTCCTTATTTCCCAAAACTGACTGTGTGTATCTCTGTCAAAGTAGTCTCCATGTCTTTCCATTTGGATTTGGATTCTGAATTGCATCAGCAACACACCAGAGATCTCAATTGGGCTGACACAAAATAATACTTTACGTTTGGTAAGGCCATACCACCACTATTGTTTGGTAATTGTAATGTTGTACACATAATTCTTGGTCTCTTACTGTTCCAGATAAACCTTGGTATCCGTTCATCCCATTCCCTAAACTGTTTAGGTGGGAATTCTATGGGCAGTGATTGGAACAAATACAGTAAATTGGATGAAGAGGTCCACTGGAAGTTATAATTACTCTTCAGCTCTTCCTGTGGGGTATAATTATATACTAGGGCTTGGGTCTTGTGTACGTTAAGCACATACGCTGAATATGTTCCAAATGTTTGTAAAACATCCATCAATCTTGGTACACTTGAGCCTAGGTCTTTAAGGAATAACAGAACGTCATCAGCATACATGCATATCTTATGTTCACTGCCTCTTATTGTTATTCCCTCTAAGGTTGGGTCCTGTCTTATTGCCTGTGCTAATGGTTCGAGGTACAAGGAAAAGAGCGTGGGTGAAATATTACAGCCTTGTCTTGCCCCTCACTCTAATTTTATCGTTGGTGTCAAATGTCCTTTTATCTTTATTCTAGCGGCCGGACACGAATACAGTGTTTTGATGCACTGTATCACTTCTTTGTGGAAACCAAATCTTTCCATAATTTGGAATAGATAATCCCATCCCACTGAATCAAATGCTTTTTCAGCATCTAGACTAAGTAATATAGCACTTGCCTTATTCTGAGTAATGTGGTCCATGACATGCAGTGTTCTCCTTATGTTGTCCTGTGTCTGCCTATTTCGTATGAAAGCAGTTTGATCCCCGTCAATCAATTCTGGGATTATGTCTTCCATTCTTTTGGCTATTATTGATGCATATAGTTTATAATCTGTATTAAGAATTGTAATAGGTCTATATGAACTGCATTCCTTCTTATTTTTACCCTCTTTTGGGATTACAGATATGATGGCCTCTCTCCATGATGGTGGTAGACCCCCCCTCCCGCAGTCCAGTTAAAACAGGCCTGAAGTAGAGGTGTTAGTTGTTCTCTGAAGACTTTGAACCATTCTGATGGGAAGCCATCAGTGCTTGGAGACTTGTTGACTTTTAGATGAGATATTGCATTGTTCATTTCTTCAGTAGTTATTTCTGAAGTAAGTCTATCATTTTGCTCTGTCCCAATTGAGGGGAGATCAAGTGAGTTCAAAAAATGCTCTATTGTCTGTGCATCTGCCTTCTCTGGTTGCTTGTACAGATTTGTGCAATATGATATAAATGCATTCTATATTTAATCCAATTTGCATGCAATCTTCTTGTTTTGTGGTCTTTTATTTTGAGAATTGTATTCTATGCTTCTTGTTTCCTGAGTCTCCATGCTAGTAATTGTGTTGCCTTTGAGCCTGATTCATAATATTGTTGTTCCAGGAACATGAGCTTTTTCTCTACTTCTTCACTATAGATCTGGTCAATTTCCTGTTTTACCTTTTGAATCTCCCGTAATATAAGAGGGTCTTTGTAATGACTACGAGATCATTCTAAGTTTCTTAAAGTTTCCTGTAATTTCATCAGTTTTTGTGCTTCAATCTTTTTCCAGAGAGATGATGTGGCTATGATCTTTCCTCTAATATCCCACAATGTAGCAGGAGATACTTCCCCGTTATCATTATTCTCCAGATAGACATTCAATTATGTCTTTATTGATTCCTTGAATGCTGGATCATTCAGCATGCTTGTATTAAGCCTCCGTAGAGTATTAATTGGTTTGCTATCAAGGTGTAGAGTAAGGTAAACTCCATTATGATCTGATAAGTCGCACTGCCCGATCCTACAATCCTTAAGCCTGTGTCTATCTGCATTGTCCATGAAAAAGTAGTCTAACCTGGAGTATTCAGTGTGACGGGCTGAGTAAACAGTATATTCCCTATCTGTCATGTGAATGTCACGCCATACATCGAGCAGTCCTAGATCCTGCAATATCCTATTGATCTTTTTTAGAAACGAGGCTAATTTTCCTATTTTGATTTGTGCTGTCCAATTTTGAGTTTAAAATCGTGTTAAAATCCCCTCCACAGATAAGAGTGCCAGTGGTTTCTGTGGCAATTAAATCAAACACCTTCCTATAGAAGACCATGTCATTCCCCGGGGGTGCGTATACATTAAATAATGTAACTTCCTTGTTATCCAGTTTACATTTAACAAGTATAAATCTACCCTCCTTGTCTTTTATTTCGGATATAAACTCAAAATAAACTGAATTTGGGATCAAGATTGCAATGCCACTTCTACCCATTTTGTAAGAAGAAGAAAAGGGTATTCCTATATCCCATTTTCCTGAGTTTCTCGTGTTCAGGTGTGGATAAGTGAGTTTCCTGACAGAATAGTATGTCAACTCTCTCCTGTTTCATCTTTGTTATTACCCTACTTCTCTTGATGGCACTCCTCAGTCCGTTTACATTGAGACTTATGACCTTAAATTCCCGATGATGCATCGATGTAAATAGAAAAACCTGTGCACCATAACTGGCTGCTTAACTCGAGCCTAAAATGTGAACCAAAGTGGGAAAATACTTTGCTATTTGAACTCCCATGTCAGAGGACTGTCTCTTGCCTCTGGAGTTTGAGGGTTTGAGGGGATGAGCCTGTCCGCTGGAGGGGCCCCTCGTTCAGATATGAAAATGCGTAACGCAGTCGCAAACAAGACCTGTTGGAACCGAAAATGTAAAAGCTACCTATTTCATCGCTTTTACACATCGGTTAATTACAAGTGAAAACTATATACAGTAGGTCATGTGTAAATATCATGCATCCTCTCCTTGATATGCCCTTCTGTCACCCTGTTGTCAGTGTCATTAATCATTAGCTAATAGATATGTTATTAACGTGACCATACATAATGTGTCCATAAAGAACACATACCTTTGGCTCATCACCCTTGCTCAGCATTGGGGGAAAATAGGGGAAAATTTTACCTATTGCAATGTCAACCGTAACAACCCAATATGTCTTACCAGCTCGCGGTAACTCTTAAGTCTGTTAAATCCGATTCAGTGTCTTCTATCTTCTTGGTGGAAATGCCTGAGTCTCTCTCGCATGTGAATGTCCTCTCGCCGAGGTGATTTCCCCCTTTTTCCATGACTCTGCTCGCCGACAACGATCCATGGGAGGGCCTGCTCAAGTCTTTCCACCGGTGAAGACGCCTTTCTCCTGGCGGTGTACTCCACTGGGATGCCCCTCGACTTCAGGTCCTCAGCCGCCTCGTCTGCATGCTCGTATGTAACCGGGCCATTATCCAGAAATACCCACATTTTTGCCGGGAATGGCGTTCGGAAGAGAATATCTTTCTCTTTAAGTGCTTTCTTAATGGGGGCTGTATTCCTTCCTTCTTTTCAGTATCTCTCCCGCGTAGTCCTGATCAAAGAACACTCGTTGGCCTGGAAGTTAACAGGCTGTTCCCAGGCTGCATGTAAGACCTTCTCTTTGACTGAGAATTTTAGGAACCGTACTCCTATGGATCTTGGTGGGGCGCCGCTGGGGAGTTTTGAGGCCAGAGCTCAGTGTGCTCTCTCGATTCCCAGGTCAGTGTCGTCTTCAAGTATTTCTTTGAATAGACCCTCCAGGAATTTGGGCATAGAGTCTTTTTCTGCGCCCTCTGCCACGGAATAAAGTCTAATGGTGTTTCGACGTGAAAAACCTTAGAGTTCTGTCACTTTTGCCTGTAGTGCTTGATTGCTTTTCAAATACTTTTCAAGTATTTCCTTGACTGCAGTGTTCCATGTGTTCGTTTCCGCAATGCGCTGTTATGCATCCCCCTTTCTTGTAGATATGCTGTGCAGTTCTTATTTGTTTTATTCGAGTTTCTGGTTAATGTCCTTCTTGAACTCATTCAGTTATTTTCTAACATCTTCTCGAAGTTCCTCTCGTAAGCCTGTGAGCGCCTCGCTCAATTCCTCCTATATCACCTCACGAAATGAGGGTTCTTTTGCAGCTGCTAGCTTATTTGCGCTAGCATTGGCCATCTCTGTTTTGTCGATGATTATACAGTGGCAAGAAAAAGTATGTGAACCCTTTGGAATTATCTGGATTTCTGCATAAATTGGTCATAAAATTAGATCTGATCTTCATCTAAATCACAACAACAGACAAACACAGTGAGCTTAAACTAATAACACACACATTATTGTATTTTTCTTGTCTATATTGAATGCATCATTTAAACATTCACAGTGTAGGTTGGAAAAAGTTTGTGAACCCCTAGGCTAATTATTTCTCCAAAAGCTAATTGGAGTCAGGAGTCAGCTAACCTGGAGTACAATCATTGAAACGAGATTGGAGATGTTGGTTAGAGCTGCCCTGCCCTATAGAAAACACTCACAAATTTAAGTTTGCTATTCACAATAAGCATTGCCTGATGTGAACCATGCCTCGATCAAAAGAGATCTCAGAAGATTAAGATGAAGAATTGTTGACGTGCATAAAGTTGGAAAGGGTTGCAAAAGTATCTTTAAAAGCCTTGATGTTCATCAGTCCATGGTAAGACAAATTGTCTATAAATAGAGAAAGTTCAACACTGTTGCTACTCTCCCTTGGAGTGGCCATCCTGCAAAGATGACTGCAAGAGCACAGCGCAGAATGCTCAATGAGGTTAAGAAGAATCCTAGAGTGTCAGCTAAAGACTCACAGAAATCTATGGAACATGCTAACATCTCTGTTGACGAGTCTACGGTACGTAAAACACTCAACAAGAGTGGTATTCATTGGAGGACACAACGGAAGAAGCCACTGCTGTCAAAAGAGCATCTGGATGTTCCACAGCGATGCTGGCAAAATATTCTGTAGACAGATGAAACACAGATGAAACTAAAGTTGAGTTGTTTGGAAGGAACACAAAACACTATGTGTGGAGAAATCAGGCACAGTACACCAACATCAAAACCTCATGCCAACTGTAAAGTATGGTGAAGGGAGCATCATGGTTTGGAGCTGCTTTACTGCCTCAGGGCCTGGACAGCTTGCTGTCATTGACATAAAAATAAATTCCCAAGTTTATCAAGACATTTTGCAGGAGAATGTTAGGCTATCTGACAATTGAAGTTCTTCAGATGTTGGGTGATGCAACAGGACAACGATCCAAAAGCCAGAAGTAAATCAACAACAGAATGGCTTCAACAGAATGAAATATGCCTTCTGGAGTGACCCAGTCAGAGTCCTGACCTCAACCCGAATGAGAAGCTGTGGCATGACCTCAAGAAAGCGGTCCACACCAGACAGCCCAAGAATATTGCTGAACTGAAACAGTTTTGTAAAGATGAATGGTCCAAAATTCCTCCTGGCCGTTGTGCAGGTCTGATCCGCAACTACAGAAAACGTTTGGTTGAGGTTATTGCTACCAAAAGAGGGTCAACCAGTTATTAAATCCAAGGGTTCACATACTTTTCCCACCCTGCACTGTGAATGTTTACACGGTGTGTTCAATAAAGATATGAAAACGTATAATTATTTGTGTGCTATTAGTTTAAGCAGACTATGTTTGTCTATTGTGGTGACTTAGATGAAGATCAGATCACATTTTATGACCAATTTATGCAGAAGTCCAGGTAATTCCAAAGGGTTCACATACTTTTTCTTGCCACTGTATCTTCCGCTGTCTTGTTACGGGCTACTGTTGCAGCTCCACAACCTTTTCCTATTTTCCCCTTTTCCATTTTGTGTAAATTAGTATAAGGCTCAGAGTAAATACTTGAATTTAGGGGGGAAATACCAAACCGATGTGCTGTACAAAAAACTAGACAGCCATTTCCTAAGTTGCGTGCCCGAAAGTCTCACACTCATTCTTATGTTTAATAAATGTATTGTATAGAGTGTGTTATGGGCTCGCAATGATGGTAAAAACAACATTTGAGAGTGCGCTGACCCTGGTGCTATAGGGGGTACGCAGCTGGAGGTTGAATGTTTGAAGGGTATGGGACTATAAAAGATTGGGAACCACTGGTCTAGATTATCAGGCAATTGTTATGTGGACTGTGCAATGCCATAAGGACTGCATTTTCACCTTAGCATGACATGTTTTCAAAGATGAACCAGGCTTTTAGTCATCTCTCGCTCTCTCGCTCTCTCGCTCTCTCTCGCTCTCTCTCTCGCCAATGTAAAATATCAGAGAGCACCCACAATATGAGCAGAGAGACATCAGGGGCCACACACACACACACACACACACACACACAAATACACACACAGTAAAACGCACACACATCACAGCCCAGTGCCCCGGTCACCCTGGCTGGCACTCAGGTATTCATAGAAAATTCCAGCATTGGAACATGTACTGTATAATGACACTGTCTAATTATGTTGTTACAGTATGTTCCGGCTGCTAGTATTGTACAATGTACAGGATGTTTATGTTTACGTCTCAAATGGCACCCTATTCCCTATGTAGGGCTTTGGTCAAAAGTAGTGCACTATAGGGTATACAGTGCCATTTGGGATGCAGAGTAGGCTATGTTATCCTGATTATTAACAAAGTGATGAATTAAATAAAAAAACTAAAGACATTCTAGTCTACCCATATATAATTACTGTGATTTGAACTAGGACATTCAGCTAGAAACAACCCACTTGACTTTCTCAAACATGATAATGAATGTGTTTGGAGGCTTAATTTGGGAGGTCCTCTGTAGCAGACTGTAACTACAGCACCGGAGACAAGCGGGTCTATCTTGCTGGATGCAACACCATACAAAAGTATTTCTTCTGAAATCTCCAAGTGCAGCAGAGAACAAATTCTACCTGACTAAGCTGATATGCATGGATGGATTGCATTTCTCATGGACCTCAGGATCATTTAGAATCAAAGTGAATTAGTGAGGTCCTGTTTGAACATTATAGTGTGCTCCAGGGGGAAGTTTAGGTGCAGAGCTAGTATTATCTTCTCCGCCCCCAGTCCTAGCCTTAACCATTAGTGGGGAAAATACTAAACAGACCCAAGGTCAGTGACTAGGGACAACTTCACCAAACACCAATATTACTGTAGCTGTAATACTATTCCTCTCTAATGGCCTGGCTCTGTTTTAACCATGGCTCATCACCTGCTGTTTAGTAGGTTTGCATAGTAAATCTCACCCACCAGGAAGTGTCCTCAGTGGGCCTGCGTAGCTTAGCGGGCGACACGCTGAGTTCAGAGGCACTTCGCCATCCAGCCAGACCCAATAAAGAGGAAGTCATCACGTCTAGGCAGATCAAAGGGATAGCAGAGAGTAGCAGAGAGAGAAGGTCAGGTTGGTCTAAGCCTGCGTCGCCAATGGCACCCTTTTGCCTATATAGTGCACTACTTTTGACCAGGCTCTGGTCAAAAGTAGTGCACTCTGTAGGAAATAGGGTGCCATTTGGGATGCATCCTGTCACAGACGGATGCGCGAGGTAGCATCAGGAGAGGCTCCCTACTAAGTGGTGTATTACCAGAACAGAAGCACCACAGGGAGGGTGAGAATTGCATCCCAAATGACAACCTATTGCCTTCATAGTGCATCTAATATGGGCCATGGTCAAAGGAGTGCACTGTATTGGGAATAGCCATCCATTTGGGACACAGCCTGGGTCTGGGTTTCATACAGAACAGATAAGCCCAGGACAGAACCCTGTCTTTGCACCAAAAGACACAACCCGAAAACTAATAACAAAACTTCAGGAAGGAGTCTGTAAAATCTGAAGATTGTGACCTGAGAAGGTTTGAGAGCAGAGTTAATGTACTGGAATAGGGAGACATAGAGTTTTCAAACTCTAACACAAACTTTTAGGAAGAGAATACAAGAAGAGCTTTGGTCACACTTTCAGAATAACAAAATGCTAATTGAATGACTAATACCTGATTTTTGAATGAACTATATAGGCCTATTTCTGTATGGACGATACTTATGTGATCAAGCTTCTTCCCGTCAATACTCAGAATAAATGTGCTGTGATCATGCTATTACAGGGGAATGCCATCAGTCATGGGTTGCAGCTTAAGCTACTCATTCACAACAGGGTTTATCTTTTCTACCATACCCCTGTTTATTCATCCCTAGTCATTTCTACCCTTATCAACAGACTGTACATTTGGCGCTTGGAAAAACCAATCAGAAAAAAGTGAGGGAGTTAAAAACATATGTAGGCCACACCTCCTGCCCTGTCTCCTGGCTGGAATTAATGCAGCGAGCGCTGGGTGAGTGTGCCTCGTGCCAAGGCGCGGCCAGGCCCGCTGTACCTGATCCACTGCCAGCATAGTGCGGGCACCGTGCCAACCACTCTCTCTCCCTTCCCCTCTCTCTCTCTCTCTCTGGCTCTCATTCCAACTATCTATTCATGCACTGCTTTCCATTTAAAACAGGCTTAGAATTTTAAATGCTTAAGTCCTGATGTGGGAAGAGAGAGGGGGAGGGTGGAATTGATGTAGTGGAAAATAGTATTCAGACTCAGTGCTTGTCTGTTAGAATAACTAAGCATAACTCTGAGTTCTGGGTCTTTCAGATCACTGAAGTATGTAAGAGAGTAAGGCCCATAGAAATATAATACTTTTTCTAATAGGGATTCTATATTTATGGTAAGGCAGTATGTGGGCCCAGTTCATAGCGTCTTTGAATGGTTTGTAGGCCAATGCTAACCAAGAGATAGGCCTATAAACCACTCAAAGATGCTATGGCCCACACACTGCCTTATAGTAGAAATACAATCCCTACTATAAAAATATATATAATATTTCGAATATAGGGCATTAATTAATTAGATATAATGAATCAGGTCGTAATTTCATGGTAATTAATGCATAGTGGCTCATACCCTAAAAACAAAAATGTACAGCACTTCTCTTCTGCTATTCGACCATCGCTGGCGCTGTCCAGTAGACGCATGGTGCTGATATGCAGTCGGGGCGCTGTCCAGTAGAAGTGGGGCTGAACTTCGAGTTATGGCTGGCTTGGACACAGTTGCCATGGGATTTCTTCCCAATAAATGATATGTTTAGGCACTATCAATCAAGTAACGGCCTCTGACATTCTTGATATGTTTCTACACTATAGGACATAAACTATGTTGAGTAGAGATGAAACAATGTTGTGTTTGATATGTATGTGTGTGATTTTGATTATTTCCAGGAAATGCATTAACAGATACAGCCTGTACTCTAGCCTAAAAATCAACACACACACACGCGCCACCTGTGAGCATCCCAGTATGTGAGTTTAGAGAGGGCTGCTTGCTGTATGTCCTGTACATACAACAAGAACCACGTTATTAGATGGTTATTGGTGATAGATTTTTGATGTAGTTTTATTTTTCCGAACATTATTTTATTCCGGCGATATAACGCATATTCTAGTCTCACAATCGTTTGGAGGGAATTGACGACGCATCCTGCGCTCACTCTCTACTTCTCTCACACTCTCTCTCGTTATTTCTCTCTCCATCCTCCGTTTCATTCTACCAGTATAGAATAACGGTGCGCATGATGGTGATCATCTACAAGTTTGGGTTTGAGGACAGTCGATAGTGACGTGTGATCTCTAAGGACTTTCTTTCTAGGGTAGATCCCATATGCTATTCTTTATCAGTTTTAAAAGGACATTGTTGACGAACTACATATGTCCAGTGTTTTTCTTTACCTGGGAGCCTAAACGATTCACACATCCTCTACCACAGTTGAATTAGAGGAGCTTTACGACGTTGCGGTACACGTGATTGCATCTTTCAATCCTTTATAGCAATCATAAGGGAGATCATACTGCGATTTCAGGATGCCAAACCTATCCTCCTGATTCTCCTGAACTAGCCTGTTACTTCTACAAATATCACTAAGAAGTGGGTTCTCTTTGGAATACGAAACATTTAATTGCGTCACATGTGAGTTCCCAAGCGTTCCAAGACACCTTTTTTTCGTCAGCTGTGAACCTCAAGAAGATGCTACATTTTTTACGCACCGGCTGCATAGCCATATGAGAGCTTTTACAATGAGAGGTTCGTTCTCAACATGTTTTTTCCAAGGATTACACGTGGAGAGAGGCGCGTCGTAAGAGGAAGACCTGGCTGGTGAAATTACTTTTGATTTTTGTGAGAGGGTATCGCTCTGTTCAATGGCTCCGGCTTTGAGGTTGAATAAACGTAAGGATGCCAGCCCCTGGCCAAGGATGTCTTCAACTTTCTGGGCTGTGATACTGTTGACCAGTCTCTTAATCATCTACTGCGGTAAGTCCTCTAGCTCTGGCTCGTTTTCCCTGGTCATATTGGTTCATATTGAGAGAGTGCTGCTGCCGTAGACTATAGGGTTACCGTGGTGTCACTGTCTACTGCTTTGGCATGAAAATTATGCGACAGCAATATCGGAAATCACTTCAAGGGTTATTGGTTTTGCCATTGCAGTCGAACTAATATCGTTTCAAAAGTAGGCTATTGGATAACAGTTCCGATCTCATGCAAGAACGCGCCCACGCACGTATGCACAATTACACACACGCACACACACACACACACACACACACACACACACACACACACACACACACACACACACACACACACACACACACACACACACACACACACAGGCAACTAATAATTTCCTTATAAGGACACAGTTTATAATAGGAGTAGCACACTCACTCTGTTGGATGTGTGGTATTGTCAAGTTGGCTGCTTACTTCATTACCATCATCCTGTGGAAAGGGCAATCATGCATCAAACACTGTTTGTGCTATTAGATCATTGCCGTATTTCACCTGGTTGCAGCTGGATTGCACTGGACTGTGATACACTCATTAGGTGGAAGCTTCTTCATCATCATCACATTTAAATGAAGAAAATACCATGAATGAAAAATCTACATTTTATCTCATCTTTATTTAGCCCACCCAGGTTAGTCTCGTTGAGATGAAATGTCATCTAAGAGAGAGACATTCTTGGCCCGGACCTAACTCATATGTGTATTCTGACCATGAAAGGATAGCATGCAATGCCAGTCTGAGTCACTTGAGAGTGATCTCCAGCTGACACTATGGGTTATGTGTGAAAGCGTATGGGAAAGGAAGCATTCGTTGTGCATTAACCACGATAAGCGTATTACAAGCTAAGCCATTTTATTAGCACTTTAAGCTAATGACTAGGGGCACATTTACCACACAAACAGATCCCTCCTTTTCGCTAGAATTTCATTGAACATACTTGTAATTTAGCAGAGCTTCTTATCCAGAGCGAGGTACAGTAGTGAGTGCATACATTTTCCTCCTGGGACCCGATGGGAATTGACCAACAACCCTGGCATTGCGAGAGCCATGCTCTACCTACTGAGCTACATGGGACTCATTTCCTCTCCTCTTCCAGGGTCTTAGGTTCATTATAGGCTGCAGCAAAAGTCGAGGAGGGAATTGAATCCGCTTTTTCATTTTCTTCTCTTTTGTCTTGAGAATGAACGGCCTGTGTGTTTCGATCACACAGAGACTGTGGCTGTTTAATCATTGGCCAGTGTTTCTCTGGATGTCTCAGATCAATGTGTGTCTGTGTGTGTAAGTGTGTGTGTGTGTAGAAACTCTTCCTCGGTGGAAACCTAACGTAGCAGGTGTAAAAGACAAGCCTGAAACTAGATTCCCCACATATTCTGGTATTGACGAGACGGAAGAAAAATGTAGAGGGTGGTTCTCTTTTGCAATGTTGGCTGTTTGCTCTGGTCAGCAGTCTACAGAGCCATACTGATCCTCCCTACTGTTAAACAGCTGTTTGTCTCTAACTTGATTTTACACCTGTTTCCTGTGTCCCTTTCCTTGATGATTTCTTCTTTGCCCCACTTTCTCCTCTCTGTCTTTTCCCTTTTATCCTGACCTACCTGTTTTTGTACATTTCTTCCCTCCTGGCGTGTCTTTTCGACCATGGTCTGACTCCTTCCGCTGTCCCTTTCCTTGTCCTGGCTTGTCCCTCTTGTCTGTCCTTACCCGTTTCCTGTCCAGTCCTGTCCCTCTCGTCCTAGGCTGCCTCTACTGTACTCTCCTGTCTACCTTCGCCTGTCTCTCCTGCACTCTTCCCCCTATCCAAAATGGCTTCTGAAGCAGTGCCCTGACCTACTTGTGGTCTCTGACATGAATCTCAGAACCTGACTGGACTGGCTTACCAACAGATGGCATGCTTCTCTTCTGTGAGTCAGAGAACAGAAATATAGCCAGAGCTGATCCATAATTGTTATGCTGGGTATGAGATGAAAGTACAGCCTGTGTGTGATTACATCAGCTGGATGAGAGGGTTTGGACTAGGGCTGGGCGGTGTACTGTATTTTACCGGTAGTGATGCACGGACCGGTATGGGTTTTTACTTCACCTTCTATAACGATATTTCAGTGTTTGGTTTGTTAAATGTGATACGCCACACTGGCACGTGTAATGTCCGTTTTTTTAGTTGACTCCGTTTGCTACTCGAGGCGTCTCTCTCTCTCTTTCCTCCTGCATGTCGCTTCCCCATCCGCTTCCCACACCAAGCCCTGCCCCGTCACTCAAGTTGTTGCTCAACCAAACAACCACGGAGTCACGAGCACTTGCCATGCCGTCACACTGTATGCATGGTCAGATGCAACAAGATGTTAACAACAACATGGATTTCCACTTTGGTTCTTAATATAAATCCACAAGCGGTCTATATTTACACAATTAGTTTGTGTATCTTATTGTCTGCAAACAGCTAGTTTGTCTTTTCTTAGCAAGTTGTGAGTAAAATAAATTGTGTTAGCCGCTAATGTAAGTAAGCTGGCTAGCTAGCTTGCTAAATGTACAAATAGTCAAAGCAAACGTAGCTAGCTCATACAGCCTGATACCAGTTCTGGTGTAGGCAAAGATCACCATGTTGTTTGTGCAATGGTATCTTCTAAATCAGAGCGGAATAGGCAAAGCATAAATATGTTAGCTTGTGCTAGCTACATGAAATAAGAGAAAACATGTCATCTAACATCTAATTAGGGTCCTCTGGGAAACACTGACCAACACTTTGGTTCCTACTCTTTCACAATAGTTCCTCCCTGGCTTGGTCATTCATTGTCATGTCAAATAACAATATATTCAAAGTGCTGCCCACTCCACTGAGTATACAAACCATTAGGGACACCTGCTATTTCCATGGCATATACTGACCAGGTGAATCCAGGTGAAAGCTATGATCCCTTATTGATGTCACCTATTAAATCTACTTCAATCAATGTAGATGAAGGTGAGGGGACAGGTTAAAGAAGGACTTTTAAGCCTGGAGACAATTGAGACATGGATTGTGTATGTGTGCCATTCAGAGGGTGAATGGGCAAGACAAAATATGTATGTGCGTTTGAACGGGGTATGGTAGTAGGTGCCAGGCGCACCGGCTTGAGTTTGTCAAGAACTGCAATGCTACTGGGTTTTTCCACGCTCAACAGTTTCCTGTGTGTATCAAGAATGGTGCACCACCCAAAGGACATATAGTCAGCTTGACACAACTGTGGGAAGCATTGGAGTGCCAGCATCTCTGCGGAATGCTTTTGACACCTTGTAGAGTCCATACCCTGGTGAATTGAGGCTGTTCTGAGTGCAAAAGGGGGTGCAACTCAATATTAGGAAGGTGTCCAAATTTTTGGGACACTTAGTGTATTTTCCAGCTATAGAGTTAGAATAAGCCTTCTATTTCCATGATTCCAACAGTTCACCATTTAATTAGGCCTAGATATTTTGCCCATATCATGCACAGTGGCACAGTGTGGAAATGCTAACAAATGAGTGCAGGAAATGACAGAATTCATGAAATTGTTGTTGTTGGAGTTGGATTGAACAAAATAAAACAATCAGAATGGAGAAAGACCCATTGAAATTGCTTTTAATTTGTGTGGCCACCCTAGGGTCATGAACTACTATCACGCTCGTCATAATAACTGGACCAAAGCGCAGCGTGATCTGGGTTCCACATCTTTTTATTACTAGGTGAAACTCACAGCAAAACAAAACAATAAATAGCAAAACGAAATATGAAGCTATTATAGTGCTCACAGGCAACTATACATAGTCAAGATCCCACAAAGCGCAAAGGGGAAATGGCTGCCTAAATTTGATCCCCATTCAGAGACAACGACAAACCGCTGCCTCTGATTCGGGAACCATACCAGGCCAACATAGAAACATAATCACCTAGATGACCCACCCTAGTCACACCCCGACCTAACCAACATAGAAAATAAAAAGCTCTCTATGGTCAGGGCGTGACAACTACTCATGAAGCATATTTAGAACTTTTACTATTCAAAAACATAAAATACCATCAAATACCGTCACACTGTAAAGAATGTTACATATATATATAATGATATGATATTTAAGCCATATCGCCTAGTCCCCAGGCATTATAAGACTTCATATAATGTTTGTCAGGAAATGGCAGCATTAAAATAAGGACAATCTAGCCATATATAGCTTGGAAAATAACTGGCAAAATGTTTTAAGGCGGTACTTGTTTCTGAAAATCCTGTTACTGAAGGCATATCTATAATCCGTAACTCCTTGTATAATCCTTGTATAATCCCGATTGTACAATCCCGATTGTATAATGTGTGGCTATCTGTATAGAAACCATCTGAGCCCCCCCAAAAAATCCAAACTGGGACCTATAACACAGCGGAGTTATAGGTGCCGGTTTGGAGAAAAGTTTGTCTCAGTCGGGTCCTACACAGATATCCACACATTATACATTCCGGATGGACGGACAAGGAGTTACAGATTATAGATATGCTTTCAATAACAGGATTTTTAGAAACAATTACCCCCTAAAACAATTAGCCAATTATTTTCCAGGCTCATCATTTGTCACGGCTGTCGTAGGGAGGAGACCAAGCCGCAGCGTGATCAGCGTACATTCTTCTTTATCTAAAGAATGAACACTGAACAAAACGAAGCTAATATGGATAGTGCAGACAGGCAACTAAACATAGAATAAGAACCCACAAAACCAAAAGGGAAAATGGCAACCTAAATATGATCCCCAATCAGAGACAACGATAAACAGCTGCCTCTGATTGGGAACCAATTCAGGTCACCATAGACATACATATGCCTAAACTTACAAACACCCTAGACATACAAAAAACCCTAGACAATACAAAACAAGCATACTCACCCTCGTCACACCCTGACCTAACCAAAATAATAAAGAAAACATAGATAACTAAGGTCAGGGCATGACAGTACCCCAACCCCCCCCCCCCCCCCCCCCAAAGGTGCAGACTCCCGACCGCAAACCTGAACTAATAGGGGAGGGTCCGGGTGGGCATCTACCCTCGGTGGTGGCTCTGGTTCTGGACACCGCCCCCCCCCCCCCCCCTCTTTACACTGATCCCTCCGCCTTTGTAAATCCGGACCGTGGATCATCGCCGGAGGCTCTGGACTGCGGATCATCGACCGTCGCTGGAGACCCCGGGCTGGGGACCGTCGCTGGAGGCCCCGGACTGGGGATCGTCGCTGGAGGCCCCGGACTGGGGATCGTCGCTGGAGGCTCCGGATTGAGGATCGTCGCTGGAAGCTCCGGACTGTGGCCCGTCGTTGGAGGTTCCGGACTGTGGCCCGTCGTTGGAGGTTCCGGACTGTGGCCCGTCGTTGGAGGTTCCGGACTGTGGCCCGTAGTTGGAGGTTCCGGACTGTGGCCCGTCATTGGAGGTTCCGGACTGTGGCCCGTCGTTGGAGGTTCCGGACTATGAAACGTCGCCGGAAGCTCTGGACTGGGTACTGTTGCCGGAAGCTCTGGACTGGGTACTGTCGCCAGAAGCTCTGGACTGGGTACTGTCGCCGGAAGCTCTGGACTGGGTACTGTCGCCGGAAGCTCTGGACTATGGAAGCGCACTGGAAGCCTGATGCGTGGTGCTGGAACTGGTGGTACCGGGCTGAGGACATGCACCTCAGGGCGAGTGCAGGGAAGAGGCACAGGCCGTACTGGACTGTGGAAGTGCACTGGAGGCCTGATGCGTGGTGCCGGAACTGGTGGTACCGGGCTGAGGACACGCACCTCAGGGCGAGTGCGGGGAGGAGGAACAGGACGTACCGGACTCTGGAGGCGCACTGGAGGCCTGGTGCGTGTGTCCAGGGTCCTGCTCCATCCAGTATCTCCTCCCAGGTCCATTTCCCCATTAAACGCTGCTCCTCCTTTTCACGCTGCTTGGCATCATTGTAGCCATCTAGGACATCCATGAGAGGTATCCAACAGTATATAGGGCTAAGGAGAATCTAGTCTATGTTGTGATAAGCATATATTACAGAGCAATGTCATCTGACTTTGTGTATTATTGACCATAAACACACACACACACACACACCAGTGCATGCTCCGCGTGACACCTATTTTCTCACGAGTGTGACCGTAAGCGGCTGAGAGGAAATAAATGGAAGGTCTGTGATTATGACTGTGACTCATATGGTAAATGTCTCTCAAAATTAACATCTCACTGTGAGATCTGCACAAACACAGCTGAGAGAGAGAGAGAGAGAGAGAGAGAGAGAGAGAGAGAGAGAGAGAGAGAGAGAGAGAGAGAGAGAGAGAGAGAGAGAGAGAGAGAGAGACACACACAAGGCTGCACACTAGAGATGACACTTCAGCTTAATTCACCAACAGCATGTCAAAGACTGGGGTTAGTTCATTCCCATGGATGTCCTGATTACGTTTAAAATATGTCCTTAGCCACTGATAATATTCATTGTTTTTAAGTGAACTACACACACATATATTTAGTTAAAGAGACAGTTTTTTTTTCAGTGCACTGTAGCTCCCTCCTCTGGATGTGACTCGAGATGCGTTTGTTGGTTTGTTCCAGTGATATTCATTTTTACTCATTCATTGGCTCTGCTTGTTGGCGTTGAATTGCTAACGATGAGGCCATAGAGATAAAAGTCGAAATGCCAATAACGTTAGCCCGGCGCTAGTTAGAACCATCGGAACGTGTGTGACTGGGGTCCTCTGTGGGGTTACTACATGAATATCAGTCAGATGGTTGTGAACGTGCAAAGTAGAACAAACGCTGGGCTATTAACAAGCTGTACTGGGAGGTTAGGTCGGGATGTTGATGCTGCTGGATCATTATCACTGCATGTATCTGAATGGGAAAAGTGTGTTTGTGTGTGTGTGTGTGTGTGTGTGTGTGTGTGTGTGTGTGTGTGTGTGTGTGTGTGTGTGTGTGTGTGTGCTGTTTCAGTGTGTTGTGTGGGAGTCAGTCTATAAGTAAGATCTCAGGAGCATATTGTTTCTCAGGGTGCTTATGCTGATCGTGAGAGAGATCAGAGAGGGAGAAGGTGGGTGAAGGGAAGCCTGTACAGTTTGTCCCTTCTCCCCTTCTGCACCTCCCACCCCCAGGGTCAAATCCAGCAGTAGCAGATGAATCATGCCTGGTCCTGATGTAACACCTGCTGTCAGAGATAGGCCGACAGCACCACCAGCCCCTATAACACACCACTATGAGTCACTACCGCCCCACACATCTTCAGTAGTCATTACAGCCCACCACACATCCCCGTTCACTTTAGACACCCACTGACTCACACCCACATTCTCAGCATGCACGTCACTCAGCACACTGCATACCCGGCTCACTCCGAACACCAGCACACACACCCACAGATATCCCACTGTCTTAGATGGAGCATCTTCTAATGCTCTCTGTTCTGTTTGTTTATCTACATGTCTCAGTCTGCTTGCTCTACCTGAATCAATAATATTGTACTGGCCTTCGAACGCTGCATGGGGAACACAGCCTTCTGTATCCTGCTGTAGCCTAAGCACTGTAGACTCAGCACTATAGACTCAGCCCTCAGGGCGTTCATGGGGAAAACCCAATATGATATCATCTGATAACCCAAGCCCCTGATACCTAGCCTGAGAAACTTGCCTGAGACGTCAATGTGTTTGGAATCTCTGCAGCAAGATGACAAGGAACTGCCCTCAAAATCCAAGCAGCACCAGTAGGTAAACAAGCCTGCATTTGAACATCGTATTCTATTTCTGACATTGCACGAAGGGCATTTTTCTGGGTATAGAAATTGAGCCACTGTCCACATGTACATCTATAACTATCAAACTTGTTGAGGTTTTCACCAACAGAAAGGAGATAGAAAGAACATAATGCATCTCTGTGTGGAAAATGGAGCTACTTTACCGAATGGTGTGACCATGGGTGTCATATAGGATGTGGAGGAAGTTCCTCAACTCTGTGGTGTTCATGTATGTATCACAGATGGGCCAGAGAAATGTTGGCAGAAGATGAGTATTTTGTGACTCATAAAATATTGTTAAGTGATGAAATCCTAGTTGGTATATAATGTGTGAGCATCCATCACAGCAGTGTGGTAACAGAGTAATGCTTCTCACTGATGACATAGTAATCTACTGCTGATACTGTTCACGTCCATTAATAACTGATGATCCCTTTTATGATTTGTCTTTGATATTTATTAGCCTGGTGATATTGGTGGATGTGGCTCAAATACTGTATCTTTTTCCATTGCCTGTATTACCAGAGTACCACCGATGGAATCCAAGTCTGATCAAATCCCTTAACGATTATCTTTAACAAACTATCCCTTTGACGATCCTAAAATAAGTTCATGCGCATAATCAGATATGTCTTTGACATTGCTGGATGCAGCTCAAATATATCGGAATATTGATTGTTTCTAATTGCTTATAAATCCAGTCTTCTAGAGAAGTAATGATCCTGTTTCTTTGGTCCAGGATAAAAGTACAAACAAAATGAATTCAGAGAGACACCACAACATTCTATGTTGTTCTCTGTGTAATGGGAAAATCAATGACTATTGCCTTTTCAATCTGCTATTCCAATACCTCATACCTGGTAACACCTAGGACAAATAAAGACACGCTATTCAATTACAAGCCCAGTGTCCATCTTCTGCATATCACCATCGTATTTATTGGCTCCATCTGTTCCAGCAATTCATTTTGGAAACACACAGGAGAATAGCCTAATGAAATAAACCAGCATGACAATCCATCTCTGTCACCACGGTTGTTTATGTTTACAGATGACCACAACACACAAACACAAACAAACATAACAAATGGGAGGGGTTGAGGGTAGCTGAAGGATAAAAATAAATGAAAAAGATAACTAGTGTAAAATGTACCATGTCTGCAAAATGTATATAGTGTGTATAAGCTGGAAGTAGAAGCCTAAGTGTTGTTGCCCATTAGTTTACTCCAAATACATGAGGGTGGTAGGGTTAGGGGAAAATAATAAAGAATGAAAATATATTTAAGAAAATAAGAAATATATATATATATATATATATATGGGGATTGGAAATTATGCAGACGATTACATTGTGTTTTTTGAGAAAATCAAATCTGTTACACTATAAACTACCAGCTTGTCTGTTGAATGAGATAAAGAGATGGATATTGTTGACATTCATAGCTCTGTTTTCACAACTCGATCAGCAGTGAAACTGCAGCTTCTGAAAACTGCACATCCCCTACTGCCTGCGTAGGGTCACCACAAGAGAGGTTTGTTGACTAGATGACATGTTAACAGATCCTTGGGGCCTATAAAGGGCCTATAAAGGGGTGATAGTTGTGAAAGCAGTTCACATTAAGTTGCTTTCACAGGGTAGAGTGCTGGTATCTTGTGCTGTGTTCTCGCCAAACTAACATATCAGCTTGGGTTATGAATGACTACAATGGTTCAACGTCACTATTTTTGACGTATTCAATTGAGACCATGTTGTCTCTCGAAAGCCTCTGTCTCTCAATGTGAAAGCTGATGTAACTGACACCTGTATAGAAAAACAGAATGTAATATCAAACATACACGTACACTTGTATGTTTACCTTCTCAGAGATGTAACTGATAACGAATCAAAGCACATTTTATTAGTCGCGTGCGCCGTAAGTAACCGTTTCACCCACATGCGTCGTAAGTAACCGTTTCACTGTCGGTCTACACATGTTGTTCATGAAGCATGATATGAGTGAACAAACTAGCCTACATGTGTTTGTGTTTAGCTCTGGCATCAGTGAGTCTGTCATCAATTATAGAGATGATTCCTGGTTAAATGCTGCATGTCACTCGCATCATGAGTTGATATGAGTGTAATATATTTTTGATAGGCAGTAAAACAGCATGCATAATGCCTGGGTATTGACATTACACCCTGATGAGTTTAGTGCCTTCACTGTAACATACAAGTTTGATCATTGATAGGCATATAGAGTGATCGTTTAGTTACACAATGACTTATAACAACAGAAACACACAGGATCAAATACACCTGGGGTCCTGTCTGGACACTTGGAGAGAGAGCAAGAGAAAGTACGTTTGATTCGCTGAGGGAGAGTAAATCCATTCACAGAGGACGGTTAGAGCTACTTCTCTTTATTATTGAAAAAAAAGCAATCGCTTTGAAGAAGAAAAAAATGCCACAGTGGCGTTTTGAATTCCTGGAGGGCCCTAGCCCCGTCACAGACAGACAGCTCACGACAGCAAACGTCTGGAGCAGAGAGGAGACGCCAGCAAAGTGGATAGAGAGTGAGAGAGGGGTGGAGAGAGGGAGAGAGAGAGAGAGAGAGAGAGAGAGAGAGATAGATAGAGAGTTTACAGCAAAGAAAAAAAGAAAAAAAAACACATTAGAAAAATGAGACAAAAGCAGATGGATGAAAAGGTTCAGTCCGCTGACCCACAGATCCACAGTCTGTCTCGGGAATAAAGTGTGAGGTAATACAATGAAGAAGTCAGATGGAGACGGACACTAGCGGAGTGGAGACTTCAAGAAGGAGAGACAAATATTACATTAGACGAGACAGGACCATTCATCTCTGTGCCTGAGAGGTAGTTCATCTGCAGAATAAGGAACCGTGCCTGGTTGATGCATGTTGCTGGGGCACCTAATGGTGTTGAAGTCAACTCTAGTCAATCAATTGTCGCTGTCCTGCCACGGAGCCCCACACACGCGTAACACGATAACAGACCTATACTATGAAGTTTTAATACGTGCATTATCGTTATGACTGTCAGGGCTAATGTTAGGATCGTTGAGCTGAAGATATTATAACAGGTTGTGGCCCTGCGACATGTTTTAGTAGTTGAAACACAAGAGCTATAAATCCAGTGCACTGTATGGTAAATGCCATCTACTTACCATCTTCTATCTTCCATCTACATCTATCTATATGGCAGACGGACAGCAGCACTTCACCCACAGTCAGATATGAGCACGTGTTGAAATGTATGGCTCATTCTCAGGTCTGTGTAAAATGGGACAGTCTGTCTTCTCTTGGCAGTATGCCATACATTGCATTACCTGGACACTTGTCTCAACGGATTGTGTTACAGCAGCGATTACTGATGGACCCACAGGTGTTTTTTTAGGCTTGCATCAATCATAGGCCATTTCTGGACTGGAATCATTGGACTATATGGTATTTCTTTTATATTTAGCAATTTATGTGATCGATATGCACATCTCAGCATGCTCTCATTTGCGGTAGGTCTTACTGTTTGTTCTGACAATGTCATTTCGGAATGCAGAGTCGAGTATTGTAAGAAATGGCATTCCACACACATTCTGGATAACGTTATGTCGTGTTATGCGATATTATTGCGAGGAATAATGGAAAGGAAAAGAAAAAGGAAGACAGAGCGAGGAAGAAAGGGAGAGAGAGAAGAGAGAGATAAGAGAAGTGATAGAGGAGAGGGAAAAACAGATAGAGAAACAGAGAGAGAAGGGATAAGACACCCCTATAAGACATTTTCTGTAAGAGAGAACCAGGAAGTGAAGCCTGAAGGTATCCATTCAGCTGTAGCAGTGTAATTCCAGCTGATACTTTTCTACATGTGAAACATGGCTTGGTTAAGCCTGGCAGCTTCTGGATGGGGGAATCTCTCTCTCTCTCTCTCTCTCTCTCTCTCGCTTTCTCTGCCTCTCTTTCTCACTCCCTCTCTCTCTCTCTCTCTCCCCCCCCTCTCTCCCTCCTCTCTCATAACTCTTTCCCTCTGTCCTCCCTCTCTCTCCCTCTAACCCTGTCCCTAACCCTTAAGCATGTGATAAAGTGTTTAATTGTAACAGTGACACTGGCATGGCATGTGAGTTATCTACAGTAAGTGGAGCACCTCGGGGTTAGAATATGGAATACCCATTACAGTGGAACAACAGAGATCCTGTAATCATGGCTGTGTCCCAAATGGAACCCTCTTCTCTATACAGCACACTGCTTTTGACCAGTGCATTATGGGCCCTGGTCAGAAGTAAATATGAAATAGGGTGCCATTTCCTTGATGTTAATGAGAAGCCTATGCTATAGAGTGCCAGCGTTGCCTGTGTGTGTGTGTGTGTGTGTGTGTGTGTGTGTGTGTGTGTGTGTGTGTGTGTGTGTGTGTGTGTGTGTGTGTGTGTGTGTGTGTGTGTGTGTGTGTGTTTCTGTATGTGTGTGTGTTTCTGTATGTGTGTGTGTGTGCTGTAGAGGATAGTGTTTGGTTGGAAAAGCAGTTACTCCTACCATACAGAAAATGACATAATATTGATCATATTTAGCATAGAGAAACAGGTAATCCCTTTAATCAACCAAAATAGGGTTGTGGGGTATTATGGTGAAATTCATTAATATGATAGTCTGACAGATTTATCAGCCCCTCAAGTGAATCTCAGTAATGAGTGTTAGCTAACACCATTCCACTATCCAGTGACAACCAATCCCACAGATTCACACAAATGTAATTACTTCATTTGTCAACGTATAGAGACAGACAGCAACTAGAGACAGACAGCAATTGGTCCTTGCACAGATCTTCCAGTGTGGAGAAACTCTTTATTTCACAATTACTTTCTTAGCCCTCTGGGTCTCCAATATTATTTAATCACACGCATAATCATTCCATAACATTCTTTCATCATTTCATTTTTTTTCCTTTTAGCCTGTGGAGGACATTCCGAGGGACGTCACTGCATCTAGATCAAAGACAACAGAACAACCCCAGTTTCTACAACTTCCTAAGAAACATATGTATTATTCATACGAATGACATAATTTAAAAGCATGACATGAAAACAATTCATTTTGAGTGCCCCCCAAATGGCGCACTATTCCCTAAGTATTGCACTACTTTTGACCACAGCCCTACGGGCCCCAGGTCAAAGGTAGTGCACTATGTAGGGAATAGTGTGCCTTTTGGGACCAAGTATTTGTGACCTTGTAATCATTCATATTAATGCTGACGGTTGTGACATCTGTTGTGGTCTGTCGTGTTGTTTCGATAAGAGATCACAATTCGACTGTTATTCCCTGCTAACCCTCCCTAACACACAGGACAAATGTCGGTATGGTAGTTAACAAGTCCTTCTGCACTGTTACGGAATATCTTAAGAATGTGTATGAACGAGAGAGAGATGGCGAAAGGGGGTCAGGGGGCAATTAGGGAGAGAGAGAGAGAGAGAGAGGGGGAGAGGGAAAACAACAAATAATGCGTCCTAGCTGCTCCCTGTACTGTATTGGAGAGATAAAGAACACAGGAAAATATACAGTACCAGTCAAAAGTTTGGACACACCAACTAATTCTAGGGTTTTTCTTTATTTTTACTATTTTCTACTTTGTAGAATAATAGTGAAGACATAAACACTATGAAATAACACATATGGAATCATGTAGTAACCAAAAAAGTGTTATATAAATGAAAATATATTTAATATTTTAGATTCTTCAAAGTAGCCACCCTTTGACTTGATGACAGCTTTGCACACTCTTGGCATTCTCCCAGCTTCACCTGGAATTATTTTACAACAGTCTTGAAGGAGTTCCCACATATGCTGAGCACTTGTTGCCTGCTTTTCCTTCACTCTGCGGTCCAACTCATCCCAAACCATCTCAATTGGGTTGAGGTCGGGTGATTGTGGAGGCCAGGTCATCTGATGCAGCACCCCATTACTCTCCTTCTTGGTCAATTAGCCCTTACACAGCCTGGAGGTGTGTTGGGTCATTGTCCTCTTGAAAAACAAATGATAGTCCCACTAAGCGCAAACCAGATCGGATGGCGTATCGCTGCAGAATCCTGTGGTTGCCATGCTGGTGAAGTGTGCCTTGATTTATAAATAAATCACTGACGGTGTCACCAGCAAAGGACCAAAAAGAACCAAAGAACCAAATCATCAGACCAAATGACAGATTTCCACCGGTCTAATGTTCATTGCTCGTGTTTTTTGGCCCAAGGAAGTCGACCATGAAGGCCTGAATTACACAGTCTCCTCTGAACAGTTGTTGAGATGTGTCTGTTACTTGAACTCTGTGAAGAATATATTTGGGCTGCAATTTCTGAGGCTGGTAACTCTAATGAACGTATCCTCTGCACTCTGAGTCCTCATTTCCTGTGGCAGTCCTCATGAGAGCCAGTTTCATAATAGCGCTTGATGGTTTTTGCAACTGCACTTGAAGAAACTTTCAAAGTTCTTGACATTTTCTGGCTTGACTGACCTTCATGTCTTAAAGTAATGATGGACTGTCGTTTCTCTTTCCTTATTTGAGCTGTTCTTGCCATAATATGGGCTTGGTGTTTTAACAATAGGGCTATGGTCTGTATACCACCTCTACCTTGTCACAACACAACTGATTGGCTCAAGCGCATTAAGAAGGAAAGAAATTCCACAAATTAACTTTTAACAAGGCACACCTGTTAATTGAAATGCACTCCAGGTGACTACCTCATGAAGCTGGTTGAGGGAATGCCAAGAGTGTGCAAAGCTGTCATCAAGGCAAAGGGTGGCTACTTTGAAGAATCTCAAATATAACTGTCAGAGTCGTGTGTATAGGTGGCAGGGAAGTCAGGCGCAGGAGAGTTAAACGGAGTGTAAATGGAGACTTTTAATAAATGTCCACTTAACATGCTCCAAACACGAAAATGTACATACATAAAATAAACATGGTACGAGGACCCGTCGCGCACCTATACACCAAGAAACAACACTTGACATAAAACAATCTCTGACAAAGACATGAGGGGAAACAGAGGGTTAAATACACAAGAGGTAATGGATGGGATTGAAAACAGGTGTGTGGGAAGACAAGACAAAACCAATGGAAAATGAAAAATGGATCGATGATGGCTAGAAGACCGGTGACGTCGACCGCCGAACACCGCCCGAACAAGGAGAGGCAACGACTTCGGTAGAAGTCGTGACAATAACATATATTTTGATTTGTTTAAAAATAAATGGGTTACTACATTATTCCATATGTGTTATTTCATAGTTGTGATGTCTTCACTATTATTCTACAATGTAGAAAATAGTAAAAATAAAGAAAAACCCTTGAATGAGTAGGTGTGTCCTAACTTTTGACTGGTACTGTATATAATCTCTGGATTTCATTTTTATTTATTTATTTATTTATTTATTCGTTATTTTACCAGGTAAGTTGACTGAGAACACGTTCTCATTTGCAGCAACGACCTGGGGAATAGTTACAGGGGAGAGGAGGGGGATGAATGAGCCAATTGTAAACTGGGGATTATTAGGTGACCGTGATGGTTTTGAGGGCCTGATTGGGAATTTAGCCAGGACACCGGGGTTAACACCCCTACGCTTACGATAAGTGCCATGGGATCTTTAATGACCTCAGAGAGTCAGGACACCCGTTTAACGTCCCATCCGAAAGACGGCACCCCACACAGGACAGTGTCCCCAATCACTGCCCTGGGGCATTGGGATATATTTTTTTAGACCAGAGGAAAGAGTGCCTCCTACTGGCCCTCCAACACCACTTCCAGCAGCATCTGGTCTCCCATCCAGGGACTGACCAGGACCAACCCTGCTTAGCTTCAGAAGCAAGCCAGCAGTGATATGCAGGGTGGTTCATATCTCACTGTATCATGTTTCTGGTTGCTTTCTATGCGTTCCAAATGGGACCCATTTCAGTGTATACCATATAGTGCACTATTTTTGACCTGAGCCCTGTGATTCAAAAGTAGTGTACTATACAGGGTATACGGCGCCATTTGGGACACCGTCTTTGTCATTTCCATAATGAGGTCACATAGGATCTCTCCACCGTGCCCCACGGAAGAGACGGAAATAATTGAGTCCGCTGCAAATGTCACAAATGAAAAAGGTTTGACGGTGCATTGCAACCTTGACACTCTGATATTGGATATTGAGTGGATTCCATAGTCTCCATTTCAAAAGCCACACCTTGACCTCTGATATGGGGCTTAGGGAGAGAAAATAGACAGGGCCACACATGGTGAAGCCAATAGTGAAGTGTGGGATGTTATGGCTAGAAAGAATGAATGGGATATGGTTTTATTTCTGTTGGGATGTACACATAGATGAACACTATGGATAGAGTGAGTCACCAGGCAGAGAGGAGAGACTCATAGATGCACACACGCGTTCGCAGACGGACGGACAGAAACACGCACACGCATGCACGTACACTGTCATCATCATCATCATAGCTATCTGGGGCACTAAGGTGTTAAGATGTGATCCTGAGGGAGGGAGTCCCCATCCCTATTTTCTCAGCTTGGAGGTTCGGTGGGTCCAGCCACTACTAATCTAATGCACACATTACTCAGCCAACCAGCAACTATTTAAAGGAGATCTCTGTTAGATTTATTGGCCAGGTTTAACTGTATGGTAAAATGGTGTATTAAGCAGATGATATTACAGTGGATGGAATGATTATGCATGCTTGCAGAAAGTGGAGGAGGCCGGATGAATTAAATGCAAGGTCCTGGCTAGAATACAAACACTCATGCACACATGTGCATGCACGCGCACGCGCACACACACACAGACACGCACACAAACGGACGCACACAGACACACACACACACACAGGCCACTTAACCAAACCGGGGATTTTTTTTTTTTAAAGGGACAAAACGCTGAGCTGCAAGGTTTTTGAATTTCCTCTTCATGAGTATTTGTCTTAAAATATTTTTGCTTTGTGCTGGGTTTTCAAAGGGTCCTATTTCAGTCCTAAGTGGCTCATTTTGGGACCGTGCGCCATGCGCCGTACTGCCAAGGGACAGCACACTTCATTTTACTCTGATTGGTTGACTAATCTTCTTGTTTAGCAGACTGTGCTACAGAATGGCTGAATGACAAAGAGTACTGACGCTCGTTACTTCGCTAATTGCTCACCCAAATGGCTAAACCTAGCCCTGGACACTTATTGAGTACAATTGTAGTGTTTTCTGGCTAACTGGAGAGTCATAAAGACTTTATAGGGAGATGTAACAAGGCTGTGACCCCTGTTTGTAAGGACATTCTCCAATACTGTACATCTAGGTGCTTGAGGCATGTTATTGCAGAGTAAAACTGCAGAGTTTACCGGCTAAATGGGGAGTCAAAAGGAGGGAGTGACTATAGAGAGAGAGAAAGGCTATGACCACAGTTTGTAAGGACACTCCAACAACATGGCCATGCTAGTGCCAACCCTTTCTACTGTTTGACTGTTTCTATTATTGAACACATGCCTTGGGGTCCCTTTAAACCAACAACACAGCACACACATGCTCAACAATGCACCTCTCCCCACCTCTCTTCAAGATGGCGTCAACAGAGAGGGCTGCCTCGCTTCTAGTTCCTAGGAAATATTGCAGTATTTCGTTTTTTATGTATTATTTCTTACATTGTTAGTCCAGAAAATTGTATGTCTTATTACATATAGCCGGGAAGAACTATTGGATATCAGAGCGGCGGTAACTCACCAGCACTACCAGCATTACGACCAGGAATACGACTATCCCGAAGCGGATACTTTGTTCGCACCACCCAGGGCATTTGAACTGATTCCAGAGGCCGACCCAAAACAACGCCGATGGAAAAGGGGTACTCGGAGCGGTCTTCTAGTCCGACTTAGGAGGCGCGCACACCACCCACCGCTTCCGAGTATATTACTCGCTAATGTTCAGTCCCTAGATAACAAAGTTGACGAGATCCGGGCAAGGGTTTCTTTCCAGCGAGACATCAGGGATTGTAACATACTCTGGTTCATGGAAACATGGCTCTCTCAGGATATACTGTCAGAGTCTGTCCAGCCATCTGGATTCTCAGTTCATCGCGCCGACAAGAATAAACATCCCTCCTGGAAGAAGAGGGGGGAGGTGTATGTTTCATGATTAACGAATCATGGTGGAATTTTGTTCACCTGACCTAGAATACCTCATAATCAAATGCCGACCATATTATCTCCCAAGTTAATTTACTTTGATTACGACCATGTACATCACGGCCATGTACATCCCCCCCTCAATCCGATACCACGACGACCCTCAAGAAACTTCACTGGACTTTATGCAAACTGGAAACCATATATCCTGAGGCTGCGTTTACTGTAGCTGGGGATTTTAACAAAGCAAATTTGAGGAAAATGCTGCCTAAATTCTATCAGCATATCGGTTGTAGTACTCGTGCTGCTAAAACACTAGACCACTGTTACTCCAACTTCCTGGATGCATACAAGGCCCTCCCCGCCTTCCTTTTCAGCAAATCTGACCATGACTCCATTTTGCTCCTCCCTTCCTATACGCAGAAACTCAAACAGGAAGTACCCGTGCTAAGGACTATTCAACGCTGGTCTGACCAATCGGAATCCACGCTTCAACATTGTTTTGATCACGCGGACTGGGATATGTTCCGGGTAGCTTCCGAGAATAATATTGACGAATTCACTGAAACTGAGTAACTGAGTTTATCAGGAAGTGTATAGGAGATGTTGTACCTACTGTGACTATTAAAACCTACCCTAACCAGAAACCGTGGATAGATGACAGCATTCACGCAAAACTGAAAGCGCGCAACACCACCTTTAAACATGGCAAGGTGACTGGGTATATGGCAGAATACAAACAGAATAGTAATTCCCCTCCGCAAGGCAATGAAACAGGCAAAACGTCAGCATAGAGACAAAGTGGAGTCGCAATTCTACAGACAATCATTGACTACAAAAGATAAACCAGCCACGTCGCAGACACCAACGTCTTGCTTCCGGACAAGCTTAACGTCTTGCTTCCGGACAAGCACGTTCTTCACCCGCTTTGAGGATAACCCAGTTCTACCGACGTGGCCCGCTACCAAGGACTGTGGGCTCTCCTTCTCCGTGGCCGACGTGAGTAAAAACATTTCAACATGTTAACCCTCGCAATCCCGCCGTCCCTTACGGAATCCCTAGCCACATCCTCAGAGCATGCACAGACCAGCTGGCTGATGTGTTTACTGACATATTCAATCTCTCCCTATCCCAGTCTGCTGTCCCCACATGCTTCAAGATGGCCACCATTGTTCCTGTACCCAAGAATCCAAAGGTAACTGTCATCATGCTTTGAGAGCTGTGGTGTAAAGTACTTAAGTAAAAAATACTTTAAAGTACTACTTAATTAGTTTTAGGGGTATCTGTACTTTACTTTACTATTTCTATTTTTGACAACTTTTACTTTTACTTCACTACATGTTATTTTTACTCCATACGGCAGGTAGCCTAATGGTTAGAGTGTTGGACTAGTAACCGAAAGGTTGGAAGATTGAATCCCTGAGCTGACAAGGTAAAAAATCTGTCGCTCTGCCCCTGAACAAGGCAGTTAACCCACTGTTCCTAGGCCGCCATTGAAAATAAGATTTTGTTCTTAACTGACTTGCCAAGTTAAATAAAGGTTTTACCTGACAAAAAAAAGTACTTGTTACATTTTGAATGCTTAGCTGGACAAAAAAAATTATCCAATTCACACACTTATCAAGAGAGTACTCACTAAATGACACATGCTTTGTTTGTAAATTATGTCTGAGTGTTGGAATGTGCCTCTGGCTATCTGTAAATGATGTCTGAGTGCTGGAGTGTACCCCTGGCTATCTGTAAATGATGTCTGAGTGTTGGAGTGTACCCCTGGCTATCTGTAAATTATGTCTGAGTGTTGGAGTGTACCCCTGGCTATCTGAAAATGATGTCTGAGTATTGGAGTGTACCCCTGGCTATCTGGAAATGATGTCTGAGTGTTGGAGTGTACCCCTGGCTATCTGGAAATGATGTCTGAGTGTTGGACTGTGCCCCTGGCTATCTGTAAATGATGTCTGAGTGTTGGAGTGTACCCCTGGCTATCTGGAAATGATGTCTGAGTGTTGGAGTGTACCCCTGGCTATCTGGAAATGATGTCTGAGTGTTGGAGTGTACCCCTGGCTATCTGGAAATGATGTCTGAGTGTTGGAGTGTACCCCTGGCTATCTGGAAATGATGTCTGAGTGTTGGAGTGTACCCCTGGCTATCTGGAAATGATGTCTGAGTGTTGGAGTGTACCCCTGGCTATCTGGAAATGATGTCTGAGTGTTGGACTGTGCCCCTGGCTATCTGTAAATGATGTCTGAGTGTTGGAGTGTACCCCTGGCTATCTGTAAATGATGTCTGAGTGTTGGAGTGTACCCCTGGCTATCTGTAAATGATGTCTGAGTGTTGGACTGTGCCCCTGGCTATCTGTAAATGATGTCTGAGTGTTGGAGTGTACCCCTGGCTATCTGTAAATGATGTCTGAGTGTTGGAGTGTACCCCTGGCTATCTGGAAATGATGTCTGAGTGTTGGACTGTACCCCTGGCTATCTGGAAATGATGTCTGAGTGTTGGACTGTGCCCCTGGCGCTGTGTAAATTGCGTCTCTGTGTTGGAGTGTACCCCTGGCAAAAAAAAAATTATACAGTATAAAATAATTTATACTTTACCTTTTACTTTTGATTTTAAGTATATTTAAAACCAAATGCTTTTACTCAAGTAGTATTTTATTGGGTGACTTTCACTTTTACTTGAGTCATTTTCTGTTAAGGTATCTTTACTTTTACTCAAGTATGACAATTGGGTACTTTTTCCACCACTGTGTCACCCTAGACCCACTTCAATTTGTTTAACGCCCCAATAGGTCCACAGACGATGCAATCGCCATCACACTGCACACTGCCCTATCCCATCTGGACAAGAGGAATACCTATGTAAGAATGCTGTTCATTGACTATAGCTCAGCATTCAACATCAAAGTACCCTCCAAACTCATCATTAAGCTCGAGGCCCTGGGTCTGAACCCCACCCTATGCAACTGGGTCCTGGACTTCCGGACGGATCGCCCCCAGGTGGTGAAGGTAGGAAACAACACCTCTACTTCTCTGATACTCAACACCGGAGCTCCACAAGGGTGCATACTCAGCCCCTTCCTGTGCTCCCTGTTCAGCCATGACTGCATGGCCAAGCACACCTCCAACTCAATCATCAAGTTTGCAGACGACACAACAGTAGTAGGCTTGATCAAAAACGACAAGACAACCTACAGGGAGGAGGTAAGGGTTCTGGGACTGTAATGCCAGGAAAATAACCTCTCACTCAATGTCAACAAAACAAAGGAGATGATCGTGGACTTCAGGAAACAGCACCCCCCTATCCACATTGACAGGACAGCAGTGGAGAAGGTTCCTCAGCGTACACATCACTGACAGACTGAAATGGTCCACCCACACAGATAGTGTTGTGAAGAAGGTGCAACACCTAAAACCCTCACAAAGTTTTACAGATGCACAATTGAGAGCATCCTGTCAGGCAGTATCACCGCCTGGTACGGCAACTGCACCGCCCACAACTGCAGGGACCTCCAGAGGGTGGTGCGATCCGTACAACGCATTACCAAGGGGTGATGCCGCTCTGACATTGCTCGTCCATATATTTATATATTTTTAATTCCATTCCTTACTTAGATTTGTGTGTATTGGGTATTTGTTGTGAAATGGTTGGATATTACTTGTTAGAAATTTCTGCACTGTCGGAAGTAGAAGCAGAAGCATTTCGCTACACTCGCAATAACATCTGCTAAACACGTGTATGTGACCAATCAAATTTGATTTGATTTGATTTTTAAAAGCTACATCAATCCCTCTAGAATCATGCAACATTTAGCTCTCGTTTGTGAGAAGCAGCTTTTGAGCATTTCGGCGTTTAAATAACCCGTACATTTTCCACAGTAAGCAACTCACCTCAGGATAATTCAGCCGGCATCAAATGCTCACACTCTTTTTACCATTCCGCTCCTGTGGGCCTCCCTCCCTAGCTTTTCATTGAACAGCCTTGTTTCTCATAAAATGGGAACTAGGGGCAAGTTCAACTGTTGATGTCTGCTTCTGCTGCTGCTGTAACTAAAAATAACACCGACTCAAGCAAGACAAAACCAGTTAAAGTTGCCTATTTCTTTCTGTAATAAATAAATACAGCAAGCCTTCTGTGGTGCAAGATGCCGGTAAACATAGATATAGAGGATTGCGTAAAGTGCTATTTGGTTTCCAATCTGCTAGGGATTTGTTGTTGTTGTTGGTGGTGTGTGTGTTAGCTACTGATTCTATTTCTCCCTGTAGAAATATTGTTGCAGCCTTGTGGCTGCTGTGTACTTTCCTATTGAGTTTTATTGTATTACGTTGTTTTGTAATGTGCCATCCTCCAAGCTCTCTCATCATAGTGCAACATGCTATAATCAATTTGAAGCAGCAGAAACTTAGAGGCGTGCCAACTGCCAAGCAGGGGTCTTGTATCCGTGAATAGTGGGGTGAAGTAATTCACAGAATGCTTTCTAAACTGTTGCATAATCAAGATGGCCACCGACTGAGTAGAGCTTGGCACTTATGGTAAAAAAAATACATATTGCGATATATTGTCTGAATTGATGCGGTAAATAGAACGATAAGTTTATAACATAAATATGCAGCACATTTTTTTTAACTATCCTTTAACTTAACTTCTGTTGATTGTTGAACTTCTAGGTTGATTGTTGTGTGTGTGTCACGGATCCCTCCGGAACATTCATTACGCACACCTGGCCCCTATTCCCAGTGATTAGTAATTGTCCTTGGTTTACCATTGTCCTGTCAATTATTGTTACTATGTCTGTTGGTGCGTGTGAGTACCTGTGCTGTGTCTCTTGGCTTTCGTGCCATTTTTGATTGCGCAGATGATTACGGGTCTCGTCCCGTGTGTTAATCCTTGTGCGCTTGTGTAATTTATTCGAGGTACTCCTCGCTCTTTTGTTTGGGTTTCAACCCTGTGTTTTGTTTAGTGTGTGTTTGGTCTTGTGTTTGGGCTTAATAAAAAAACATTCCTGCGCCTATTCCTGCGCCTATCTCCCGAATAATTTATACCAGCGTGACAGTGTGGGCGTTGGTGGGTGGATGTGTTGTGTGTGTTTAAGCTTTCTTTGCATCCATTCTGACTGTTCTGTTCCTCAGGAGGCAAGAATACATCAAATATCCACAGAAACGTAGCTTGTTCATACTCCCACTACTGTACTTTACAGTAGCCTAGCAGACCCTACGCTCTATGAAAAAAAGGTTCTATCTGGAACCGAAAAGAGTTCTTCAGCTGTCCCCATAGAGCCCTTTGAAGAGCCCCTTCTGCTTCCAGGTAAAAACCCTTTTGGTTCCAGTTAGAACTTTTTGGGGTTCCATGAGGAACCCTTTCCAAAGAGGGTTCTACATGGAACTGGAAATGGTTCTGCCTGGAATCAGAAAGGGTTCTACCTGGAACCAAAAAGGGTTCTCCGATGGGGACAGCCAAATAACCCCTTTGGAACCCTTTTTCTAAGAGTGTACCCGCACTGGAGAAGGTGAAGTAACACAGATCCCACAATTATATGCTTTTCACGTTACTCTACAGTAGCAATAAATACACAAGTGGCTTCTGGTAGCCTACAGTAGATGTGGAGGAGAATTTGAGGCCCTGAAGGCAGTTCAGCCCATTCATATGCACATTCAGACAATGTTTTTTAATAGAAATTCCTGTGTTTACAAAGCCAATAAGTCTCACGGAGAGTGAACAGTGAAAACAGAAGGATGTTAAAGAACAGTTTGTTGCATTGGACAAGGGCCAGCTTGACTAGAGACACAGACCCAGTCCAAGGTATTACGCCCAGTGTACAGGATTCCATTAGTAAAGCTGTTATGACCACTGCGAAGTAGCAGGATGTTTTCTTTGTTTTGGCGGTGCATGCCATCTTGTAATCCTATAACCCCCTCCCTTCTCTCTCTTTCTTAATGCGTTAATGGCACCATACAAACCACAGATATTTAAAAGCAGTATATTCTGAGACTTCTGGCACCAAAGAATTCCAATACTAATGTGTCTAGTCATACAATTTAGATACCCACGGCTTTAATTGCTGTCACAGAAATCACCTG
The DNA here is from genome assembly GCF_016432855.1 of Salvelinus namaycush. NCBI lineage: Eukaryota > Metazoa > Chordata > Actinopteri > Salmoniformes > Salmonidae > Salvelinus > Salvelinus namaycush. The sequence continues at coordinate 1,872,907 of NC_052344.1, read as the reverse complement.
CTGTCAAAAGACCGATTCTGGATGTGATTTGAATAGATACAAAATATATGTATGACTCCAATTATTATCTTCCTTTTCATTAATAATGCGCTCACCTCCCCCCTCTCCTCCCAAATACTGTCTCTGAGATCATCAGTCTGGTGTCTCAGCCACAGGGTTCTCTCTCTCTCTCTCTCTCTCTCTCTCTCTCTCTCTCTCTCTCTCTCTCTCTCTCTCTCTCTCTCTCTCTCTCTCAGGATTTTATGGTATTGTCTGGAGAGAACATCCTTGTGTGCTTTGCATATCAATGATAAGAGACAGGTATGAATTCAGGGCTGGATTTAGTAAAGAAAAATAGTTTTAAGCCCCATCTTCCAAAAGGGATATTATCTTTATTTTTGTTTTCTCTTTCTCTTTCACTCTCTATTCTCTAAATTTTCTTCAGAGAGTGGAGAACGGATTTTAGAAAATAATTATTGCTCTGTCTGTGGGACAATTTTATGACCACTTTAGAAATATTCTATTTCAGAGTATATCATTGACTTATATTAGTTTGATATCAGATCTTAGTACTTTGTAAAATCGATGTTACGTATCACTGAGTGTTCAATTAACTCTATTCCATTAGGGTGTCATGACGACGATCAGAATACAGTAGAACATCTAGTATGTTGTTAACTTTGTCATTAAAAATCTCTTATTGGTATTAAATTCATTTCACTTATACGTTATAATATCACTCGTATAGTGCTCTCATTTTGAATGTTTGAATCTATATATATATTTTTTTTTTTACTCTATCACCCATGCACATTGATCTGAAATAATTTGCTGAATGTTACAAACTTGAAGAACAATGTTGTTTGAGAAACGTGACTACGAAAGTCAACAAATCACAATGCATTTTGATTATCAAGGACAAACACTCAACTAAGTTTTACCAACATGTCACAAATGTCAAACTGCCTGCACGTCAATTTAAATAGATCAGAAATTTGACAAAATGTCTGTTGCATTGTGAAGTAAGACAGCCGTAGACAGCTTTATCTCTACAAGTCCTTGTCAAACTTAGACTTCTGACAAAAAGCAACCAAAAAATTCAAAGAGCCAAGATTAGCACTACTCAAACACAGATCAATGATGTTGGATAAGTCAAGCATCACAGGCTACAATCATCCCATTTCAACAGAGATGCACCTCTTCCCTCTCAAACTCTTTGGCTGCTCGACTCCAACACAATGCTTGCTGTGCAGCTAAATCCCCCACTATCCTTTCACAGCGTTCTCCAAAACATCTCTGTCTTAGGGGCAAACCGTGGGAAGGCTTTGAGGAGGAGACAGCCCAGCGGCCCTCTGAAATCCCACGGAAAGACCTTAACACCCTAGTCATTAGCTTTTCTCACAGTGACACGACTTCCTATGTGTGTGTGCGCACGTGTGTGTGAGCGTCTGTGTGAGTGAGAATGCGTGTGTGAGCGTATGTGTATGTGAGCGCGCTCACGTGTGTATGTGGATGGTGGTGTGGCCCCGCGGGCTTTTTGATGTGGCAGGCCCGTCGGTCCCTTGCGGCAGGCCCCTCCTCCACCTCCATTCCCTCCGCTCCGACACCTCTGATCTACACAACCAGGACGTTGCCGATAAAGGCCAGACAGGAACCAACCCACCACGCACCTGGCTGTGTGTTGATAAAAAAGCAGGCCAGATCCCATCCCAGCAGGCCATGGGATGAGGGCCAGAGAGGAGAGAGGATAAGGGGCAGAGTGACTCAGAGACACCACACGATATGGCCAATGTATATGGCCAGTGTAATGTTGCATCGATGTGTTGGTATACGACCTCCACCGCAGTTACATAGCAACTGCGAGGGTGGGCTGAGTGATACCTATGTTACACACACATAAACAAGTAAAACATTTGTTCACTGTGATTGATGACTCCAGTGAGGAGAGAGAGAGAGAGAGAGAGAGAGAGAGAGAGAGAGAGAGAGAGAGAGAGAGAGAGAGAGAGAGAGAGAGAGAGAGAGAGAGAGATGCACAGACACAAAGAGGCAGACAGACCAAAGGGCCATATAACTACCAGACAGATGAGGAGTGCCTATCAAGTATCTTCTCCCTTCTCTGTCCACAGCTGTCATGGGAACTTCATCAAAGTCACTCCCCTGCCCCTTGATTGTGATCTGTCTCATCAATTCTCTGGGCACGGCAGCCGCAGCAGGACTGATATTGCAGCGGTGCACTATCATCGATTACCTTCTCCCAGGACCACAGCCACCGGCTGCCTGTCTCTTCCTTGCCTCACCCACTGTCGACAGACAGACCTGGGTTCGAGTATTTGTTTTCTTTGAAATATGTTGAGCTTTTGATAGAGCCTGACTGGTGTGAACCCAGATCTGGTCACCGATGCTGCAAAGACCGCTGTGTGTGTCCGTGTCGTGCCTGTGTCCGTCTCCGTCTCTGTGTCCGTCTCTGTGTATGTGTCTGTGGCCTCATGGGGGGGGTTGAAGGGTCAGTCATCTTTCCTCCACCCCTCTGTCTTGAATGACTTGCTCAGAGGTTTATTTGTGAAGTGTCTGTCAGCTCATTTAAACGCTGTGATTATATGTGAGTTGGCATCACCTGGGGGTCCTTGAGGACTGCATACAGAGATAGTAGACCCTCTACTATCTCTCTCCCTGCCTTCTGATTGCTGGAGGATATGGTCAATTTTCAACGACTCCAAAGAATAGAACACTTCCATTCTATTTCAACCCAAGCGTTGGCCAGTTACATAAGCACTAATGCTAACAACGCTAATTTAGCGTGATAGGTGTGTAAACACAGTTTATCCTCCACTACATCCCTCGTGGTGCCTCTGCCATCGAGAAATGAAAATAATATGGAATATTTACATGGGCGGTGGTGCCATAGAAAGAAATATGTGTTCACCATGGGGGTTGTGCCATCAACATGGTCTGGTGCCATAGAACTGAATATATGGCATCTCTATGGGGGGTTGTGCGTCGTCTAGCCATTATACCAAACAGCCAAACAGGGAGAGAGGGGAGACTGGACTGGCTGTCTGGTCACACTCCCCTTCTGCTCCTCCAGTCACATGAAAGCAGAGGGGGAAATGATGGCTGAGCTGAGAGAGGGGGGGTGGCTGATCTTCTCTGCAGAGGGAGCCTGCCAGGCCCCCCTGTTCCCTGCACAGATGGAGCGGTGTCCGCCTCCCCTCCCACTTGCCTCCCCTCACTGCAGAGAGCTCTGCCAGCCAAGGAACCCATCGACCCAAGAGGAGATGTGTTCTGTATGTGTGTGTGTTCTGTGTGTGTGTGTTCTCTGTGTGTGTGTGTGTGTGTGTGTGTGTGTGCGACTGTGTGCGCTCTTGCAAGTATGTATGTTTATAATAGGGGCCCAAACCTGCATACAAATGTCCCTTTTCAAAAAGGAAATTCCCCATCAGCATGTCTTACTTTATGCCTTTCTTTTTAACGGTTATAGCACATAAATAAAATAAAACAATAAATATACATACAGCAGACTTGAATAGATGGTAGATTGTGCATTGGTGGGCAGAAAACCGGCTGAGCTGAATATGCAAATAAGATGGTGGATTGTGCCTCTGTAAAACATAAGCATTACCCTGCAACCATTTCGGGGTCCTGCTTTAGATGCAAACACATGACTGATCATAGAGAACTGATGGTTGTTTCATGATGGCAGCACCCCAAGGCTTTGTTGTTATTTGTTGCATGTAATCCAGGCTCTCTCTCTCTCTTTCCTTCTCGCTCTCTCGTTCTCCGTCTCTCTTTCTCGCTTTCTCCATTGGCCTGGTTCCGAACCACATCACAGCGTTAAGCAGAGTGGGTCCAAAAATCACATTAACTTCACTAGGGTAGGGGGCAGCATTCGGAATATTGGATGAAAAGCGTGCCCAAATTAAACCGCCTGCTACTCAGGCCCAGAAGATAGGATATGCATATAATTAGTAGATTTGGATATATAACACTCTAAAGATTCCAAAACTGTTAAAATAATGTCTGTGAGTATAATAGAGGCGAAAACCCGAGGAAAACCCAACCAGGAAGTACTATTATTTTGAAAGGCTGTTTTTCCATTGTAAGCCTATCCACCATACAAAGACTTAGGATCCAGTTCACGAGCTCCGTGTCTTCCTCTACATGTGGCCAGTCTTTAGGCATTGTTTCAGGCTTTTACTCTGAAAAATGAGGGAGATACAGCACTTTCAATCAGTGGCCAGTGGAAATTTCCATTCATCAGCCATGCGCCTGATCGGGAACGCGCCTTTCTTGTTTCTCCTTTCCTATTGACGAAGCTTTTGTCTGGTTGAAAAAATATTGATTATTTATGACAAAAACAACCGGAGGATTGATTTTAAACATTGTTTGGCATGTTTCTACTAACTTTTATTGTACTTTTCAAAAACTTTTCGTCTGGAATTAGTGCACGCGTCTTTTATTACTGGATTACTGGACAAAACGCGCAAACAAACAGCGTATTGAAAAAAGAGTCTTGCCCCCCAGACTAACGACAGCCAGTAACGGAGTTCAGTTTGATGGTTTACAGTTTGAAGATCCAGCGAGACATCCCTATTGCTTTTATGCCATGTGCTGCCGACTACGCCCTCACCATGTGCTTCCGACTACGCCCTCACCATGTGCTGCCGACTACGCCCTCACCATGTGCTGCCGACTACGCCCTCACCATGTGCTGCCGACTACGCCCTCACCATGTGCTGCCGACTACGCCCTCACCATGTGCTGCCGACTACGCCCTCACCATGTGCTGCCGACTACGCCCTCACCATGTGCTGCTGACTACGCTCTCACCATGTGCTGCCGACTACGCCCTCACCATGTGCTTCCGACTACGCCCTCACCATGTGCTGCCGACTACGCCCTCACCATGTGCTTCCGACTACGCCCTCACCATGTGCTTCCGACTACGCCCTCACCATGTGCTGCCGACTACGCCCTCACCATGTGCTGCCGACTACGCCCTCACCATGTGCTGCCGACTACGCCCTCACCATGTGCTGCCGACTACGCCCTCACCATGTGCTGCCGACTACGCCCTCACCATGTGCTTCCGACTACGCCCTCACCATGTGCTTCCGACTACGCCCTCACCATGTGCTGCCGACTACGCCCTCACCATGTGCTTCCGACTACGCCCTCACCATGTGCTGCCGACTACGCCCTCACCATGTGCTTCCGACTACGCCCTCACCATGTGCTGCCGACTACGCCCTCACCATGTGCTGCCGACTACGCTCTCACCATGTGCTGCCGACTACGCCCTCACCATGTGCTGCCGACTACGCCCTCACCATGTGCTGCCGACTACGCCCTCACCATGTGCTGCCGACTACACCCTCACCATGTGCTGCCGACTACGCCCTCACCATGTGCTTCCGACTACGCCCTCACCATGTGCTTCCGACTACGCCCTCACCATGTCCTGCCGACTACGCCCTCACCATGTGCTTCCGACTACGCCCTCACCATGTGCTTCCTTCCGACTACGCCCTCACCATGTGCTGCCGACTACGCCCTCACCATGTGCTGCCGACTACGCCCTCACCATGTGCTTCCGACTACGCCCTCACCATGTGCTGCCGACTACGCCTTCACCATGTGCTTCCGACTACGCCCTCACCATGTGCTGCCGACTACGCCCTCACCATGTGCTGCCGACTACGCCCTCACCATGTGCTGCCGACTACGCACTCACCATGTGCTTCCGACTACGCCCTCACCATGTGCTGCCGACTACACTCTCACCATGTGCTGCCGACTACGCCCTCACCATGTGCTGCCGACTACGCCCTCACCATGTGCTGCCGACTTTGCCCTCACAACATCTGAACAACTTCTTTGAGCATTGATTTAGGGAAATTCCATGGTAATGGGATTACGCTTTACTCTGGGGTTTTTTTCATTTCAAAAGTATGCCAAACAAAACCCATACATTTAAAAACGATACAACTATACGAATAACTAAACGAACAAACGATACAACAATATGCACAATGACTACTTTTAACAATTTCCACAGAAGAATTTACAAAAAATAATTTAGTTGAAGAACTGTGCAGATGCAAACGTTGGTCACGGAAAAATCGTTTTTTTATGTGACCACGTTTTCCTAACACTGTTAACTATCTGCTATGAATTAAGATTCAAAGATTTCTGAAAAGAGAACGGGGTGTCAGCTATCACATGCCACATTGAGTTAGAAAATAATCAATTTTGTTTATTGAACTACAGTAAGTGAAGTGAATTTACACCCGTTAACGGAATTACAGTAACGGAATCACATCATGGGTCCCTGATCTGTACTACACAGAAATGCATAATTAGGGATGTGAATGTCCTTCTCCTGATGTTGCACAAGTTTGGACATCACAGCACAGCACAGCAAAGCACAGTAGAGCACAGTGCAATACAACCCAGCAGACCAGAGTAAAGTAGAGCAGGGTAGAGTTCAGTTCAGTGCAATAGAGTATAGTACTGTACTCTACTGTGCCCTACTCATTGTACTGTACTGTATTATACAATATTGTACTGTACTCTGCTGTGCTCTACTCACTGTACAGTACTGTGCTGTACTGTACTTTACTAAACTACTGTTTACTACTGTTATTGGACTGCAGTCTACTGTGCTCTATTCAATGTACTGTGCTGTACAATACTGAACTGTATTGTATTGGGCTGTGCTCTACCGTGCTCTACTCACTGAACTGTACTGGGCTGTAATGCACTGCATTGTACTGTATTGTACTCTACTCTACTGTGCTCTACTCACTGTACTGTACTGTGCTGTCCAAACATGTGAAACATAGTCTCTGATAGGTCCAGATTTGGTCCAGTCCAGTCGATCTGTGGACGCTAACATCAAGGCCAGGGTGGACTGACCTAATTTCAACTACTTTTCAACTTCCATGGACATCCCGTGTCAGTCGGTGATTAGTGGGTTAGGATGCTGGTTTCAAGGGGCTCATGGAGAGGTGTCAGTAAGAACTGGGAGAGGTGACATTAACTGGAGAGTGAGAGACAAAGGCAGAGAGAGGGAGAGAGAGAGGTGAGGGAGGGGTTGTCCAGACTGTGTTAACACTCTTCCTCATAGGAGACACTATGAGCTGAACATAACAGTATGCCAGTGGAAGAGAGGACAGTAGGAGGAGACACTATGAGCTGAACATAACAGTATGTCAGTGGAAGAGAGGACAGTAGGAGGAGACACTATGAGCTGAACATAACAGTATGTCAGTGGAAGGGAGGACAGTAACAGGAGACACTATGAGCTGAACATAACAGTCAGTGGAAGGGAGGACAGTAACAGGAGACACTATGAGCTGAACATAACAGTATGTCAGTGGAAGGGAGGACAGTAACAGGAGACACTATGAGCTGAACATAACAGTATGTCAGTGGAAGGGAGGACAGTAACAGGACACACTATGAGCTGAACATAACAGTACGTCAGTGGAAGAGAGGACAGTAACAGGCAACACTATGAGCTCAACATAACAGTACGTCAGTGGAAGAGAGGACAGTAACAGGCAACACTATGAGCTCAACATAACAGTACGTCAGTGGAAGAGAGGACAGTAACAGGCAACACTATGAGCTCAACATAACAGTATGTCAGTGGATTATAGGACAGTAGTAGGAGACCCAACTGTGGTTTATGACTTCTATGATTCCCATTGTAGCTAATTCAGTTGCATTAATTATGTTACTGCATTTTTGGTAATTCCCTTATCAATTAGGTAACATAATTACAACTTTTAATCACTTAGTAATTCATAAACAAAATGTATATGAGTAAAATCACTGTAACTTATTGGTTGGTCAACCATTGTTACTGCTGTGACCTTTTATTATCCTCCCTCATGAGGGAGAGAAATTAGAAAATGTCAGAAAATATGTGGGTTTTTGGTAACAGAATTACAAGGCATACGGCCTGCATTTTAAATTTACAGAAGGCAAGCCATGTCTGCAAAATGAAATAATAAGTGTTGATATTAGTTGGCTGGGGTCTTTACGTCAACACTATGTGTTCCATCTGTTCATCCACAAATCAAAGCCTTTACTTACACCTCGTTTTTTAGATGGAAAATGGTTGAAAAATGTATCTGTTCCTTCATTTCCCACAAATATAGACTCTTTGCTTTCATTTGACACCCAATTTGATTAGCTCCTATGAACTTCACATGATGGTGCTCGTGGGTCCTTTTTTGATGGAAATGCCCTTTAGATTCAGATATAGGGCATCCTTATCAACACACAATTGAATCACTTGCAGTCTCTAGATCTCCATCCAGGGACAACGGAATTCCGGAGCTCACATTTTCACGGTGTGAGGAGTCTAAAGCCATGGTTGAATCAGGATGAGCCCCTTCTTTTACTCTGCTGTCAGTGGCTGTATGCGTGCGCGTGTGCTCCCAATAAGGCAAGGCACAATCTGGCTGACAACTCACACACACACACACACACACACACACACACACACACACACACACACACACACACACACACACACACACACACACACACACACACACACACACACACACACACACACACACACACACACACACACTAACTCATACACACGATGACAACTCGAACTGAAGGCCATGTCTTTAGAGAGTAATTGAAAGTGAGCAAGAGTGGATATGAATCCAATAGCAGCTGTCAATCAAGAGGCAGTCACTGTGGTGATAGTAACTGACAGCAACATTGCCTGCCCCTCCAATGCCACATCACTGTGAAATTACAAATCAACAGCATGTTATTCAAACTATACAACCAGCTTGGCCTTTTCCCCTCAGCTTGTATGCAGACACACACACGCGCACACACACACACACACACACACACACACACACACACACACACACACACACACACACACACACACACACACACACACACACACACACACACACACACACACACACACACACACACACACACACACACACACACACACACACGTACAACTAGCAAATACATAGAGAGCCCACATTTCAACCTCTCGCTCTCTCTCAAAGTGAAACTATTTACCACTGTCCTTTCACTCTCTCCGTCTGATAATCACATTTTTCTTTCTTTCACAATTGTATTTCCCCCCACCACCCCGAGGCATCTAAAGGTGAAGTCAAGGTTACAGCAATCTTAGGATGGCTGGTATCGTTTCATAGAGCTTGTTAGCCTGCTGAGCTCTTCTCTTTTTATGATGTGTCGCTCTGTTGATAGTGGAGGCCACACATTCAGTCTGCGAGTGTTTAACTGGATTGTCTCATTCACAGCATCTCCTCTTCTCCTCTACATCCATTTCTACAGAGAGTGACACACAAGCACACGCTCGCATAATTCAACGCTGTCCATGCATTATGTATTGGTACTGTATATAAACAAGGGATTTTTTGGGGTTCTCAAAGGCTGCTTTATTATGAGGTATCTTTACACTGCGTTTTACACTGTTGCCGGGCATACACTCGTCTTTACGCTAGTCTTTCCCAAGGCGGTCCATCTGAACGCACGCAGTGCTCATACATCTGTGTCAGGGGAAAGACTGCGGGTAGACGAGGAGCGGCGTCATCACCGGCATCAGTACCTCCACTCACTCCTTCTCTCGTTCTTCCCTCGACGTTCTCTGATTTGCATACTGATATTCTCTCTCTCCACTCCTCCTCTCCTCCTCTCTCCACTCCTCCTCTCTTCCTCTCTCCACTCCTCCTCCGCTGTGCTCACCCGTTTCCTCTCAACCCGTTCTCTCCTCCTCTCGTCCCCTCAGTTGTCCTGCAACCTGCTTTCTGAGAACAGAGACAAGAGGGTTTGTTCGTCACAGGGGATTGTATAGATTTTCCCTATTTTCTCATCCTATGCTTCAGTGGTTTTGAAATGAATAGTCTATATTCTACTAATCATTCCTGGTCCCAGTATTGGGGGCCAGGATCCATACCTGTCCAAGGTTAGACTTTAGCATTGTGGACGTGCCATAGTTATTCAGATACTCTTGGAGAACAAAAAACTGAGGAGTTAAAAACCAACACATTTTGGAATTATAACATTCATTTATTTTCAGGTCAGAGAAGGGTGTGACCAAACTAAACTTTGATCTTTCATTGGCTGACGTATCTACATTATAAATAGCCTGTGCTGTAGGGTTCAGGTTTATTAACTTTTATTGATGAAAAAAATAATGGGCGTAAAACTGGTTTATACGCAGCTCATATGTATGTATGTATATGTATATGTATGTATGTATAAACACCATAGATTATTTACAGAAATTTGCAACGCTGTGATGTAAATTGTAAAGAGCATGTAAGTTTAGGAACAAACACGTGAGCAAACATAGACTCACTGAACCAACGTATAAACGCATGTAAAGTGTTGGTCCCATGTTTCATGAGCTGAGATAAAAGATCCCAGAAATTTTCCACACGTTTACATCCCTGTTAGTAAGCATTTCTCCTTTGCTAAAATAATCCATCCACCTGACAGGTGTGGCATATCAAGAAAATTATTAAACAGCGTAATCGTTACACAGGTGAACCTTGTGCTAGGAACAATACTCTAAAATGTGCAGTTTTGTCACACAACACAATGCCACAGATGTCTCAAGTTTTAAGGGAGCATGCAATTGGGATGCTGAGATTTGCATGCTCATTTCTCTACCATAAGCCGCCTCTGACGTCGTTTTAGAGAATTTGGCAGTACGTCCAACAGGCCTCAAAACCACAGACCAGGTGTAACCATGCCAGCCCAGGACCTCCACATCTTGCTTCTTCACCTGCGGGTTCGTCTGAGACCAGCCACCCGGGCAATCCTCCTGATTCCTGCTTACAAGCAAAAACTAAAGCAGGAAGCACCAGTGACTCGGTCAATAAAAAGGTGGTCAGATGATGCAGATGCTAAGCTACTGGACTGTTTTGCTAGCAGAGACTGAAATATGTTCCTGGATTCCTCCGATGACATTGAGGAGTACACCACATCAGTCACTGGCTTCATCAATAAGTGCATCGATGACGTCGTCCCCACAATGACTGTACATACATACCCCAACCAGAAGTCACGGATCACAGGTAACATTCACACTGAGCTAAAGGGTAGAGCTGCTGCCTTCAAGGAGTGGGACTCTAAACCAGACGCTTATAAGAAATCCTGCTACGCCCTCAGACGAACCATCAAACAGGCAAAGCGTCCATACAGGACTAAGATTGAATCGTACTACATCGGCTCCGATGCTCGTCGGATGTGGCAGGGCTTGCAAACTATTATAGACTACAAAGGGAAGCCCAGCCGCGAGCTAACAAGTGACACGAGCCTACCAGACGAGCTAAATTACTTCCATGCTCGCTTCGAGGCAAGCAAAACTGAGGCACGCATGAGAGCATCAGCTGTTCTGGGTGACTGTGTGATCACGCTCTCCGTAGCCGACGTGAGTAAGACCTTTAAACAGGTCAACATTCACAAGGTTGCTGGGCCAGACAGATTACCAGGACGGGTGCTCCGGGCATGTGCTGACCAACTGGCAGATGTCTTTACTGACATTTTCAACATGTCCCTGATTGAGTCTGTAATACCAACATGTTTCAAGCAGACCACCATAATCCCTGTGCCCAAGAACACTAAGGTAACCTGCCTTAATGACTACCAACCCGTAGAACTCACGTCCGTAGCCATGGAGTGTTTTGAAAGGCTGGTCATGGCTCACAGCCTATGGGGAGGCGGTCAGAGACCTTGCCAGGTGGTGCCATAGCACCGGGCATGCCCTCTTTCTCATCAACAGGCTGTAGTGGAGCAGGTTGAGAGCTTCAAGTTCCTTGGTGTCAACATCACCAACAAACTAGAATGGTCCAAACACCAAGACAGTCATGATAAGGGCATGACAAAGCCTATTCCCCCTCAGGAAACTAAAAAGATATGGTATGCGTCTTCAGATCCTCAAAAGGTTCTACAGCTGCAACATCGAGAGCATCCTGACTGGCATCCTGACTGGTACTGCAACTGCTCAGCTTCCGACCGAAGGCACTTCAGAGGGTAGTGCGAATGGCCCAGTACACCATCCAGGACCTCTATACCAGGCGGTGTCAGAGGAAGGCCCTAAAAATTGTCAATGACTCCATCCACGCCAGTCACAGACTGTTCTCTCTGCTACCGCATGGCAAGCGGTACCGGAGCGCCAAGTCTTGGACCAAAAGGCTTCTCAACAGCTTTTACCCCCAAGCCATAAGACTCCTGAACAGCTACTCAAATGGCTACCCGGACTATTCATTGTGTCCCGCCACCCCCCACCCCCCTCCAACCCCCACCACCCCAACCCTGCAGGTCGGCGTCGTAACCAACTTCAGGTGGAAAATTCCCACCTTCTATGGCCACTGGCACGCTGGGGGAGTGTGCGCTTCACGGATGGATCCCGGTTTCAACTGTACTGGGCAGTTCTTCCATTGCCATCATACTCACCATTGAGCATGTTTAGGATGCTCTGGATCGACATATATGACAGTGTGTTCCAGTTCCCGCCAATATCCAGCAACTTATACAGCCATTGAAGAGGAGTGGGACAACATTCCACAGTCCAGAATCAACAGCCAGATCATGCGAAGGACATGTGTCGCGCTGCATGAGGCAAATGGTGGTCACACCAGATTCTGGCTGGTTTTCTGATTCCACACCCCTACCCTTTTTAAAGTTATCTGTGACCAACAGATGCATATCTGCATTCCCATTCATGTGAAATTGGTAGATTAGGACCTAATTAATTTATTTCAATTTACTGATTTCTTACATGACCTGTAACTCAGAAAAAACGTTGTAATTGTTGCATTTATATTTTTGTCCAGTTTAAATATACATGTACTAGATGTATTGTACCAATTAGGGAAAACATTGGAATATTTATGCAACATATTGAATAATGAATCAAGTTTTCCCCAAACTTGGAAGATTATTAAAGAATATCACAGAGATTCTATAAAAAGATAAAAGGAATTATTTTCAATATAAACATACAGTACATGTCCTACACTAGCCTATAGGCTGACTGCCCAAGGTTTGCCTACAACCACTGTTTTAGATATGAAAGGGATTGGTATGGAACAATGTTACCCTTTCTTGGGAATATAGGCTATTTGCAAAGATCAAAATATTTAAAAAATGTTCTTTCCCTTTCTAGTATAAAAAAAGAATGATATTTGTAAAACTGCTTGTAATAATACTTGTAAGGGAGATCAAACCCTGTTTGTATCTACAGTGCTATTGTTGTTCCTCAGGTCCAGGTTTCAGACTGTTGTGGCCATATGTGGTGGTCACTGTGAACATATTGCTCTCACTTTTCTTCATAAGGACGAGGCCTTAGTATTCTGCTATTGTATTTCCCGTGTGGCTATGACAACACTAGGTAAACAAGCTTCCATTTACCTTTGATGTTCGGGCAACATTGAATTCCATCTATTTTATAAAGGGCTTTTAGTTGATGCTCCTTTTGTGTTGCTTGGCACAAGATATATACACTACAAAAGATTAAGAACACCTTCCTAATATTGAGTTTTTTAATATTGAGTTGTTGTTTTTTTGGGGCCTCTGAACAGCCTAAATTCGTTGGGGCATGGACCTCTACCAGGTGTCGAAAGCGTTCCACAGGTATTATTCGGCGCATGTGACAAATACAAATTGATTTGATTTGAATGTTGACTCCAATGCTTCCCACAGTTGTGCCAAATTGTCTGGATGTTCTTTGGGTGGTGACACAAACTGGTGCCCCTGGCACCTACTACCGTATCCCGTTCAAAGGCACTTAAATATTTTGTCTTGTCCATTCACTCTCTGAATGGCACACATACACAATCAATGTCTCAATTGTCTCAAGGCTTAAAAATCCTTCTTTAACCTGTCTCCTCCTCTTCATCTACACTGATTGAAATGGATTTAACAAGTGACATCAATAAGGGATCATAGCGTTCACCTGGATTAATCTGGTCAGTCTATGCCATAGAAAAAGCATGTTGTATACTCAGTGTATGTGTGCCAATGTGGAGAAATAACAGCCCATTGTGAACAACTCATTGTGAAAAAATGGCAAATTTATGAATAATCATTTTAAGAATAATATTTATATTTGTTACACTTGATGTTATCAGTTTCTATACAAAATTAATTATTATAACAATACCGTTCAGGATGGAAATCTTTAAAATACCATTGAAGCAGCACATATTTAATTCAAAGCAAATTGTTGTAAATAAGTGTTTTTTTTTCAACCCTGTGCAATCAGGTTTGTAGTTAATGAGGTGTCTTCCTGGCTGTAAAACTTTGAGAAACTGATGAATATTCAAGAGAAAACAAACATAATCAGCCTCATAACACACCAATGAACGCCACTTAAGCTGCTGACGAATGGGATCAGAGCAGGTGAGAACTGACTGGCTTATACTGACGAAGAGAGAAATAGAGCGAGAGAGAGCGAGAGCGAGAGCGAGAGCGAGAGCGAGAGCGAGAGCGAGAGAGAGAGAGAGAGAGGGGGTTGGTGGTAAAATGAACTCCTCAGTGTATCTATTGGTTTTTCTCAGGTCTAATTAGGGAGCTGTCTTGCTTGAGCTCTGCTGCTGATATGATTATATTAAGAATCGTGGACTGCAGGCTATGCTGTATTCAGCTGTATGAATTCTGAGACTTGAGCAAGTGTATACTGTAGGCCACTGTTGGGTGTCTATGCGATTGGGGATGTGGGGGGGGGGGGGGGGGGGTCGAAGCTGACACATACGGAATTGTTTTAAGACGGTCAAATGTAGGACCCTTTTAGTTCTATAAAATATATATATGTATATATATATATATATATATATATATATATATATATATATATATATATATATATATATATATATATATACAGTTGAAGTCGGAAGTTTACATACACTTAGGTTAGAGTCATTAAAACTCCAAACCTTTCAACCACTCCAAAAATGTATTGTTAAATAACTATAGTTTGGGCAAGTTGGTTAGGGCATCTACTTTGTACATGACACAAGTAATTTTTCCCAAAATAGTTCACAAACAGATTATTTCACTTATAATTCACTGTATCACAATTCCAGTGGGTCAGAAGTTTACATACACTAAGTTGACTGTGCCTTTAAACAGCTTGGAAAATTCCAGGAAAGTATGTCATGGATTTAGAAGCTTCTGATAGGCTAATTGACATAATTTGAGTCAATCAGAGGTGTACCTGTGGATGTATTTCAAGGCCTACCTTCACACTCAGTGCCTCTTTGCTTGACTTCATGGGAAACTCAAAAGAAATCAGCCAAGACCTCATAAAATAAATTGTAGACCTCCACATGTCTGGTTCATCCTTGGGAGCAATCTCCAAACGACTGAAGGTACCAAATTCATCTGTACAAACAATAGTACGCAAGTATAAACACCATGGGACTACGCAGCCATCATACCACTCAGGAAGAAGACGTGTTCTGTCTCCTAGAGACGAACGGACTTTGGTGCGAAAAGTGCAATCAATCCCAGAACAACAGCAAAGGATCTTGTGAAGATTCTGGAGGAAACAGGTACAAAAGCATCTATATCCACAGTAAAACGAGTCCTATATCGACATAACCTGAAAGGCAGCTCAGCAAGGAAGAAGCAACTGCTCCAAAACCGACATAAAAAAGCCAGACTACAGTTTCAAACTGCACATGTGGACAAATATCGTACTTTTTGGAGAAATGTCCTCTGGTCTGATGAAACAAAAATAGAACTGTTTGGCAATAATGACCATCGTTATGTTTGGAGGAAAAAGGGGGAGGCTTGCAAGCCGAAGAACACCATCCCAACAGTGAAGCACTGGGTGGCAGCATCATGTTGTGGGCCTGCTTTGCTGCAGGAGGGACTGGTGCACACTATATTGAAGCAACATCTCAAGACATCAGTCAGGAAGTTAAAGCTTGGTCGCAAATGGGTCTTCCAAACAGACAATGACCCCAAGCAAAGTTGTGGCAAAATGGCTTATGGACAACAAAGTCAAGGTATTGGAGTGGCCATCACAAAGCCCTGACCTCAATCCTATAGAAAATTTGTGGGCAGAACTGAAAAAGCATTTGCGATGAAGGAAGCCTACAAACCTGACTCAGTTACACCAGCTCTGTCAGGAGGAATGGGCCAAAATTCACCCAACTTGTGGGAAGCTTGTGAAAGGCTAGCCAAAACGTTTAACCCAAGTTAAACAATTTAAAGGCAATGCTACCAAATACTAATTGAGTGTATGTAAACTTCTGACCCACTGGGAATGTGATGAAAGAAATAAAACCTGAAATAAATAATTATCTCCACTATTAGTCTGACATTTCACATTCTTAAAAAAAAGTGGTGATCCTAACTGACCCAAGACAGGGCATTTTAACTAGGATTAAATGTCAGGATTTGTGAAAAACTGAGTTTAAATGTATTTGGCTAAGGTGTTTGTAAACTTCCGATTTCAACTGTACATGTTCTCACAGTATCCATACCCATCTTGTTTGTTCTCATAATAAAACAATCTCATTCTTAATCATCTGGATATTTCTAGGGTTTGTAATTTTTTATGCCATATGGCTTCAAATTGTTTTATAGTATTTTATTTCTATCTGTAGCCCACATTTTTTCAATATTTAAATAATAATGCATTTGATTCATCCACTGTTTCAAAGATGAATACACCTGCAATAACATATGTGTATGCGATCAAGACAATTGATTTGATTTGGAGGATCATTTGATTTCCATTTTTGAAGTAAAGGTTTTTTCAAAATGGTTCAACTCTTATTTTTGTATTAATTAATGAAACTGCTCCTCTGAATTCAGAAGAGCGATTCTCCTGCAGTGGAACTTCTAACAAGCATTGAGACAAAAGCAGAATTGGACTGTAACGGCAGCCTTCCCTCTCTTCACTATAAGAGAGGGTGAAACAGGGATCGGACCAACACGCAGCGTAGCCAGTGCTCAACATGTTTAATAAACAAAAACAGTGAACACTTACAACGAACAAAATAACAAAATGTGGCAAACCGAAACAGTCCTATCTGGTGCAGAATACAAACACAGAGACAGGAAACAACCACCCACAATCCCCAACACAAAACAAGCCACCTATATATGATTCTCAATCAGGGACAACGATTGACAGCTGTCTCTGATTGAGAACCATATTAGGCTGGACACAGAAACAGACAAACTAGACACACAACATAGAATTCCCACCCAGCTCACGTCCTGACCAACACTAAACAAGCAAAACACATAAGAACTATGGTCAGGACGTGACAGTACCCCCCCCCCCCTGAGGTGCGGACTCCGAACGCACCCCTAAAACTCAAGGGGAGGGTCTGGGTGGGCATCTGTCCGCGGTGGCGGCTCCGGCGGTGGACGAGGACACCACTCCACCACTGTCTTTGTCCCCCTCCTTAGCGTCCTTTGAGTGGCGACCCTCGCCCCCGACCTTGGCCTAGGAATCCTCCCCAAGGCCCCCACATGATTTAGGAGGTAGCTCAGGACAGAGAGGTAGCTCAGGACAGAGAGGTAGCTCAGGACAGAGAGGTAGCTCAGGACAGAGAGGTAGCTCAGGACAGAGAGGTAGCTCAGGACAGAGGTAGCTCAGGACGAATGGCAGCTCCGGACTGAGTGGCAGCTCCGGACTGACTGGCAGCTCCGGACTGAGTGGCAGCTCCGGACTGAGTGGCAGCTCCGGACTGAGTGGCAGCTCATGACTGTAGGGCAGCTCATGACTGTAGGGCAGCTCATGACTGTAGGGCAGCTCATGACTGTAGGGCAGCTCACGACTGTAGGGCAGCTCACGACTGTAGGGCAGCTCACGACTGGAGGGCGGCTCACGACTGGAGGGCGGCTCACGACTGGAGGGCGGCTCTGGCAGCTCCTGACTGGCTGGCGGCTCTGGCAGCTCCTGACTGGCTGGCGGCTCTGGCAGCTCCTGACTGGCTGGCGGCTCTGGCAGCTCCTGACTGGCTGGCGGCTCTGGCAGCTCCTGACTGGCTGGCGGCTCTGGCAGCTCCTGACTGACGGACGGCTCTAATGGCTCTGGACAGACGGGCGGCTCTGAAGGCTCGTGGCAGACGGATGGCTCAGATGGCGCTGGGCAGACGGATGGCTCAGATGGCGCTGGGCAGATGGATGGCTCAGATGGCGCTGGGCAGACGGATGGCTCAGATGGCGCTGGGCAGACGGATGGCTCAGATGGCGCTGGGCAGACGGATGGCTCAGATGGCGCTGGGCAGACGGATGGCTCAGATGGTGCTGGGCAGACGGATGGCTCAGACGGCGCTGGGCAGACGGATGGCTCAGACGGCGCTGGGCAGACGGATGGCTCAGACGGCGCTGGGCAGACAGATGGCTCAGACGGCGCTGGGCAGACAGATGGCTCAGACGGCGCTGGGCAGACGGATGGCTCAGACGGCGCTGGGCAGACGGATGGCTCAGACGGTGCTGGGCAGGCAGGCAGCTCAGACGGCGCTGGGCAGACGAGCAGTGCAGGCAGCTCAGACGGCGCTGGGCAGACGAGCAGTGCAGGCGCCGTTGGGCAGGCAGGCAGTACAGACGGTGCTGGGCAGACGAGCAGTGCAGGCGGCGTTGGGCAGACGGCCGACTCTGACCTGCTGAGGCGCACAGTAGGCCTGGTGCGTGGTGCCGGAACTGGTGGTACCGGACTGGAGACACGCACCTCAAGGCTAGTGCGGGGAGCAGGAACAGGGCACACTGAATTCTCAAAGCGCACTATAGGCCTGGTGCGTGGTACCGGCACTGGTGGTACCGGGCTGAGGGCACGCACCTCAGGGCGAGTGCGGGAAGAAGGAACAGTGCGTACAGGGATCTGGAGACGCACAGGAGGCTTGGTGCGTGGTGCCGGAACTGGTGGTACCGGGCTGGAGACACGCACCATAGGGCTAGTGCGTGGAGGAGGAACAGGGCTCTGGAGACGCACAGGAAGCCTAGTGCGTGGTGTAGGTACTGATGGTACTGGGCTGGGGCGGGAAGGTGGCGCCGGATATACCGGACCGTGCAGGCGTACTGGCTCCCTTGAGCACTGAGCCTGGCCAACCTTACCTGGTTGAATGCTCCCCGTAGCCCGACCAATGCGGGGAGGTGGAATAACCCGCACTGGGCTGTGTAGGCGAACCGGGGACACCATGCGTAAGGCTGGTGCCATGTACACCGGCCCGAGGAGACGTACTGGAGGCCAGATATGTTGAGCCGGCTTCATGGCACTTGGCTCAATGCTCAATTTAGCCCGGCCAATGCGGGGAGGTGGAATAACCCGCACCGGGCTATGCACATGTACAGGAGACACCGTGCGCTCTTCCGCATAACACGGTGTCTGCCCGTACTCCCGCTCTCCACGGTAAGCATGGGAAGTGGGCGCAGGTCTCCTACCTGACTTCGCCACACTACCCTTTAGCCCCCCCCCAAGAAATTTTTGGGATTTCTTCTCGGGCTTCCTGGCCAGCCGTGTTCCCTCATAACACCGGTTCCCCTTCTCAGCTGCTTTCGCTCTCCTAGCTGCCTCCACCTGTTCCCATGGAAGGCGATCCTTACCAGCCAGGATCTCCTCCCATGTGTAGCAACCCTTTCCGTCCAATACGTCCTCCCAAGTCCATTTCTCCTGGTCCCGCTGCTGCTGCTGCTGCCGTTGCTGCCCGTTGCTACGCTGCTTGGTCCGGGTTTGGTGGGTGGTTCTGTAACGGCAGCCTTCCCTCTCTTCACTATAAGAGAGGGTGAAACAGGGATCGGACCAACACGCAGCGTAGCCAGTGCTCAACATGTTTAATAAACAAAAACAGTGAACACTTACAACGAACAAAATAACAAAATGTGGCAAACCGAAACAGTCCTATCTGGTGCAGAATACAAACACAGAGACAGGAAACAACCACCCACAATCCCCAACACAAAACAAGCCACCTATATATGATTCTCAATCAGGGACAACGATTGACAGCTGTCTCTGATTGAGAACCATATTAGGCTGGACACAGAAACAGACTAACTAGACACACAACATAGAATTCCCACCCAGCTCACGTCCTGACCAACACTAAACAAGCAAAACACATAAGAACTATGGTCAGGACGTGACATGGACAATATGCTCTCATTCACTTCTGATCAAGCCATCTTTCAAACGTAGAAGATAATGGGGAATACAATGAAGATAAACATTTTGCTCCTGTTAGTTGGGTTCCCATCTTGGATTAAAAAATATATTTATGTTGTGTGTTTGAAAATATTAATTTCTTCTGGCAAAAGGAAAATCCTTGGAGAGCCTTGAAGTACTGCATATATTATAACAATATATTGATTTCAGAGGAGCTATTGAAGAGTCCTTTGAAATGGTTTATTAGTGTTAGTGTTTCACTGGAATTGTTCAAAGAAACCTCAACATGTCAAGCAGTAGACTGCTTTTCACTGTTTATCATTTTGGGCAACACAAATTCCGTCCCCAAAGAATGTGGACGATTTTATGTTGGTTTTTAGACAATAGACATAGACAAAACACAACAGACAACTTAACATTTCACAGACATGGACCCACTAAATGAGACATGACATTGGCTGAGACTTAATGCCCGACCTTCAACATAAAGTAAAAAGACGAAAAAATACAAAAAACACCAACTCAGATATACATACATATTGTAGATTTCAACAAACATTAATGACATCATCCATGCTCAAACCTACATGTTCCCACAGTATCCATGCCTATCTTCTTTGTTCTCATAATAACCTTTTTTTAAATGTTTCATCCTTTGGATATTTCTAAGGCTTGTAAGGGCTTCAAATTACTTCATGCCATATGGCTTCTGTAACCCATATTAAAAAAAAAATATTTAAATAATACAGGCTCGGGCAATAATAATGCATTTGATTCATCCACTGTCCTAACGATGGAGGATAATACGATTTTCAGTTGTTAAGTAAAACATTTTTCAAAATTGTTCACTAGAAAATAATGGTTCAACTCTTATTTCTGTATCAATTAATCAAACTGCTTCTCTGAATTCTGTAGAGCGATTCTCTTGCAGTGGACTTCTAACAAGCATTGAGACAAAAGCAGAATTGGACAATATGGCCTAATTAACTTCTGATCATATCATCTTTCAAGCATATTGTCCACATAGAAGATAATGGGGAATACAGTGAACATATGGCTTTTATTGGCATGGGCCATGGTATGGCACCGAACCGACGATGTGAACAGAACAGAGGACAAAGCAAGTAATACTTTCCTTAGCTCCGGGCAGGGAGACACAGAGGAAAGAAAGGAGGGTAGGCAAATTGAACAAGGAGGCAGGCTACAGACAGTATAACACTGAAATAAGGCTCTTTCTGTAGGACTAACTCCTGTTTCTGCACAAAACTGGACAACCTAACACGTATTTGTAGCTGTACTTCTACTCATGCCTTTGCTTGAGAAACCTGGACTTTTATCTTAGAAGTATTCTAGAACAGTATAATAAGGCTCTCTGGACTTGCGATTAAGAAATACTATACTTCAAAGGAGAAGGCCTATATTATGTGTGCTTGAGGCTACTGTTCAGCTCATGGCTGTTTGACTTGTTGGCCCCAAGCACTTATGCAGGGTCATTTAATTAACATTCCCTTAATAGGATTAGGCTTGGGGGTTATAGGGTAATCTGAACCTATAGTCTGTGGTTATGGGCTATTTCTCAGCCAGGTCATTTATGATTGATGTCAATATTGGACGTCTATCCATGTCCTGAGGACGTCAGAAAATGCCTTCAAAACCGGCCACTAGGCGTAACCGTGAGCGCTATTGCCATCAAGTAGACTTGGGTTTTGCTATGGCGTTGTGGAATGGTGTAAACCCATGACTCTGGATCAGAAATGTTTTTTTATTTCTGGTTTTAACCCTATCCCAAACCTTAACCCTTACCTTAACCATTCGGAATGTGTGCCTAAGCTTAACCCTTAACTTCGAAGTTTGACGTTTGACGTTTGGAGAAATGGAATGATACAGAGCAGCAGTAGCAACAAAAACACTTCGAAATTTGACCTTTGAAGCACCTCGAAATTTGACGTTTGGAGAACGTGGACGAACATCAAATTCTGCTGTGAGACTGTGCAAGCTTGTTGCCATTTCTACCCTTGTCCCATAAATAACAAAGCTGAAGCGTTTTAGTGACCGGTAATGACAGGGTTCACCATATTTAATGTAAGCCATGTTGCCCCCAGCCCTCCACACACACACCCCACCCCCTTGGCAGACAAGTTGTGGACAGGTCTCCGTTAATTGCTGTCCCACTGATTGATAGAGTACAGCCTGAGAATGGAAGAGGCTGGGAGGAGGGAGCTCTCTCTCCCCCGCTCTCTCCCCTCTCTCTCCTCTCTCTCTCTTTCTCTTTACATAGGCAGCATCAAACATGGATGCCCTTGTTGTTAATACCTCCTTTACCCCCCACCCACAACATTAATTAGCAATGAAATAGCTGCAGGAGCCAAGTTATTGACACTGCAACTTAAGTTTGTTTGGATGAAGTTCAACCAATCAGTGGATTCACTTGTTTATACTGTCTATAGATTTTGGGGCGGCAAGTAGCCTAGTGGTTAGAGCGTTGGGCCAGTATGCTGGATGAAATCCCGAGCTGACAAGATCAAAATCTGTCGCTCTGCACCTGAACAAGGCAGTTAACCCACTGTTCCCCAGTAGGCCGTCATTGTAAATATGAATTTGTTCTTAACTGACTTGCCTAGCTAAATAAAAATAGAATATGAGAATTGGCACAGACCCGTCAAGGGCTTTGGAAATGGGATGGACACTGTTCCGCAGGACATATTGCATGTGATTGGCCTATATGCCCATATTCTTCTATTTTAAAATACTTTGCTTTGAAAGAATTTGTGCAAATCTGTCTTTGAAATATGTCTATAGTCTACTAAAGGCACAAGCTGGGTGCTAGGCACCTTGCCTGTAGGCTACATTTGAAATAGAAAAATATAGGGGGAAAAATGCATTGAAATTCAATTGGATATGCCCTAAGGTAATACAACTAAAGTTCTCCAAATGCAGAATAGGGACACTGTAATTAGGTAGTTAACGAGCAATGCAGTTTTTCATCTGCCAACCAGCCCCGTTCCTCCTCCATCCCCTCCACGCCTCTCCGCCTCTCCTCACACTGGCTCTGTGAATTCGCCCGAGGAAACATATTGTGGGGGGAGTTGTTGTGACGTCACTCACCGGGAGAGCACAGAGCAGGGAGAGAGAAAGTCGCGTCTGTAGACTTTATATGCGGTTGCCTGACGAGGAGATCCGGAAAGCCCGAAGAACTGGTACTGAGATCAGGGATGGTGAGGCCGAAATATACTTTGTCATCGTCATCACTAACTGACAAATGTATCGAAATCCGGAAGTAGATCAAGAAACTTAACGGAAAACGGTCAATTGCGCGTTATTTTATTTTATTTTTTATATCTGATAAAGCTCGGGAGGTATCGCCTCCAAATCTAAAGAGATGCGAGCATCTTTCATGATCTACATGTAGATCAACTAAGACGAGAGGTATCCACAGATTGTGAGCTATCCCTGTGCGTAAAATGGCAAGCGTGCTATCTGGCTGAAACTAAACGGAAATATAGCCCTACTGCATAGCGACATGGTGGTGCTGCCAGCTTCCGAGTCTATTCCTGCGCGGGAGTTGTGTGGAACATTTACTGGAGGAGAGTGGTGATCAGCGCACCGAATTACCGTATCCGCGCGCAGCAGTCAGAGAGAGCGAAGAGAAAGCTGCTTGTGAGCCTGCCGTGGCCGAGTCACGGACGAGGGGGTGAAGTGGCAGTGGGAATGTCAGCACTTCAAACGATGGGGGTTTAACAGCCCCGCTTCATACTGAGGCACCCCACACTTCAATTTTGACCCAGCACTGAGTCCTTTTCCACGGGCGGGATCATCTATGTTTCCCCTTCAGCTGACGGATTGACTAGTATTTGTATTCGTCCCAGCTATTTCCGAAGCGAACTAAAGGGGGATTTATTTTGTGTTTTCCACAAAACAGCCTATTTTCTCTTATTTTTGGGGGGTGGGGGGGTGGTGTGAGAAGCATTGCGCTGGATGGGAGCAGAATAGAAGGCTGTGTGTGTCTCTGAAGACTTCTGACTTATCTCCTCGGGTGTTTGAATTAAGTCGTCGCCACTCACCAGCCAGGATGCAGCTTCTCAGAGTTGCCTGGGCTTTAGCGGGAGCGGCAATCTGTTGTTTTGTTATTCTTCTCATCCACTCACGCTTGCTCAAAGAAGGTAATTGTTTATGTAACTGATTTCAGACCATTATATAATGGTGTTGTCATATTACATAGCTCTGTATTCATGTCGCCTGTCTGTACTGTAGCCCACTCACTGTCTTTCATAATATATTATATCAAGTCTCATAGCCCTACAAAAGAGCTTCGTGCAGAAGGCGTCTTTGGCTTTCATGCTTAATCAACTTTGCCATGGCGTAAACCTGCTGGATTTGACCCCAAGCCAAAAAATACAATTGATTCGATAATATGAATATCTATCTATTTGATGAACGTGAACAATTCAATGGTCTGATTGTCACCAGCAATGCTTTCCTATTGGTTAATGTCAACAAGTTATAGACCTATCCAATTGATCCAATTATATTTATTAGATATTTTTTGTTGCTGTAATTTACCCACAAAAAAGAACAGAAGATAAATACATTGATACTGTATGTAACGTTAATATATGGGTGGTACTATCCCGTTTCAATCGATAGTGTGATTTGTAGTTGAGTTCTTCAATAGATGGCACTACAGTCTAGCTTTAAGGTAAGGCTGAGGACAAACCCTTATTATGTCCTCGTATTAGCCGCTGTTATTCTTGTTGCCATGCCTCGTGCCATGGCCACTGTATACAATCCAACCCTGCTATACATTCATTCACCTTATGATGAAGCTCTAGCTACAAATCTATATTGCTATTTGGTTTTTATTTTGGCCTGCGTTAATGTCATTTATAAATGTAAACGAAGCCTTTTTTTTTTTACTGCTTTTAAGACAATTAATTGGTTTTCATTTGGACACATTTTCCAATTATTTTATTGATTTCATTTTTAATGACCTCTGGCAGATATCTATATATTTTTTTACAGCCACCACCATTTCAAGCTGTCACAATTTGTTGCAGCTTGAAATAATGTAGACAGCCTATATGATTGTATTTTGTCGTAACTCATTAAATGCATCCTCAACGTAGGAAACCGATGTGATTGCAGTGTATTCAGACATACATAAGGTGGTATAAAAGGCCCTCTGGCAATGTGGTTTAACCTCAAATACCACTGGATTTCACATTGGTAAAGCTTTGAATAGACATCCTATGCACAAACTGCCGTGCCTTTTCTCTCATGTCTGGCGTGAGGCTAGGGGCACTGTTTGTGTGTGGGTGTGTGGCAGGCAGCAGGGTCATTAGGTTACGACTCGGCCAGGCTCCTCTCCTCACTGTCAGTAGAAAGGCAGGTCAACTGGTGGCAAATGGTCTCTCTCTCCATGGCATCTCTGTGCCACATGGTGGAAAGAGAAATCCATGCGTGCCAAGTGCGAAAGACCTTTCCTGTTAGTCTTGTGCCTACAGGGCTAAAGGGGCTGTCAGGGCTCTGAGATCTAACTACAGCACAAATAATCCACATCCACCCAACTGAACTCCATGTGGCATCTGATAGGCCAGGGCCATGGTATTCTTCCGGAATGTCAATGTAATAGGCAGCCTATCATAGGCTGTGGTATTCTTCCGGAATGGCAATGAATGCACAAATGCAAAAGATCTTATCCTTCCTGGTCAATGAGTTTGTCATCGTGACCAAGACTATATTTGTCCACGTTCAATAGCATTTTGTGGATATCATTGTATTCCTTTCCACAGCACAAAAATAACAAATTGGTTAGCAAACATGTATTTTATGTCTTGTAGTCTTTGGTTATTTTGATCATGTTGTTTGCTTTATTAAAATCAGAGGTTTGGAATTGGAAGTCTATTGTGGGAGGTATTTATTTGATTGAAATCTATGCAAGGAAGCAAGAAGAGGCATACAAAGGAAGCTGGGACCATGTTCACTTTGTGCTGTTAGAATAGCCAAGGTCAAATTACACACGGTAGGCTACAGAATAAAATACACGCTGCTGATA
This sequence comes from Salvelinus namaycush, assembly GCF_016432855.1. Lineage (NCBI taxonomy): Eukaryota > Metazoa > Chordata > Actinopteri > Salmoniformes > Salmonidae > Salvelinus > Salvelinus namaycush. The sequence continues at coordinate 1,846,721 of NC_052344.1, read as the reverse complement.
TAATGAATTCATAAGAACTGCATTAATGACAGTCTATTGGGGCCAGAATAATAAAAAGGAACCTATAGTAAGTAGTGCAATATGATTTTGTCCATACAGTTGCTAGTAGCACAATCCTTTGGAATGTTCTCTGTCGAAATGAAATATTTCCACATCTGTTTGCATTGAATGTTACCCAACCCCAAAATGTAATTTTCTTGCAAATTAAATAAATAGGTGCTATTTTTTAGCTTCCCCAGCATGATAGATACCTAACATATACAGGCAGGCAGGACTCTATATACAGTGCATTTGGAAAGTATTCAGACCCCTTCCCATTTTCCCCATTTTGTTACATTACAGCCTTATTCTAAAATTGATTTACCATCTCTGCAGCACTCCACCAATCAGGCCTTTACGCTAGAATGGCCAGACGGAAGCCACTCCTCAGTAAAAGGCACATGACAGCCCGCTTGGAGTTTGCCAAAAGGCACCTAAAGGACTCTCAGATCACAAGAAACAAGATTCTCTGGTCTGATGAAACCAAGATTGAACTCTTTGTCCTGAATGCCAAATGTCATATCTGTAAGAAACCTGACACCATCCCTAAGGTTAAGCATGGTGGTGGCAGCATCATGCTGCTGGGATGGTTTTCAGTGGTAGGGACTGGGAGACTAGTCAGGATCAAGGGAAAGATGAATGGAACAAAGTACAGAGATATCCTTGATGAAAACCTGCTCCAGATTGCTCAGGACCTCAGACTGTGGCGAAGGTTCACCTTCCAACAGGACAATGGCCCTAAGCACACAGCCAAGACAACGCAGGAGTGGCTTAAGGACAAGTCTCTGAATGTCCTTGAGTGGCCCAGCCAGGGCCCTGACTTGAACCAGATTTGAACCCGATCGAACATCTCTGGAGAGACCTGAAAATAGCTGTGCAGCGACGCTCCCCATACTTTGTCATTATGGGGTATTTTGTGTAGATTTCTGAGGGAAAAAACGATTAAATCAATTTTATAATAAGGCTGTAATGTAACAAAATGTGGAAAAAGTAAAGGTGCCTGAATACTTCACGAATTCACTGTAGTCAGATGACATGAGGAATCATATATCTCATTATATACAGTATATTGGCAGTACCCTGACATTTCAATGTAAATACAAGGAAACAAATGTCACCCCTTCTGCAAGTTTTCAGATAGCAGCAGGGTGTCAGGAAAGGGTATCTTAGGTAGGCATGCATCATTGCGTTGCTGAAATTTTGAACAGGCAGGAGAGAGGTTGCACCTTGCATAATATGACACAGCATCTACTTTTTTATTTACCCCTTATTTTACCAGGTAAATTGACTGAGAACACATTTTCATTTACAGCAACAACCAGGGGAATAGTTAGAGGGGAGAGGGGGGGGGGGTGATTGAGAGCCAGTTGGAAGCTGGAGATGATTAGGTGGATATGATGGTATGAGGGACAGATTGGGAATTTAGCCAGGACACCAGGGTTAACACCCCTGCTCTTACGATAAGTGACATGGGATCTTTAGTGACCACAGAGAGTCAGAACACCCGTTTAACGTCCCATCTGAAAGACAGCACCCTACACAGGGCAATGTCCCCAATCACCGCCCTGGGGCATTGGGATATTGTTTTAGACCAGAGGAAAGAGTGCCTCCTACTGGCCCTCCAACACCACTTCCAGCAGCATCTGGTCCTATCAGGACTTCCACCACCCAGGGACTGACCAGGACCAACCCTGCTTAGCTTCAGAGGCAAGCTGGTAGTGGGGTGCAGGGTGGTATGCTGCTGGGCCCATGAGTTGAGGAATGAGTTGAGGGATGAGGTTGTGGAGATGGAGGATATAGAATGCCACATTATTATAATCCTATGCAGTGGCTCACCTATGACAATGACTAGATAATCCTTCATTTAACCCATAAAGTCTCTGACTCTGTACACTGTTTATATGGAGCATTTTGGTCTGATTTTACATGTCTGTCATTTAGCTCATTTGACTGACAAGTTAACTTAAGTGGTGCTTCAGCTAGTAAATCAATAAATACATTTCACCAAGACATTTGTTACAGACCACCAATACGACTCAGAAATGAAGAGGAAGCCTAGAGTGACAGTGGAAAGGGGAACCTCTCCATTGGGAGTTCAATAATAAGACACCTTACCCTCCCTTATATTGCCTTCCTCCCAACTGTCACATCTCTCTGTGCCAGACCAGTTGATGTAATTGATCTCTCACAGTTTGACATGTGGTGGTATGGAATGGTGTCAGAGAGAACAATGACATAGGGATTGTCAGGATAGAGACTGTGGGGATAGGGATGAGGTGGGAAGGGGGGCAACAGTTTGCCCCCCTTCCTCTATGTACCATTATAGTGTCTATGTGAAAGAAGTGTGATCCTCTGGTGTGTTCGTTTGTCTTTGTGATACCCAGATTGCATAAGTTTGGTGAACATTATAGTGTCATTACCGTGGCATAGTTGTGTGACTTACATGTACAGCATGTACAGATGGCAAGCGCATTCATCAATGTTGCTCTTCCTCACAAAGATGCTTAAACCTGCGGAAAGAAAAGGATGGATTTGGTTGTTTTTCCCTTGAGCACTGCATCGCTTCAGGCTGAAGTGACAGGGGTGCGAAAGTATTCACCTTTTTTTTTTACTTACAAGCTGCAATTAAAATAGATTTTATGGGGTTTGTATCATTTGATTTACACAACATGCCTACCACTTTGAAGTTTCAAAATATTTTTTATTGTGAAACAAACAAGAAATAAGACAAAAAAAACGGAACTTGAACGTGCATAATTATTCACCCCCGCAAAGTCAATACTTTGTAGATACACTTTTTGCAGCAATTACAGCTGCAAGTCTCTTGGGGTATGTCTCTATAAGCTTGGCACATCTAGCCACTGGGATTTTTGTCCATTCTTCAAGGCAAACCTTATCCAGCTCCTTCAAGTTGGATGGGTTCCGCTGGTGTACAGCAATCTTTAAGTAATACCACAGATTCTCAATTAGATTAAGGTCTGGGCTTTGACTAGGTCATTCCAAGACATTTAAACGTTTCCTCTTAAACCACTTTAGTGTTGCTTTAGCAGTATGCTTATTTGCCCTGCTGGAGCTGGAGTCATTGCCCTGCTGGAAGGTGAACCTTCGTCCCAGTCTCAAATCTCTGGAAGACTGAAACAGGTTTCCCTCAAGAATTTCCCTGTATTTAGCGCCATCCATCATTCCTTCAATTCTGACCAGTTTCCCAGTCCCTGACAATGAAAAACATCCCCACAGCATGATGCTGCCACCACCATGCATCACTGTGGGGATGATGTTCTTGGGGTGATGAGAGATGTTTTTTTATTGTTAGCTTATTTTTTTCTGTAAGCAATGGCTTTTTTTCTGGCCACTCTTCTGTCAAGCCCAGCTCTGTGGATTGTATGACTTAAAGTGGTCCTATGGACAGATACTCCAATCTCCGCTGTGGAGCTTTGCAGCTCCTTCAGGGTTATCTTTGGTCTCTTTGTTGCCTCTCTGATTAATGCCCTCCTTGCCTGGTCCGTGAGTTTTGGTGCACCATTAATGGATTTAGTGGTGCTCCGTGGGATGTTCAACGTTTCGGATATTGTTTTTATAAACCAACCTTGATCTGTACTTCTCCACAACTTTGTCCCTGACCTGTTTGGAGAGCTCCTTGGTCTTCATGGTGCCGCTTGCTTGGTGGTGTTTCAGAGTCTGGGGCCTTTCAGAACGGGTGTATATAAACTGAGATCTTGTGACAGATCATGTGACACTTAGGTTGCACACAGGTGGACTTTATTTAACTAAAATGTGACTTCTGAAGGTAATTGGTTGGACCAGATCTTATTTAGGGGCTTCATAGCAAAGGGGGTTAATACATATGCACGTACCACTTTTCAGGTTTTTATTTTTTAGAATTTTTGGAAACAAGTAATTTTTTTCCATTTACCTTCACCAATTTGGACTATTTTGTGTATGTCCATGACATGAAATCCAAATGAAAATCAATTTAAATTACAGGTTGTTATGCAACAAAATAGGAAAAACTCCAAGGGGGATGAATACTTTTACAAGGCACTGTACATTTGTTTAGCGTGCCAGAAATACTCCCATACAGCACAAACATAGGCAGACACACACACACACTACACAGATGCAAATAAGGGCTCATGGTTATTGTACTGTATGCGGAAATCCCTCTTTTGTCACCTCCCCAACTCTTTTTGTTACCTCACCAACTATGCTGTATAGGTGAGGCGTTCCTTACATCAAGGATTAGCAGTTGAATAGAATTATCTGAAAGGGGTCGGAATATACTGTAATTCACAAAGTTAAGAATACAACAATAACCGATTGAATTTGTGAAAAATCAGGTCACATGAATTAAAGATAATTGAAAATACAGATTTGTTGTGGTATTTTAGTCACAATTCACATTAAACAGCCCTGGTTAGGGCACGTGTTGGAAGAAATACAGATGTTTATATCGTCATACCTTCCTTCTCTCATGGGATACAGCATAACCGTCTTAGTACACAAGGGGGTGCTAAAATCGCAAGAAAAGCCCAATGAGCGTCTAAAAGCAGAATGCTAACAAAATTACCACAAGTACTAGTGAATTTTCATAGAGGTTGCTAACTAAATATACTAAAGACCACAGCGGCAGTGTAGCCTAGTGGTTTGAGCGTTGGACTAGTAACCGAAAGGTTGCAAGATCAAATCCCCGAGCTGACAAAGTACAAATCTGATGTTCTACCTCTGAACAAGGCAGTTAACCCACTGTTCCTAGGCCGTCATTGAAAATAAGAGTTAGTTCTTAACTGACTTGCCTAGTTAAATAAAGGTAAATAAAAAATAACCTAATTGCCAAGACAGGCAATCCTGCTCCTAAGGTTGTATAGGTAGTAGCTACCGAATGTCATTTTTGGTGAGCTATGACAGTTACAAGCTAATGTGAACGAGAGACATTGTGCAAACAAACAAAGTTTTGAAGCATGCTTGTCTGAATGAAGAACATCACTGGCTCTGGAGCAGCGTGTGTACACGCTGTGTCTGTGGAGTCTGGAGTCTCTAGGGCAACATGCCTGCCTGCTCTGCTCGGAGAAGATGGGGGAGGAGCAGACTGAGTGTCCGAGGACAGAAAGGAGAGAAAAAAACACAAGGACATCAAGATAGCAGTGGCAGCTGTACAAATAACTCATCCAAAGCACTTTGACTTCTCAAACATGGTAGAAAGCTAACACTTAAAGAAGCCACGTCTTCATATTTATTCAGCCACTTACAGTACTTGGCTGACTAGCTGTGCAATTTACAAACAAACACCTGACTGGCTCAACTGTTCTGGGGAACTGCAATTAACTTCATAATGTAATGTGACAGGTGAAATGAAGAACGCAGTCTGCTTTATCTCCTAACGTATTGCACAAGTTGATTGCAGATATTAACTTAAAAAGTAGCTACAAATATTCAAAGGTATTAAAAAAACTTCAAATAAATAGTTTTGACTGTATTGACGGTATTGAAAAACTGATCCGATACACCGGTATACACCGGTATACGGGGATACAGTATTTGGAACCTGCCCATCTATTGCACCATATTTACTTTGGGTTTTATTGATTGCAGTTTGTCGGTGCCCTAAGGACAGTACATTTCCAGTGTTAGAAAATACCTAATGAAAGCTCCCTGTGGAGTTATAGGGTTAGGCATAGGGTTAGGGTCTTATCAGAAATGTGTTTTTGGTTTCGCGCTCCTTCCCTAGTTGGTCCCCAGTGAATAGCGTTCATCTGATTTTAAAGGCTCCAGACCTAAGTGACCACTCTCTCCACCAGTGTCTATCTGCTTCAATTACAAGTAGCCTTTAGGTGCAGATCTACTGTAGTGGCAGCATATCGTTCAGCAAATCTTCACCTTAACCTGAACCAATAGGGGTAAAACGCACCTGAACACCTAGACCATAGATCAGTGTTTAGTGGCAACTAGGGTCTCAGTAAAGCCCACAACAATGGAGAGAGAGACAGAGAGACATGCATCCACACACACACACACACACACACACACCCACAGTGGTAAAGACGGAGGGAGCCGCCCAGACGTTAGAGACTTGGAGGGTCGTTTGTCTAATCGACTGTCAGGGAGTGGGAGGAGGGGGTGCTCCTTCTCTTCGGTTGCATTGTATTATACAGTATAGATTACGTATATCGAAGGCTACTCAAAGTACCACTGTTGATTGCACTATAATGGACATGTTAGTTTATATGGGATTAGTTTGTTTGTAGAACATCACCTTCTGTCTAACAGGGTAAAAACATAATCCACGCTTCACTGGAATGAATTGCATGTTTCTTTTCGTCGGGAATAATGGAGACATCGATTTTAACAAGGCCAGCCACAGTCTTTGTCTTGCCTGTCAGATTGTGTCTAAAGCAATTTGATTAAGATCCTTATTTTCTGTGGCTGACTTGAAGCCAAACAGGCTCCTTCTCCTTCATGTCTCTCCTCCTCCTCCCGCTTCCGTCAATGATCGCCGGCTCTTTATTTTCAATTGAAAAAAAAAACGAATTAAAAGAAATGACACAGTGAATATCCTAAAACATTGGACGCCACATTCCCTTAGCTTGGCACAACTTGAATAGATTGAATGCTGAGAACAATTTCATCCAGACCCAAAGACAATGGAGGGAAATCGTTTTTTTTTCGTAAAGGCGTATGGGAAAAGTAATCATGACTGTCTACTTGAAGTACATACTCATCTACCTGGTAATTGTATTATGTGTGTCTGGATGATGGTCAGGTGGGGTGATATAGATGTGAGTCATGCAACTAAACCGCCGAAATCATAACACAGCGATCAACTCGATTGACCCTGTCCTCCGCTATTAGAATGAGATGTGTTTCAACTGACAGGATATTCAACTGCTATCTTGGCTACAGTGTCACTGGGATAATAGTAATGTCCTATGTCATTTGTTCAGTCGAAACTCATTTTTGGTTTGTAGTGGCACAAGTTGATTGCTTGTATCTAGGGTTAGGCTACACCATGCAAATGGTTTGGAGTTAATCAATAGGAATGGACATTCAGTGCCGGCGTACTGTACATAGACATGGAAGTGTATGGCTGTGTGAGTGCAATGTACTCCGGAGGTGTAAGGCTGACACTATACCCACCCTCCCACCCAACTCTCTCTTTTTCTCCCTCTCACTCTCTCATTTGTTGGATGTCAGTTTACAGCTACCTTTATGGTTAACAGGCATGGCTACGTATAGTTTTACGCTAGTCTTTACAACCCTGTCAATATCCACAGAAAAAAACAAGACTGCTTTAGCTTAATCATAATCATCGCAGTTAATTCCATATGGATGGAATAACTTAATTATTAGACAGACTGGGCTTGTTAAAACAGACTCATAAATACAGAACGCTTTTCTTAGCTTCTGGGTCGAAGGCAAACAACTGCTACTGCTAGCACCTGCAGGAGTTGATTTCTGGCTATTGATTAGGCTACATGTATGCATGTGACACACGCACACACACGCATGCATTGCACACAGAAACACGTAGGCATACAGACACAAACATAAAACACACACACCTAATTTCTGCATAGTAACTTGGTCATTTCTTCAAGCAATAATCTTTATTTAATATTGATTAATTATTGCAATAATGAGATCGTCGACCCAACAGTCTTGACTGTAGGTCTGAGAGCCTAACTGATAATGATAAAACAGAGTGTCATGATCGTAGTTACGTGAAAGAGAGGAGGACCAAGGCGCAGCGTGATAACAATGCATCTTACTTTTTAATGAAGACGAAACAAACACTTTTACAAACTAACAAAACAACAAACGTGAAGCTATACAAACAATAAGTGCAGAAACTTGCAACTTACACATAGACAATCACCCACAACCTACCTAATGACTATGGCTGCCTAAATATGGCTCCCAATCAGAGACAACGATAGACAGCTGTCTCTAATTGAGAACCAATCTAGGCAACCATAGACTTACATAAACACCTACACTGAACACAACCCTATGAACTCTACAAACATCCCCTAGACAATACAAACACCCTAGACGAGACAAAAACACACAAACATCCCCCATGTCACACCCTGACCTAACTAAAATAATAAAGAAAACAAAGATAACTAAGGCCAGGGCGTGACACAGAGACCTTAGTTAGGACTCAAAAATGCTAAGTCAGACTGATTCCAACTCCCATAAGCCACCTTGGTTATCTACACAGGATGGTGTTTTACCCCCAACCTGGCTTAGTTTCCCAGATGCCAGGAAGATGAGACAGTGAGGCATTGTTCTAAAGTCTTCCAGGCAACTCTATGGGGTCACACACACAACATCTTGTCTATAGAATGCCAGCTTTAGGTAATTATTACCAAGTCATTGTTAGCCCAAGCTATCTAGTAAAACCCATTTCATTAACCCTACGCACAGACTAACTGCAGGAAGCTAGAGTGGAAACCGTCTCTTTATAGAAACACAGAATTAAACAGAAATGTCCTATTTGTTAAGTATTAATATTAAAGAAATCAGGTAAGTATGTAATTTTTCTATCACAGCATACAGACACAAACATAAAACACACACACACACACCTAATGTCTGGGCTGGGCTGGCCATTCGGGTCAAAGCTTTCTACCATCTCAATATTTCATCCCGAGTGTTAATGTAACATCCATTTGGTATGCATTGGTGTGCATATTGGCAGGCTGGTGGATACTGCTCCACCAATCTCTTTTTCTTCACTTTGATATAACATTGACTTAAAACTCCCTTTGCACCTCGAGTCCACACGCGTATATATCCCATGACATTTCATATTGCAGGAATAATCATAGTGGGGGGAAAAATTATACAATCCCGGAGAGGATAGGACTCAGACAAGGAGGTATCTGTGCCACAGAGAACACACAAAAACATAATATTTGAATAATGATATTTACACAGCAAACGAAATATGCCGGGCTTGCACATTTGCCTTGCTTAACAAAACAATAAATGATACCTTGTGTTGCTACAGAAGCCCAAGGATAATAGCACACCCAATGAGATGAATTAAATAGGTCTGCGTGGATGCAGGAGTGAGAATGCTCTTGCTTAAATCAAACGGACAAAAGGGAAACATGTAGGTCCTGTCATAGTGGTTTACCTCAAGCATACATTATAGCTACAGCTCCGCACAGCTCGCTGCAATGGGGTCAGTCTGTAAACATACAACTTTACCTAGCCGGTGTGTCCGTGTTTGTCTCTGTAGCACAGAGGAATCTTTACTCAGACCACACACACACTGAATATATCAGCTCATATTTCCTCTAGCACTCAAGCTCAACATACAAAACGCTGTAAATACAGTACAGAAGAATCTGTCCCCACGGATTTTTATAGATTGTATTATTCTGTATCCACTGTCGATTCGTGAAGCAATGCAAACCACATGGCGCCTGGTTATCCCATGTGACTCTGACTGGTAGAGACCGACATTTCTGAAGCAGTGTCATCAAAGATTCAGGAAGCCTGAAAATGTGGACAACAAACATCTGCTTCTAGTTCTGCTTGTCAGCAGCACACACACACACACACACTAGGGATGTGCATCTTTCCCTTTCTAGACGGTTCGATACGTATCTAGATACATGGGCTCCGATACGATACAGGAATGATAAGTTTTAGTTTGAAACGATGGTGCGATTCCGTTTGATTAGAGGAACGAATTCGAAGAGATTCTGTCCGATGCAATACGATTTGATGCACTAACATCTGTCACATAAACACATTCATTTTCCATTCTAAATTAAAATCTGCTGCTAATGGAGCTCATGAGCTGACTTGTGCGTGTGTAAATTATGTATATGGGTATGGTGTATTTAGGCACCTGACCTGAGCCATAACTAAAATCACATTTAAACCCCGGTCAGCATGTAAGCCTATAGCCAGTTGAGAGTTGTGTCTCCGGCGATAGCTTAGGTTACTTTTGTAGAACACCATTTTCAATAGCACATTTTATTAAAAATAACTAAACTAATAAAGCGTAGTACTGCACAAGCCATTTTACAAGCGTTTTAATGCTGAAGGTGATGCGCAGATCTGCCAGATAAGGAATCGGCCTAACTCTCGTTGGTCAGCGTGCGAAGCTGCGCACAGCGCAGTTTGACTAGGCTACTTATGTTGCCTGGGGTTGTTCGGTATGCAAAATTACTTGTAGATCAGTTACTGTCAACACAATTATATGCTTAGTTTGACACTGAAGGATTTGTCCCCCCCAAAAAATTGTGAACCGCCAATTCATGACATTTGAATAGATTGTCTGACAGATGCATGCTACATTTGAATCAGTTGATGCACTCATATCTTAAACATTTGAACCAAAGTCCGATGTGTATCAGTGAATCGTTACATCCCTAACGTACGCACGCACGCACACACACACTTGACACACGCACGCACAAACACACTGACACTCAGCAGCATTCTGACGGAGAGATGGAGAGAAGGCATGACCCACAAACTGACTGACAGACAAAACACGCAGGCAGACATGACAAAACACTCACACATGCACACAAACCCCAAACCCCCACACACTCACCATCATCCCACACACACTGACATAACCAGCGAAGCCTAGTGAAGCAGCAAAACTAGCAGAACCCACCCTCATCCTACCTCACCCTAATAGCTTGTGATCAGCAAGCAGAGCTATACAAAGTGTTCAGCCCAGGTGTAACCACTTGAGCAAATTGCCTCATTAATTGATGGACTTGAACCCATTGCGGTGCTCTCCAGCGTGCAGAGCAGGGAGGCGAGAGGAGAGCAGAGTGGAGAGAGTCCAGCCTGCCGACATGCATGCTGCCAGTGGAGGGAAGGGAGTCTGTCAGACTCTAATGAAATAATTGGCACAAATGGTTACACATGGGCTCACTGCTTTGTCAGGCCCTTTCTCCCATCAGTGCAGATAACCGCTCAACTGGAGATGCCTGATGGACCAAGCCACTGCTTGTAAAAGCAAATGGAATGATGAGCGGAGGAGCAGTAGTAGCTTATGACTGGACTGACTGACCACAGACTGACGAGTAGCACTGTGACAGTTAATGAGGTAGATAGGAAAGGGACAGACAGACTGAGTTCTGTCAAGAAGAGAGAGAGAGGGGGGAAGAGACAGAGATATTGAGAGCGAGAGGAAGAGAGAGGGAGACAGAAAGAGAGTGCCACAGGTTGTAGCTGGTTTGCTATTTTGCATAATTTTTGGGGTGTTGCTATGGTGACTCGTCCTTAAAAGTACTGGTAGGAAGTGACTGGCTATGGCCAAGCCATGTGTACGAGCTAGGTGAGAGACATTGTTTGACGTCTACTCACAGACCATAGCCTCACCACTATTCAATACCATAAAGCATTTGAGAGATGACGTTAGTGTATTTGTGTGTGCATGTGCGTGTAGTAAGCACGTTTCTCTCTGTTTACCTGTATGTTTGTATATAGCGCATTCAGAAAGTACACAATACCCCATAATGACAAAGAGAACTTTTTTTTATTGCAATTTTATTAAAAATAGAAACAGAAACACCTTATAAAAGTTTTCAGACCCTTTGCTATGAGACTCGAAATTGAGCTCAGGTGCATCATGGATCATTCTTGAGATGTTTTTACAACTTGATTGGAGTCCACCTGTGGTAAATTCAATTGATTGGACATGATTTCTTAAGGCACAGACCTGTCTATATAAGGTCCCACAGTTGACAGTGCATGTCAGAGCAAAAACCAAGCCATGAGGTCGAAGGAATTGTCCGTATAGCTCAGAGACAGGATTGTGTCGAGGTACAGATCTGGAGAAGGGTACCAACACATTTCTGCAGCATTGAAGGTCCCCAAGAACACAGTGACCTTCATCATCTTAAATTGAAGAAGTTTGGAACCACCTGGACTCTACCTGGAACTGGCCGCACGGACAAACTGAGCAATCGGGGGAGAAGGGCATTGGTCAGAGAGCTGACCAACAACCCGATGGTCACTCTGACAGAGCTCCAGAGTTCCTCTGTGGAGATGGGAGAACCTTCCAGAAGGACATCCATCTCTGCCGCACTCCACCAATCAGGAATCTTTATGGTAGAGTGGCCAGGCGGAAGCCACTCCTCAGTAAAAAGCACATAACGACCCGCTTGGAGTTTGCCAAACGGCACCTAAAGGATTCTCAGGCCTGAATGTATTTGGCCTGTATGCCAGGCATCACTTCTGGAGGAAACCTGACATCATCCCTACGGTGAAGCATGGTGGTGGCAACATCATGCTGTGGGGGTGGATTTCAGCGGCAGGGACTGGGAGACTAGTCAGGATCAAGGCAAAGATGAACGGAGCAAAGTACAGAGAGGTCCTTGATGAAAACGTGCTCCAGAGTGCTCAGAATCTCAGACTGGGGGCGACGGTTCACCTTCCAACAGGACAATGACCCTAAGCACACAGCCAAGACAATGCAGGAGTGGCTTCAGGGACAAGTCTCTGAATGTCCTCGAGTGGCCCAGCCAGAGCCCGGACTTGAACCTGATCGAACATCTCTGGAGAAACCTGAAAATAGCTGTGCAGCTAAGCTCCCCATCCAACCTGACCGAGCTTGAGAGGATCTGCAGAGAAGAATGGGAGAAACTCCCCAAATATAGATGTGCCAAGCTTGTAGCATCATACCCAAGAAGACCCGAGCAATCGCTGCCAAAGGTGCTTCAACATAGTACTGAATAAGGGTCTGAATACTTACGTAAATGTGATATTTCCGTTTTTTTATTTGCAAAAAATGTTTAAACATTTTTTTTTGCTTTGTCATTATGGGGTATTGTGTGTAGATTGATGAGGGGGGAAAAAGCAATTTAATCCATTTTAGAATAAGACTGTAACGTAACAAAATGTGAAAAAAAGTCAAGGGGTCTGAATCATTTCTGAATGCACTGTATGTGTGTGTGGGTGGTGGGGGCAGATGAAGAGGAGGGAGGATGGGATGGTGGTGTGGGAGAGCTGGGGGGTTGTGAATGCTGAAAGGCTAAAAGTGTGGACAGCGGCACCGAGCAAGGGAAAGCAACACTTGATAATGAGCTCTGACAGTAGAGAACTGCACAGGGAAGAAAAGAAGAGCAGCTAGCTAGACTAGCATTGCAGAGCGAGAGCAGAGATCCCCCCCCCCCTGGTTACTGTGGAAATACAGATAAGCGTGTTTCCTCTCTTATTCTCATAAGAAGCTCTGCATTGGGTCTGATGTGCGGAGAATACCAATTACTCTGAACCAATACCTCACTGCTGGCAAGCAACCTCCGCTCTGCTCCGAGCCGGAGCGAAGAGAAGGAAAGAATCGACTCTATAATTTCAACTCTTTCTACAGCCTCAACCCCGTCTGTTTAAAATATATTCATGAGTTCCTTGATCATTTCCTAATACCATTTACCAAACATGACCAGAGAGCTAGGTTAAGTCCCATATGGCACCCTAAAGCCCATAATGGGCCCTGGTCAAAAGCAGTGAAATTTATAAGGAATATGGTGCCATCAGGGACACAGCCCTAGCCCCACAGTACAGTACAAATAAAAAAATCCCCTATAACAGCATCAGCAGGCATTTAATATGAAGATTGAACTTTACAGTACATTGGACCTTTGCTTTGCCCAGATAGAATGATGGGTGACTATCATCCAGTAATAGCTATTGTGGCTAAGTCCCAAATGGCACTCTATTCCCTAGTTCACTAGTGTCAAAAGTGTGGTGCCCGATAATAGTCGGGTGTTGAGGGGAATTAATAATGTATAATGTATAATGCTGGGCCACAGTAGAGAACATCCTCCCTATTAGACTGGATTGTCTGTCTGGGCCTAATGGCAGCTACTAGCTTTATTGCTATAGTCATACATACACAGACAGGCACACAGGAATGCACACACACACACAAACACACACACACACTAATGTAGACACGGTACATTACCTTAACAGTGAAATATTTCTCCCATTTAAGTACTGCACTGTATGGAATGTCTACATTACAAAGCAATGGGCATAATACACACACACACACACACACACACACACACACACACACACACACCACAGTGATGGAAACGGAGAGAGTAGTCAAGCCGTGCATTGTGTCAGCTTGATAATAACACTCAAACGGTCCATTTTCACCAGATGAATGACAGGGCCTTGAGTCACAATAGGGAGAGAAATGAGGATGCGAGCCGCATTGAAATCTTACGCTCTACCATGTGTCACCTTCACCACTGACAGCCACAGTAGATTCGTTTTTTCCTTCAATTCATTTCCATTACTCTTTCCCCTTTCATTTTTTTCCCGAAGCCTTGCTCATCAGAGAGACAGAAATGTGTTTATTTCAGGAGTCGACTGTCAAGAGCCAACCTTTGTGATTGGCTCAAAGCCTGGTTATGCTCTGGATTGTCTTTGAAAAGCACCCGTCTTACAACCTTCTACTCTTCTGTATATTGTGTGTAGTATTGTCTACATTGTGCTTGTTAATGCATTGTTCCTTTCCTTTATTTCAGAAACTGCTTTAAAAACTATTACCAATAATATAGACTACTAATAAAATAATTAGTAGACATCAGTAGGCTACAAGGATTTATGTACAGTAACTGGTCTGAAAAACATTTGGGGAAAACTTCCTCACCCTCTCTGGTTGGACCGCTTGTGAGGTGGGCCATAATCCGGTGCACCCTGGTTCAGTCTAATTGATCTCTCCCGTTGGTGTCCTAATGGGGAGGCCATGCATAAGTATTCGAACTCAGCAGCTCGCTCATGCACAATTTTCACAGGTACAGAACATTTGACAGAATCAAGGAGCTCCAAGGACTAACACATTTGATGGAAATAAAATGAACGTCTACCACGTGAGTTTAAGGAATGATCATGTGCACTTTGAACATCGCCATTCAGGATAGGAATTGGTCAATTCAATGAAACAATAAACGGTAATAAAATGAAATGGTGAAACGCTCAAGATTATTGTAAGATTATATGCAATAAAGATTGAACAGAAATTATGTTTAAAGTTGTGGGGAAATATTAACAAACATTTCTAATTGGGAAACGAAGCACAATGAAATGGCAGGAGTTTGGAGAGCGCAACAGTGGTGAGACGTGTCTAAAATTAATAAATTGATTTATCAATTGTTTTCTGCAAATAACAGCTTCTAGTACTGAGAAGACAGTAGTGAGTTGGGCTGCCTTTCCATATCTGTCAGCTCTTTCCTTGCTCCCAGAGGTGAATATTTCCCTGCACCTTGGTTGCAGCTGAAGCGTGTGGTGGCCCTATCTCTGTGTGAACGGCCAGGCGATAGAGGTTTGTTATCACGGTACACTAACACACACACCAGAGGTGAGATGGCGAGATGGGCATACTTTAGCTCCCGGGGAATTCACCTCACACACACAGGGGCCCTGAAATTACAACAAGGTTATTGCATAGTCATTTGATGCTATTTCTGTGCTCTGCTTCTTCTTCCCTTCAAAACCACTTTAGAAGTCAATGGGATATTGGAGGACTTTATAATGTATTGCACAGCTAAGTAGGCCTATGTGAGACTTGTGTTTACATTTAACTCCATGGCATCTATGATTTCAAGTTATTTTATCTACAAACCCCGCCTTTCCATTTGAGTCAATGCGATGCAAGTGCATAATCAGTGAAAAGTAGACCTATAATAAAAGACACACACAATCCAACTAAGGTACATGGAGAGAAGTTGCATGGATAGACCGAATGGTTAATAAGGCCCTAAATCTACCACCTGGTTTTCATTTTTTTGTAAAGTCTGTTCTTCATGCCTGTGGGCGGGTGATATCCCTCCAGGGTGCGTCCAAAATGGCATCATATTCCCCATGTAGTGCACTACTTTTGAACAGGTCCCTAAGGGATCAGGTCAAAAGTAGTGCACTGTATAAGGAATATGGTGCCATTTGGGACACAGACCTGCTCCTGCTCTATAATCATCTCCCATACTCATAAATCGTATAGCTGGTACTGCTACTAAACCGAGCTAATGCATATGTAGAACTAAATATTCATGAGCAAATGTCTGGCCAAACTACTTTTCAGCCATAACATTGAAATATAAGAGGTGGTTGGATTTTTATGTTGTGTTTGTTGATGATGGTGCTTTTGCAGTTGGATGCTTTTGCAGTGTGGTGTCTGGTTCTGCATGTCAAACATAGGGATGTTTTTTGAGGGTAGAATAAAATAGAATAGAATATCAAAGGCCCAGGAAAAGATGTGTAGATTCAGCCCACCTTGTGGGTCTCTCTGGGATAGTGGGGTGGGGCTGCTAGTCAGATGCCCATCAGGGTGACATGTCAGTTGGGTGACTGAGTGACTGACAGCCCCTAGTGGCAAACCACCACCACCATCTCACACACACACCGTCTCCAGGGGCGAACCAGATGGGGGCATCCCTAATTACTTGAGGCTGTTCAGGCTCAACCAAGAAACATACCCCATTTCTGTCCCATAGAAACAGTAGCCTAGCTGGGTTACAGATGTAGGATCTTAATTTGATCACTCTTTTGTTGCTGAGAATTTTCCTGCACAGTAGGAAATGCATACCTCTAGTCTATTTTAGGTTTAAAAAGGCTTCTAAAGTAATTTCCACTTTAAAATGTCATACTTGATTTGGCCTAACAAAAAATGTATCAACCCCTACAAAAATGTCAATTAATTCTAATCGACATAATCATTTCCTGTTGCTGCAGGATTATTTTCCTGGTGTAACAAACTGTCTCAAATTATTACATCTGTAGTAAAGGACTGTACTATGTGCAGGTGCTTGTTCCAGCTCAGCTTTATGTAATACAAATGATTCCATCAATACACTAATCGTGTATTCGAATTGTCATGGTCGGTCTAGTTCATGGTCTTCAGTTTAGACCATTGTTAATTGAATCAGGTGTATGTGTGTTGTCATTGGGTTTCAACAGAGGTTCTCTCACACTGTTTCATTATTTCCTTCAATGACTGTACGTACTTGCCACCTGGTGACAACACAATATCTGTCCTTATTTCTGTGTCTGAATAACATGACTGTTTCTATGTTACCTCACCTCACATTCCCCCAGCTAGCCACAAATGTCTCAGAATAATTACTACTCATCTATAAAAGCCCTGTCAATAGAAAATAAAAAATACTCCTTCCTCTCTTCTTGTATTTCAAATGGTTCCATTTCCCGAGCCTAGATAGGATATTTTGCAGACAGTGCAGAGACAAGTCTCATTTGGTGACACACAGAGGGAGTTCGGTGCTGTTGAATTTGAAGTCATCGAAACAATCCTCTCAGACGTCGACGTGAGCTGCGTTCCATGCTCTGTGTGTGTTTCTCATTGTCATACAGTCAGTTGTCAGACCCGTCACTGGGGTGATTAGGAGAAAGGCTTTGTGGAGTGAAAGCTCGTCGTTATTCTGGGAGAAGAGAATGGCTGGCAGGGAGTGGGAGGATTAGCTGGCTGAGTGGTGAACTGACTGCCTGGAGGTTAGAATAGAGCTGTCGTTGACTGGGGTAACCGACAGCACCATGACACACTTATATTCTCCCCAACTTTGAAGTATTATAGGCATGGGACGCGACGGTTTTATTGGTGTTGATGCAAGTAGATAATTGGGCTTATATTTTACGAGGGTTTGTGTTTGTGTACTTGTTTGAAAAGATATCTAATATTTCCCCTGATACGTAAGGGTTTTTGTGAGTGAGAGAGAAAGAGAGAGAGAAAGGGAGAGAGACACTTACCAACCAACTGTCTGACCGAGGAGAGAAAATGAGAGAAATGGAATAAGAGAAATGGGAAAGGGATAGAGATGGAGGGAGAATGCGAGCATTCTTTATCACACCGCTGAGCCACAGTGTAGGGGCCAGCTGAATGAGAGAGTGAGATTAAAGGAAGGCTGGTTTGGAGTCCCTGAGTCCTCCTGATGAATGCTGATCAACCCTCCATGAAAGAAGTCATGGACTCACACTACTAGACAGCCACACACACGTGCACGTGCACGATCAGGCGCACTCGGATACAAACACACACATACACACACACACACTCCAACTACAAACACATCCCAACTAGGCCTGATTATAGGCTTTTGCTGCCACAGATATATTGCGTAAGGGTGGCCTCTCTATCCTTCCCCCTGACCCCGAGGGCTGAGACATGGTGTCTAGTTTCAGATGGAGGTTTAACCTGTGAAATCACAGTGGTGTTTAAGGGACTTGCATGCCTGGCCCCATTTGTGGATCCTCAGGGATTGGAAAATGAGCTTTATTGCAGTGGTGCTTTGTGTGTATAAGTGTGCGTGTGTGGGTGGGGGGGGGGTAGCGTTAGGGTGATCAGGGTCATTTGTTTTCCCCTCATCCACCGTTTTAATTGATCAACATTCATTTAAATGTTCCAAGCCAGAATCATGCTATTACAATAATTCATTATTCTTAAAGACTTAACATGGAGGAAAAGGTTGCCCCTCATGAGAAACAAGCATGCTCCATACTCCATAGGCTACCATCCTTATGAAAAGATACTTGCCTGGTAGGTACTAATTCATTTAGATGTCTTTTCATACAGAGCTGATATATTAAATGATGTGTACACACCCTGTGTATGTAGTGTATAATAGGAGCAGAGATTTGCATTGTGATGAACAGCAATGGGTTTTCATGTGCCTGAACTATCCCTTGAAGCACATAGACAACCTTCTGCAGTATAAGCTGACTCAATACCTCTAGATGGCTGCGTTTAGACAGGCAGCCCAATTCTGATACTTATTGGTCTTTTGATCAATTACATCAGATCTTTTCACATCAGAATCTTTTTTAGAGCTGATCTGATTAGTCAAAACACCAATTAGTAAAAAAACAAAACAAGAATTGGGCCGCCAGTGTAAATGTAGCCAATGTTACTTAGACTGCAGGTTTACCAGTGCTTCTGTGTGTGTGTGGTCCTCTGTGGCTCAGTTGGTTGAGCATGGTGCTTGCAATGCATGGATCGTGGGTTTGATGTCCCCTGGGGCCACCTATATGGAAAATGTATGTACGCATGACTGTAAGTCGCATGAAAGTGTCAGCTAAATGGCATATATTATATATTGTGTTTGTGTGCGCACACATTCCAGTATTTTCGGGAGAGAGAAAATAAAATCACCTGGCTAGAGACAGGCCAATAGCAAGCGAAGTGCTCCGCCCAAACAAGCACACTTCCCAAAAATAGATTGGACAGGCAGCACTTTCCCTTTTTGCTTTTAACGAGAGTCGTCTCGAGAACTTTGCTGATTGTGATTTCTGGACAGAGAGCTAATATTTCTCCTCTTTGCCCAGCGCTTTAGCGGCCCAGGCTGCCCCTTTCTGATCGCTGTTTTCCAACAGCATGCAGAGTCTATGGCTGTATTTTGTCAGCCACATACTGTATGAAGCTGATGTACTGTTTCATGCTGGGTGGGCAGTAAGAGTATTGTGTGTCTGTGTGTGTGTGTGAGTTTGTGTGCCCGCCTGCGTTTGCGCATGCGTTCATGCACGTGTAAATGCGTCTGTGTGTAAACATAACATTCCCATTTGTGTGTGTCAGGATGAGACCCGTGGGCGGTGTACCGCTCACCCACCTAGAGGTTTGCTGTGTAGGGAAGCTGTGCTGACTGTGTGCTGGCTCTTACAGCCCTTTATTAAGCTTGTTAAAAGGCTTCATTTAAATCCTCCACGCCAGGCCCGAGGCCAGGGAGCATCATCAAGGTTCCACTCATTTACAGTTTGTCTCCAAATTAGATTTCAGACAACTCAGCTTGTTGTTGGCTCTGTATCTCTGTCTCTCTGTGAACAGCTGTACGCTACTGTAGTTTATTAATACAGTCCTCTGTAAAATCACGTGTGTGTGTGTGTGTGTGTGTGTGTGTGTGTGTGTGTGTGTGTGTGTGTGTGTGTGTGTGTGTGTGTGTGTGTGTGTGAGTGAGCTGGACATGGCTGCATGTCCCCTTGTGTTACTTTGGGACTGGTGGGCAGAGATAGAATGGACTCTGCCCACTGTGTTTTCCAGAGGGATTTTGGCAGGAATGTGTGTGAGCATAGATATTTCCCTCCCTCCGCTCTCTCTGGCAGAGTGTGATGGTGAGGTGATGGAGTCGAACATTATCAGGGGCTCAGGCTCACTGATCTCATCATACACTCTTAAAAAAAAGGGTTCTTTGCGGCTTGATAAGGTTTTTACCAAGAACCGTTTTCAAAAAAAAACAAAAAACGTTTTTAGATAACGAGAGTTCTTTGCAAGCCAAAGGGTTTTACCTAGAAAACTTTAAAATCCTAAGAACCGTTTTTGGAAGATGATTCTTTGGAAGGCAAGAACGGTTCTACATAGAACTCTTTGAAATCTGAATAAGCTTATTTATTGTATTTTTATTCTTTCAAATAGTGCCTGAGCATTAGAGTTTACCTCAGTGTTTAAATTTTAACATCAGGAGTTTGAGTAATCTGATTAAAAAAAAAAAAAAAATAGGTGCGAGAATGTTTTAAACTGTACCTACAGTACAGGGAAATATTTGTGCATGTATCTGGTATTCCCTTAATCATTTTACGTATACAGTACTGATGTCGTTGATATCTTTGCCATGATTTCTGTCTTCCAAATTAGTATTTTCTGTGATTTTATTGAGCAGAGAGTGGGAGAATAGAAGGGAGTATGAGTGAACCAGCAGTGTGTTGTATGGTACACAGCAAATTGGCCAGTTTTACGTTGTGTTGATTTTTCAGTGTAATATTGTTAGTGTTGATTCAGGAGTTAGATTAACTTAACTCAGTGGTGTAAAATAGTTGTGTGTGATTGTTTCTATCTACACAGAGTCAAAATGACACAATCAAACAGCGCGCATCAAATTTTATTTGTCACATGCGAATACAACAGGTGTAGACTTTACCGTGAAATGTTTACTAATGAGCCCCTTCCCAACAACGCAGGCAATCACAATCAACAGTCATATTTCCCAGCATGCTCTATTGCATGTTGATTTTCACAATTGTTTGTTTCAATATGTATTTTCCATGTACAATGGTGCACATTGATTGATTAATAAAAAGCATACCATTTTCTAAACTAATCCAAACACACACGCACACCCACTCACATACAATCACCATAGACACTGCTGCTACTCTTTAGGATATATCCTGATGCCTAGTCACCTTACCATGTACATACTGTATCTACCTCTATCACTCCAGTATCCCTGCACATTGTAAATATGGTACTAGAACTGACTGACTATATATGTAGTATGCTTACATAGTTTCTCTACCTTATGTTATTTTTATTTGTGCATTGTTATTGACTACTGCATTGTTGGGTTTAGCGCTTGCAAGAAAGCCATTTCCTTGTACTTGTGCATGTGACGTTAAAAGTTTAAACTTCTGCCTAAAACCCTTCATAGAGACTTTTAGGTAGAACCATTTACAGGGGTGTTCTATGGAGTACCCGACACAGAGGGTTCAAAGGGTTCCACCTAGAAACAAAAATGGTTCCCCTATGGGGACAAACTGAATAGCTATGTATGGTTCTACTTGTTCATTTCCTTTATTGCTTCAAGAGGCCTATTGTCCACCTGGTGTTTGTGTGGTTCCAAGGGATAAAGCGTCACCTTCAGATGGATGTGTGGTTCCAGAGAGAAGCCAGCTGCGAGCCTGGGACCAGGCACGGTGGATGTGTGATTTCAGAGAGAAGCCAGCTGTGAACCTGCGTCCAGGCACGGTGGATAAAGAGTCACCTTCAGATGGATGTGTGGTTCCAGAGAGAAGCCAGCTGCGAGCCTGGGACCAGGCACGGTGGATGTGTGATTTCAGAGAGAAGCCAGCTGTGAACCTGCGACCAGGCACGGTGGATAACATCCTTTTCCTGCACAGCAATTTGAAGAAATCTTTTTAACCAAATGTTGAATAGACATGCAGACAAATTAATTAATGCAGGGAGGAAAAGAGGAATAGTATTATTTTGTTGGGTAAAGAATCGGCTCTTGGAACTCATTAAGAGGCAGCTTCTATCTTCAATATAATCATTCATTCAGAAGGTTAAACCCATAGGTCTTAGGCCTGTAGTAAATTAAATGAGATTACCAGGTTCATTTTTCATTAGGTTATAATAATCCATGCCTTCTGGGAATGTTATAACATCCAAATGTTACAGGTGGAGTTAGAAATTTGGCTGTCAGAAGTATTAAAATCAACCAATGTCAGCCATTAAATGGTTTATTATCCAAATGTTGAAGGTTCGTGTGGGCGACGGAGAGAAACAAAATGGATCAGTTTGAGGCCATGTGGCGGAGAGTGATGCGGGCGCTGGAGATGGGGGTGTGAGCAGGAGGGTCTGGGCAGGTGTGATGTAGTTATCGTTTGTTTTGTATTGTTTGTTTTGTATTATTCAGAAAGATCAAATAAAATATATTTTTTAAATTTAATAAGGAACAGTGACAAGTTTTCAAAACACATTTCATTATTATGAATATGATTTACTTGATTTATTTTGTTTTACTTCATTTTATTAACCACAATGTCACAAATAATTGAACACGAACAACATGAGCAAATTAACTTGGTCAAAACATTTCTTTATTAGACTATCAGAAAGAATGTTGGTACTTATTTATTTTGATCCAAAGCAACAAGTGAGTCACTCAGCTTTATGCTGACAAATATAGCTTTATGCTGCGAAATAGCCTACTAAATAGGCCAAGCCTAAAGTGATATATTAAATTGCCTAAATAAACTAGTACATTTCATAAATAAATGAAGTAGCTCAGGTCTTGAAAATATTGGCAACTTTTTCCCCTCCCTATCCTCACTGGACTTTCAGTTCCTTCTTCACATCAGCAAAGAAGGACTGTGTTTCAGAAACTCACTTCATATAGTTTGTTATTTAGAATGATTTATTTCTGTTTTTAGAGGGAGAGAAACCAAAAGTCCACTTGCCTATTTTTCGATAATCGTCAGTCCACATGTCAAGTGTAATTGTGCCATTGCATTTACCCAAGTTCTCGCTCAACTCCAGGTCCACCCGCCAGCAATTTTTTTTGTTTTGCCTGATGCAGTGACAGAGAAGAGAGACTCTCGGACTGAAACATTCACACCTCCATTAATTTACGAAAAAGATAGTCAATTTGTGCCACAGTTTAGACTACCGATAGATCGGCGTTCTATCGCCCCCCTTGTGATAATGTGGTGCAACGACAGAATGACGCAATTCACCACAATCTGCCATCATCTACCGCAAATGGTCACGGCATAAGCTCAAACCCTTTAATTGAGGGACCACTGTACCTTTTTTTGCTAAGAGTGTACTGCATTCACACCATCACCATTCTTATGTTTGAAGATACATCAATCAAATTATATTTATTGCCTGCATTTACCACAAAGTGTGCCTAAACTCCCAAAATAATTAAAGTCGTGTCCAAGGCAACAGTGGTAAGAATAACAACTAACTCCATGGTTAGAATGAAACCTACACAGGAATCTGACTTGCAGTGCATACTGTCTACCTAGCAAGGCTAAGACTAGATGGTGATACACTTTAACTTTAATTACAGTTCTTGCCACAGTTCCCTGAAGGACATTATGTATTTTGGCATAATGTAGTTGAGTGCGTGGGTGATGGATTGCTCATCACAAGTATTGCCAAGACGTTGTAGAAATGACTTATCTTAGGCTGTACTGCATGAATGTGTTCTGTTCTGCCCTGTCTGGTTGGCCGTTGACTGGGTCAGGGTGAGGATGATGCAGAGTAGTGCTACTAGCCCTCTGTGATCTCTCCTCTCTGGCTATATAGTGCCTGTACTTGCAGATACTGAGAGCTCTTCCCATACAGTAAAGATTGATAGTGAATGAAAGTCACTGGAGTTGCCTTATCTGCACTGGAACACATTGTTATTTTGTTGCTGAGTGGCTCAGAGTAGTTCTTTTTTTTTAGGCATTGTAATGTTGGGGGGGGGGTTATGCTGTACTCCAGTGGATCGTTATCTAGTTTGAACTCTACTAAAATACCGCCACGAGGGCTACATGCAGCACGAGATGCCAAGAATGTAAGTGGTAATTAGCAAAATAATTTTGCTTCTATTTTTTCCCCAAGTCGCATCTGAATGGAATCATAATTTACATTTGAGTTGAATGGAATGGAAACTGGAAATATACTGTAACGGGAATGTAAAACGACGGAATACATACTGACTGAGTACTATACATGACTTCCAGCAGTTTTTGAAACCATGTAATTTTCTGTTTTTTTTATGACCTTTTTTTACATTTTCCTGGCAGAAAAATAAAAACACGAACCACTCGACTTATAAATAGCAACTATTTGATTAATCAGATTCACACTTAAAGATGCACACAGTGAATGTAAAAATCTGTCGTTCTGCCCCTGAATAAAGCAGTTAACCTACTGTTCTCTGGTAGGCCGTCATTGTAAATAAGAATTTGTTCTTAACTGACTTGCCTAGTTAAATAAAGGTTACATTTAAAAAAAAATATATATATCTATATATATATATATATAAAAGAGGCCCAAAGGCGTTGACATGAACGTAAAATCAATCACGCATTCTGGCCTTGTATACTTGCTGCTGCAATGGACGTTTGTCAAACGACCTGGTACAAAAGGGCAATCCTAATGTGTTTCTGGGATCGCACAAAGAAATAATAGAGGAAAGGAGCATGTCAATAATCTCGCTGTGTATTAAGTTGTATGCCTGGCCAAGATAATCCATCTTCTATGTTGTTGATGGAGGTTTCATTTCGCTGAAGGGCCGGACACATACATTTTAAAATCAGCCGTCTCGCCTGCCCAGATGACAACAGGACAGAAAAATCATACATCAATCAGGCTAACATGTTCGTTTTGTTCAACCATTTTAACTATGTGTCTCAGTATATGTGACTGTATGTGACATCCATTCTTGTGTGGATTATTCAGTCTCATAGAGATGTTTGTGGAATGGACACCATTCTATTAATACAAATCCCTGAGATGGATGCAACACAAGATATATTCTTCACACCCATCACCGGTATACAAAGGAATCCATTTGGACTGTAGATTACCAATCATTAACAGTACGACAGTGGAGTAAGACTGGAGAGGTACTTTGTCTAGCTAAAAGCAGCTGTAGACATTCATAAAAGTCACTCTTGCTCTTTTTGCCTCTATGACACAATGTGCTCCAGCTCCAAAGTGATCCACATATTATATATAATGAGACAATGGTGGGCACGGAAATGTTCTCAGCTTCAGTGAAGAAATACATTATTATTTCACAGGGGGCTCTGACAGAGGGAGAGGCAGTGAGTGGCTCCTTTGTACAAGAGTGTAAAAATAAAACGAACTCTGCCGCTGTGCCTGATGCAACGCACACATGACAAGTCATTATCCTGCATCATCTGCAGAGGCAGGGAGGAGGAAAAGGATGGGGAGGAGGGGTAGGAGGAGGAGGAAGGGTGTTAAGTGTAACATGTGATGAAGAGAAGGGGGAGAGAGGAAAGGAGGAGATTAATACATGGAAAGTCTGAGATGGGGAGGAGGTGAGGGAGTGAAGTGAAACGTGTGATGAAGAGCAGAGGAAGACAAGGGAGAGAGGGAGGTGAAATAGGAGAAGAGAGTTAAGAGAAACCTGGGATGAAGAGCAGAGCAGAGGAAAAGAAGAGGAAGGGGGAGAAGATGGGAGAAGAAAGAGGAGGAAGTTAAGTGAAACGTCTGATGAAGAACAGAGGAAGACAAATGAGAGAGGGAGAATAAAGAGACAGGGATGAAGAGGAAGTTAAGTGAAATGTGATTAAGAGCAGAGGTAGACAAGTGAGAGAGGCAGAAGAAAGAAGAGGAGGAGAAGGGGGAGGATTAATTGAAATCTTGAGCTCTCACATTGTTCTTTAGTCATAGGCTCCTGCTGGGAATGACACAGTCAGAGATTAAAAACCCCTCATCATACATTATGACGTGGTGCAAAGGCAGCGGACATCACAACACCATCAAAAACCATCACAACGTAACACAAGACATCACAGCCCTGTGTTCTGTCTCTGCAGATCTGCATCAATTTATCATTAAAGATACAGGTATGTGCTGGTGAGTGCTGGTGGGATGTTTTCCTCCTGTCTTTACAAAGAGAGAGAACTACATTTGTAGCTTTTGGCTCTTATAAGGTGGGAACTGTTAGATGTTTTTGTAATTTTCAACAGTATGATACTGTATAAACTGAATACAGTAGATTACTGTAGAATGCACAGTAAAATAACGTACATTTGTTTTACAGCACACTAAGACCGTTCTGTAATTTTTACAGTAAAACACTGTTGAATGCGCAGTAAAATACCATCAATGTGTTTTACAGTATGAATTATGGTGCATTGTGGGTATATGTTGTGGGCGGGACAGTCACTGGCTCATTAACATAATTTAAGGCATGCCTTGTAATTGGCTCTATTGTTTGCACCCGTGAGTGAGAATGTATTTTAGGAATTCTACAATCCTTGTCCCGAGTCACTACAGTACCCGAATGGTCAATTGAAAAATACAGTACCATACTGCATTTTTGGAGCGCCAAAAAACTTTTGATCACTAGCAAGTATAGGGTGTTGTTGTTTCTCACTCATTAACACATTTCGAGACATGTCTTGTAAGAGGCTCTTTTTGTCCCACCCGTTAGTGAAAGTGCTGTACCAATTTAAATGATATGTGGTTGTAGTGCTCCAGCAATCACATTTATATAGGGAACAGATCTGTGGCATGTTTTGCCCTGTCGTCGCTGTCAGTTTAGAAGCCTTTGTTAAGGCCTGAAGTGCAAGTTGTATAAACGCCAAATATCAGTTTGTATGCTGTAATATATAGGCCAAATGAAATATTCACTATTAGCAATTGCTGATTTTCAATACCATTCAACAATGAAGTACTATATTGCTGTTTTGTTATATATTTACTGCAGCAATATATTTACTGCAGCAATATACACTGCTCAAAAAAATAAAGGGAACACTTAAACAACACAATGTAACTCCAAGTCAATCACACTTCTGTGAAATCAAACTGTCCACTTAGGAAGCAACACTGATTGACAATAAATTTCACATGCTGTTGTGCAAATGGAATAGACAAAAGGTGGAAATTATAGGCAATTAGCAAGACACCCCCAATAAAGGAGTGGTTCTGCAGGTGGTGACCACAGACCACTTCTCAGTTCCTATGCTTCCTGGCTGATGTTTTGGTCACTTTTGAATGCTGGCGGTGCTTTCACTCTAGTGGTAGCATGAGACGGAGTCTACAACCCACACAAGTGGCTCAGGTAGTGCAGCTCATCCAGGATGGCACATCAATGCGAGCTGTGACAAGAAGGTTTGCTGTGTCTGTCAGCGTAGTGTCCAGAGCATGGAGGCGCTACCAGGAGACAGGCCAGTACATCAGGAGACGTGGAGGAGGCCGTAGGAGGGCAACAACCCAGCAGCAGGACCGCTACCTCCGCCTTTGTGCAAGGAGGAGCACTGCCAGAGCCCTGCAAAATGACCTCCAGCAGGCCACAAATGTGCATGTGTCAGCATATGGTCTCACAAGGGGTCTGAGGATCTCATCTCGGTACCTAATGGCAGTCAGGCTACCTCTGGCGAGCACATGGAGGGCTGTGCGGCCCCACAAAGAAATGCCACCCCACACCATGACTGACCCACCGCCAAACCAGTCATGCTGGAGGATGTTGCAGGCAGCAGAACGTTCTCCACGGCGTCTCCAGACTCTGTAACGTCTGTCACTTGTGCTCATGTGCTCAGTGTGAACCTGCTTTCATCTGTGAAGAGCACAGGGCGCCAGTGGCGAATTTGCCAATCTTGGTGTTCTCTGGCAAATGCCAAACGTCCTGCACGGTGTTGGGCTGTAAGCACAACCCCCACCTGTGGACGTCGGGTCCTCATACCACCCTCATGGAGTCTGTTTCTGACCGTTTGAGCAGACACATGCACATTTGGCCATGGAAACCCATTTCATGAAGCTCCCGATGAACTAGTGTCCTCTTTGTAACATGCTGTAACACAGTATGGGTTTGTTTACCTCTCTACCTTGACAGATGCACAGGCTAAAGCATACACAAGTGAGCCACATGTACAAAGTGTTCATGCTGTTATATATATATAAATATATTTTTTTCTCCATTTTTTATCATTCATCCTGAAAGATTTGGAAGTTATATTTGGAAGTGAAAAGACACATACACTGTACATCCTAGTGTGTGCTAAAGTAGTGTACACACACACACACACACAGAGACACGTTCTGCATTTAAAGTAATAGGCAACCCCTATCGGCACACCATTCCACTGCAAATTTGTCTCCACAGCATTATAGCATCGCGTTCTTGATGGATCACTATTACCCTGAGAGTGACCCGGTAGTTAATTATGTTTCTGTGGTGACTAAGGGCCAGATTAAAATCACACCTCTGACCCTGTTGCCAATCACAATTACCAATTCCTGGCCCTGATAACCCTCGCCGGATGAGACCTGGGGCTCCCAACATAGTCCGGGGTTAATGGGTGTGAGCAGCAAGGGGAGGGAGTCACACAGGATTGTGTGTATGTGTATATATATATATATATATATATATACAGTTGAAGTCAGAAGTTTACATATACCTTAGCCAAATACATTTAAACTCAGTTTTTCACAATTACTGACATTTAATCCCAGTAAAAATTCCCTGTCTTAGGTCAGTTAGGATCAGCACTTTATTTTAAGAATGTGAAATGTCAGAATAATAGTAGAGAATGATATATTTCAGCTTTAATTTTTTTCATCACATTCCCAGTGGGTCAGAAGTTTACATAAACTCAATTAGTATTTGGTAGCATTGCCTTTAAATGGTTTAACTTGGGTCAAACGTTTCGGGTAGCCTTCCACAAGCTTCCCACAATAAGTTGGGAGAATTTTGGCCCATTCCTCCTGACAGAGCTCATGTAACCGAATCGGGTTGGTAGGCCTCCTTGCTCGCACACACTTTTTCAGTTCTGACCACAAAACTTTCCATAGGATTGAGGTCAGGACTTTGTGATGGCCACTCCAATACCTTGACTTTGTTGTCCTTAAACCATTTGGCCCCAACTTTGGAAGTATGCTTGGGGTGATTGTCCGTTTGGAAGGACCCATTTGCGACCAAGCTTTAACTTGACTGATGTCAAGTTAAAGCTTGACTGATGTTGCTGACTGATGTCTTGAGATGTTGCTTCAATATATCCACATAATATTTCTTCCTCATGAAGCCATCTATTTTGTGAAGTGCACCAGCCCCTCCTGCAGCAAAGCACCCCCACAACATGATGCTGCCACCCCCGTGCTTCACGTTTGGGATGGTGTCTTCGGCTTGCAAGCTTCCCCCTTTTTCCTCCAAACATAACGATGGTCATTATGGCCAAACAGTTCTATTTTTGTTTCATCAGACCAGAGGACATTTCTCCAAAAAGTACGATCTTTGTCCCCATGTGCAGTTGCAAACCGTAGTCTGGCTTTTTTATGTCGGTTTTGGAGCATTGGCTACTTCCTTGCTGAGTGTCCTTTCAGGTTATCTCGATATAGGACTCGTTTTACTGTGGATATAGATAATTTTGCACCTGTTTCCTCCAGCATCTTCACAAGGTCCTTTGCTGTTGTTCTGGGATTGATTTGCACTTTTCGCACCAAAGTACGTTTATCTCTAGGAGACAGAACTCCTTCCTGAGCGGTATGATGGCTGCGTGGTCTCATGGTGTTTATACTTGCTTACTATTGTTTGTACAGATGAACGTGGTACCTTCAGGCATTTGGAAATTGCTCCTAAGGATGAACCAGAGGTCAACAATTTTTTTTCCGGATGTCTTGGCTGATTTCTTTTGATTATCCCATGATGTCAAGCAAAGAGGCACTGAGTTTGAAGGTAGGCCTTGAAATACATCCACAGGTACACCTCCAATTGATTCAAATTATGTCAATTAGCCTATCAGAAGCTTCTAAAGCCATGACATCATTTTCTGGAATTTTCCAAGCTGTTTGAAGGCACAGTCAACTTAGTGTATGTAAACTTCTGACCCACTGGAATTGTGATACAGTGAATTATATGTGAAATAATCTGCCTGTAAACAATTGTTGGAAATATTACTTGTGATATGTAGATGTCCTAACCGACTTGCCAAAACTATAGTTTGTTAACAAGAAATTTGTGGAGTGATTGAAAAATTTGTTTTAATGACTCCAACCTAAGTGTATGTACATTTCCGACTTCAACTTTATATATATATATATATATATGTGTGCGTGTGCGCATGCGGTTGATGGGTGAACAGCAAGATGTTGATTAAAGGTCAGAGGTCACCGGATTGAATGAATCAGGAAGTGCGGTGGATGCTGAACTGTGATTGGAGGGTTCATCAGTATTCATATTTAATTCATGGATAACGATTGCAACACGTCCATGGAGATAGGGTGATAAAAAATGTACAATTAATGAAAAATGTATAAGAAATACCATGGGGTAAAGTCTGGTGGTTTCCAATGGGGGTCTAATAAGTATTAGAATATAAAACATTCCTCCAAAATGCCCTCTTAAGTGATTGTCTAGACTGCTTTTTTAGCTTTTTCTCAATATTGGGTGGATCTCAATACTCAAAATGTGTGTCCTCGTCTTCTTTCTTACATCTGCGTTGAGCATGTTCATGCTTTTCCTCATAGAACAATACTACACACACTTATGCGATGTTTATGTGCTTACACTCTTAGAAAAAAGGCTTCCAAAATGATTATTTGCGGAGGGAAAGGGTTCTACCAAGAATCCTTTTCATCTGAAGAATTATTTTTTGGAAACGAGGCACAGCAAACATGTCTACATTGGTATGCCGTGGGCACAATGCAGGTTAAAATATTGTCAGATGTTGGCAGATGTGCCTTTGCTTATCGGCTCCACATTGGCTCAGTGTGGGCCCAGTGTTGGCATCCCATATCTGGTCACTTTGCCTAAATAAGCCCAAATAAACCCATATTTTCCCAGCAAACATACCCACATTGGCACTATGTGGGCCCAATGCGGGTTAAAACATTGGACCCATGTAGGCTGCCAACATTGGGCCAATATGCCTTTGCTCATCGGCCCAACATTGGCCCCAAGGGCAGCCCTCACTTCGCCTGAAGTAAGCCAACTCTTTTGGATCGGCTGCCCCTTACATTGTATCAGATAGTAACAACTGTGTTGTCTATCACGCACCCAAATATTTGTGGGGTCTAGCCCCCAAACACCCGCATGGGGCCAATGTGGTGATGTTAGTTGGGAGTTTCTTTGTAAGGCAAAGGGTTCTAGAACCTTAAACATCCTAAGAACTGTTTTAGGAAGAAAAGGGTCTTTGATGATTATTTGGAAGGCAAGAAGGATTCTTTGGAAGGCAAGACGAGTTCTATATAGAACCCTTCTGAATTTGAATACGCTTTTAAATGGTGTATGAGCATTAGAGTTTACCTCAGTTTTAAACTTTAACATCAGGAGTTTGAGTAATCTGATAAGTTAAAAAAGTTAGGTGTGAGAATGTTTTAAACTGTACCTAAACTCAGCAAAAAAAGAAATGTCGCTTTTTCAGGACCCTGTCTTTCAAAGATAATTCGTAAAAATGCAAATACCTTGTCACGTTCCTGACCTATTTCTGTTAGTTTGTTGTATGTGTTAGTTGGTCAGGACGTGAGTTTGGGTGGGCATTCTATGTTTTCTGTTTCTATGTTGGTTTATGGGTTGCCTGGTATGGCTCTTAATTAGAGGCAGGTGTTTGGCGTTCCTCTAATTGAGAGTCATATTTAGGTAGGTGTTTTCACAGTGTTCGTTGTGGGTGGTTGTCTCCTGTGTCAGTGTTTGTCGCACCATACGGGACTGTTCGGTTTGTGTTGTACATCGTCATTTTATGTGTAGGCTATTTTTCCCTGTTCGTGCGTTCTCGTGTTTAAATTTAAGTTCGTCGTTCAGGTCTGTCTACACCGTTTGTTGTTTTTGTTAGTTTAGTCAAGTTCGTGTTTTCTTTAATAAATTATGTGTTCAAACTCCGCTGCGCCTTGGTTCCCTCAATACTCCTCCTTTTCGGTTGAAGAGGAGGAGGACCGCCGTTACATACCTTCACAGATCTTCATTGTAAAGGGTTTAAACATTGTTTCCCATGCGTGTTCACTGAACCATAAACAATTAATGAACATGCACCTGTGGAACGGTCGTTAAGACACTAACAGCTTGCAGACGGTAGGCAATTAAGGTCACAGTTATGAAAACTTAGGACACTAAAGATGCCTTTCTACTGACTCTGAAAAACACCAAAATAAATATGCCCAGGGTGCAAGCTCATCTGCGTGAACGTGCCTTAGGCATGCTGCAAGGAGGCATGAGGACTGCAGATGTGGCCAGGGCAATAAATTGTAATGTCCATACTGTGAGACGCCTAAAACAGAACAACAGGGAGACAGAACGGACAACTGATCATCCTCGCAGTGGCAGACCACGTGTAACAACACCTGCACAGGATCGGTACATCCGAACATCACACCTGCGGGACAGGTACTGGATGGCAACAACAACTGCCCCAGTTACACCAGGAAAGCACAATCCCTCCATCAGAGATTAGACTGAGAGAGGCTGGACTGAGGGCTTGTAGGCCTGTTGCAAGGCAGGTCCTCACTAGACATCACCGGTAACAACATCGCCTATGGGCACAAACCCACCGTCGCTGGACCAGACAGGACTGGCAAAAAGTGCTCTTCACTGACGAGTCGCGGTTTTGTCTCACCAAGGAGATGGTTGGGTTCAGGTCTATCGTCGAAGGAATGAGCGTTACACCGAGGCCTGTACTCTGGAGCTGAATCGATTTGGAGGGTCCGTCATGGTTTGGGGCGGTGTGTCACAGCATCATCGGACAGAGCTGGTTGTAATTGCAGGCAATCTCAACACTGTGCGTTACAGGGAAGACATCCTCCTCCCTCATGTGGTACCCTTCCTGCAGGCTCATCCTGACATGACCCTCCAGTATGACAATGCCACCAGCCATACTGCTCGTTCTGTGTGTGATTTCCTGCAAGACAGGAATGTCAATGTTCTGCCATGGCCAGCGAAGAGCCCGGGTCTTAATCCCATTGAGCACGTCTAGGACCTGTTGGATCGGAGGGTGAGGGCTAGGGCCATTCCCCCCAGAAATGTCCAGGAACTTGCAGGTGCCTTGGTGGAAGAGTGAGGTAACATCTCACAGAAAGAACTGGCAAATCTGGTGCAGTCCATGAGGAGGACATGCACTGCAGTACTTAATGCAGCTGGTTGCCACACCAGATACCTTTGTTCAGGGACACATTATTCCATTTGTTAGTCACATGTCTATTGAACTTGTTCAGTTTGTGTCTCAGTTGTTGATTCTTGTTACGTTCATACAAATATTTGCACGTTAAGTTTGCTGAAAATAAACGCAGTTGACAGTGAGAGGACGTTTCTTTTTTTGCTGAGTTTATATGGGAATATTTGTGCATGTATCTGCTATTCCCTTAATCATTTTACGTATACAGTACTGATGTAGTTGATATCTTGCCATGATTTCTGTCTTTCAAATTAGTATTTTCTGTAATTTCATGGAGCAGAGAGTAGGAGAATCGAAGGGAGTATGAGTGAACCAGCAGTGTATTTTATGGTACACAGCAAATTGGCCAGTTTTACGTTGTGTCGATTTTTCTGTGAAATCTTTTTAGTGTTGAGTTAAATGAACAACACTCGGTGGTGTAAAATAACCCCACTGTTGGTTTTAATAACCAGAGTTGAGTGTGATTGTGCAATTTCTACTCTGTGTAGCGTAAAACTCTGAAAACCACTCCCATCTTTATAATTTTTCCCAGCATGTTCGATTGCATGTTGATTTTCAGAATTGTTTCTTTCAAAATATGTTTTGTATCTACATATATTGGTTGATTAATCGTATTCTATACAATGATAAATAACATACATTTTTCTAAACTAATCCAAAATGTTAGTAGTTGGATTTATTGCACCCGTTACTGAGATGTTTGTTCCGTTTAGATTATTTAAGTAGTCTCGAAAACAGTTAGTCTCAAACCCTGACAGTACTCCTGAACGCAGATTGTGAGTGATTAAAGGTTGCAGTTGTTGAATAATCTCTCTCTGGAGGTATACCACACTTTGCAGGCTAGCATAATGTTGTTTGCAGGACTGGGTTTGCTGGGGTGTATTCATTTGGCCAATTCTGTTGCAAAATGATTATTAAACGGAATCAAATGGAATGAAACAGCGAGGAAGCTTCAATTTAGTTTTTAAATGGTTTCCATAATGAATATGCCCCTGATGTTGCCTGTAAACCAGGGCCTTTTCTCATTTGGGAAAAAGTCTGTCCTCCACCCTCTCTCCTCCGTGACCCGGAAACCGATAAGTGGTTGAGAGCTGCCAAATTATTATAGATGACGTCCCACACGCCGGAGAGCATGCATAGCGTAGCCTTTTTGTCTTCTACCAAACCAATCAGGTGGTTGTTCGATGAAACCAAGCTTCGGACGTCATTGTTCACGTGTTTCTGATAAAGTGATACAGGCATCGGCACACCGCTTTAAAGTAAACAGCTTAGCGATTTCCACACGTCTCGGATCTCCGGTATCAAACGTAACATCACTACTTTGAATCATGCACACATTTAAAACGATATGTAGCATGTTATTTTTATCTATAAAATGTCTTCAAATCGAACTTGTTTTTTTAATCACTTTACACATTTATTTTGGGATCCACCCCTGTAAACTTAATCTGCCTGATGACGCACGAGTGGAGAAAGAGAGTTTAATTTCCAATAAGCAAATTTTCATCCACGTTCTCTCCACTGCCTCTCCTCGATTACCTTTGAACTTTTTCCAAAGGAGGCGAGAGAGGACGGAGGAGTTGATCAAGGCGAAGGGTGGCTAATTTGAATAATATAAAATATATATTTTTTGGTTACTATATGATTCCATATGTGTTATTTCATAGTGTTGATGTCTTCACTATTCTACAATGTAAAAAATAGTAAAAATAGGTAGGTCTGTCCAAACTTTTGACTGGTACTGTACATTTTGTTCTTGAGGCAAGTCGAGGTTTGGTAGTCCCTTCGTCGTTGATTGGTCAACAGTTCTACTCTTAGTAGGAGTGGGAACTTTGGATGGGATTCTTCAATGAAGTGTTTGTTTTCATTCAACAAGAGATGACTAGTTCCTTTTTTCACTTGAGAAATACTGCACCAAACATCTTAGTTAGATGTAAAATTGCGCGGCTAAGACCTACTTGGCAAAAACATCTAAATGAATGACAGATTTCATGATTTAGCTTAGATTAATTCGGACTATTTTGAGGAAGTGTATACTGGCTAGGTTGTTGCCACGGCATCTCAAGAGGGACGAACAGTAATATCGCTGCTTTTGTCTCGTGTTTCAAGCAAGGGTCTTTTAAGGGGCACAGACATTTACTTCGCCTAGCCGAGTTCTGCGGGCGCCTTTAGGGTATAACTAGGCCCTCAAAGAAAGGCCTTACTGTATGTAATGTATGTAATGTATTGTCATAAAGAGTTAGATTTTGTTAATAATGTTGGTGGAACTATTCATAGAGGTTTCTAGGAAGAACCTTTAGAGGATAAAAGTGTTCTTGGCAGAACCCTTTATAGATGGTTCTAGGCAGAACACTTCATAGAAGTTTCTTGGTAGAACCATTTACAGGGGGTTCTATGAAGAACCCTCTCTGCAAAGGTTTCTACTTAGCACAAAAAAGGGTTCCCCTATGGGGACAAACTGAAGAACCCTGTATGGTTCTACTTTTTCCCTAATAGAGTATGTTCTGCCACTTTGACATAATGTCCTGTCTATGTGATGTCACTTCCAGGTCAACTGGCGGCGGGGACATGTGAGATTGTGATGCTGGACAGGGACAGCAGTCAGCCCAGACGGACCATCGCCAGACAGACTGCACGGTGCGCCTGTAAGAAGGGACAGATCGCTGGGACGACAAGAGCCATGCCAGCCTGTGTGGACGGTAAGAGCTTTTTACATAGTTGAGAACTAGTCTGGATTGATCTTTTACAGTGTGTGGTCAAGTATGTGGGTAAACAGGTGGTGTGTAGACCAGAGTTGGACATATTAGCCACTGAAATAGGCCTATACTATCACCGATACTGAAGATACATTGCAGATTGAAACATTCAAACTAACCAGTACATTTTCCAAGCATATAGTAAGGGTTGTGATTGCGTTGTTTTTATCAGAAAGACTGCTGGAAGAGCTCAGTGATGTCATGTCAGTGAATCATTTCTTATACCTTATGCTTCACAGTATCTGATGCTTTTGGCATGGATACGTCAGGGAAATCTCTCTTATGTTCTTGTGGATTCCAAGTTACCTTTGAGGTTCATTTTATCAGCAGTGACAGTATGCCCGTGAATGTAACACATTTTTCCTATTCCCCCCAAGCCAATTCTATTGCTGTTTCTCTGATCCCCTTGACGTGTGCATGTGTGTGCGTGTGTATGTGTGTCTAATAATGAGCAGAAGAAACTGACATCATGACATGTAATCCCCCACCACACACCTCGCACCGAGCTCCTTGCGTCGACTCAGGGGTTCGATGTGTGTCTTTTGGCCTGTGTGTCTGGTTCCCCTCTGTTCCCTAAAGTCAGTGTTAGTTGTTATATTTCTTCCTGGATCACACAAGGAATAGCCAGTACACTGGAAGAGAATAAGACAGAGAATAAAAGAAAAATCAACAAATTTCATTTCAGTCATTTCAGTTCTCAAGGTCTGGGCCAGTATTGAAATCCTACATTTAAATTGATACAATCTGAGTCTTTCCGACCAACACAATCGCTGTCCTTATTCGTCAATCCTCAATCTCTACTCCTGATGGTCACCTCTCGAGAAGGATAATCCAAATGAGACCCATCACAACCAAGAAAATCCAAATTCTGGAATTGAATCCTGATAGAAATTCTGCAAGATGATCTATCCAATGAGTAATTTGCAACATACTGAGTCCTGAGAACAAAATATAATATATTTACTCTCTGTATTGCCATTACAAAATAGTTATTCTGCCTGTTGAGTGCTACACATATCTTGGAAGCAGTTTGTTCAAGTGGAGGACAGGATACATTTAATCTTCCCAACTGCCCCATTTTATAAGTCATATCATTCCACCCGGTCCGCAAGGAGACAACAAACACCGACAATAAAATCCTCTTCTGACAAAATCTAAATTCCATGCCAAAATATTCCTCTCAGCCCAATTGATCCCGTTCCACTGCGGGCGGATGTGATGTTTTTCTTGTGTTGCATAAATACAGACTCCTCTTGTTTGCCATTTCACTCTCCTGATCCCTATATTTTCTTGTAATAATGTCAGAGTCTATCTATTGATTCCCATCAATGCAGGTGAAAAAGAGAGCAAGGCCGCTTTTGCCTAGCAGTGTGGTGTTGGAGTGGAGGGGCCACTACACTGATTAAGAGGGCTAGTTGAGGGGCTGAAGAGAGAGAAATTGTACCTTCTCCTCAGGTGTTCTGAGAGAGGAGAGGCCAAGGAGGGTGTTTGCATGTGTGTAATCATTGGTAGCACTGGTGCTCCAAACTTTAAAAAGTTAGAAGCACCAGAAAATAAGATTTACAAAAAATCTATTCAGATATAGCCTGTATGTTGTACCCTAGAAACAAATATGGAACCTTGTAAATACATTTGTTGATTATAAAAACCTAAAATGTTGTTACAATTAACTGTCACTGAAATTAAAAAGTCATTTGTAGACTGAGGTTTTTAACATGATTTAAAAACACTATTTTCCAATTGAGATGCATTATATTGACAATTGTACACTGGCTCGTTAAGAGTGAGTTTGTGATGATGGTTCATTGCTATGATCATTGATCTCCTGAAGAAGCTATCCCTTGTCCTTTCTTTCTGTGCATCCAAATGTTTGGATGTACTGGTAAAGTTACCAGGCTGTTAGCTAGCTAGCTAATGAGTTAACAAACATGACTGAACAAGGTTTAAAACCAGTGAGGCCCACGAGTAGTTTTAGAACGACCTGGTTTATGAATGTAAAATGCAGTCTCCCAATCTGTGACAGGAAAAAAATAACATTGCTCTGGTAATATGGGTCAGATCTTTTGAAGTGTTTGTGATAGAAACAAGCGGTCTTCGTTGAACTAATGGTGCACGCATGACGCTCTCACGTATACTCCCTCTCTGGCCTCTAGGTCATCAGGCTGCTGATTATCCCGTACACCTGTCACCATCGTCTCGCGCACCTGCGCCTCATGACGCCTCACCTGAACTCCATCACCTCCTTGATCATCTTCCCTATATCTGTCACTCCCCTTGTGTTACGGCTCTCGTTGGTGGTAGGAAGAGTGGACCAAAGCGCAGCGTGGAAAGTGTTCATGATAGTTTTATAAAAAAAACACTCAAACAAAATAACAAACGTGAAAACGAAAGCGCACAGTTCTGTCAGGCAGAAACACTAAACAGAAAGCAAGATCCCACAAAACCCAAAAGGAAAATGACAATTTATGTATGATCCCCAATCAGAGACAAGGATAGACAGCTGCCTCTGATTGGGAAACACACACGGCCAAAAACAAAGACATAGAAAACATAGACTTTCCCATCCGAGTCACACCCTGACCTAACCAAACATAGAAAATAATAATAAGGAACTCTAAGGTCACGGCGTGACACCTTGGTCCTTTCCTCAGGTGTTATTGACTCTGTTTTCATGTCGGTGCGTTGCTTATGTTTCGTGTTCATTGTTCTTTTATTTATTAAAACACTCACTCCCGGAACCTGCTTCCCGATTCTCAGCACACTCGTTAAAGAATAACACCTCTGTCACGTTCCTGACCTGTTTTCTGTTAGTTTTTGTATGTGTTAGTTGGTCAGGACGTGAGTTTGGGTGGGCAGTCTATGTTTTCTGTTTCTATGTTGGTTTAGGGTGACCTGATATGGCTCTCAATTAGAGGCAGGTGGTTTTCATTTCCTCTGATTGAGAGCCATATTAAGGTAGGTGTTTTCACACTGTTTGTTTGTGGGTGATTGTCTCCTGTGTCAGTGTCTGTATGTTACGCCACACGGGACTGTTTTCGGTTTTGTTTGTTCGTTCGTTTTATGTAGTCAGTTTTCCTGTTATTGCGTTCTTCGTGTTTCATGTAAGTTCGTCGTCCACGTCTGTCTACATCGTTTATTTGTTTTGTTAATTATTCAAGTGTAGTTCGTTTTTTCGTCTTGTTTAAATAAATCATGTCATCACACAACGCTGCATTTTGGTTCAATCCCTGCTCCTCCTCTTCGGATGAAGAGGAGGAGGAAAGCCGTTACAACCTCACCTAATAGAAGCATCAGGGAGTGTTTTTTATTTCATATTTTGTGTCTGATTATTGACGTCGGACCCGGGAAGTGCTACAGGCTCTCATGCCTCAACCAGATTGCCAGGCTTCCCTGCCTCAGCCTGATCACCTGGCCTCCGCCGGATCGCCGACTTTTATGCCGCCGCCGGATCGCCGGGCATTCGTGCCTCCACCAGATCGCCGGTCTCCCCTGCCTCAACCGATCTGTCAGGTTCGCACACCCCAGCTGGCGTGACAGGTTCTCACGCATCTGCAGGGGTGTCTGCTCCTGATCCCCGGGTTCGTCCTGCGGCTGGAGCCACGCGTCGAAGGGGGTACTGTCAGGTATACTCCCACTAGGTCATCAGGCTGCTGATTATCCCGCACACCTGTCACCATCGTCTCGCGCACCTGCGCCTCATGACACTCCCCTGGACTCCATACCCTCCTTGTTTATCTTCCCTGTATCTGTCCCTCCCCTTGGTTCTTTCCTCAGGTGTAATTGACTCTGTTTTCATGTCGGTGCGTTTGTGTTTCGTGTTAATTGTTCTTTTATTTATTAAGACTCTCAGCGAACTCGTTATAGACACTAACGAATCTGCGCTCGAGGAAACAACAGTGTGAAGCCTTATCATTACTACA
The DNA here is from genome assembly GCF_016432855.1 of Salvelinus namaycush. Classification (NCBI taxonomy): domain Eukaryota; kingdom Metazoa; phylum Chordata; class Actinopteri; order Salmoniformes; family Salmonidae; genus Salvelinus; species Salvelinus namaycush. Next base: position 1,806,664 of record NC_052344.1, on the reverse strand, counting down.
ATTATTTTAAAAATATTGTAGTTTCTTTGGGTCGCACTGGTGCTCCCAAATTAAAACGTGAGGTTGCACAGCGAAATGTGTGTGTTGGCTGTTGACACTAACACACTCAACATGACAAACTGAGTTGGAGACGGTCTCCAATTGGCCTCTGGGAACTATACCCATTGAAGTGTTAAAGTACCAGGTTTTGCCAAATTGGCTGGTCTCTTGTGTTTATTAAATGGATCACAACATTTTCTTTGCAACTTTGGGTATAAAACCAATAGATTTTGTTCATGATGAAAACACATTTTATGTCAAGCCAGTCCTCCTCTTAGCAACCTACTGCTTCATCCCAACTCTCCTTGAATAGTTAACAAATGGCAGCTTTCTGAGAGGGCCATCCCTGTAGTGCAATTCTCATACAAAGACTTTTCTTACAAGCCCAAAACATTGATTAATAAATGGGTTAGTGACTAAAATGTTATGACAACCCTAGTGCTGAGAAAATGTTTTAACTAATTGATCAATGTCGGTTCAATTATTAGAATTTAAAAAAAATTGTGAGCTCACTGCACACATTTCTCAGTTTCTGTAGAGATACTGTAAGTCAGATCAAGTCCAAACTGTGCGATGTAGTAGGGTGTTGCGATTGAGAGGCTGTGACAAGATTGCGTTTAGAGGTAGGTGAAGGAGTGAGGCGCAGGAGAGCAGAGATGTCCGAGATGCGTAATTTAATGGGCAAGTCCACAAACATACAGTTAAGGTACAATACCAAAAAATAAACGCCCTCGACAACAGAGAAACCCGTTACTCATGAAAGGAGGGGGAAAAAACGCTCCTAAATGTATACACACTCAGTATAAATACGTGAAAACTAAATAGGCGCAACATCACACGAATAATCCCGCACAAACCTAGGCAGGCAACAGGGGTGATAATACACACAGAAATGAAGGCAAATGAAACCAGGTGTGAAAGAGCCAAAGACAAAACAAACATAGAGAGCAGTTGCTTTGCGAGGTATCTCTACCTGAAAATACATGATCTAAGTGATTGATATTCAGCAGTCTTAAAAGTATGCCTTATTTACTTTGAAGAACTACTAAAATAGTGATTTTGTCAGACAGCATAGACAGCAGCTCTATAGAGGTGAGATGATGACTTGGAATGAAATAATAAAGTCATCAAATAAAACATGTAATATACACAATTTTAAAAATATTTTATTTAAGTAAAGCAACGTGAATAAATGATGGTTGATAAGGGATGAGCAGAAATTGGCAGTCACTACTATCATGGGACTTTTATTAATTGTTTTATTCTGTGTTACAGCATTCAACCCACATAGTGCATTTAATGTGAAAAATAAATAATCAAAACCAAAATCAAAAACCATATTTAAAAAAATAATACATCCGAAACTGAACCGACCTCAAAAAGCACTAATTACGAATTGTTCAGCACAAGACAACCTTAATAAAGTTATAAATCTTTACACGGCAGTCGTATTTATTTCAATACAATTATTAGAAACATTTCTAAATGTAGTGTGATTAGTAACATTTACCATTAAGCCCAACCCTATCCAGTATCATTTCAAAAGAATATACAGTGTGTGTTTTTTACTTTTACCATTGAAGACCATTAGAGACCATACCAATGAAGCCATTATAACTTCTGTAGCCTAATAATGTGCTTGTTTACCAGGAATGGTCTAACTAATCCACACCTTTTTTGAAGCAAATAAACACACACAGAGGGGCCGTTTCCTGGACACAGATTAGGCCAAAGAGAAGGACAAACTGAATTGCTTTCATGGAGGACTGTCTTGAATTGTGAGGATGACCACAGAATTTATTTTCATAATTAGCAAAAGTTATTGGTTTTCTACCCAAAGTTGCAAAGAAAATGTTGGAATCCATTTAATCAACACAGGAGAGCAGCAAAATGGATAAAAGGACGTGGCAGTGGTAGGAACAGCAGCATCTAGTGGGAAAAACCTGTTATTTTCACACTCATTTATGGTAAATAATGCAAGTGACTTCGATGGCTAATTTCTCTGAACAAGGGAAAAAAACTGATTCCAGGTTCAAAGGGAATACATTACATAAGATTAAAAAAAAGCAATATCCCTGCATCGCAGTGCTAGAGGCGTCACTACAGACCCGGGTTCAATCCCGGGCTGTATCACAATTGGCCCAGCGTCGTCGGGGTTAGTGGAGGGTTTTGCCGGGAGTGCTTTATTTGGCTCATCGTGCTCTATCGACTCCTTGTGGTTGGCCGGGGGCCTGTAGGTTGACCCCGGTCATCAGGTGAATGGTGTTTCCTCCGACACGTTGGCACGTTGGTGTTGCCCGTTAAGCGGGCATGTGTTAAGGAACTCGGTTTGGCGGGTCATGTTTTGGAGGATGCATGACTCGATCTTCGCATCCCGAGCCCAGTGGGGAGTTGCAGTAATGAGACAAGATTGAAATAGGGGAGGGAAAAAGCAATACTCCAAGCCACAGCATACTACTTGTCAGACATAAAGAACTGATACTGTATATTGGTGTTACTGTATACTGGTTGTTGGGATGGGCTTGGCGTTGTGTGTGGGGTGGCCGTGGGTGGCTTTTGATCGTGTCTTACTCATTGTTAGTAAGAAGTATGGTCCAAATCGGATGTTAGGTACTATATTTATTGACAATTCTATGAAACCAATAAATTAAAATGGCCAATTTTGGTGCAATCAATTACTGTAGCTTAATTTCCCTGAGATCAAATTATATTTCAACAAAATTATGTTTCAGGAATGCTAATCTTATCTCTTTCTAACTACAGTAACAATTTCAGCATGCCCTGAAATAGTGGGTTTTGAATTCTCTTTCTTGTGCTTTTTGAGGTGGAACGACCCATAAGGGTTAAGTCAAAGGTTAGATATACTGTACATTTGTATACACTGGCTCTCTGTATTGTATACCCTTTGTTTTGCACAGCACTATTATTCCATGAGACAGGAAGAGACTGGAAGAGAGAAATATATACAGATGTAGGATATTAGTCTCATCACTCTTTGGTTCCTGAGAATTTTCCTGCATAGCAGGAAATGCAAACGTGTAGTGTATTCAAGATTTAAAAAGGCTTCTAAAGTTTGTAAGTTTCACTTTAGAGTGGCAGATTTGATTTGCCCTAACAAAAATGCATTAATCCCTACAACAAAATGTCCATTAATTATAATCCACATAAGAATGAACAGTTTCTGTTACTTTCACAAGTTTGGACAGCACAGTACACTACGGTACAGTAAAGTAGAGTAGAGAATAGGTCAGTATAATACAGTACTGTACAGTAGTGTTTAATACAGTAGAGTAGAGCACACTCAAGTAAAGTACAGTATAATTTACTGTACTGAACTATCCTCTACTGTGCTGTACTGTACTGAACTCTACTGTACTTTACTGTACTGAACTATACTCTGCTGTGCTGTACTGTACTGTGCTGTACTATGATGCCCTAACTTGTGAAAAATAGAAGTCTATGATTGGTACAGATTTAGTCCGGTCTGTACTAACCAAATTTGGCCTTGCTTGTGGGTGGAGCTCATTAGAATAATAGCCAGTGTGTAGAATAATATCCAAACATGCAAAGGAGGATATTACATGTTTGTACCTTTGTGTAACTATTCAGGTACATCACCACGAAGAGAATGACATTCATTATCATGCATTTCTGTATAGCACAGATTAGGGAAATATGTCTTTCTGTTACAATCATTATGTTAGCTGGTGTTAATCCACTTCACTTACTGTAGTTCAATAACCAAAATAGATTTTTCAAACTCAAGGTGTCATATCATAGCTGACACCCCATTATTTCCGAAGACATCTTTGAATCTTAATTCGGAGTACATCTTTAAGAGTTTTGGTCACATAAACTGAGGGAGATTTTACTGTCATTCTGTTACCAAACTTTACATCTGCACTGTTCTTTGAGTAAATGTGTTTTTGTAAAATTCTCAGTGGAAATTGTTAAAAGTAGTCCTTGTTCTTAGAGTTGTATAGTTTGTTTAACTTCGTAATCAATGGTTTTCGTTTGGTATACTTTAAAGTGAAAAATCATTGTTACTATGGAATTCCCCAAAATGTACAGTTTGTACAGTGCAACATACACTGTAAGTGGTGAATTCAATTGAGAAAACATACGTCAGCTCAGTACATTCCATTTAGTATGAACTGCAGTAGCTGTAACAAGGAGGAAAGGGTGTTGGTGTGTGTTGGGAAGGGAGGTTTAGTGATCTAGTGAATCATAATGGTGTCATGACTCTCTCTCCTTGGTGTGGATCAAAGGTGCCATATCAGCTTGGCAATGGTTGACAGATAGCCAGATGACCCCTCTCTCCCACAGGAACGGAGAGGGGGGAGTTGGGGCTGTTTTATGACTTAACAGCCAGTTATAAATAGTTTGCTTCTGGCTCTCTAATATGGGAAGATTGAAACCTTTTTGTTCCAGAGGCTCTTTGCTGCCAAAACTTTTATGTCAATAAAAGGAAAACATTGGACATTATTCCTGACATTCAAATGTTAAGAATGGTTTGTGGGGATCTAAAGAATAATCATGTCACATTGTTTATTATTTTGTGATGTCATTAAGGATGGTATAACAAAGTAACTGTAACTCTAAAAGTGTACGCATTCTACCTATCAACTTTACATCTAAATGATGTATAAAATATATGATTAAATAGGAGAATAGTTTTGTGATGATGGCAATGTGATTTTAGCCTTCGAGAATTGTTTTTCATATAAAGTTGTACCCAGTCAGTAACCACGCCCAAGTGAGCACAGACATTGTGTCGGCGTGATGGAATGCCCCCTATTTAAAGCCTTGGTAACAAAATTTACATTAGACCAAAACATGCCTGGTTGCTGCTGAGTGGCCGGGAGCCTGAACCTGAATAATCAACCACTACGAGACCAAAATACCAAAAGATGTTGAAATGGTTAGAAACTCTGAAGCTCCCAACCTCAACACTACAAGAGAAGATAACCTCACCTAAGAGAACAGAAACATTCACAGTCTGCAGCTGTGCATGTAAGTGGTCCTAGAACTTTGACTAAAGACCCAAGGTGGGTAGGAATAATCCCATCTCAGACAACCAAAATATACTTCCTAACAAACACTCATTTTTCAACCACTCCACAAATGTCTTGTTAACAAACTATAGTTTTGGCAAATCGGTTAGGACATCTACTTTGTTAGAAGACACAAGTAATTTTTCCAACAATTGTTTACAGGCAGATTATTTCACTTATAAGTCACTGTATCACAATTCCAGTGGGGCAGAAGTTTACATACACTAAGTTGACTGTGCCTTTAAACAGCTTGGAAAAATCACAGAAATTATGTCATGGCTTTAGAAGCTTCTGGATGTATTTCAAGGCCTACCTTCAAACTCAGTGCCTCTTTGCTTGACATCATTGGAAAATCAAAAGAAATCAGCCAAGACCTCAGAAAGAAAATTGTAGACCTCTACAAGTCTAGTTCATCCTTGGGAGCAATTTCCAAATGCCTGAAGGTATCACGTTCATCTGTACAAACAATAGTACGCAAGTATAAACACCATGGGATCATGCAGCCGTCATAACGCTCAGGAAGGAGACGCGTTCTGTCTCATAGTGATGAACACACTTTAGTGTGAAAAGTAGGACTGGTGCACTTCACAAAATAGATGGCTTCATGAGGATGAAATATTATGTGGATATATTGAAGCAACATCTCAAGACATCAGTCAGTAAGTTAAAGCTTAGTCGCAAATGGGTCTTCCAAATGGACAATGACCCCAAGCATACTTCCAAAGTTGTGGCAAAATGGCTTAAGGACAACAAAGTCAAGGTATTGGAGTGGCCATCACAAAGCCCTGACCGCAATCTTATAGAACATTTGTGGGCAGAACTGAAAAAGTGTGTGCGTGCAAGGAGGCCTACAAACCTGACTCAGTTACACCAGCTCTGTCAGGAGGAATGGGCCGAAATTCACCCAACTTATTGTGGGAAGCTTGTGGAAGGCTACCCAAAACGTTTGACCCAAGTTTAACAATTTAAAGTCAATGCTACCAAATACTAATTAAGTGTATGTAAACTTCTGACCCACTGGGAATGTGATGAAAGAAATAAATGCTGAAATAAATTATTCTCTCTGCTATTCTGACATTTCACATTCTTAAAATAAAGAGGTGATCCTAACTGACCTAAGACAGGGAATATTTATTAGGATTAAATGTCAGGAATTGTGAAAAACTGAGTTTATATGTATTTGGCTAAAGTGTATGTAAACTTCCGACTTCAACTCTATATTGCATTTCTTATCCGAAATGAGCGGTGGTTCTTGTGCAATTCCTTTGAGAGTAGGTTCCAAAGGTGCGATAAGTTTGACTCTCTTTGTGTCCCTCTCTCTTCCTGACCCCTCTCTTTTTCATAACCAAGCAGTCATGCTATTGTTAGTCCACTAGGGACCTGTTTCATTGTATTACGTTTCTAATCAATTATCTATACTGTGTGTGTGTGTGTGTGTGTGTGTGTGTTTATGTATTCTGTGTCATTTAGTTATTTACTAAATAAATTTGTGTATTTATCAATAAGGTTACGGTTCTTGCAGATATCAAGGAATATGCCTGGTTCAGAATGAGACTGATATGAGGTAATAATAATTAATAAGTAACTGTTAACAAGATATATCTATATATCTTTCAAGAGTTTAATTTGGGAGATGGTAACTCGTGGTTAATTTTCACTTGGTGCCCCAAATTCCCAATGAGTTAGTTGTTACATGATTAGTTTAATTGAGTAACAATTAAACATAGTTAATTGATTTGATGAATAACAGTCATCACCTTAATGATAGTCACGTCACGACAATGGGTCCCTGTAGTAGACATCCAGATGGAGGGTGGGAGGCTGGTGTGCTTAGCAGTCTTTCTGGGCATGTTAAACCGGCCCTCTGGCCTCTGGGCCGAGATGGGAATTTGGAGGTGGAGTATTTGCCACCTCTGTATGAACACTGCATAGAATGTTGTGTTGTAGTTTGAGTAGGAGAGATCAGGTGAGGCTATGTATGATGTATAAATGCCCACGGAGTTTACATGATGTAGGGAAAGGAGGAATTTGATTGTCAGTTAAATGGTTGAAAATGCGATTCTTTTGGCAGCTTGAGAGCACATCAAGGTTTATTTTAGGTAACAAGTGTTACAAAACAACAATATGAGCATTTTCCTTAAAAACCTATAGTTCCTTATTAACAGCATTTGGCAAAATCCATTTTGAACACAAAATGATCTCGAGAGGGACTCCTCGAAGAACAGAAACTACGCACCAGCAATTCTCCTATTCTCCATTGATATTCTCAACACTTCCACTAGCTCTATCAACACTTCTACTCCCCGGAACGTTGTCAGTGAAAATACTGGAGAACTGTCGAGTGTCGAGCCGTCACTGCTTTTTCTCCTACAAAAGACAGAAGAGGAAAAATACAACTCCAAGGAGTACTCTTCGACTCTCTCCGAATTTGTTTCCTGAACCTAATGCAATGTTATTTCTCTAGGGTAGTTATATCAATGTCGTTTTTTGGTGAGTTTACAATAAAACATATTGTGTAGGTTGTTTTCTGTATGACAGGCAGACATATAATACACAAAGAAACCTGCACGCTTTTCCCTTCAGAGATGTCTACTGACATGTGACACAGATATAAGCATAGAAATACAAAGTGTGGTATGTCATACCGCTCATTCCCACTCACTTCTCATCCCATCTGTTAACATTACACCCCTCTTTCTTTTCATTTGCTTATGCTAAATCACTCAGATTCATGAAGTTAAAAATAAAGTCTTCCTAGTGGAACTAGCTATACATTCAGAACATGAACCTGATACATCATCAAATCCCCCTCATATCAGGGGGAGTTAACATGAAATTCCACGAAAGTTAGCGATATCCTCCAGATTCGAGAACTCCCTATGCGTCAGGTGATACAGCACTGATGCAGTTTGAATACACCAGACAAAATAGCTTCCTCCTTATCCTCCTCTTTAGCAAACAGCATTAACCGCACGTCCTGTTTCTACCCATAACCCCTTTTCTGGATTGGACCGAGATGGATACACTTTCACGCCTGCTACGTTAGGTTAGATTACACACAGGCCACATTTGCCTCCACATGAGAGAGGAATGTACACAACACAAAGACGAAAGAGACCGTTTGTGAAAATATACGTAGGCAAATAGGATGACTAAAGACTGTACAGTATGGAGGTTTCTATGAGGTGGGGGTAAAATGTCGGACAGGAAGAAAAGGAGAAAAGTGGAACATATTATAATAATATATGGAATAGTGGAATGCACAAGCCTTCTGGAAGATCTGATGAAGGAGAAGATGGCGGACAGGAAAAAAAGGAGAAAAGTGAAACATGTTTTGAGTTCACACACAACTTTTGGAAGACCTATAGAAGGAAATTGAACTTGTCGAGAGTGAGGATGAACTGTGGTGGCAGGTGGGGTGAAGAACGCTGAGTTTGAACCTCGTCCTGATAATGACAACAATGATTCAGGCCCAGTGGGGGTGACATGTTTTGAGAGAATGGATCTTTGCCTTTTGGCATATCCATTTGTGGTGTCAGATTGGGTGGAGAAGAGTTTGGGGAATGTTGGGTTGGTGAAAGTGACTCGAAGTGAAATCGTGTTGATTTTTTTATCGTTTCTGCCAACCAGAGGGAGTGTGCACTCCAGACCACACGGCTGGGGACAACAACTGTGACTTGCTTTCCTATCCGGAGCAGGGTGCTGAAAGTAGTGAAAAGTGTTGAGGACAATCAACTGAAGTTGAAGCTTTCCGGTGTCTGTGACGCCCGCCATTTGGTGCGACGCAGACCTGGTGGAGAGCGTGGTGAAACAGAGAAGTCACTATCTGTACTACTGAGTTTTGATGCAGTCTTTACCAGATGAAGTCAAGATGTGTCAGTTATCCCGTGAGAGCTTTTGTCAAGTTTATGGTCATGTGGCAGCAGTGTGTAGGAGGGAGAGTCCTAGATGTGAGAAGTGTGTAGGAGGACATGAGACAAAGCATTTGTGTAGTAATGGTGGAAAAAGTTGTGTGTGTAAACTGTAGGGCTACCCATGGTGCTGGAGATCAGATGTGTTCAGTGAAAGATAGGGAGGTTGAGGTTGCCAGGATCAGAGTAGTGCAGAAGGTGTTGTATGCTGAGGCAGTGAAGAGTAGTAGAGGAAGATGGGTCCAGGGTGAGAGATACTAAGAGGATCCCTGTGAGTAGGCCGAGGCCAACAGAGAGTGATAGGAATAACATGTGCTTCAGTAAGTTTGGTTTTTCGGCATTCATGGCCATGGTTGTACCGTTGGAATGGAACCTATGTCACAGAGGATAGATATTGTGGTGGCAGCTGCAGAGAAGTACTTGGGTGTACGAGATTTCATTGCAGAAGAGTTAGAAGATGTTTTGAACGGTAGTGTCCTGTCCTCCCAGGCTGCTGGCCTAGAATCAGATAGGGCCAAATTAGTGGAATAGCGGTGAGGTTTTAATGGGTGCAGGGTTAGTGGGTAGGGCAATTTTTTCACAAAGTGTAATGAATTCATACTACAGGTACACAGCCAATACAGTAGGTGGTGGTATGCACCTATTATAAACTCAGCAAAAAAAGAACCGTCCTCTCACTGTCAACTGCGTTTATTTTCATCAAACGTAACGTGTAAATATTTGTATGAACATAATAAGATTCAACAACTGAGACATAAACTGAACAAGTTCCACAGACATGTGACTAACAGAAAATGAAAAATGTGTCCCTGAACAAAGGGGGGGTCAAAATCAAAAGTAACAGTCAGTATCTGGTGTGGCCACCAGCTGCATTTAGTACTGCAGTGCATCTCCTCCTCATGGACTGCACCAGATTTGCCAGTTCTTGGTATGAATTGTTACCTCACTCTTCCACCAAGGCACCTGCAAGTTCCCGGGCATTTCTGGGGGGAATGGCCCTAGCCCTCACCCTCCGATTCAACAGGTCCCAGACGTGCTCAATGGGATTGAGATCCGGGCTCTTCGATGGCCATGGCAGAACACAGACATTCCTGTCTTGCAGGAAATTACGCACAGAACGAACAGTATGGCTGGTGGCATTGTCATGCTGGAGGGTCATGTCAGGATGAGCCTGCAGGAAGGCTACCACATGAGGGAGGACGATGTCTTCCCTGTAACGCACAGCGTTGAGATTACCTGCAATGACAACAAGCTCAGTCCGATGATGCTGTGACACACCGCCCCAGACCATGACGGACCCTCCACCTCCAATTCGATTCAGCTCCAGAGTACAGTCCTCGGTGTAACGCTCATTCCTTCGACGATAAACGCGAATCCAACCATCACCCCATGTGAGACAAATCCGTGACTCGTCAGTGAAGAGCACTTTTTGCCAGTCCTGTCTGGTCTTGCCTACTGTCTGTAAGCTGTTGTGTCTCAACGACCGTTCCACAGGTGCATGTTCGTTAATTCTTTATGGTTCAGTGAACACGCATGGGAAACAGTGTTTCAACCCTTTACAATGAAGATCTGTGAAGTTATTTGGATTTTTTTCAAATGACTTTGAAAGACATGATCCTGAAACGTTTATTTTTTTGCTGAGTTTATTTGTTTGCGGACCGCCATAATACCAAAGAAGAAGAAATACATTATGGGGAGATCAGAGAACATTAGATGGCTGTCTGGCTGGCTGGATGCTACGGCCTGAGCAGAGATGCGATGCTGACTTTAAGAAAATATTTACTAAATACATTTTTTAAAGTAACACAATAAAATAACAATAACGAGGTTATATACAGTGTGCTTCGAATCTTTAAGGGTTAATAGTGTCCCACCTACTATTCCCTATAAAGTGCACTATAGGCCCTGCTCAAAAGTAATGCACTATATAGGGAATAGGGTACCATTTGGGATGCAGATCCTGAATGCTACAAGTAGCTTAGGAGTAGTTCCACCATGCTCCACCATACTTTTTCGGGCCCTCCACCACTTAGCTATTTTCCTTATTACTGATACAGGTAACTGCCAAAATAATGGAAACCCCTTGAGTAAATCAGAGTTCTGGCTGCTCTGTTATGGTGTTGAGTGAATTTTCCTGGTCCACTCAACCCCTTAGAGTGCACGGTAAACTCCAGTAAATACTAACCTTCTACCCCCAAGCCATAAGACTGTTAAATAGCCAGTCCGGGAAGCTATTGGTTAACTATTTAACAATCTACAATTGACCCTTTTTGCACTAACTCGTTTGACTCATCACATACACTGCTGCTACTGTTTATTGTCTACCCTGTTGCCTAGTCTACCTCATTTACCTCGTACCCCTTCACATCGACTCGTTACTGGTACCCCATGTATATAGCCAAGTTATCGTTACTCGTTGTGTATTTATTCCTTGTGTTATTGTCTTTCTCTCTGCATTGTTGGGAAGGGCCCGTAAGCAAGCATTTCACTGTTAGTCTACACCGGTTGTTTACAAAGCATGTGACAAATATACTTTTATTTTATTTGACCTAACAAAGCAGGTGTAAAAGAAACACCTGAAACTAGATTCTTGACGAGATGAAAAAAACACTGTCGGGGGAGGTTCTCTTCTACACTGTTCAACCAATCCAGAAATATGGAGGAGGAGTTAAGATGGAGTGTCGCCGTGTTAGCGTCCAAAAGCGGAAGTCACAGGCTCTCTTTCCATTTCCCCTGAAAACCGGACCATCCGCTTGTTGGAAACTCGGCAGAGGCTAGTAAATACACAGCTATTCCGCGTGATCACCTTCAACCTATGGTGAATCATTTCTATCCTGATGGGCATGGATGACAATGCCCCCATCCACAGGGCACGAGTGGTGACAGAATTTTTTGATGAGCATGAAAATGTTGTAAACCATAGGCCATGGCCGTCTCATAACCCAATTGAACACTTATGGGAGGTTCTGGAGAGATGCCTGAGACAGCGTTTTCTACCACCATGAACAAAACACACAAAAATTGAATTTATTGGGGAAGAGTGGTGTCGCATCCCTCCAATAGAGTTCCAGACACTTGTAGAATCAATGCCAAGGCGCATTGAAGCTGTTCTGGCTCGTGGTGCCCCAACCCCCTATTAAGACACTTTATGTTGGTGTTTCCTTTATTTTGGTAGTTACCTGCATATTGTGTATGCAGTGCCTCTGTGCCTCTAAGTTAATGTCTTTTATTCCTTTCACTGTAATAATTACTCAATGTTGGCTGTATCAAAGCACTGTGTAAGTCACCTGCCATTTAGGGAAATCTAAATGGATCCTATCCTATAAATATTCCTGTGATTAGAGAATGTCTGTCTGTTATGCACCTCTCACAACGAAAGCTTGTATGAATAGTTATTCTCCCCTGATGTATAGTTTGACAAGTCATCCTGTTAATGATCACCAGTGCTTAAGTAACTCTCCATCAAGCTAGCTGCATATTCACTTGCCAAATTGACACTCCTTCAATCCCTCTACTTCAGATTTCAACACCTAAGACACATATCCTTCCCAGTGGTCACTCTCCGTTAAGCTAGTTACTGTAGCTACCTCTGGCTTGCAAATTGACACAGCGGTCTAAGGCACTGCATCTCAGTGCAAGAGGTATCACTACAGGTCCTGGTTCGAATTCAGGCTGTATCACATCCGGCCGTGATTGGGAGTCCCATAGGGCGGCGCGCAATTGGCCCAGCGTCGTCTGGGTTTGGCCAGGGTAGGCCGTCATTGTAAATAGAATTTGTTCTTAACTGACTTGCCTAGTTAAATAAAGGTTAAATAAGATATTATATTTGTGTTTTTGCATGTACGTTGTTTGGTTGATTCAATTTATGCTACAGAAAGATAAATAACATACAGTTTTCTAAACGAATCCAATCTGTTAGTAATTGGATTTATTGCACCCGTTACTGAGATGGTTGTCCCAGTTTAGATGATTGAGGTAGTCTCAGTAGTCAATCTTCCCTAACCTGGCAGTTATTCTGAATGCAGGCTGCGGGTGATTAACAATTCCATTTGTTGGATATTCCAATAGGAATTACACATCCCTTTCCAAGCCAGCATAATGTGACTTGCAGGCCTGATGTGGCCTGTAAACCAGGAGATTCCTAACACCACTGTGTTAGGGTATACCTAGGCCCTCAAAGAAAGGCCTTGTGATATACACTGAGTGTACAGCACATTAGAAACGCCTTCCTAATATTGAGTTCTACTCCCTTTTGCCCTCAGAACAGCCTCAATTCATTTGGGCATGGACTACAAGAAGTCGAAAGCGTTCCACAGAGATGCTGGCCCATGTTGACTCCAATGCTTCTCACAGTTGTGTCAAGTTGGCTGGATGTCTTTGGGTGGTGGACCATTCTTGATAGACACGGGAAACTGTTAAGTGTGAAAAACACAGCAGCGTTGCAGTTCTTGACACACTCAAACCGGTGCGCCTGGCACCTACTACCATACCCTGTTCAAAGGCACTTAAATATTTTGTCTTGTCCACTCACCCTCTGAATGGCACACATGCACTATCCATGTCTCAATTGTCTCAAGGCTTAAAAATCATTATTTAACCTGTCACCTCCCCTTCATCTACACTGATTGAAGTGGATTTAACAGGTGACATCAATAAGGGATTATAGCTTTCACCTGAATTCACCTGGTCAGTCTATGTCATCGAAAGAGCAGGTGTTCCTAATGTTTTGTACAGTCAGTTTTTGTAATGTATTGTCATAAATAATTACATTTTAAAGGCTAATTAGGCTGACGGGTTAGAGCGTTCTAATAAGAACCCTCCAAAGATAAGTGTTCTCTGTAGAACCCTTCATAGAGGGTATTAGGTAGAACCATATACAGGGGATTATTTGAAGAACCCTACACTGAGAGTTCTAGACAGAACTCTCTGCAAAGGGTTCTACCCAGCATCAAAAAGGGTTCCCCTATAGGGACAAACCGAAGAACCCTGTATGGTTCTACTTAGCACCTTTTTTCAAAGAGTGTATCTCCCTCTTTCCCACCTCCATGTAGCCATGCGGCCCACACTTTATCACCATGTGTAAACACCTAGCCGTTATCACTTTAAGTGTTAACCATTTCTGAGCATCATTCTCTGCACATATGCTCCAGAGATTCTTTCCCTCTCTCTCCATTTCTCTCTCTCTCTCTGGAGGGAATATTAACAGACCCGGCTGTGGCTGTGCCCTTCCCTCCCAGCTCTCTCCTTTCCCACTCCCTTTCTCTCTGTCTACTGCTTTCTCTCCCTCTCTGCCCTCTCTCACTCTCTCATCTTCTCCCTCCTTACATCTCTCTCCCTCCCTCCCTCTCTCTCCCTCTCTGACACTTCTTCTGCTGGTAATGAACCCCCAGAGTGGGGCTTCTTTCCTCCACATCCTCCACTGTGTGTGTCTCTCTCTCTCCTTCCCTCTCTCTGTGGCGTGCTGCAGTGCGCCTAAACGCCAGGCCCGCTGCTCCTCCATGTGTCTGTTTTGAAGGCCACGTGGCATGAACAATTAATAATTACTCCCTATGGCTCTTCTTTCTTTTACCCCTAAACTTCAGCTCCATTTGACATTTTACAGACCAATATTTTTTTCTGGGATTCTTTCACTCTCTTCCTTTCTCTCCCTCTCCTCTATCTTCTGTATGTACAGCTTAACTCATTCGTTTCTTGGTCATTTTCTATTGCAGTGTGATTGCAGGTCCTGTTTCCTGGAACATGTGGTTGATAACAGGAAATTGGAAGCAAAAAGCAGTGGGATACTAGTTGTGTTTCTACAGCAGGGCTAGTCAGCCATGATGGACTGGCAATGGCATTAAGCACAGCTGAGTGTCAGGGATGTCTGCTGCTGAGGTTTGACTGCGGAGGACATGCAGAGATAGTGAATAGTGCATGGGGCTGTGTGTGTGTGTGTGTGTGTGTGTGTGTGTGTGTGTGTGTGTGTGTGTGTGTGTGTGTGTGTGTGTGTGTGTGTGTGTGTGTGTGTGTGTGTGTGTGTGTGTGTGTTCTAGGGAGCCTGGGATGTGTGCTTCAATGTGATGAGCAGAAATGGGCAGGTATTTATGTTCTTCATGCATAAGAGTTCTGTCTCTGCAGTTGTAGTGATCAGATGTGGTAAAGAAGTGTGTGCGTGTGCGTGTGCGTGTGCGTGTGTGTGTGTGTGTGTGCATTTGGCAAGCGTCTATGATATTTAAATTCCAGCCTCCAGCTAATGTGAAGGTAGTTCTTGTGTTATGCCTGGAATTGTAATGTTGGCTGTGTGGATCTAAAAATGAGACCAATGTGATTCGTTGTTATCTCTGCTCATTAAAGCGGTAAAATAAACTACTGCATTTACAGGAGGCAAGGATAACAGTGAGCTGAGGCACTCTCTTGTGACTGAGATGATAAAACACATAATTAGGCAGTCAATGTGGTGTTATTTCTCTTTTATATGTGGTGTGTTAGGGAAATAATCCTCTATTAATTCTATGCAGTCATCTTTTCTTTCTGTCAATGTGTTTTTTGTATTGTGTAATATACCTTTATTGGCTCGGTTAGCAATTTCATGAACATGTCTTGTTTAATAATGAATGTTGTGTGTAGCATTGGGCTATTATTTCCCCGCCACCTGTAATTGCAGGAGATGTTTGAGTGCAGCTGTGTTCAGTGGGCTGGATATACCAGCGAAATGAGCTAGGTGAGGGAGAGAGATAGAAAAGTGTGCGTGTCTGTGTGTGTGTGTGTGTGTGTGTGTGTGTGTGTGTGTGTGTGTGTGTGTGTGTTTGAAGGAGGGAGCTGGGAAGGGAGGAAGGCAAAGTTTGTTTCCCTGTCTCCCCAATGAAACACATCGGAAAGAATATGTTGGGTGGATCTGAAGAGGGCCTCTGATGTGTGTGTGTGTGTGTGTGTGTGTGTGTGTGTGTGTGTGTGTGTGTGTGTGTGTGTGTGTGTGTGTGTGTGTGTGTGTGTGTGTGTGTGTGTGTGTGTGTGCACATCTGTGTCGGTGCCAGTGTGTGTGTGTGTGCACATCTGTGTCAGTGCCAGTGTGTGTGTGTGCACATCTGTGTCGGTGCCAGTGTGTGTGTGTGTGTGCACATCTGTGTCAGTGCCAGTGTGTGTGTGTGCACATCTGTGTCAGTGCCAGTGTGTGTGTGTGTGTGTGTGTGTGTACGTGCTTGTGTCTGTACCAGGGTGTGAGTGCGAGTCATGCAGTATGCGGAGGAACAACCCGACCCACTGTTGTATTCTCTTCTCATCTAATTGTTCTGTGAAGCCCTGCAGAGAATTGGAAGTGATGTCCTTGGGATGGTACAGCTAGCTGCTAGCTCCATCAGAAATACAAACGCTTGCTGAACCCTTTTCAGTCCCTCAGTGCACCCGGATGGCATTCATCATTATCCGTCCCTTCACACATCTTCTCGGTATCACAAGTGGCACCCTATTTCCTATGCAGTGCAATTCTTTTGACCAGAGCCCCAGGTCCTGGTTCAAAGTAGTGCAGTACTTATTGGGTATAGGGTGCACAATGGGATGCAACCCTGGTCCTTGGTACCCTTTTCATCCTTAACATTTTTTTTGTAGGACCTTTTTACAGGGCATTGCATGGAGAAGGAAAAATGTATATATATTTATATTAGCACAGGAGTGACACAGGAGTAGCACAGGAGCGTGTAGAAAAATAGAAATGTAGGATAAAAATGACGCAAATGAATACAAACAATGTATCCTTCACCAAGAGCGGAGGATAAATCACTAAGGCTTAATATAGTTCTGAGACAAGGGCCCCTTCTCTCTCATTGAATTACAGCGAGTGTGCCGAGTACTGAGCATGGGCCTATTTTAATAACTAACTGACTCAGTGCACAGCAGGACTAGGCCGAGGTGGCAGTGTGTTCATTTACATATGTGGCATCTTAATGTGACCCCTATTATTACAGGAGGGAAATATTTCTGTAGCACCAGGATCTGAATCGGCCATCACGTTCCTGCAGGAAACAAATTGCCTCCATTTGAAAGCAAATTCTTTCACTTGAATATGACTGAATGCACTCGACTGCCCCTGCATGAAGAGAAAGGGTTTCCGCGGCTTTCTGTTGCATTTATGTAAATCATAAAGCCTTTTTGTGTCCATTTACGTTTTCCAGTGAAGAAGGCTAACTTTCTGCAACAGAACGGCGATCAATTTAAGATGCCAGATCTGTAGTTGTCACAGGAAGTGACTTCACAGCATGGGGTGTGTAGAGGAAGTTGCTTCTTATGGTATTTCTTTATTTAGGTTACTTCACAGCACGGAGTGTGAGTCCCCTTGCCATCTGGAATAGCATGAAGTTGCTTGGTCATGCTTATCTGTGGTCAGGGTTGTGTTGAGTCCCTTAGTGGTTTAGGTTAGCATTTGGGTGGAGGGAAAGCTGATCTCAGATTATGTCAGTACCTTCTGGAAAGTGTAGGCATAAGAACCACACTGTACCATTGATTCCTCATACAGAGTGAGAGATAGATGCAAGAGTTATAGGGTGTTAGATATAGGGTTAGGTTGACAGGGATTTGGTATTTGGTATTTATTAGGATCCCCATTAGTGGTAAATTACTATAAGCCTAGGGCAATGAACTCAGGGTTCTGCAGCTGTCTGAAGCTGAGGCCATAGGTTTAACACTCAGAGACTTGCTCCCTGTATAGGGCACTTAACCTGGATATATCCTGGATATAGCCCACTTAAAACCCAGCTGTGAAAATGGGTCACAAACCCAAATTGGAGCCGCCTACATCGTTGTTAGTCACCCTAGATACAGCTACAGCCATGTGTGTTCGACAAATAGTCACGCAATAATGATGGAGAAGAGGCCTTCTCTCTCCCTCTCCCTCCCTCCATTCTCTACTTTCCCCTCTTCAGAGAACAGCGGACCTTAATGTTCTCTCAGAACAAAGTGTCTCACTCTGCCGTCAAACTGATACCACTGTCAGTGAGTATTGTGACTCATGATGCTTTAGCGCTGTAGCTACAGCAATGACACATTCGATCACACCACACATCACATATTCACTGAACACCAACATCATTGCTACAATTAGCACCGGTTCAATTACTTTATCATCTCCTCTCATCCCCGAAATGTCTCCCACCTAAAAAGAACTGCTAGCTTATCCAAAAATACCGCAGCACCGGACTGGGCCGACATCAACACAGGGAATACACACACAGTCAAACATTGTCATTGTTCGTGTGTGTGTGTGCGTATGTGTGTGTATGTTGTGAGTGAGTGTGTGTGCGCATGCTTGTGTACTTTCATGCATGAGTGTGTCTTTGTTTCCGTGTGTGTGTGTGTGTGCATTTGTGTGTGTGTGTGTGTGTGTGTGTGTGTGTGTGTGTGTGTGTGTGTGTGTGTGTGTGTGTGTGTGTGTGTGTGTGTGTGTGTGTGTGTGTGTGTGTATGTGTGTGTGCGGAGCCCAGCTGTGAGGCAGCCATGAAGGAATTACACCCATCATTTGAGTTTGAGTTTGAGTTTATTTTATTTTTACAGGGACAGTGCACATTAATCAACGTTTCAGTAAAAGTGCCGGTTTTAGCCAGCCGGCTAATTTTCAACCGCAGTCCCTGGGCAGGTTATTAAAAACAATTACAATATAGACAATAGCAGCATGGAACAAGACGTAGCATACAGACAGAGCAACATAGAACAAAAAGCAGCAAGAATAGTATTCAAGTCATCATGCAAATGAGATCATTAATATTAATGATCTCATTTGCATGATGACTTGAATACTATTGATGAGCAACATGTTCTCCGCCATACGTAGCCCCATTACAGAGATAATGACAGAGGAAGGTTATCCTACACACACACGCATGTATGTGGGCACACAGGCACACACACAAACACAAACACACAGATTGTGACTATTCAATACTCCATGGCACTATCACATACAGTATATTATACATAGAGTATATTGGAAAGATATGTGTAATGAATACATTTGCAATGCCAAAATTATACAAGTGAATAATTTTCTTCAAACCATTTTCTTTAAACCAACATCATCCCTGTGTTTTATACAGTGAATTTGATTTCTACCCTAGTCATCCGAGGCTTTGATTTAAGATCAGACCCCTTCTCATATGCTATGATATTCTTCCATCTATTATATGCTTGGTGGGATGAGTGTGTCACTATAAAGGAAATCAATTATGGATTCTAAGAGTGAGACTTCATCTCAAATGATACATTTTTCCCTATGTAGTGCACTACTTTGACCAGGGCTCATAGGCCTCTGGTCAAAGGTAGGGCACTATTGTAGGGAATACGGTGCCGCTTGGGACAAAGTCTCACTCTTAGAATCCATAATTGATTTCCTTTATAGTGAAACACTCATCCCACCAAGCATATAATAGATGGAAGAATATCATAGCATATGAGAAGGGTCTGATCTTAAATCAAAGCCTCGGATGACTAGGGTGGAAATCAGATTCACTGTATACAACACAGGGATGATGTTGGTTTAAAGAAATATAGTGCACTACTTTTGACCAGGGCTCATAGGGTTCTGGTCAAAGGTAGGGCACTATTGTAGGGAATACGGTGCCGTTTGGGACACAGCCTGAGACTGTGTTAGTTCTGAGGAGAACAGAGCAGAGAGACTGTTTTAGCAGGAGAATACTACAGTACCTGTAGAAGCCTGTTATGTCGTTGTGAGACAGAGCAAACTGAACATGAACAGGAACATGGTGCCTCAGGGAGCCAGCCATCCACCAGAGACCTACATCTACTATACACTACGTAGTTTCTGTCTTTTACACAAATGTAGTTCTTTCTGTAATCTGTCACAATGAATGAAGTGGCTGAAATGATGGTTCTGTGTTGAAATTCCTGTTAACAGGAGAACCCTGCAGTCTAATCAAGCTGCTAGAATTAAAGAACAATCTGGTTGTGCAGGAGGCATTTGGCGAGTCTTGGAGGACAGGGAATATGGTCCTGTGTGGCTCAGTTGGTAGAGCATAGCGCTTGCATCACCAACAGTCGTGTGTTTGATTCCTGCTGGGGCCACCTATATGTGAAAATGTATGCGTGCTTTACTGTAACTTGCTCTGGATAAAAGTGTCTGCTAAATGGCATTTATTATAAAAACCAACAGGTTTCGGCATATTTGCCTTAATGTGGCTGAAGTTCCCTTTTCTCAGCGAGAGCTGAGTTTCTGTCAGTGGCGAGCATAGACGATTGTGGATGTGTTACCGGGGCAACCGGGAAGGGAAACGAGAATCTCCGGAATTAGCATTTTAGACTGGATCTGAAGTCTGTTATGTTGGTGTTGGTTGATTTACCATGAACGCCTTGGGGTCTGGTGAGCCGCACCAAGTGTGTGTGTGTGTGTGTTTGTTTACCAAGCATTTCAGCTACTATCAGTCCTTGACGACGTATAGGTGATTTGACACTGAGCGCCACGTGAACTTGCTTACCACGAAAGGGTGCAAGCCTTGATTCGCCTGTATTGACTAAACAAGCAAATAGCAGCAATTTCACTCACTTAACATCGGCGCTGGATGCAGGATTACTCACGATGCATGGGCACTTATGGTTGAGTTGGACTTTATTCACCAGTACCAAATACCGCATACTCTGGGTTATTTTTGCTTGTTCCCGTAGTATTAAAAGCACTGTCATGGGAGTACATCTTCACAATTCACATCCCCAAAACTCTCCGGTTTTGAGCAGATGACTACAATGCTGTTATATATCCCGGAGAAGCGGTATTTGCTTGTGTTTTATGAGAGACAGAGAAACACAAACACAGAGGCACTGCTGAGACAGGTAGTTGGCTCGGTCTGGGAGTAGCAGGGAGGGAGTAGAGAGTGGCTCCTGCCGAGTGGTTGGGTAACATTGCCTTTGAATTTGTCCAGGGACAAGGGAGCGAGGGAGGATAATACACCTGCCAGTCCCGGTCAGCCTCAGGGCCCTGACAGGAACATTCTGCCCTCCACTTAAACACAAAGTGCCATCAGAGCAGAACACTGCCTGGCTATGTGGCTATGCTCCCTACTTTCTCTACCTCTACCCACTCTGTCGGTTTCAAAACCACAGAGATGGGGAAAGGATAGGGGGGAATGAGAGGAGGGAAAAAAGAGAGAAGTAAAGTTAACTTTGACACATAGAGAAGGAGAGAGGGGAATGGAGGGAAAGCGTAAGAGAGAGATAGAGGAAGAAAGAGAAGGAGCGATGGAGAGTGAGACCTGAACGAGAGAAAAAGGAAAAGAGAAACAAGAGGGAGCCATCGAGAATCACTTCCACTCTCCGTAGTTCTCTCTGAGGAGGTCTCAACGGAGTCATGATTGATTGGGTTCATTTTGGTTTGGAAAAGTGGATTCCCGAAGGAGAGTTTCCCATAGAAGCCAAATGCCAAATGATATATCGATTAGGTTATTTACAATCTGGTCGGAACAATACCTCTCACAGTGCATGATGGACCTCATCATGGTGGTCTCTGAGGTTCTCCACTGCGTCGTGGCCAGATAACAGGCTCCTCTCAAAGCCTAAACACCTGCTGTGAGACGGCTGTTATTGGCTGTTATGTGTCAACTACTCAGAGGCTCCATAGGGGTCCAGACATAGCTGTAGAAGGAGGGAAGGAAGCCATATGGTGTGGCTGTTTGGGTTCACGCAGTAGGAACCAGACAAATGGACTATAATCGAGGAAATCTGAGGAAAACGCTACCAAAGTTGTATCAACACATCTCCTGTGCTACTTGACCATTGCTACTCCCTCTTCCGGGATGGCTACAAGACCCTCCCCGCTCTCCCTTTGACAAATCAGATCACAACTCCATTTTGCTCCTCCCCTCCTATAGACAGAAACTTGAACCAGAAGTACCCCTGGTAAGGGCTGTTCAACACTGGTCTGACCAATTGGAATCTATGCTTCAAGATTGTTTTGATCACGCAGACTGGGATATGTTTATTGTCGAACGCACTGACTCGGTGACAGAGTCCATCAGGAAGTGAATAGAGGACGTTGTTCACACTGTGATGATTACAACCTATCCAAATTGAAAACTGTGGATTGATGGCAGCATTCCTGCTTAACTGAAAGCGCAAACCATTACATTTCAACCTCTCCCTGTCCGAGTCTGTAATACCAACATGTTTTAAGAAGACCACCATAGTCCCTGTTCCCAAGAACACTAAGGTAACCTGCCTAAATGACTACCGATCTGTAGCACTGACGTCTGTAGCCATGAAGTGCTTTGAAAGGCTGGTCATGACTCACATCAACACCATCATCCCAGAAACCCTAGACCCACTCCAATTTGCATACCGCCCCAACAGATCCACAGATGATGCAATCTCTATTGCACTCCACACTGCCCTTTCACACCTGAACAAAATGAACACCTATGTGAGAATGCTATTAATTTACTACAGCTCAGTGTTCAACACCATAGTGTCCTCAAAGCTCATCAATAAGCTAAGGACCCTGGGACTAAACACCTCCCTCTGCAACTGGATCCTGGACTTCCTGACGGGCCGCCCCAGGTGGTATGGGTAGGTAACAACACATCCGCCAAGCTGATCCTCAACACAGGGGCCCCTCAGGGGTGTGTGCTTGGTTCTCTCCTGTACTCCCTTTTAACTCATGACTGCACGGCCAGGCATGACTCCAACACCATCATTACATTTTACGATGACACAACAGTGCCTGATCACCGACAACGTCGAGAAATCCTATAGGGGGGAGGTAAGAGACCTGGCCGTGTGGTGCCAGGACAACAACCTCTCTTTCAACGTGATCAAGATAAAGGAGATGATTGTGGACTACAGGAAAAAGAGGACCGAGCACGCCACCATTCTCATCAACGGGGCTGCAGTGGAGCAGGTTGAGAGCTTCAAGTTCCTTGGCGTCCACATCACCAACAAACTAACATGGTCCAAGCACACCAAGACAGTCGTAAAGAGAGCACGATAAAACCTATTCCCCCTCAGGAGACTGAAAAGATTTGGTATGGGTCCTCAGATCCTCAAAAGGTTCTACAGCTGCACCACCGAGAGCATCCTGACTGGTTGTGTCACTGCCTGGTATGGCAACTGCTTGGTCTCCGACCGCAAGGTACTACAGAGGGTAGTGCGAACGGCCCAGTACATCACCGGGGCCAAGCTTCCTGTCATCCAGGACCTCTATACCAGGCCGTGTGTCAGAGGAAGGCCCTAAAAATTGTCAAAGACTCCAACCACCCTAGTCATAGACTGTTCTCTCTGCTACCTCATGGCAAGCGGTATCGGAGCACCAAGTCTAGTTCCAAGAGGCTTCTAAACAGCTTCTACCCCCAAGCCATAAGACTCCTGCACATCTAGTCAAATTGCTACCCACTCCTCTCTGTTATCATCTATGCATAGTCACTTTAATTACTCTACCTACATGTACATACCACCTCAACTAACCGGTGCCCCTGCACATTGACTCTGTATCAGTACCCCCCTGTGTATAGTTTCGCTATTGTTATTTTACTGCTGCTCTTTAATTACGTGTTACTTTTATCTCTTATTCTTATCCATATTTTTTTAAACTGCATTTTTGGTTAGGGGTTCATTCGTAAGCATTTCACTAAGGTCAACACCTGTTGCATTCGGTGCATGTGACTAATAACATTTGATTTGATTTAACCACGGCAAGGCACTAAAGTAATATTTAATCAATTTTGAATTCAGGCTGTAACAACAAAATGTGTAATAAGTCATGGGGTATGAATACATTCTGAAGGCACTGTACACTGAGTGTACAAAACATTAGGAACACCTGCTCTTTCCATGACATACTGTAGACTGACCAGGTGAATCCAGGTGAAAGCTATGATCCCTTATTGACATAATATGTTAATTCCTCTTCAATCAGTGTAGATGAAGGGGAGGAGACAGGTTAAATAAGGATTTTTAGGCCTTGAGACAATGGAGACATGTATTGTGTACAGTATGTGTGCCATTCAGAAGGTGAAAATATTTAAGTGCCTTTGAACGGAACATAGTAGTAGGAGCCAGGCGCACCGATATGAGTGTGTCAAGAACAGCAACGCTGCTGGGTTTTTCACACTCCACAGTTTCCCATGTGTATCAAGAATGGTCCCCCACCCAAGGACATCCAGCCAACTGTGGGAAGCATAGGAGTCAACATGGCCAGCATCCCTGTGGAATGCTTTCAACACCTTGTAGAGTTCATGCCTCGATGAATTAAAGCTGTTCTGAGGGCGAAGGGGGTGCAATTCAATATTAGGAAGGTGTTCCTAATGTTTTTACACTCAGTGTATGTGACAGACAATCACAGATTATAAAGGCAAAGCCAGCCATGTCGCGGACACCGAAGCCTTGCTCCCGGACAAGCTAAACACCTTTGCCTGCTTAAAGGAAAACACAGTGCCACCAACGTGGGCCACCTCCACTCACGAGGACTGTGAGCTCTCATTCTCCGTTTTCCGATGTGAGTAAGACATAACTTAACATAACATTAAGGGGGTTAACCCTCTCAAGGCTGGTGGCCCGGATGGCATCCCAATCCATGTCCTCAGAGCATGTGCAGACCAGCTGGCAGGAGTGTTTACTGACATATTCAATATCTCCCTAACCTAGTCTGTTGTCCCCACTTGCTTCAAGATGTCCATTGTTCCTGTGCCCAAGAAAGTGAAGGTAACTGAACTAAATGACTATCGCCTTGTAGCATTCACTCCTGTACTCATGAAATGCTTTGAGAGGCTAGTTAAGGATTATATCACCTTAACGACACCCTAGACCCACTACAATTTGTATACTGCCCCAACAGATCCACAGACTACGCAATCACCATCGCACTGCACACTGCCCTATTCCATCTGGCCAAGAGGAATACCTTTGTAAGAATGCTGTTAACCGACTACAGCTCAGCCTTCCACACCATAATGCCCTCCAAGCTCATCACTAAGCTTGGGGCCCTGATCTAAACCCCACCCTGTGCAACTAAGTCCTGCACTTCCTGACGTGCCAAACCCAGATAGTGAAGGTAGGCAACAACACCTCCACCATGCTGATCCAAAACACAGAGGCCCCACAAGGGTACGTGCTCAGCCCCATCCTGTACTCCCTGTTCACCCATGACAGCGAGACCACGCACATATCGAACTCAATCATTACGTTTGCTGATGAAACAACAATGGTAGGCCTGATTACCAGCAATGATGAGACAGCCTACAGGGAGGAAGTCCCTGGTGGAGTGGTGCCAGTGGTGACAGGAAAATAACCTTTCCCTGAATGTCTACTAAACGATGGAGCTGAACGTGGACTTCAGGAGACAGCAGAGAGAGCACCACCCTATCCACATTGACCGGGCCTGCAGTGGAGAGGGTGAAAAGCTTCAAGTTCCTCAGCGTGCACATCACTGACAACCTGAAATGGGCCATCCATACAGACAGTTTGGTGAAGAAGGCGCAACAGCGCTTCTCTTTAACCTCAGGTTGCTGAAGAAATTTGGCTTGGCCCCTAAGACCCTCACAAACTTCTACAGATGTACCATTGTACCATTGAGAGCATCCTGTTTGGCTGTAATTGCACCATCCACAACCGCAGGGCTCTCCAGAGGATTTTGCAGTCAGCCCAAAGCATCACCGGGGGCATACTGCCTGCCCTCTAAGACATGTAGAAAGCCCAAGAAGCTCATCAAGGACCCCAGCCAACCAAACCACATGCTGTTCACCCCACTACCATCTAAGAAACAGGGATACCTAGTCAGTTGTCCAACTGAAATGTGTCCCCCACATTTAACCCAACCCTTCTGAATCAGAGAGGTGCCTTAATTGATATCCATGTCTTAAGCACCCGGGAACAGTGGGTTAACTGCCTTGCACAGAGACAGAACAACATATTTTTACCTTGTCAGCTCAGGGATTCGATCCAGCAACCTCCCGGTTACTGGCCAAAAGCTCTAACCACTGTGCTACCTGCCACCCATAGATGGCAGAAACTAGTTAAATAGTCACCACTAGCCGGCCTCTGCCCAGTACCCTGCTATGAACTTAGTCACTGTTACTAACCGGCTACCACCCGGTACACTACCCAGCACCTTAGAGACTGCTGCCCTATGTACATAGTCATTTAACACTGGACATTTTAATCATATTGACATACTGTTGAACCCACTTCATATGTACAGTGGCAAGAAAAAGTATGAGAACCTTTTGGAATTACCTGGAGTTCTGCATAAATTGGTTCTAAAATTAGATCTGATCTTCATCTAAGTCACAACAACAGACAAACACAGTGTGCTTAAACTAATAACGCACACATTATTGTATTTTTATTTTATATATTGAATACATCATTTAAACATTCACAGTGTAAGTTGGAAAAAGTATGTGAATCGCTAGGCTAATGACTTCTCCAAAAGCTAATTGGAGTCAGGATCATCATCATGGTTGGGGACTGCTTTGCTGTCTCAAGGCCTGGACAGCTTGCTATCATCGACGGAAATATGAATTCCCAAGTTTATCAAGACATTTTGCAGGAGAATGTAAGGTTATCTGTCCGCGAATTGAGGCTCAACAGTTGGGTGATGCAACAGGACAACCCAAAACACGGAAGTAAATCAACAAAAAAATGGCTTTAACAGAAGAAAATACGTCTTCTGGAGTGGCCCAGTCAGAGTCCTGACCTCAACCCGATGAGATGCTGTGGCATGACCTCAAGAGATCGGTTCACACCAGACATCCCAAGAATATTGCTGAAGTGAAACCGTTTTGTAAAGCGGAATGGTCCAAAATTCCTCATGACCGTTGTGCAGGCCTGATCCGCAACCACAGAAAACGTTTGGTTGAGATTATTGCTGACAAAGGACAGTCAACCAGTTATTAAATCCATGGGTTCACATACTTTTCCCACCCTGCACCTTGAATGTTTACACGGTGTGTTCAATAAAGACATGAAAACGTATAATTGTTTGTGTGTTATTAGATTAAGCAGACCGTGTTTGTCTTGTTGTGACTTAGATGAAGATAAGATACACATTTTATGACCAATTTATGCAGAAATCCAGGTAATTCCAAAGGGTTCAGATACTTTTTCTTGCCACTGCATATACTGTATTCTAGTCAAGGCTCATCCTATATAAATACTGCTGTACACACCTTTTCTATTCATATACTGTCCTTACCGAATATACACACCGTCCTATACATATGCACATTCTGATATCTCTTTCTTCATTTATATTTTTGGGATCTGTGCGTATTGTTTTCTATTGTTCGGTATCACTGCACTGTTGGCACTAGAAACACAAGAATGTTGTTGCACCTGATTTATTATTTCTCTGGACATTGTAAGCCTGGGCTCATCTCCTGCATCACAATCACCATTACCATCGAAACACCCTTAATCCCTTCTGACCTGTACGGTGTTGTTTTCAATCTATGTGGATAGAAATCGGTCAGAGATCGCAGATCGAGAAAGTCATATTCAGACTGTTTCCCCCCCTCTTTTTTACCATCAACACACCTGTGGGCCGTTGTCTCCCTAACCTTTCCTATTGATCCAGACTGATCCTTCTAAATGTCAAGTTAAAACTCTCCGGTTGGCTTACTCAGGGCTACAGGCATTATCTGGTCTGTTACACACACACATACGCGCATGCGCACGCGCACACACACACACACACACACGCACACACGCAAGCACACTCATGCATGCATGCATTGCAAGCAGAAACACACGGGCATGTACGCAGACACACACACTTACACACATTCCCTCTCAGTGCTTCTAGGCGTCCTTTTGGGATAATTACGAGATGTCATCTTTGTGTGGTGGGCATATCCAATTATCCTAATTAGCCGTTGATGGTGTGTCTGTGGGTCTCTGCCACGTTAGCCACGTTTTAATCAGTCTGTCCTTGTTTTTCTGCGTCCATCTACTGCTTCTGTTCATTAACCTCAATGGGCCTTTCAGAGATCCAGACAGAGACATTGACAGAGGGCTTCAGAGGTAAGGAGTATTGAAGTAGTTGGACTTGAGTGGAAAGTTTTGAGATGTTTCTTGAACTTTAACAGTCAAGATAAAAATAGGATAATAAGGAAGCATGTTAAAGCTATTATTTTGTGCTTTGTGACGCACTACGGCTGTGTGTGTGTGTGTATGTGTGTTTGTATGTGTTTGTGTGTGTCCACGAATCAGATCAGATTTATATCTTTAACTGAAAACTTTCCAAGCAAGGGGGAATGATGCATTCTGGGCCATTCTTACTTACCCAACAAAAGTGTTATGGCGAAGTTAAAAGATCAGAAATCAACATCGACATCAGTGCTGGCTGGGGATGCACAACACAACAGCTTACCCAATCATGTGACATACAGACCCTAATGCTCTCCCTCCCTGTTGTGCTGCACACCTAACACACACACACACACACACACACACACACACACACACACACACACACACACACACACACACACACACACACACACACACACACACTGCTCCCTCCTCATTCATTGTCTCAATAGAGGCTTTGCTGGTTTCTGCGTCGTTCATCAGTCACAGAACCCGTCTTAACTGGGTCAAGACCGCTGGGGGCCCAGGAAACCTGTACCTCCTCTTCGTTTCTCTCATCCTCTCTGACTCTCACCGGACTGTCAGCGGCTCTGGGATACAGCTGGAGCCGGGGCATCACTCACACTTAATAGAGACCCTAGGAATTCAGAGCAGAGGAGGAACATGGAACATTTAACAGTTTAACCGTTGTTACTTTTGAAATACGCAGTGCGGCCTGGATTTACAGTCAGTACAGGAGCTATTACCACAGTCAATCATTCTGTTTATTACTGCTCTGTATCATTATGGAGATCTTGGAATCATTTTTATATCCGTTTTTAACAAAAGGAGGCTTTACAGTTTTTTTCAATTGCTAACATGCATTGGTCAAAACTGAAGTCACATTGTCAAAACTCTTCACACAGTCAGCGAAACAGAAGTGTATGTGGATCAAACTGGGAATTATTGCTTTCACACAAAATGCATTCAATGACCACATTCTCTGAAATCCATTAACTCTTGTCATTCATACTCCACCACCTGCAAAACTATATATTTGCAGCACATGTATTCAAATGCTAACACACTGTTTCCAAAACTATTAAAAACATATTCAAAACAGAATGATGGAAATGTTGTGCATTTCTGCAGTAACCAGATTGAAAAATATAGAAAATCTCAGCAGAATATTTACCGTTTTACCCAATTGTTTACACATTACAATTGGAACTTGAAACGCTATTACCGAAACCTGAAACTCAAGTACCAAATACCTAAACCAAGTCTGCAAAATTGAAAGCACAATTCCTGCTTTACACTCAGTGTTCAATTCTAAATCCCACTTTTTGCAAAACACTACACACAGTTCTCTACATTAGGCACAACATTAAAAAGTAAAATATCTTCAGTCCCTTTGGAAAGCAACGCCAATCACAATGCCAAGCTCTGTACACCAATTGGCAACACCCACTCCTCACAGGTGTAAACAGTAGTTGCAGAATTGTTCACTTAGAAATCAAAGCTTTAGCACTATAAAAGGCCACAGATGAGCTCTCCTGTTTTGGAGGAAAATGGAAGTCAATGGTGAAGCAAGAGCTAGTGGTGAAGGAGTGAGAGGAAGAGGAGGAAGAGGACGAAGAAGCACAGTTGTCTCAGATGAGATCAGGGCCACATTGGTTGACCATGTGCTCAACCATGGATTGAGTATGAGGCAGGCTGGGCAGAGTACAACCCAACCTGAGCCACTACACGGTTGCGTCTATCATCCGTACATTCAGAAATGACAACCGGTAAGTTACCTACCATCTACACTATGCTCTTTATGTATGGATACTGTGGTATAATGCAGTCCGACATATCAGTAGGCCTATGTTACTCAGTGATTGTTGGCCAATGTTACAGTAATGTCATTTCATATTGAAAGAAAAATGATTATTTTTGCTTACTGTAATCAATCATATCCTATTTGTGGATCATCTGCAGAACTGAGAGACGGCCAGGCCATGGTGGAAGACACCGGCTGTTCACACCAGAACAGGAGACCGCTATTGTGAACATGGTGGTGGCAAACAATACCATTAGACTACGAGAAATCCAGAACCACATAACTGCAGACAACACAATATTCAATAACATTCACCCGGTGGGCTTGTCTACATTGGACCGTGTATTACAGCGCAACTGAATCCGGATGAAACAGGTCTACAAGGTGCCATTTGAGCGAAACTCAGAGAGGGTTGAAGAACGGCGCTATGAATATGTGCAAGTAAGTACTATACTGTGAATTTACTATCATATCAGCACTATGTAGACACATTACAGTACTGTAATCCAGTGTATTGTGTCTCACCATATTGACTGCTCTAGGTGTGTGTCACATATCTTGTTGTCTGTTTCAGAGAGTCTTGGAGCTGGATGCCGCTGCAATTCAGCACATTTAGATTTACATTGATGAGGCTGGCTTCAACCTAGACAAAAGAAGGTGACTGGGACGGAACATTATTGGCCACGGTGCCATTGTGAATGTCCCTGGACAGCGTGGAAGGAATCTCACCATGTGTGCAGCCGAGTCCTCCATCACCATGCCAACCATGGTCCCTACAACACCGCCCTTCTCATCACATTCCTGGACACACTACATGGCATCCTCATTCCAGCCGAGCAGAGGGGTGGACCAGAGCAGCCCAGGTATGTTGTCATCTGGGACAACGTACGTTTCCACCGGTCTGCTCTGGTCCGCAACTGGTTCATTGACCACTCACAATTTATTGTTCTATACCTCCCACCATATTCCCCATTCCTAAACCCAATTGAAGAGGTTTTTTTCGGTATGGTGATGGAAGGTGTATGACCGCCATCCCCTCGCACGCAGGCCTCTTCTCCAGGCAATGGAGGATGCATGTGGTGAAGTTGATGTGGGGGTTTTCGGCCGCTGGATCCGTCACTCCAAAAGATTCTTTCCCCGCTGTTAAGCCAGGGAGAACATTGCTTGCGATGTAGATGAGGTGCTGTGGCCAGACCTAAATAGGAGGCAGGATGCAGCCTGATGTCTTTTTTCTTATATTTTGCATGTGTTTTTGTCTTTCTTTGTTAGAAAAAATTAGCCACTTTCATTTTTTAAAATTTTGTACAGAAAACCCTTTATCTTACCCTGTTTTTCTCCTGTTGGAAATAAATGACAATGTTTTTGTTACTGTATTGCATTTGTGTGTGTTTATTTATGTATATTTGAGTAGGTATACATTACTGTAACAGACTTTTACAACCGGCCACAGTGCAACACTGAAAGTGCAAAAGGCATAAACCTACTGATGGGAAATTCATAGTAGTGTTTTCTGTTGAGCACATCAGTGTGTTGTTGGTTGGGAGACAGATCTATTCATATGGCGCGTGTGTGTGTCATTTTGATGTGAAAAATCATTTTGGAAAGAGATAAAACAGTTTTGAATGCAGTGTTTGCTTTGCTAGAGATTTGTAGAGTTTTGAATTTTGTGTTTGTGGTTTTGTGTTTAGGGAAAATGGGACAAATATTCAGCAAACGTGTGTGAACAATTGTGGAAAACGGTGAAGTGACTATGCATAGATAATAACAGAGAGTAGCAGCAGCGTTCCGGAGGGGGGGATGTAAATAGTCTGGGTAGCCATTTGACTAGCTGTTCAGGAGTCTTATGGCTTGGGGGTAGAAGCTATTTAGGAGCCTCTTGGACCTAGACTTGGAACTCTGGTATCGCTTGCTGTGTGGTAGCAGAGAGAACAGTCAATGACTAGGGTGGCTGGAGTCTTTGACAATTTTTAGGGCCTTCCTCTGACACCGCCTGGTGTAGAGGTCCTGGATGTCAGGAAGCTTGGCCCCAGTGATGTACTGGGCCGTTCGCACTACCCTCTGTAGTGCCTTGCGGTTGGAGGCCGAGCGGTTGCCATACCAGGCAGTGATGCAACCAGTCAGGATGCTCTCGATGGTGCGGCTGTAGAACCTTTTGAGGATCTGAGGATCCATACCAAATCTTTTCAGTCTCCTGAGGGGGAATAGGTGTTGTCGTGCCCTCTTCCCGACTGTCTTGGTGTGTTTGGACCATTCTAGTTTGTTGGTGATGTGGACACCAAGGAACTTGAAGCTCTCAACCTGCTCCACTACTGCCTGTTGATGAGAATGGGGGCGTGCTCGGTCCTCCTTTTCCAGTAGTCCATAATCATCTCCTTTGTCTTGATCACGTTGAGGGAGAGGTTGTTGTCCTTGCACCAAAAAAGGGTTATTGATAATGGCTATATAAAGAACCTTTCTGAATCTGAAAGGTTCTTTGGAGATCCTTTTGAAGAAAGGAAGAAATTCTGTTCTGCCATATTATATTGTCACATTTCCATAGGTGTTAATAATGTGTTAATTGACAAATTGAATTAAGTAAGCTACCGCTGGAACAGCTGGGGGTCTCTGAGGGCATCACTGGCCATCATCATATATAACATGTATTGGTATAACACAACACATAGATGAACTGGAATGAAACTCACTCACGACTTCAGAAACAGAGGTGTGGCAAACAATAACGCAGGAATTAGGAATGGGAGTGTTAGCATGCGAATCTGAGCAGATTAGATGTAGTCATTCTTTGTGTGTATAGGTTTTTGTATGGAGGGGAGAAAGAACATTAGTTTTTTCATTTGCATTAAATATTATAAAATTTAATAAGAGCTGTGTGCAAAACCACGCCTCAAAATATTCAAATGACCCACCTCCCCCACATTTGAATTATCAATAAAAGACCAAAGAACCCTTTTGTGAACTGAAAAGAACCATTGAAGAGCTCAAAGAGTTTTATGAGTCATTATGGTTCCATATAGAACCTTCACCCTTCCAAAAGAACCCTTGAGGAACCCTCATTTGTTGTGTGAACCTTTTTTTGTGGACCATTTTTTGAGCATGCATTGTAATGAATAGGTTACCATTTGGGACAGACTGTATTACCCCTAAAGCTCAACTGTTTGATAATACCAGCAACACCAATAGGTTGAGAGAGAGTGTGAGGCTTTGATAATATACTGTATATTAGCTCTGATAATTGCCAGGGAACTCACAATATGATATTATCACGATACATTGGTGTCGATGCGATATGTATTGCGATTCTCACGATTCTATGTGTATTGAAATTCGACACTGCGATTTCATGTTCCAAACATTCACTACCGTTCAAAAGTTTGGGGTCACTTAGAAATGTCCTTGTTTTTGTGTAGACATTGTTAATGTTGTAAATTACTATTGTAGCTGGAAATGGCAGATTGTTTTATGGAATATCTACATTGGCGTACAGAGGCCCATTATCAGCAACCATCACTCCTGTGTTCCAATGGTACGTTGTGTTAGCCTTTTAAAATTATAAACTTGGATTAGCTAAGTGATCATTAGAAAACCCTTTTGAAATTATGTTAGCACAGCTGAAAACTGTTGTGCTGATTTAAAGAAGCAATAAAACTGGCCTTCTTAGACTAGTTGAGTATCTGGAGCATCAGCATTTGTGGGTTCGATTACAGACTCAAAATGGCCAGAAACAAATAACTTTCTTCTGAAACTCGTCCATCTATTCTTGTTCTGAGAAATGAAGGCAATCTCATGCAAGAAATTGCCAACAAACTGAAGATCTCGTACAACGCTATGTACTACTCTCTTCACAGAACAGCGCCATCTGGTTCTAACCAGAATAGAAAGAGGAGTGGGAAGCCCCGGTGCACAACTGAGCAAGAGAACAAGTGCATTGGAGTGTGTAGTTTAAGAAACAGATGCCTCACAAGTCCTCAAATGGCAGCTTCATTGAATAGTACCCGCAAAACACCAGTCTCAACGTCAACAGTGAAGAGGCGACTCCGGGATGCTGGTCTGATTGTCTGAGTCGATTCACCCGGACAGGCGTCGTAACCGACTTCAGTGTGCAGATGGACACTGGCACACTGGCACACTGGAGAAGTATGCTCTTCACGGATTAATTCCGGTTTCAACTGTACCGGACAGATGGCAAACAGCGTGTGTGGCGTTGTGTGGGCCAGTGGTTTGCCCCATGGTATGGACAGGCATAAGCTACTGACAATGAACACAATTTCATTTTATCAATGACAATTTGAATGCACAGAGATACCGTGACGACATCCTGAGGCCCATTGTCGTGCCATTAATCTGCCGCCATCACCTCATGTTTCAGCATGATAATGCACGGCCCCATATCGCAAGGATCTGTACACAATTCCTGGAAGCTGAAAATGTCCCAGTTCTTCTATGGCCTGCATTCTCACCAGACAAGTCACCCATTGAGCATGTTTGGGATGCTATGGATCTACGCATACGACAGCGTGTTCCAGTTCCCGCAAATATCCAGCAACATCGCACAGCTATTGAAGAGGAGTGGGACAACATTCCACAGGCCACAATCAACAGCATGATCAACTCTATGAGAAGGAGATGTGTCGCGCTGCACGAGGCAAATGGTTGTCACACCAGATACAGACTCGTTTTCTGTGACCAACAGATGCATATCTGTATTCCCAGTCATGTGAAATCCATAGATTAGGGAATTTATATTAATGAATTTATTTCAATTGACTGATTTCCTTATATGAACGGTAACTCAGTAAAATCGATGAAATTGTTGCATGTTGCATTTATATTTTTGTTCAGTGTGTATAATTACTCTATATAATATCTTACAAAAATAATATTGCAATATGAAGCTGTAGTGATTTTTTTCTCCCCCCATCACTTCTGTATATCATGTCATACAGTATAAATCAAACATCACTGTCCCTTTCATGGTACACAGTTGAATATTGAAAGAGAGGATGTGAAGGTTAGAAAACTCATACCTTTGAAAAAATTCATCTGTTTTGTGAACATAGTCTTTGATTATTTCTGCTATTTGTATAATTAAATGCTCTTCCCCAAAAGTGTTTGAGAAGATCTGTGATTCCTTCTAGCTTTTTGTCCATAGTCTAGTAGAAATAGTTGTTGCCGTTCAGTTTCAGAGCTACTTGTTTCATAATTGAATGCTGTTTAGTGTTCAGCAGTCTTTGTGTATTATGTGGTGAGAATAGGGAATAAACACAGGTTATGTGGGAAATCTGCCAAGCAAAAGGTTATGCATCCTTTATAGTGGATTTGGTTGGTATGGAGAGGTCAATAAAGGCTAAATTGCCTGATTCACACAAGAGAGAGGAGAGCGAGACTGCGAGAGAACAGAGCGAGGGAGGAGGGAGGGAGGGAGAGGGGGTAAAAAGGGAAGGAATGAGGGAGCGACAGAGAGATAGAAAGACAAAGAGACACACAGAGAAAGAGAAGAGAGAGAGAGCGAGCAAGAGAGAGATGGGGGTTGAGTGTAATGTGTTGCGTCCTGAGGGGGCATTGGTTTAGTCCAGCTGTATAGGTTCTTCATTAACAAGTTAACCATCGAGCTGACACATCTGGGAGCCTGAGTGTGAACAGGAACACCAGTACATTGTTACGTGTACTGGTATGCTGTCTTGTTGTTTCTGCCTGTGTGTCCTCCATAGGAATTATAATTCTAGGATGGCTAACGACAAGGTCCAATTGTTTTTCCGTACCTTGTGACCTAAACAGGGCCATATTATACAGCAATCTCTTAACAGTATATGGCTACATTTGAACCTGACCAGGAGAAACTCAGGGGACTACCAACTTACTTTCTATATATATAGTACCAGTCAAAAGTTTGGACACACCTACTCATTCCAGGGTTTTTATTTTGTACTATTTTCTACATTGTAGAATAATAGTGAAGACGTCAAAACTATGAAATAACACATATGGAATCATGTAGTAACCAAAAAAGTGTTAAACACATATATATATACACAGTATATATATATTATATTTGAGATGCTTCAAAGTAGCCACCCTGTGCCTTGATGACAGCTTTGCACACGCTTGGCGTTCTCTCAACCAGCTTCATGAGGTAGTCACCTGAAATGCATTTCAATTAACAGGTGTGCCTTGTTAAAAGTGTAGTTGTGGAATTTCTTTCCTTCTTAATACGTTTGAGCCAATCGGTTGTGTTGTGACAAGGTAGGGTTGGTATACAGATGATAGCCCTATTGTCACGATTGTTATTAGGAGTGGACCAAGATGCAGCGTGGTATGTTTCCATCCTTTTATTTGGAAGAGAAACCTTAAAGCACAAAAACAATAAAGCGAACAAACGAAACGTGAAGCTACATGCAGTGCAGAAAGCAACTACACACAAACATAGTCAAGATCCCACAAATACAATGGGGAAAGGGCTACCTAAATATGATCCCCAATCAGAGACAACGATAAACAGCTGCCTCTGATTGGGAACCATATCAGGCCAACATAGATATGCAATTCCCCTAGATAACCCACCCTAAATCACACCCTGACCCACCCAACATAGAGAATAAACAGCTCTCTATGGTCAGGCCATGACACCTATTTGGGAAAAGACCAAGCCCATATTATGGCAAGAACAGCTCAAATAGGCAAAAAGAAACGACAGTCCATCATTACTTTAAGACATAAAGTCAATCCGGAACATTTCAAGAACTTTGAAAGTTTCTATAAGTGCAGTCGTAAAAACTGTCAAGCGCAATGATGAAACTGGCTCTCGAGAGGACCGCCACAGGAATGGAAGACCCAGAGTTACCTCTGCTGCAGAGGATAAGTTCATTAGAGATACCAGCCTCAGAAATGGGCAATTAACTTCTTCTGGCTGCAAGCCCGAGGTCGGTACACTTATGACAACAGCCAGCTCAAGTGCAGGGCGCGAAATTCAAAATATATTTTTTAGAAATATTTAACTTTCACACATTAACAAGTCCAATACACCATTTGAAAGATAAACATCTTGTGAATCCAGCCAACATGTCCGATTTTTAAAATGTTTTACAGCGAAAACACCACGTATATTTATGTTAGCTCACCACCAAATACAAAAAAGGACAGACATTTTTCACAGCACAGGTAGCATGCACAAAACCAACCTAACTAACCAAGAACCAACCAAACTAACCAAGAAACAACTTCATCAGATGACAGTCTTATAACATGTTATTCAATAAATCTATGTTTTGTTCGAAAAATGTGCATATTTGAGCTATAAATCAGTTTTACATTGCAGCTACCATCACAGCTACCGTCAGAAATGGCACCGAAGCAGCCAGAGTAATTACAGACACCAACGTCAAATACCTAAATACTCATCATAAAACATTTCTGAAAAATACATGGTGTACAGCAAATGAAAGACAGGCATCTTGTGATTCCAGCCAATATTTACGATTTCTTAAGTGTTTTACAGCGAAAACACAATATAGCATTATATTAGCTTACCACAATAGCCAGAAACACAAGCCATTCCCCAGCAGCAAAAGTTAGCGATCGTAACAAACCAGCAAAAGATATATAATTTTTGACTAATCTTGATAAGCTTCATCGGATGACAGTCCTATAACATCAGGTTATACATACACTTATGTTTTGTTCGAAAATGTGCATATTTAGAGCTGAAATCAGTGGTTATACATTGTGCTAACGTAGCGTCTTTTTCCCACAACGTCCGGATATTTTTCTGACACTCACATATTCTGACCAAATAACTATTCATAAACATAACTAAAAAATACATGTTGTATAGGAAATGATAGATACACTAGTTCTTAATGCAATCGCCGTGTTAGAATTCTAAAAATAACTTCATTACGATATGCAGTTTACGTTATGGCGAGAGCGTGCCCAAAACCTGGCCGCAAACTACTAGTACAACATGTTCGACAGATATATGAAATAACATCATAAAATGGGTCCTACTTTTGACGATCTTCCATCAGAATGTTGTACAAGGGGTCCTTTGTCCAGAACAATCGTTGTTTGGATTTAGAATGTCCTCTTCTCCAGTCAATTAGCACGGAAAGCTAGCAAAGTGGCGCGAAGCTCTCCTTCCTGAACATACGCAGACAAAGCAACACGCCTAACGTCCCTAAAAAATTTCAATAATCTAATAAAACTATATTGAAAAAACATACTTTACGATGATATTGTCACATGTATCAAATAAAATCAAAGCCGGAGATATTAGTCGTCTATAACGACAGCTATACAGAAGGCAAAACCAGGTCCCTTCACGCGCTCTCCAGAAAACAGGAAACTGGTGACACGTCATACAAAGAGCTTTTATTCGACCCCAGATCAAGTTATACACTCCATTTCTTCTCTCACTGCCTGTCTACATCTAGTGGAAGACGTATGAAGTGCATGTATACTGATATATATCAAGGACATTTATAGGCAGGCCCTAGAACAGAGCATCGATTTCAGATTTTCCACTTCCTGTCAGGAAGTTTGCTGCAAAATGAGTTCTGTTTAACTCACAGATATAATTCAAACGGTTTTAGAAACTAGAGAGTGTTTTCTATCCAATAGTAATAATAATATGCATATTGTACGAGCAAGAATTGAGTACGAGGCCGTTTGAAATGGGCACCTTTTATCCGGCTACTCAATACTGCCCCTGCAGCCCAAACAGGTTAACTGCACCTTAGATTACAGTCCAAATAAATGCTTCACAGAGTTCAAGTAACAGACATCTCGACATCAACTATTCAGAGGAGACTGCGTGAATCAGGCCTTAATGGTCGAATTGCTGCAAAGAAACCACTACTAAAGGACACCAATCAGAAGAAGAGTCTTGCTTGGACCAAGAAACACGAGCAATGGACATCAGACCGATGGGAAATCTGTCCTTTGGTCTTATGAGTCCAAATTGGAGATTTTTGGTTCCAACCGCCCTTTCTTAGTGAGACGCAGAGTAGGTGAACGAATGATCTCCGCATGTGTTGTTCCCACCGAGAAGCATGGAGGAGGTGTGATGGAACTTTGCTGGTGACACTGTCAGTGATTTATTTAGAATTCAAGGAGCACTTAACCAGCATGGCTTCCGCAGCATTCTACAGCGATATGCCATCCCATTTGTTTGCGCTTAGTGGGACTATAATTTGTTTTTCAACAGGACAATGACCCAGAACACACCTCCAGGCTGTGTTAGGTATCAGGTACCAAGGTTAGACCCAAGTGCAGACTGTGTGAAGTAACAATGTTTATTGTAACAACAGGGGCAGGCAAACGACAGGTCAAGGCAAGCAGGGGTTGATAATCCAGAGGTGGTGCAAAGGTACAGTACGGCAGGCAGGCTCAGGGTCAGGCAGAGGGGTCAGGCGGGTGGGTACAGGGTCAAGACAGGCAAGGGTAAAAAATACAGAGAAAAAGAGAAACTGGACAAAGCAGGAGCTGAGACACAAAATGCTGGTTGATTTGAACAAACAAGACAGACTGGCCACAGACAGCAAGAAAACACAGGTATAAATACACAGGGGATAATGGGGAAGATGGGCGACACCTGGAGTGGGGTGGAGACAATCACAAAGACAGGTGAAACAGATCAGGGCGTGACAGTTAGGGCTATTTGACCAAGGAGAGGGATGGAGTGCTGCATCAGATGACCTGGCCTCCACAATAACCCTACCTCAACCCAATTGCGATGCTTTGGGATGAGTTGGACCGCAGAGTGAAGGAAAAGCAGCCAACAAGTACTCAGCATATGTGGGAACTCTTTCAAGACTGTTAAAAAATCATTCTAGGTGAAGCTAGTTGAGAGAATGCCAAGAGGTTGCAAAGTTGTCAACAAGGCAAAGGGTGGATACTTTGAGGAATCTCAAATATACTGTACAATATATTTTGACTTGTTTAACACTTTTTTTTGGTTACTACATGATTCAATATGTGTTATTTCATAGTTTTGATGTCTTCTTCACTATTATTCTACAATGTAGAAAATAGTCAAATAAAGAAAAACCCTTGAATGAGTAGGTGTTCTAAAACATTTGACCGGTACTGTATATATTATTATATTTCTTTCTGAGCATAAAAGTATGTATAACGCATTACACATAATGGCTTGATATATAAAATAAAAAAAACTGAATGGCAAAATCTTTCAATGTTTGGGAAGGAGCAGCCGACGGGGCTTGCTGTCTGTCAGGTGCATATGTAGTGACGGAGATCCCAGCAGACCGGAGTTATTATTAAATGATCTCCATCGGCGAAGACTCCTGTTCAGGTTGACATTCCCTCCTCTGGCTTACTGCATCTTCAGGCTATGTGTGTGCGTGTGTGTTTGGAGGGGGGGGGGGGGGGGGGGGGGGGGGGATGTCAGAGCACATCTGCAAGTGTACGATATCACTGAAGACCTCACATCCCTGCTCACACACACACACACACACACACACACACACACACACACACACACACACACACACACACACACACACACACACACACACACACACACACACACACACACACACACACACACACACGCCGTGGGCACTGGCAGACACCATGAGCTCTGGCATGTCAAAGAACTGCCAATTATGGACCAAAATGGCACCTACAAAA
The DNA here is from genome assembly GCF_016432855.1 of Salvelinus namaycush. Taxonomy (NCBI): domain Eukaryota; kingdom Metazoa; phylum Chordata; class Actinopteri; order Salmoniformes; family Salmonidae; genus Salvelinus; species Salvelinus namaycush. The sequence continues at coordinate 1,766,159 of NC_052344.1, read as the reverse complement.
ACTCTGTGCTATGCTACATTGTAGAAATGTTCCAAAGGCTTGAAACGAAACCTTTGGATATTGAACCACTAACATCTATAGTACATTTACATCATACTGTATGCAATAACCAACCTATACATACAGTATGTCATACAGTAAGGTCAATACTAAATTCCTAGTAAAAATATGACCAGTAACAATCTTATAATATAGCCTGCATTTCTCAGTCTTCCTTTATTGCACACAATATCGCCATACAGTATTTCATATCCTTGATATCATTGATAATAACATATTTATTAAGATCATAAGTTGTCACAAACACCTTTCCAGGGACGCGTGGGCCACCACTAAACCCATAGGAAAACAAGGATTATTGTTATGTGTGTCGGCATGCTATCTCGTTATCACAGCCTCTCGAAGCTTCGTGAGTGACGGAGCTATTTAGGACACAAATTCAATGCTGTACAACCTCAGGCTTTAAAAGTCTTTGCAGGTTTTAACACGAGACATTCATTAAGCCAGCAAATGGGTGGAATAATCATATGCAAATCAGAGAGACAGCAAAGAGAGAGAGAGAGAGAGAGAGAGAGAGAGAGACGCTTGTGGCTAATTTCAAAGCTAGGATTTATGTTTATTCCTGATGCACAGTCAGTCTGAGCACACAGACGAAAGAAAGCCCGCACACGTAGACCATTGAACACACGCGCGCGAAGATGTACGCACACACATGCATGCACATAACACACACATACTGTAGGCATACACACACATACAAACGGAATACACGTACACATATTGGATGAGTGTGTCATGCTCATAGCATAGGAGCGTGGTAGATAATGAGTGAGATACTGGGTTTGTCCCAAATGGCACCCTATTGATGGTGAGGAGTGGTTGAAGGCTTGGGCATGGATTCAGAAAAAGGGACAACTAAGAGATGTTTGTGTGTATTTAAGTCAGTGTGTGTGTGATGTACAAAGACACAGATAACAGAAAGACGGAGAGAGCCATGACATCTTGAAACATTATTTTTGGTAGTACACCATCAGCAACAGTCCAGATGTAGGCTTTAACCGCTGATGCTGGCCCTATCAGCTATAATAGATGGTTCCTAGCTATAATTATGTGAGCAGATCTAGCATCAGTACAGAGACTCCTGCTGTATCCGTCCCCATCCTATCGCAGGCTTTGGTAGATCAGCATTTCCAGGCCCTCCCTCTCTCATCACGTCTTCTCTCTATGTTAGCCAGGATTTATCATCTCAGCTTCTCTCAGGCTGGTTGACATAAGTGTGATATACCATTTCACAGTGTCCCACCGTGGGTGTAATGATGTTATTCCACCTTTTATTACCGCCACATGAACTCATCCACAGATACCTTCCCTCAACCAAATGACATCTACTGGACTGGGCTGGGAAGAGGGGAGTGTTGGGGGAGTGTTTTTATTTCATAACACCGCTTGCCCTTGACAACTGTGCCATACAGATTGCAAAATAGTTGGGAAGAGATTTTTGATGTACCGATTCCATGGTACAGGGTATATGAGTTGATATATAAAACAACGCAAGATTCAAGACTTCGTGCTTTTCAGCTAAAATTATTATATAGAATTCTTGTCACCATATTTGGGGCATAAAATCATTGAAGCTCTGCAGATTTTGTTGTGAGGATACAGAATCAATAGACCATTTATTTTGTAAAGGGGTTGGGCTTGAATGAAAGCCTTTTTGTTCCTCAGTCTTCCCGCTCTTTCATTCAAGCCCAACCCCCTCTCTTTGTGTAACCAGCCGTCATAACGGTTCCGTCCACCAGGGACGTTTTTCTTGTATGACCCATCCTGGGTGTGTGTAATTCCGTGTGATTGTTTAGGTATTTAGTAAATAAATAATTAAACCAAATTTTGTATTGCTGATTCAACTTGTTAACCAAGAATTTACAACTTTCACAATAGACTGAATAAGGTGACGATTAATAATTGACTGCTACTGATGTAAAAGACTACCAGGTCTTTAAGAGTTTATTCGGAAGATAACAGCTCTATAAACATTCTTTCGTGGTGTCCCGACTTTCTAGTTAATTACATTTACATGATTAGCTTAATCAGGTAATATTAATTACAGAGAAATTATTTTTCAGAATGTCATATCACTTAATCCGGCCATAGCCAAAGACACGACACAGGAATGCCAGTAGAATGAATGGCATCATGACATGTGGAGGGTGTTACAGATGCAGGCTGAATCTGATTCAAATGTTTTCAGATGGCTCAATGAGCTGCTAGTGATGTGTGGTGTGTGTTGTGCCTGTGTTCGTGGGTGCGTGTGGGTGGGGAAATGGTGGGTGGGGAAGCGAAACCTACTGCATGATAGTGAAAAGAGGAGATATGTTGGGTGGGAAAAGTCTTTTTCCACCCGATCTGTCCAACTTATCACCTGTAAAATTGAAATAAAACACTATAAAGAGTTTATATAATGTGTCATTACATACCTATTTGAAGGTTTGTGTCGAATTTGAATCAGGTGTTTAGGGCGGCGCTAAAGTTTTCTTCAGAAGTAAACAGCGGCTGTCACGGCTTTTGAGAGTCATGATGGCTTGCAATGATGACGCAAAAAATGTATGCATTCAGTTGTACAATTGACTAGGTATCCCCCCTTACCACATCCCTTTCTTGTTTTAGTCTGCCAGAGAAGAGAGGCTGCACGACACAGAATGAGTTGCATTGTGCGTGCTGTACGTTACGTCATGACACGTCACAATTGAACGTACAGCCTCGTTAGAATGCCACGGTTGTGCAAATTTGTACGGAATGGGGTTAGTCAACAGTACCAATGGCGGTGTCACAAATGGAACCCTTTTCCGTAGGGCTCTTATCAAAAGTAGTGCAATTTGTAGGGAATAGGTTGCCATTTAGGACACACACCAGACACACCATGTCTTTATCAATTGAGGGTCGTCTGTCTTGGCGAGTCCTTGAGAAAAACTCCCAACAGGTTTCCCATTTCACAGTGAATGGACATTTTTCAATTTTTCTCACTTTCTCTTTTTTTTTCTTTCCTCCGAGGGCTGAGCTCGATGACTTTTTCTCCTGAAACGTGTCCATCATGAACAGCGCCTCCGCGTTTTGCGTGGGATTGATTTATCTGTCTATGACTGCTAGCGGCTGACGGGGGCCCAAAATGTTGTGCTCCTGAGTTGCGCAGTGGTCTAAGGCACTGCAACTCAGTGCTGGAGGCGTCACTACAGACACTCTGGTTCGAATCCAGGCTGTATCACAACAGGCCGTGATTGGGCGGCACACAATTGGCCCAGCGTCGTTCGGGTTTGGCCGGTTTTGGCCGTCATTGTAAATAGAAATTTGTACTTAACTGACATGTCTATTTAAATATAGGTACAATTTTCTTTTTTAAATGTAGAGTTTGAGTGAGAATGTGTGAGCGAGCGTGCATGAATGTGAATGTAAGGCAAGAGAAGCCTGTCAAGGGGCATAATTGAGTGCTCTTGTGTGGTCATTGTGTGAACAACCACAGCACAGGGAGAGAAAGAGACGCGACGCAATATACAGGCCTGAAAGAGACGCTCGTTTGAATACAGGCCTGAAGCGGATCCCATTGAGCATTGATTACTCGTGCTCAACATTTCTCTATTAGATCCACAATTAGGACTGATTAGGCCTTTTGTCTGAAGGCGTGTTATGTTACGACACTCCTGATTTGGTTGCTGAGTTGGGTTCAAGTGTTGTTTGTGTTGATACAAATAGCTACAGTGTGGTTCTTATTGCAATGGAACAATTCAGAAATAAAACATTAATTAAATTGATTGCAGAATGTGGCAATGAGAATCACGAGTGTTTTGCAATGTTGTTTAATCTTAGAATGACATTCATCATTGTAAAGCTTCACAGAACATGTTTTTTAGAGTACATTTGTGTTATCTAGTCTCATGAATAGGAGGGAACTGCTTCTATGATCTATGCTAGATTCTAATAGAAATTCAAGCTGACCTCTGTAAGTTACAGTCACACAGCAAATTCTCCAGTGTTAAAGCAACACTGACAGTGTTAAAGCAACACTGACAGTGTTAAAGGTCCTAAACAGTCATTCTGAAAATTACTTTTTCTCTCATGACTAACTACCAGGATGTTTGAAATTACAGACTGAGCGGGCAGGAGGCTTATATTTGACAGACAGCTTTTTGAAACGCCTGCGTCAAGCACTTTGGATGCAGTGAGCAGTGTTGCAGTAAAATCATCTCAAGCTAATTTGGTGATACACAAAATAACATTGAAATTGCATCAATTCTCTCTCTCTCTCTCAATTTCTATTACATTTCAATGTAAGGGCTTTATTGGCATGGGAAACATATGTTAACATTGCCAAAGCAAGTGAAGAGGATAATAAACAAAAGTGAAATAAACCCCCCCAAAAATGACAGTACACAGAATAAATACATTTCAAATGTCATATGATGTGCAAATAGTTAATGTACAAAAGGGAAAATACATTTACAATGGTGTTTGTTCTTCACTGGTTGCCCTTTTCTTGTGGCATACAGGTTACAAATATTGCTGCCGTGATGGCAGACTGTGGTATTTCAAAATTGTATTTTGTTTTCAAATTCTTTGTGGATCTGTGTACTCTGAGGGAAATATGTGTCTCTAATTTGGTCATACATTTGGCAGGAGTTTAGGAAGTGCAGCTCACTTTCCACCTAATTTTGTGGGCAGTGTGCACATAGCCTGTCTTCTCTTGAGAGCAAGGTGTTCCTAATGCAGCCTTTCTCAATAGCAAGGCTATGCTCACTGAGTCTGTACATAGTCAAAGTTTTCCTGAAATGTGGGTCAGTTTGGGTCTGCCACTGTGTACTCTCTGTTTATGGCCAAATAGCATTCTAGTTTGCTCTGTTGTTTTGTTAATTCTTTCCAATGTGTCAAGTAATTGTCTTTTTCTTTTCTCATGATTTGGTTGGGTCTAATTGTGGTGCTGTTCTGGGGCTCTGCGGGGTCTGTTTGTGTTTGTGAACAGAGCTCCAGGACCAGCTTGCTTAGGGGACTCTTCTCCAGGCTCATCTCTCTGTAGGTGATGGCTTAGTTATGGAAGGTTTGAAAATAGCTTCCTTTTAGGTTGTAGATTTTAACAGCTCTTTTCTGGATTTTGGTATTGGCCTAATTCTGCTCTGTATGCATTATTTGGTGTTTTACATTGTATACGGAGGATATTTTTGCAGAATTCTGCATGCAGAGTCTCAATTTGGTGTTTGACCCATTTTGTGAAGTCTTGGTTTGTGAGCAGACCCCAGACCTAACAACCATAAAGGGCAATGGGTTCTATAACTGATTCAAGTATTTTTTGCCAGATCCTAATTGGTATGTCAAATTTTATGTTAGAAGGCCCTTATTTCCTTGTCTTTCAGCTCGTTCACAGCTTTGTGGAATTTATCTGTGGCGCTGATGTTTAGGCCGAGGTATGTATAGTTTTTTTGTGTAGTCTAGGGAAAAACGGTGTCTAGATGGAATTTGTATATGTGGTCCTGGCAACGTGACCTTTTTTAGAACACCATTATTTTTGTCAGGGCAAAGGTCTGACAGAATCTGTGCAAAAGATCTAGGTGCTTCTGTAGGCCCTCCTTGGTTGGGGACAGAAGCACCATATAATCCGCAAACAGTAGACATTTGACTTCAGATTCTGCTAGGGTGAGGCCCGGTGCTGCAGACTGTTCTAGTGCCCTCGCCAATTCATTGATATATATGTTGAAGAGGGTGGGGCTTAAGCTGCCTCCCTGTCTCACCCCAAAGAAATGTGTATGTTTTTTTGCCAATTTTAACCACAAACTTGTTATTTGTGTACATGGATTTCATAATGTCGTATGTTTTTCCCCAAACACCACTTTCCATCAATTTGTATAGCAGATCCTCATGCCAATATGAGTCAAAAGCTTTTTTGAAATCAAAGCATGAGAAGACTTAGCCTTTGTTTTGGTTTGTTTGTTTGCCAAAATAAATTAAATAAAATGTTATTGGTCACATACACATGGTTAGCAGATGTTAATGCGAGTGTAGTGAAATGCTTGTGCTTCTAGTTCCGCAGTAATATCTAACAAGTAATCTAACAAATTCGCAACGACTACCTTATACACACAATGTAAGGGGATGGAATATGTATATGGATGCGCGATGGCCGTGCATAGGCAATATGCAGTAGATGGCATAAAATACAGTATATACATATTAGATGAGTAATGTAGAGTATGTAAACATTATTAAAGTGGCACTATTTAAAGTGACTAGTGATACCTTTATTAAATCCATTTATTAAATGGCCAGTGATTTAAGTCTGTATGTAGGCAGCAGCCTCTCGGTGATAGTGATGGCTGTTTAACAGTCTGATGGCCTTGAGATAGAAGCTGTTCTTCAGTCTCTCGGTCCCAGCTTTGATGCACCTGTACTGACCTCGCCTACTGGATGATAGTGGGGTGAACAGGCAGTGGCCTTCCTGTGACATCGGGTGCTGTAGGAGTCCTGGAGGGCAGGTAGTTTCCCCCCAGTGATGCGTTGTGCAGACCGCACTACCCTCTGGAGAGCCTTGCGTTTGAGGACGGAGCAGTTGCCTTACCAGGCGGTGATACAGCCCGACAGGATGCTCTCGATTGTGCATCTGTAAATGTTTGTGAGGGTTTTAGGTGACAAGCCAAGTTTCTTCAGCCTCCTGAGATTGAAGAGGTGCTGTTGCTCCTTCTTCAACACGCTATCTGTGTGGGTGGACCATTTTCAGTTTGTCCGTGATGTGTATGCTGAGGAACTTAAAACTTTCCACCTTCTCCACTACTGTCCTGTCGATGTGGATAGGGGGGTGCTCCCTCTGCTCTTTCCTGAAGTCCACGATCATCAATTAGGGTGTGCAGGGGGAATACGTGGTCTGTCATACGATAATTTGGTAAAAAGCCACCTTGCCATTTGCTCAGTACATTGTTTTCACTGAGGAAATGTACGAGTCTGCTGTTAATGATAATGCAGAGGATTTTCCCAAGGTTGCTGTTAACGCATATCCCACGGTAGTTATTGGGGTCAAACTTGTCTCCACTTTTGTGGATTAGGGTGATCAGTCCTTGGTTCCAAATATTGGGGAAGATGCTAGAACTAAGGATGATGTTAAAGAGTTTAAGTATAGCCAATTGGAATTTGTGGTAGAGAATTTTGAGAATACCATCATTGAGGATGGTCTTTAATAGTTGATTCTAAGATTTATATTTGATCTTGTATACATTTTTGCTGTTTGTTCTTTGTTTTAGGGCCATAAAGATTGGAGAAGTGGTTTCCCATACATCTCCGTTTTGGATAGATACCTGTTTGTGTTGTTTGTTTAGTGTTCTCCAATTTCCCCACAAGTGGTTAGTCTATGGATTCTTCAATTACATTGAGCTGATTTCTGATGCGCTGTTCTTTATTTTTCCATAGTGTATTTCTGTACTGTTTTAGTGATTCACCATAGTGAAGGCGTAGGCTTAGATTTTATGGGTCTCTATGTTTTTGGTTAGATAGGTTTCTCAACATCTTTCTTAGGTTTTTGCATTATTCCTCAAACCATTTGTCATTCTTGTTAATTTTCTTTGGTTTTCTGTTAGAATTTTTTAGATTTGATTGGGAAGCTGAGAGGCCAAATATACTGTTTAGGTTTTTACTGCAAAGTTTACAGTACACCTCACTAATACAGTGGAACGTTTTGTCCAGGAAGTTGTCTAAAAGGGATTGAATTTGTTGTTGCCTAAATGTTTTTTGATAGGTTTCCTTCCATCTATAGCATTTCTTAAAATTATTCAGTTCCTTTGGCTTTGATGCCTCATGATTCAGTATTGCTCTGTTCAAGTAGACTGTGATTTTGCTGTGATCTGATGGGGGCGTCAGTGGTCTGACTGTGAATGCTCTGAGAGAGTCGGGGTTGAGGTCAGTGATAAAGTAGTCAACAGTGCTACTGACAAGAGATGAGCTATAGGTGTACCTACCATAGGAGTCCCCTCGAAGCCTACCATTGACTATGTACATACCCAGCGTGCGACAGAGCTGCAGGAGTTGTGACCCGTTTTTGTTGGTTATGTTGTCGTAGTTATATCGTAGTTATATAGTAATTGCAAACAAAGGTTTCTGTACCAAATATTAAGTTCTGCTTTTCTGATGTATCAAATACTTATGTCATGCAATAAAATGCAAATGAATTACTTAAAAATCATATAATGTGATTTTCTGGATTTTTGTTTTAGATTCCGTCTCTCACAGTTTAAGTGTACATATGATAAAAAATTACAGACCTCTACATGCTTTGTAAGTAGGAAAACCTGCAAAATCGGCAGTGTGTCAAATACTGTTCTCCCCACTGTATTTTGTTGCAAGAATTCACCCTCTGTGTTTCGTTCGTCTCCCATTGTTTCACAATCTCATTTGCAGATGGGAAATAAATCTCTCTCTCTATAGATGTCTATCTCTCTATTTCCCTCTCTAACTCTCTCTCTCTCTCTCTCTCTGAAGGCTAGTTGAGGGTGCCATTTGTCTGAAGGCGTGCAGGTGTGGGAATACTGTGTCCTACTTTTTAAAATTAGACTTTTGCTTATGATGAGTCCCTACACCAAAGAGCCTACCTCAAATACAAAGCTCTGGGATTTAACAGCCAGTTTGGTTGGTTTCAGAAGAAGTTTTATTATTAGTCCGTACTCTATCTGTTGATTCGTCCACAGTCAAGCTGGATAAGGATAAGTACACTTTTCTGCCCATGTACATGTTTCAGAAGTGCATCATCACAAACTCAGACAACTCCAGACAAGGCTGATGTAGAAAAATCAACAATTTCTGTGGCTAATCAATGATAATATTTTGGATGTACAAATGTAGGATCTTAATTTGAGCCAGTTTGCTAAAGCAGTAAAATAATCCTGCAGCAACAGGAAATGTTAATTATTATGTGGATTCTAATTTCTGGAGATTTTTGAAGGAGTTGATACATTTTTCAAGTCTGACATTTTAATGTGGAAATGACAAACTTCAGAAGCCTTTTTTAACCTCAAATACACTGCAGGAAAGTTATCCTGCAACATGGTGATCAAAATAAGATTTACACCTGTAGGTTGAGCGAGTCTAGCGGATTTCAGTAAACCTGTCACGGCTGTGTGGAGAGACGGACTTACAAAAACAAAACACACAACGAACAGTAACATAAGCGGTGCAACATGCACTAACTCAAAACAAGATCCCACAAAACACAGTGGGGAAATGGCTGCCTAAATATGATCCCCAATCAGAGACAACGATAAACAGCTGCCTCTGATTGGGAACCATACCAGGCCAACATAGAAATAAAACACCTAGATAGGAACATCCCCCTACTCACACCCTGACCTAACCAAAATAGAGAATAAAAAGGTTCTCAATAGTCAGGGCGTGACAAATCCAGAATATTTGATAGTACTCTGGCTCTGTGTGCTAACTATTTGGTAGATCATGTACTCTTGCAATATATCCAGAAGGCAACTATTTTTAGTGCCTCAATCAGCAGGTATTTACATTATTTTCAGATGCTATTATTCTGAAAATAATGTAAATACCTGCTTATTATTTTAAACACTGAGAGTTGTGTGTTTTGACTCCTCCGAAATGAGGTTAACCATGTCTCTCTATTTCTCCCTTTCCATTCTCCTCTCTCCCTATCTCTCGCCATCTCTCTTCTCCCTCCCTCACTCACTCCACAGCTAGTATCGTCCGGACCAAACAGTGGTGTGAGATGGTCCCATGTCTGGACGATGAGGGCTGTGACCTTTTAATCAAGGAAACTGGATGGACTTGTACACAACCAGGAGGCAGAGTCAAAACCACTACGGTGAGTTTTATTTACAGAATGTATATTCATTATCACTATGTTTGAAAGCACATAATGGGGGTAACTCCTTGGAATTAGAATTACTAGAATGTTAACTTGAGTAGGAATGTCAATTGTAATTCCATCAACCACTAATGTGTATCCTTAACCCAGTGTGAACCCTTTCTCACTCACTCACTCACTCACTCACTCACCCACTACACCACAAGCTGTGGTTAGCTCCCAACAGTTCCACAGTTCCATCCCAGAGTTAGCTACACTAGCTGGCAGCAGACAGCAGAATGCTCATATTAATGAATCCAACCCCAGCCAGGTACACCTAAGCAAGCGTACCTAAAATGCTTCTCCCCTCCCTCCTACTTCTCCTCAACAACACAGTGGCTTGTTCACCTGTTCATCGTTCGTAATTAGTTTGAATTAAGGTTCCTTCTTAAAGCTAATGACTGGAGCGGATGGAATCTTCACGGCAGGTATTTTGGGGAGAGAAAGCATCCTCTGTCCCTTGCTTCACTCACGCACACACTGTACGACAACAGTAAAACACTGTTGAATGCACAATAAAATACCTTAAATATGTTTTACAGAATTAATGCTCTAGATTGCAATGCATTATGTGTAAAATGATGAAAAATACGGTTGTTAACTGTAACTGGAAGCCTCCTGTAAAAATTACTCTAACATACTGTATTTCTTTACAGTAATAGCTTTGCCTACTGTAGATTTAAATGTTCAGTTTCATGCACCAACCTCATGCTGTCAGGTGAGACGAATGAATATCAGGCAATTTTAGTTTAAAAAAAAAGATATACAGTATCAGTCAAAAGTTTGGACACACCTACTCATTCAAAGGTTTTTCTCTATTTTTACTATTTTCTACAAGAAAATAGTAAAATTAACTTCTTGCGACTACAGGGGGTGCTGTTTTCTCATTAGCATAATTGCATTACAGATTAAACGGCTTCCTACTCAATTCTTGCTCGTACAATATGCATATTATTACTATTATTGGATAGAAAACACTCTCTAGTTTCTATAGGCGTTGGAATTTTGTCTCTGAGTGGAACAGAACTCATTCTACAGCAATTTCCCTGACATGGAGTCAGATTTCACACATTTTGGCCCCTGATCTGGAGTCAGTTTAAAGGCCACTGTGAACGCTATCAGGATACGGACACTGCTTACGTCTTCCCCTGGATGCCTTTACGTGATGACGCTTTGAATGGTATCGATTGCGCAATCACAGCCACTATAAATGAAAAAAACCTGTAGGTAGGAACTCTTTTCCAGATGCGCCGGACGCGCGGTGGACACCGACCTGCTCTTTTTCCAAGCATTAGTGTAGCCAGTAATATTTCTCAGGTCATGTTTTTACTCGTTATAGGAGTTAAAAACATCATAAGGTAGTTAATTTAAACCGTTTTATAGCAATTTATATCCGTTTAGTGCGCATTTTGGGACATTTATTTCTGAGACACTTTGAAGCCCGGGCAGGTTTCCAGTTCATGCCGAACGCAGTTGGCATTTCCACATGGCAAGAGGACAGCTTTCGACCAAAAGACGATTAGACCCAAGAAAGGATTCTTTGCCCAAGATTCTGATGGAAGAACAGCTCAAAGTAGGAACAATTTATTATGATAAATCGTGTTTCTGTCGAAAAATGTTAATCGCTTATGACGCCATCTTGTTAGACGTAGCTTCGCTTGGCGCAAACTGTATTGAAAAGTAAGGATAATTTAAAAAATGTAAATCAGCGATTGTATTAAGAATTAAATTGTCTATCAATCGCTGTCCACCCTATATTTTTTAGTCACGTTTATGAGTATTTATGTATACGACTAGATCACTGTCTAATATGGCGCACGACATTGTCTGACCAGCTGGGCAACTTTTGTCATTGTCTAACCATGATTTTGGTGGCTAAATATGCACATTTTCGAACAAACTGTATATGTATGTTGTAATGTGATGTTACAGGAGTGTCATCTGAAGAATTCTGAGAAGGTTAGTGAAAAAATTAATATATTTTGGCGATGTTTACGTTATCGCTCTCTTTGGCTAGAATCAATGCTCTGGTAACGTTTGCATATGTGGTATGCTAATATAACGATTTATTGTGTTTTCGCTGTAAGACACTTAGAAAATCTGAAATATTGTCTGTATTCACAGGATCTGTGTCTTTCGATTAGTGTATGCTGTGTATTTTTACGAAATGTTTGATGATTAGTAATTAGGTAAACACGTTGCTCTATGTATTTATTCTAGTCCATTTGTGACGGTGGGTGCAATTGTAAACTATGATATCTACCTGAAATATGCACATTTTTCTAACAAAACCTATCCTATACCATAAATATGTTATCAGACTGTCATCTGATGAGGTTTTTTCTTGGTTAGTGGCTATCAATATCTTAGTTTAGCCGAATTGGTGATAGCACCTGATGGAGTAAGAAACTGATGGAGTTAGAAAAGTGGTGTCTTTTGCTAACGTGGTTAGCTAATAGATTTACATATTTTGTCTTCCCTGTAAAACATTTTAAAAATCTGAAATGGTGGCTTTATTCACAAGATCTGTATCTTTCATTAGGTGTCTTGGACTTGTGATTTAATGATATTTAGATGCTACTATTTAATTGTGACGCTATGCTAGCGATGCTAATCAGTGTGGGAGGGGTGGGGGGTGATCCCGGATCCGGGATAGATACTCGTGAAAGGTTAACCTTCCAACCAGGATTTCTGTAAATCACATTATGTTGGCTTTGCAGTGATGTGTAATTTCTATTGGAATCTAGCCAGTGTTAAGGCTTACAGCTACAAATTGTATTCACCCGCAATCTCTATTCATAATGACTGCCAGGGTTAAGAGGAAGCTACCTAAGCCATTTAAATTGGAACAACCATTTCAGTAAAGGGTGTATGTATTTCAAGGCCTACCTTCAAACTCAGTGCCTCTTTGCTTGATATCATGGGAAAATCAAAAGAAATCAGCCAAGACACTCTAGTTCCAAACTGTTATAGTCCTATATCCATCATGCCCTGTCTTTCAAAAGTCTTCGAAAGCCAAGTTAATAAACAGATCACTGACCATTTCGAATCCCACCGCACCTTCTCCCCTGTGCAATCCGGTTTTCGAGCTGGTCACGGGTGCCCCTCAGCCACGCTCAAGATACTAAACGATATAACATCCATCGATAAAAGACAGTACAGTGCAGCCGTCTTCATTGACCTGGCCAAGGCTTTCGACTCTGTCAATCACTATATTCTTATCGGCAGACTGAACAGCCTTGGTTTCTCAAATGACTGCCTCGCCTGGTTCACCAACTACTTCTCAGTCAGAGTTCAGTGTGTCAAATCGGAGGGCCTGTTGTCTGGACCTCTGGCAGTCTCTATGGGGGTACCACAGGGTTCAATTCTCGGGCCGACGCTTTTCTCTGTATATATCAACAATGTTGCCCTTGCTGCAGGTGATTCCCTGATCCACCTCTACGCAGACGACACCATTCTGTATACATCTGGCCCTTCTTTGGACACTGTGTTAACTAACCTCCAAATGAGCTTCAATGCCATACAACACTCCTTCCGTGGCCTCCAACTGCTCTTAAATGCTAATAAAACCAAATGCATGCTTTTCAAACGTTCGCTGCCCCCACCCGCCCGCCCGACTAGCATCACTACTCTGGACGGTTCTAACTTAGAATATGTGGACAACTACACATACCTAGGTGTCTGGCTAGACTGTAAACTCTCCTTCCAGACTCATATTAAACATCTCCAATCCAAAATTAAATCTAGAATCGGCTTCCTATTCCGCAACAAAGCCTCCTTCACTCATGCCACCAAAGATACCTCGTAAAACTGACTATCCTACCGATCCTCGACTTCGGCGATGTCATTTACAAAATAGCTTCCAATACTCTACTCAGAAAACTGGATGCAGTCTATCACAGTGCCATCCGTGTGTCACCAAAGCCCCTTATACCACCCACCACTGCGACCTGTATGCTCTAGTGGGTTGGCCCTCGCTACATATTTGTCGCCAGACTCACTGGCTCTAGGTCATCTATAAGTCTATGCTAGGTAAAGCTCTGCCTTATCTCAGCACACTGGTCACGATAACAACACCCACCCGTAGCACGCACTCCTGCAGGTATATCTCACTGGTCATCACCAAAGCCAACACCCCCTTTGGCCGCCTTTCCTTTCAGTTCTCTGTTGCCAATGACTGGAACGAATTGCAAAAATCGCTGAAGCTGGAGACTTATATTTCCCTCACTAACTTTAAACATCAGCTATCTGAGCAGCTAACCAATCGCTGCAGCTCTACATAGCCCATCTGTAAATAGCCCACCCAATCTACCTACCTCATCCCCATATTGTTTTTATTTACTTTTCTGCTCTTTTGCACACCATTATTTCTACTTGCACATCACCATCTGCTCATCTATCACTCCAGTGTTAATTTGCTAAATTGTAATTACTTCACTACTATGGACTATTTATTGCCTTACCTCCTCACGCCATTTGCACACACTGTATAAAGACTTGATTATTTTTCCTATTGTGTTATTGACTGTATGCTTGTTTAGTTGTGTAACTCTGTGTTGTTGTTTGTGTCGCACTGCGTTGCTTTATCTTGGCCAGGTCGCAGTTATAAATGAGAACTTGTTCTCAACTAGCTTACCTGGTTAAATAAAGGTGAAATACAAGAACTCAGAAAAAAATTTGTAGACCTCCACAAGTCTGGTTCATCCTTGGGAGCAATTTCCAAACGCCTGAAGGTACCACGTTCATCTGTACAAACAATAATACGCAACAATAAACACCATGGGACCACGCAACCATCATACTGCTCAGGAAGGAGACGCGTTCTGGCTCCTAGAGATGAACGTACTTTGGTGCAAAAAGTGCAAATCAATTCCAGAACAATAGCAAAGGACCTCGTGAAGATTCTGGAGGAAACAGGTACAAAAGTATCTATATCCACAGTAAAACAAGTCCTATATCGACATAACCTGAAAGGCCGCTCAGCAAAGAAGAAGACACTGCTCTAAAACCGCCATAAAAAAGCCAGACTACGGCTTGCAACTGCACATGTGGACAAAGCTCTGATGAAACAAAAATAGAATTGTTTGGCCATAATGACCATCGTTATGTTTGGAGGAAAAAGGAGGATGCTTGTAAGCCGATGAACACCATGCCAACCGTGAAGCACGAGGGTGGCAGCATCATGTTGTGGGGGTGCTTTGCTGCAGGAGGGACTGGTGCACTTCACAAAACAGATGGCATCATGAAGATGGAAAATTATGTGGATATATTGAAGCAACATCTCAAGACATCAGTCAGGAAGTTTAAAGCTTGGTGGAAATGGGTCTTCTAAATGGACAATGACACCAAGCATACTTCCAAAGTTGTGGCAAAATGGCTTAAGGGCAACAAAGTCAAGGTAATGGAGTGGCCATCACAATGCCCTGACCTCAAGCCTATCGAAAATGTGTGATTTGTGAGCAGAACTGAAAAAGCGTGTGCGAGCAAGTAGGCCTACAACCCTGACTCAGTTACACCATCTCCTTCAGGAGGAATGGGCCAAAATTCACCCAACTTATTGTGGGAAGCTTGTGGAAGGCTACCCGAAACGTTTGACCCAAGTTAAACAATTTAAAGGCAATGATACCAAATACTAATTGATTGTGGGAATTTGATGAAAGAAGTAAAAGCTGAAATAAATTATTCTCTCTACTATTATCCTGACATTTCATATTCTTTAAATAAAGTGGTGATCCTAACAAGACAGGGCATTTTTACTAGGATTAAAGGTCAGGAATTGTGAAAAACTGAGTTTAAATGTATTTGGCTAAGGTGTATGTAAACTTTTGACTTCAACTGTACATGCAAAAACACATTTATTAAAAACAATTCCCAAAAAATCCACCTGAAGTAGAGCAAGTTAATTTGTCATTATATCTTTAAAAAATGTAGTTGGTGTGAATTCTCATTTAGTTTTGAGTCAGTACCACAAAAACCTTTTAGTAGTAATTTCATTGACTTTGATTACAACTTACTATACATATTTGACTTAAAAATGCCTTGGGGATTACAGTGTACCGTACTTCTGGATCACAAAAAAACTTTTGACCCCTAGTGGTTGCATGGTATTGTTTTTTTGGGGTCATTAACATATTTTGAGGCATGCCTTCTAAGAGGCTACTTTTGTTACACCCATGAGTGAGAGTGCTGTACCAATTTAACTAATATGTGTTAGTAGCTTTCAAACAACAAAATGTGTGTAGGTGACAGATTCGAGTGTCAATACATTTGCTATGTTTTGCGCTGTAGGCACTGCAAATTTGGAAGCCTACTTTAAGGCATCTAGAAGTGTAAGTTATTCATACATATTTGATGTACAGTGTATATACACTACCGTTCAAAAGTTTGGGGCCACTTAGACATGTCCTTGTTTTTTAAAGAAAAGCATTCTGTAGTTGCCTCTTCACTGTTGACGTTGAGACTGGTGGTTTGCGGGTACTATTTAATGAAGCTGCCAGTTGAGGACTTGTGAGGCATCTGTTTCTTAAACTACACACTCTAATGTACTTGTCCTCTTGCTCAGTTGTGCACTGGGGCCTCCCACTCTTCTTTCTATTCTGGTTAGAGCCAGTTTGCGCTGTTCTGTGAAGAGAGTAGTACATAGCGTACGAGATCTTCAGTTTCTTGGCAATTTCTTGCATGAGATCGCCTTCATTTCTCAGAAAAAGAATAGACTGAGTTTCAGAGGAAAGGTCTTTGTTTCTCGCCATTTTGAGCCTGTAATCAAACCCACAAATGCTGATGCTCCAGATACTCAACTAGTCTAAAGAAGGCCAGTTTTATTGCTTCTTAAAATCAGCACAACAGTTTTCAACTGTGCTAACATCATTGCAAAAGGGTTTTCTAATGATCAATTAGCCTTTTAAAATGATAAACTTGGATTAGCTAACACAACATGCCATTGGAACACAGGAGTGATGGTTGCTGATAATGGGCCTCTGTTTGCCTACGTGTGTGGATATTACATTTAACAAATCTGCCGTTTCCAGCTACAATAGTCATTTACAACATTAACAATGTCTACACTGTATTTCTGATCAATTTGAAGGACATTTCTAGGTGACCCGAAACTTTTGAACAGTATATATACTGTATATATTTGATATGCTGTGATATGAAAAAACATTACCTAGCAGCCAACCTGCTTGCACCAATCCCATGCAGTTACAGTAAAATGCTGTAAAATACAAACCCTGACTCCCCTCAATGAATCCAATTAATGTATTCATTCATTTAGCTGGCATGTCTGCTGCCAGTATAATGCTGTAAATTTACAGGGAAAAGTTTTGCAGTGCACACACCCACCGTCGCTTCCCTCTCTCCCTGTGTCGCAAACACTATCCTGCCTCCACTCATTAGTAATTTAATACTGTTCATTTGGGCACATTTGTTACGCAGCTGTCTCTCTCTCCCCAATTTGCCTCCCCACCCGCCCTTCGTGAACTCTGACCAGCGTAGGCCCCATCACTAATTAATCTGTCATATTTAAGTCATCAGCTGAGTCTAACTTGTTTACTCCTTCTCCTGAAGAGATGCGCCGAGTCACGCCAATGCCGTGACTCATATCCGTGTAGCATTTTCAAAGAGTTACATCCAATTGATACAGTTCGTTATCGAGTCTCTCTCTTACCCTATATCGCAAGTTGAGCCCCACAAACCTCTTATAGCATTGCATACTGTAGACGTTAACACACAGAGAATTCCCGAGCTATACGTCTGTTGTGTATGACAGATGTGAGGTACAGAGAGAAGGTTGGGAACCAAGTAAGAAGGCTGTTTGTGTGTTTCTGTGTTGATGTTGGCTCCGAGAGGCTGAGAGATGACAGGTATTCATGGCTGCTCCATATTGCACGTCAAATGGACGGTCAGAGGCCATAGTTGGCTAGGGACGAGCTGTCTATGTGAAGTGATGCACTGGCTGGGTGTGTGTGTGTGTAGTGTGTGCGCGTGGGTTCGTGATTGCCTGCCTAACTACGTGCCTGCCTATCCACCTTTCTAGTGCCTACCTACCTGCCTGTCTCTCTCTCTCTCTCTCTGTCTGCTTGCCTCTGTGACATGTACAGTCAATCTCCCAGGTGCTGGTTGTGAACATAGACAGACAAGGCACTGGGGCTTTTGACCAAGCTTACAGTATATAGTGACTCAATTCCTTTGAGGCCTGCCAATTTAAGGCTTTAAAAAATGTAAATAATGTGGTCAAAACTATAACTTTTCTTCAAATCCAACCATCTCATTGATGCATCATTTTTGTTTGGTTTGATACTGCCTATTCTGATCCTTTCTGAGGCCTAGAGGCTTTTTGTGGTTCACAGTGTGTGTGGATGTTGATGGTTAATCAGAAATGGCAGTTCAGTTTGTCATCTGCAGAGCGTAGAAAAATAGAAAAAAAGGCTATGCCAATCACTCTCTCCCAGACTCTGCCCCTCTTCATGTAAATCTAGGGTGAAGTAACTTGTCCTTCAGTGGGCTAAATCAGGTTCACACAGAGTGATTATTGGTAGTCTTAAACAAATCTACTTTGAAACAAAAGTACACACCTCACACACATGGTTATGGGCTTTAAAAAAGAAGACATCTGTATCATGGCATATATAGAGTCACAGAAGTCTGAAATATAACAAAACTGTTTAACATAGACACCTGATTTTCAACGTTGTTTTTAACCATAAGACCTACATGATGCAATGAAAGTCCAATTTAGCAATCACTAAGTACTGTACCTACCCCAATACCCCCACAGAGGATTTAAATGTGTATTTCTCACACACGCTAATGTCTAACATGGTTAACTGCATTTCAGAGACATCTCTCTGATGGTGATATAATATTAGTTTCAGCAGTCATCCTTGATACCTTCTTTCAGCTAAATTTCTTTAAGCTAAATTGCTTATTGCTCTCTCTCTCTCTTTTTCTCTCTCTCTCTCTTTCTCTCTCTGTGGATGCTTCACATTATTGTCTCCTCCATTGTACTGGCAGATAAAACAGAGAGAACTGTCTCTCTTTCACTCTTTCTCATCACAGGGAACAAATGCATGCTGGGAAAAATAAGTTAAAGAGAAGAATCACCTTAGGTTATATCTGACAATATTGCTTGACAATTTAATAGGATAAACAATTCAAAGGAGTTTGGGAGAAGGCAAAGGAAGAGAGAGAGCGAGAGACAAGAAGGGGGAAGAAAAAGCTTGATTCCATCAGTCTGACAGATACAATTTTTTCAAATTGGAACACATCAGGTTGTGGCCATTGTCTTTCATGGTTCTGGACCATTTTACCTTTGTGAGAAGGCTGCGGTTTTCAAGAGAACATTTCATCTTGGCAGGAAGTGATAAATGCATGAACTTGCTTTCTCCTGGCGGAAAACTTCTTTGGGAACACCATGCAGTGGTTCCTGAGGTGAATACAACAGCGCAGTATACAGCATATCCAAGCCATGCGCATTCATGTAACACTTCCTCAGCTAAACGCTATCCCTCAAAGCTTTACCAAAACATTCACGTGTTATCCAACTAATTTCTCAAAGATTTGTTCAGACTTTAAGTTCCATTTAGAACAAACATTGAGTCCAAAAAATTGAGAATGAGGCTCGTCTCAATTGAACCTTCTGACTCAGTGAAAACTCTTTAACACCACGAACACACACACACACCCACACACACACACACACACACACACACACACACACACACACACACACACACACACACTTTCTTTTGTCGGCCTAAAAGGCACTTGCCACTTCTCGTCTTCACACACTGATTCTACCATACATGGAGGGGTAGCCACGCGTACACACGTACACACACGAACACACTATACCTATGTCTTTAACTGTCACAGTGCGTTGTGTGTGGACCCCAGGAAGAGTAGCTGCTACATGTGCATTAGCTAATGCGGATCCTAATAAACTAAAACGCACACACACACAGACACACACACACACACACTGATTATACCATACATAGAGGGGTAGCCTCTTAAGTGGCAGTTGATGAATTTAATCAGTGAATCCATTAGCTCGCTCCTGATTGGGGTATTTAACTACATAATAGAGAGTGGTGTCGGTGGCATCCACTGAGAGAAAGCCTGTGATTATGCACCACACTGTAATCAGGGCTGTTTCACAGCAGCAGACGTGGTGTGGAGAGGTTGCTAATCAAGGAAGTGAAGGACTCAGTGTGTTAGGACTGAGAAAATGGTGAGGAAAGGATGATCCCACAGTGTTTTTTTTTTACCCCAATTTCGTGATATCTAATTGGTGTGTGTGTGTGTGTGTGTGTGTGTGTGTGTGTGTGTGTGTGTGTGTGTGTGTGTGTGTGTGTGTGTGTGTGTGTGTGTGTGTGTGTGTGTGTGTGTGTGTGTGTGTGTGTGTGTGTGTGTGTGTGTGTGTGTGTGTGTGTAGTCCACACAGGGAAAGTAAACAAGGAAAACATTTGTGACACTTCGCCGGACCTCACAAGGAAAAAATATTTTTTAGGCTTAGGAGTTAGGGTTGCAATGAGGGTTAGAGTTACAATCGGGGTTAAGGGTTAGATTTAGAAGTTAGGTTTAGTTTTAGGGTTAGCATTTTGAGGTTAAGGTGAGGTTAAGGGTTATGATTAGGTTCAGGTTTAGAGGTTAGGGCAAAAATTATTTTGAATGGGAATACATTTTTTTGGTTTATATTCGCACACACTACCCTCTTAGGGGAAAAAAAACGTGTTCTCTTTTTTCTAAGAGTGTATTTATACTGTATGACTGTGTTGAACAGAGTGTGTAACGCATCCCTTGGATTTGGATCATCCATAGTCCCAGTCCTAGCTAACTCATTAGAGAGGCTGTATAGTACTATAGGCTGTGTATACTGGAATGATTCCCGGCGGTGTGGTGCTGGTAGTGCAGGGTTTGATACGATACGGCCTGCCTTGCCTTGCTGTGTAATTGATCCCTTTGGGCACGGCTGGTACGACAGAACACACACACACATGGCTGGCATGCCGTGCAGGACACATCCAGTTGAGGCTTGAACAGAATCACTGCAGAGAGGACAGATGCTCCGGCTGCCATGCAAACAGACTCAGCCGCTGCAAACCATTAGCCACCACCGCCGCCAAGCCTCCCTCCCTGAGACTGCATGGAGGAGCCGTGCATGATTCAAACCATGAGCTAGAAAGAGGCACATACCCTCACACACACACACACACCCACACACTTACTCTCTCACACACACACACACACACACACACACACACACGTGTCACCTCCTTCATTTTGAAAAGTATTTCATGGTTTGGAAAATTTGTAGAGAGATCTCACATCGATTTATTTTTTTGTTACTGTATTATTCTTTACGGTAGCTGCACAGTAGGCTTTTGACCTGTGGGGCATATTGCTCCAATTCTATTGGTCAATTGTGGTCACACTCTGGTTTGAAAACGACTAAATGACTCCTTCCCCTTCCTCCTCTCTGTGATTTCCCTCCAGGCTCTATGACGTGACTGGAGTCCCTGGGGGCCCTCCATTCCGCTGACAGTACCATGGCGGAGGAGAGCATTGGTGACCATGACAGACAGCCTCAGCCCATACCACCAACCACCACCACCACCACCACTGGTCCATTACTACAGACATGAGCAACCTACACAACCAACTCTAAACCATGGTGGGCATTATCCACAAAGCAAGGTACAGAATGAATCCATCAACACAGGAATCGGCATCAAAACATAACGGGAAAACAAACATTGAACCTAACCAATGTTGTTTTTATGATTCTGGCAGAATTATAGTGTTGCAGCATGGTGTTGACAAGTGTGCACTAAGATACACTGGTAATAATATAATATAATATATTAGTGTTGCAATTCTATTTCTATTGAAGTGTTGAAACTCCTCGCCTTGAGCTCAAAGGCCCCCAGAGTCCGTTTTGCAAAAACAAAAAATCCATGTGTATAGCATTAGGAAGAGCCATTGAGTTCTGTCCCATTATATTGACATGTCTTATACTGTATGTTGTTTTTAAATTATTACACCCATTACAGAGCCTTGTATCCACACAGAGGAATGAACGAGACACCACACACACACGCACACACAGTATACGACCAGAACCGTATAGACTGGTTGTCACGGCTGTCTAAGGGTGAGAGAGTGGACCAAGGCGCAGCGTGTGAAAAATACATCTTCTCTTTATTATTAAGAAGAAAAACGAAACAAAACAACAAATAGACGAACGTGAAGCTATATAAATGAACTAAGTGCACACATGCAACATAGAGCATAGACACAGACAATTACCCACAAAACCCCAATGCCTATGACTGCCTTAAATATGGCTCTCAATCAGAGACAATGAACCACAGCTGCCTCTAATTGAGAACCAATCTAGGCAGCCATAGACATAACTAGACAACTACACTAGACACTACAAAAACACATACATTCCCCATGTCACACCCTGACCTAACTAAAAAACATAAAGAAAACAAAGAATACTAAGGCCAGGGCGTGACACTGGTCTAGATACTGCCAGTATGTCTTGATGAAACAGAAAAGTCTCTGAGTAAATTTTACTTATCTTGTCATGAAAATGAATGAAGCCAGTTGTAAAGCAAGACAGTGCTTTTTCACAATATTATTTGTAAAGAACAAACTGTACAGTCGATAGTCTCAGTCTCGGTTTATGTTTTGTTTATGTTTACTGTCTGTTGATTCAGTCATCCTATATGTATCTCAGACAGTACGGTATGTCTAGGTTCGGACTAATTGTAGTTACGTGGGCTGAAAGCCCTTAAAGACATAAACATTAGGTGGTGAGTGAGATGATACTGTATAGAATAGCAAAAATAGCCAACTTACTAATGCTACCTACACTCAGAAAAAAAGGATTAGATTTGTTCCTAAAGTTGAACAACCATTTGTGATTGGAGTGGTACCCTCCTTTGTACTTTTAGATTAATTGTAGAGTTACCATCCATGACTGTATTTGTTAGTGACATGGTTGTAGAATTAGTTTGTTTTCAGTCCTGTGGCTTTCAGCAAGTGAGTTCCTCGGTGTATATTATCATTAAAATGAAAGTCTTTATGATAATACATTACATATCTCATAAGGCCTTATTTTGCGGCCTACCTTTACCCTAACACAGTGGCCCGAAACTCATATATTACTGTCCACATCAGACCTTGCAAGTAAGTTTGCGAAGTTCCAAGATTAAGAGATGTTCATAAAATCATAGTTGAGGGCTTTCCTTTTCCAACCAGGATTTCTGTAAAGCTTAGGAAATGTACAAGAATTTTGCAATCCTACCTTCAAGTCACATTATGCTGGCTTGCCAAGTGATTTGTAATTCCTATTGGAATCCAGCCAACGTTAGGATATCCAACAATTAGAATTTGTATTCATATGCAACCTGCATTCATAAAGAGAGTCAGGGTTAGAAACAGTGTGAGGAGACTACCTACAGTGCCTTCAGAAAGTATTCATACCCCTTGACTTATTTCACATTTTGTTGTTTTACAGCCTGAATTCAACATGTATTAAATATATTTGTTTCCACTCACCCATCTACACACAATACCCCATAATGACAAAGTAAAAATATGTTTTTAGATTGTTTTGCAAATGTATTGATAATGAAATACAGAAATATCTAATTTAAATAAGTATTCACACACAATACCCCATAATGACAAAGTAAAAATATGTTTTTAGATTGTTTTGCAAATGTATTGATAATGAAATACAGAAATATCTAATTTACATAAGTATTCACACCCCTGAGTCAATACTTTGTAGAAGCACCTTTGGCAGAGATTAGAGCTGTACAGCTCTTTCTGGGTAAATCTCTAAGAGCTTTCCACACCTGGATTGTGCAACATTTTCCCATTGTTCTTATTCAAAATTCTTCAAGCTCTGTCAAATTGGTTGTTGATCATTACTAGACAACCATTTGCAGGTTTTGCCATAGAATTTAAAGCACATTTAGGTCAAAACTGTAACTTGGTCACTCAGGAACATTCCCTGTCTTCTTGGTAAGCAACTACAGTGTATATTTGGCCTTGTGTTTTAGATTATTGTTCTGCTGAAAGGTGAATTCATCTCCTAGTGTCTGGTATAAAGCAGACTGAACCAGATTTTCCTCTAGCATTTTGCATGTGCTTAGCTCCATTACGTAAAACATTTTTCCAGAAAACTCCCCAGTCCTTAACGATTACAAGCATTCCCATAACATGATGCAGCCACCACTATGCTTGAACATTTGGGAGGTGGTACATAGTAATGTGTTCTATTGGATTTGTTCCAAATGTAACTTTTTGCTCTGTATACAAAGTGTTAATTGCTTTGCCATGTTTTATGCAGTATTACCTTAGTTTGCCTTTTTGCAAACAGGATGCATGTTTTGGAATATTATTATTCTGTACAGGCTTTCATCTTTTCATTCTGTCAGTTACGTAATTAGTCTTGATCCATCCTCAGTTTTCTCCTAACACAACCACACACTTTTTTAATGTCACCATTGTCCTTGCTGAAATTCCTGAGCGGTTTCCTTCCTCTCTGGCAACTGAGTTAAGATGGATGCCTGTACAGTATCTTTGTTGTGACTGGGTGTATTGATACACCACCCAAAGTGTAATTAATAACTTCACCATTCTCAAAGAGATATTCAATGTCTGCTTTTTTTCATTTTTACCCATTTACCGATAGGAGCCCTTCTTTGCGAGGCATTGGAAAACCTCCCTAGTCTTTGTGGTTTAATCTGTGTTATACATTCACTGCTTGACTGAGTGACCTTACAGATTATTGTATGTGTGGGGTACAGAGATGAGGCAGTCATTCAAAAATCATGTTAAACACGAATATTGCACACAGAGAGAATCCATGCAAATTATTATTACTTGTTAAGCACAGTTTTACTCCTGAACATATTTTGGAGTGCTGAAACAAAGGGGTTGAATACTTATTGACTCAAGACATTTCAGATTTTCATTAATACATTTGTAAGAATTTCCAAAAACTTAATACCACTTTGACATTATGGGGTATTGTGTGTAGGCCAGTGACAATTTAATCCATTTTAAACTCAGGTTGTGAAACAACAAAATGCAGAAAAAGTCAAGGGGTATGAATACTTTCTGAATGCACTGTAAGCCATTTTAAACTTGAACAACCATTTCAGTAACAGATGCAAAAAATCGTTCAAACGTATTGGTTTAGTTTAGAAAAATGTATGTTATTTATCTTTGTGTAGCAAAATATGAATCAATCAATGAATGTACATGCAAAAACACAGATATTAAAAACCTTTTTTTTATCCACCTGCAGTAGAGCATGCAGGAAAGTATGATGATGGTAATAATTATCGTACACATTTGCAACAGAAATGTACTTTTACATTGTACCCCTTTTTTTGAGAGTGAAACTGTGATGATTGTACCTTTTTATATTTAAAATATGTACCCTAAAACAGGGTTTCCCAAAGTTAGTCACGGTGGAATAAAAGTGAACATACTGTACACAAACACAAACTTTGATCTCTGGAGACCTAATGTGCTGTACACTGTGTGATGTGTATTTACACTGGGCTTAAAACAGCGTTAGTTTATTTGATGTGTGGAGGAAATGTAATATGAAAGCGCTGATTAAGATAACAGCACTGATAGCTTTGAACTTTCTTCTCCTGCGAGAACATGGGGAGTGTCTGTGGAATATCAAACACACACGTCTAACATAAAGATCCTCAATCAGCCCTGGTAGCATTTGATCACATCTTCCTCATGCACTGATTCTACTAGTCCTACTTTCTCTGTTACCAATCTAAATCATACTAACGTGTCTATCCTATAGTACCTCACCTCAATCATTTGATCACATCTTCCTCAGGCACTTTAATATAGGCCTAGTTACACGCTCTGTCACTTATCAATCTAAATCATATTATCCCTTTATTACTATTTTGGGGCACAAATCAGCCTTTATTAGAGAGAGCGAGAGCGAGAGAGAGAGGCATCAAAATATGGCCTCAGGCCATATTTTATTTCCATAAGTTGTTTTTCTTATTCAAGAGAATACTGATAGCTATTGATTGTTTTGTTCTATTTCCCTGTAACAGCACAGTAGTTCACGCCATTTGAATTTCCCCCGAAGTTCTGTCGCGTCCTAAAAACATTTGTGCCGTGAAAATGCTACACCTTGTGCTATTGTCAATAAAGTAACATCTCATTGATGCTCTTGTTTTGGGTCACCCTGAACGTTGGGCAGCTAAAGCAGAATATATATTTTTGGCCAGCAGGATTGCCTTTAGTATTCTCCTAAGCATCAGAAATCTGTTCCTGGAGATACAGTACTCTGATTCAGAGGGGTTGGGTTACATGTGGAAGACACATTTCAGTTGAAGGCATTCAGTTGTCCAACTGACTAGGTATCACCCCTTTCCCCAGTATAAGATTAAGAAATAACATATTTTCTATGTAAACCTATTCAATAATCATGCTATACATTAATAGCCAGTTTCCATTTTTATAGAGATCAGATTTGAGTGCAAGATTTACAATATTATATTTTACCACGGCCAGTGTGAGAGAGATATTGTAGTGGAAGAGAAAGGGAAGCCAACACAGACAGAGTCTCACTGCCTGCGGTCTATTTAAAGTCATTTGCATTCAAATTCTCCTGAGATATCACAGAGACACCCTGCCACTACTGTACTAGGCTACCATGTTTTCGCCATTAGCCTATGTTGAATGAATGGATGGATGGATGGATTAATTAATTCATTAACGAAAGAACGAACAAACAAACAAATAAATCAACAAATGAATGAACCAACAAACAAACAAATTAATGCTTAATTTCCATGTCATACCACCACCACCACATTGTTGTCTATTCCATCCACTGTGTTACTGTAATGCAGTCTCAGTGTAAACCTTATTTTACCACTAGAGGGCAGCGTGACTGTCACTGCCATAATGACGCGGCAATAGTACAGCATCTCTAATGGCGCTAATTGCCAGGTTGGCTGGTGCTGCACTGGGTGTATTAGTGGGAGACATGCCCCTCTTCTTAGCCTGGATACTCTTGGGTCATTCCCTCCATACCTTCTCCTCTGCAGCCACTGAGTACACTACACTGTGACATTATCCTATTAAATGACGCAGGTTCATTTAGTTGCTGATTGCTCCATTCCTGTTGTTTTTATCCCCAGATATCCCCAGTTTTAATCTAACACCTGCCCCCTTTCATGGCAATTTGCACTCTGTGTAATTGTCAAGGGTTCATTATTAGAAATGAAGCAGCCCCGGCAATCTTGGACAGCTTCAATGCCTTTATCTAGTTGGCTGGAGACCACACATAGGCCAGATGGCGTGCCGACCAGCTACACTTTTCTTTCTCTCTCCAGATTTCTTCTGTGAGGCTGATTAATTGTTTTACAGTTCTGCACTGTAAGACTTGTTTTGTTACTATGGTTTAATGCCCCGGCAGAATTCACAATATTTGAATGCCAGAACATACTGTTGTTGACAATGATTAGTATGGGACTGTCTAATTTCTTCATAACTTCCTTTCAGAGCTGTAGACATTTGAATAAGTTCCACATACAGTATCTGTTATGGGAATAATGGGAGTGAAAGTAATGGGAGTGAAATATACAACGTTCATTTAGGGACAGTCATTGCGGAGTAGGTCGATGTGGACCCTAACAACTTGTCCAAGGTATTCTTCACCCCCTTCAATGTCAACATTGAGATTTGGCATTTGGTAATTTAATCCTAGATCTGTCTGTGGTTATGGCCTGGGCAACTTCTACCACAAGCATTGATTTATTTAGCATGTTTTGAAGTTTTAGCAACTTAGCATTGTTTAAGGATTGTCTGTGATTAGCTAGCATTGATTATCCTGTACTCTGACAGAACTTGTGTTCTCGTTGATCTGCAGGTCTCTTAAACACAGTCAACGACAGCCAACACTGGAGGGTTTGGGGGCACTTGAAGTCGAGAGCGAGGTCTCATCTTTGACTCTGGAGAAGCTATTTCATGTTTCCTGTGCCCTGACTCCTGGCTCCACCCCTCTGCGGCTCCAACCAACCAATGACCATCTGCTGTAGATAACCCACTGTCTGTCATTGGATCAACATGTCCCGTCTGCCCCCTTCTATTAGCGTCCGTCTGCTTTGTAAATGAGCAGAACCCTCTAGTGCCGTGGAGGTGTGGTTTCCGTCAGCGCCTTGTCCAGAGAGGGAGAGAGTGGTGTCTATGGAGCCATTTAGATCGACTACTGTACTGTTCAGCTCCTGTCTGCTAATGTTCATGGACAGAGGACTACCACTTACTTCAACCATACCTGCTTCTGTTAGACTGCAATGGGACAGAGAGATGTATCCCAAAGAAGAGGATTATTGTGAACCTGGCCCGAGGCTTTCTGATGTGTCTGACCTAGCGCCAGACTATGGACTGGACCAAACGTTGGACTGGATTTATCCAGACTATGGACCAGACTGGACCGGATGACATGCTCACTGCTCGCCCTGTGCTCTGCTGTGAATAGCCTTCTGCTGGAGGAGTACACCTTTGGCACTCTCCATATTTTTATAGACCAAAGAGGGGAAAAAAATAACAGTTTATTGTAAGACGAGATGGACCAGATTAGGAAAGAGAAATGGATACTTGTTTTTCTCGCTCCACAACAATGAGGGCCCTCATAGCTGTAGATGTTGGGCTTTATGTCATTCTGAACATAGACTATAGAGTCTAGTGGGACACGCATACAATCAAAGGAGTTACCTTTAAACACTTTGCTGGCATTTTTTTCTCTGACTAAACCCACCCACTGTATTTTGAAACTGGAGATTTAGGTAAACATATATCTATGTATTAAAAAAAATCTGATTAGCATTTTTCAAAAGCTACAAATTGGGACACATTGCAATAAGCATGGTTGGTAAAAACGGTAAAAGAGCAAAACTACTGATCATCAATGAGGCGAAAAGAGAATATTGAAACTGTCATTTCTGATTGAGGCGGGCGGGTGGTGAAAAGACAAATTGCATTAAATGTATTTTGAAAGGCCTAAAACGTATATATTTAACAGTTTTATATGTTGTACCTTTGTAGAGAACCTTATTCGACATGAATAACGTGGTCACAAAATGGCAGCCATAGAACGTGAAAAACAAGCTCTCTAACGCTGGTTTGTCCTGCTCTCTTTCTGTTCTCATGACAAGTAGCTTCTCCCCTCTCATACCTCTAATCTCCCAATCTATCAATCACAGATAAAGGAAAAAATGCTCTTGAGTTATGTTTAAATATTTAATGGTAATATTTTACAGATGCCTGTGAGAGTGTCTTGCAGTGTACGGTTTTAATGTGGTTAACAACTCTGACACAGCATAAACAATCTGACTGAACCCTCAATGCAACTGATTGAATTCCGGCCTGAGAGTCACTATCTATCAAAAATTGAGCTCATCATAGACAGAGATTTTGTCACTTTAGTCAATGAGCAGCCTTTGGATCCTGCTGATTGCTGCAGTATTGCATTGTAAAAGGCGTGGAATACTTACTCATTTCTCTATAATATCTCATTTATTTTTGTGCTTGTGTTTGTCGCACAATGCTGACCTCCAGTCCTGAGAGACGAAGATGATGATGACACGCGAAGAAGGGAGGCATTGTGGGAAAAGTTTTCGAATCATTTACATGAGATACTTTTTATCATGAAATATTTTAAGAATAAATGAAATACATGAAAGAACCATCACTTGCTAATATAGACGGTTTTAGTTTTCAAAGTCATCCAATTTATTCAAGGAAGTAAGATTTATCATACCTTATTTTGTATTACGTTTATTTAATTATTCTGTTCTATATGCCAAAAACTGACAGACAGAAAAAGTTGTTTCTTTTCTTCTAGACCATCTACTTTAAAGTGTCTAATTGTCCACATGTAAGTTCATCATACATATCTAATAGGTAAACACCTGATATACATAAGTAAACCAAATCAAATGATTTATAGACAGTCTCAATGGGATTTGATTATAATAACATATGCATATGAATGTATTGCTGCAGAGTTGATTAAGGCATTTGCTCAGACAGTTAGGACAGAAATAATAGTCTGACTCACTCCATATGTGTATGCTGCTGGCTGTATGTATTATGGTGGAAGGGATTCCATAATTATACAACAATATACTGTATATATGCAGAGCAGTAGACCTGGTCAATATTTAATGAACTGCAAGATTATGATGCTAAAGAATTTGCAAAGGGTTTCCCTGCAAAGGGCTACCCTGCAAAGGGCTATCCTGTAACGGGTTACCCTGCAACGGGCTACGGATCTAATGCAAGTGAAAACACATAAAAAGAGATGATATCAGTCCCTTGGACAGCACCATATAACCAGACTCCTGCTACATTAGGTGGTACTGTCCAAGGTCCTGGTTTTCAGCCAGGGGCTCGGATTCCATGAAAGACACAAATCCAAGCCTTCACAGAGGCTTCAAAGGTCGTGTGTTAGGCTCTGAGTGAAGGCCTATACCTTCCAGATGAACCTCCAACTTGTTAAGATCCAGATGCTGAATTTCTCTTATCCACACTTGGCTCTCTGCTGTTCAGTCCGACAGACTGACTTTCATTGACTTACTGACTGGGACCAGTCTGACTAGCTGGCTGGCTGGATGGCTGACGTTCCTTCCTAATCCTGACTGACTGGATCAGCCTGTTCCACCAACACCAGCTGGAGATTAATACAGCTGTTGTTGACAGAGGAGTTTTCATAGAATGCAAATGAGAAGTGAGTTTCCTGAAAGGATCCTTGGGTTTTTCATTTGTGTTTGTGTGTGTTTGTGTGTGTTTGTGTACGTGTGTGATGTGCGTGTGTAGCCTGCGATTGTCAAGACGGTTGTAAATATTTAATTACATCTGATTGAATTTCAATAATCTCTCCCGTATCCCGGAGGTTCGGTGTGATGTTCGGAGGAGTCGTGTCTCATACACATTTTAATTTGATTAGAGCAAAGTACAATGAGGAGTTTCTCCTAGAGGTACAAAAGACAGCTTGCGATAATGTTTTTGCCGTAGAGAAAGAGGCAAAGTGGGTCACATACAACTGGGAGAATATTACTGTGTGTGTATATCTGTCTGTGTAAATGCTTTCTCTCTTTCCTATAGCTCTATAGCGATATGTGTATCATATCCGCATTTCCCAATCCTGTTCTGTTGATGTGTTCGTATTTGTACAGTGCCTTCTGAAAGAATTCAGACCCCTTGACTTTTTCCACATTTTCTTATGCAACAGCCTTATTCTAAAATGGATTAAATAAACAAGCAATCCTCAGCAATCTACACACCTCATAATGACAAAGCGAAAACCGGTTTTATTTTTTTATGTGCAAATGTATTACAAATAAAAAACAGATACCTAATTTACATAAGTATTCAGGCCTTTTGCTATGAGACTCGAAATTGAGCTTAAGTGTATCCTGTTTCCATTGATCATCCTTGACATGTTTCTACAACTTGATTGGAGTCCATCTGTGGTAAATTCAATTGATTATGAAATGATTTGGAAAACCAAGCCATGTGGTCGAGGGAATTGTCCATAGAGCTCAGAGACAGGATTGTGTTGAGGCACAGATCTGGGGAGGGGTACCAAAAAATGTCTGCAACATTGAAGGTCCCCAAGAACACAGTGGCCACCATCAATCTTACATGGAAGATGTTTGGAACCACCAAGACTCTTCCTAGAGCTGGCCGCCCAGCCAAATTAAGCAATCAGGGGAGAAGGGCATTGGTCAGAGAGGTGACCAAGAACCTGATTGTCACTCTGACAGAGCTCTAGAGTTCCTCTGTGAAGATGGGAGACCCTTCCAGAAGGACAACCATCTCTGCAGCACTCCACCAGTCAGGCCTTTATGGTAGTGGCCAGATGCTAGTGGCCACTCCTCAGTAATAGGCACATGACAGCCCACTTGGAGTTTGAAAAAGGCACCTAAAGACTCTCAGACCATGAAAAACAAGATTCTCTTGTTTGATGAAACCAAGATTGAACTCTTTGGCCTGAATGCCAAGCGTCACGTCTGGAGGAAACATGTCACCATCCCTACGGTGAAGCATGGTGGTGGCAGCGTCATGCTGTGGGGATGTTTTTCAGCGGCAGGGACTAGGAGACTAGTCAAGATCGAGGCAAAGATGAATGGAGCAAAGTACAGAGAGATCCTTGATGAAAACCTGCTCCAGAATGCTCAGGGCCTTGGACTGGGGCGAAGGTTAACCTTCCAACAGGAGATTGACCCTAAGCACACAGCCAAGACAATGCAGGAGTGGCTTTGGGACAAGTTTCTGAATGTCCTTGAGTGGCCCAGCCAAAGCCCGGACTTGAACCCAATCTAATGACTCTGGAGAGACCTGAAAATAGCTGCAGTGAAGAATGGGAGAAACTCCGCAAATACAGGTGTGCCAAGCTTGTAGCGTCATACCCAAGAAGACTCGAGGCAGTAATCGCTGCCAAAGGTGCTTCAACAAAGTACTGAGTAAAGGGTCTGAATACTTATGTAAATTAGATATTTTTGATTTTAGTAAACCTTTCTAAAAAAAACTGTTTTTGATTTGTCATTATGGGGAATTGTGTGTAGATTGATGAGAGAAAAAAAAACATTTGAATCCATTTTAGAATAAGGCTGTAACGTAACAAAATGTGGGAAAAGCCAAGGGGTTTGAATACTTTCCGAAGGCACTGTACATGTGTCTATATGTTTCCTTGCGTGTGTCTGTGTGTGAGTGTTGAGGTTGATGTTATGCCTTCGACTGTTTCCAGTTACCGTCCTAAGGCACAGTGCTGTGTTTCTGTCAGTCAGCTGCATCTACAGAGGAGAGAGACAGAGCAGACAGCCTGCCTCTGCTTTAATAACCAACACTAAACACTAAGACTCCTTCTCTCTTCACATAAACCTCTGCAAGTCTGCTGCAATACCAATACTGCACCAATGGCACAAAATATGAACTGCTGTGATGGAAAACATTTAAGTGCTAATTCACATTTGATATTGTAAGTCTTTGTTTACAATATAAATCTAAAGAAGTGCAACCGGCGCTTTTCGAACGGAGATCAATAAGCAATATGGCTCGTGCAGATGCTTTCCTCTGAAGATGTCTTCCCGTCACCAATATTTTCTAGCCATAAAACTGTTTGGTGTTTTCTGAGCACTGGGTCCAATGATCTGTCAAGGTTAGGACAGTGAGAGACTAAACATTACCTCAGCTCCTGACTAATACACCAGGGACGTACTGTAGGAGCAGAGGTGTGCTAAACAGTTGTGGCATCCTTTGTGTTGTATGATGTGATTCTATTGACTACCTTTACATTTCGATCTTTACAAAGATAGCTGAGAGTCAGACTGTGAATTGGAATGTCTGTTGTTTTCCTTACCCAGATTGGAATTTGTGACAGATCTAAACAGCTGTTCAACTAAACTGTTCATTTCGGATTAAAATCCAGTCTCTGTCTAAACAAACACCTCTCCTTATCATCGTACCCTTTTCCTGGTTTTGTACAGTTTTGTACAGTCTGTGCTTGGTGTTCCAGGCCAGTGCTATCCTCTTGACTGTTGATCGAGGCTTTCTGGCTCTCCTATCTAACCCAAAGAAGAAGAAGACATGCTGGTGTCAGCTGGGATTTCAGTCTCCGTTAAACACCACTAACTAACAGCCAGTGGTGGAAAAAGTATCCAATTGTCATACTTGTGTACGAGTAAAGATACCTTAGTAGAAAATGTCTCTAGTCACCCAGTAAAATACTACTTGAGTAAAAGTCTAACAGTTTTTGGTTCTAAATATACCTAAGTATAAAAACTAAATGTAATTGCTAAACATATCATTTCAAATGACTTATAAAGCAAAACAGATAGCATAATTATTATTATTATTTTCTTTATTTTTATTTCTTTATTTTTAATTCCAGGGGCATGCTCCAACACTCAGACATCATTTACAAACAAAGTGTGTGTTTAGTGAGTCTGCCAGATCAGAGTCAGTAGGGATGACCAGGGATGTTCTCTTGATAAATTTGTGAATTAGGCAATTTTACAGTCCTGCTAAGCATTCAAAATTCAGCAAGTACTTTTGTGTACCAGGGGAAATGTATGGCGTAAAAAGTACATAATTGTCTTTAGGAATGTGGTGAAGTAAAATTAAAAGTAGTCCAAAATATAAATAGTCAAATAAAGTAGAGATACCCCAAAAAACTACTTAAGTAGTACTTTCAAGTATTTTTACTTAAGTACTTTACACCACTCCATGAATGACTAATCTCTCTCTTTCTCTCATTATACATGCACCTCAGAGGAACCCAGGAAAACATCTGGTGCACGTGAACATGGGCCTGGCATTGAATGTTAGTTACTGCACTTCGGTTTTGTACATGTGTGTGTTCTCAGAAATGCTCATTACTCAAAGGAGGAAAAAGTCATCTTGCTTGAAGGTAAATAACATTGGCTTGGAGACTTTATTGGAAGGTCAAACGTAGTTGTGAACCACGACAAATGGAGTATATGGAGCCATCGACAGTATGAAATCATTTCACATGTTCAGGATTACTAAGGCAACCCAGCAAAGACAGGGACAGTGTACAACAATAAATCACAAGCCTACAGTTACCAAAGCAATTATAAAGAAACACACAAAAACACCTGGTATCACCTGGTAGAATTACTATCAACCCCAAATCCCATTGTACATCCTTTTGTTGTGCTTTATCCTTATCCTTAAAAACCCTGTGTCCTTATGAAGCCCTTAATCTGGTATTTAGTATAAACACATGCAATATGGACAAGGCCGGTCCATTAAGGCTGGTTTGGCTGTTCCTATAGGCTCTGTGTTTTGAGGAAGGAGAGAGCTTCTGACACACAGCCAGCCGAGCTGGAGCCTGGAGAGAGACAGGCAAGAGAGAGAGAGAGAGAAAAAGAGAGGGAGAGATAGCCAGGCTGGAGAGACAGACAGCCTGGAGGAAGCAGAGCACATCGCTGCGGTAGCTCACTCTGCTGCTGCTGCTGCTTTTATTTGGTGCTGAACAGACCTGCAACACAATACTTTTAAGCCTTGACAAAATCCTACAACCATAGGTTTCTTGTTCTCGCTCACTTGCTCTCACTTTCTCCTTCTCTCTCTCTGCTTCGCCCTCTGCTTCCCCAGTTAAGGAGGGAAGCAGAGACAAAGAGAGGGAGGGTGAGAAAGAGAGAAAGGTAGAGTGAGAAAAAAGAGAGATACAGCGAGGGAAGAAAATGGAGAGAGGAGCAGCCTCGTCAAGATGGTAATCAAGGCCTGATGTGTTGAATTGAGCCTCTCGTCCTCTTAACCCACAGGAAGGAAGACAGACAGCTGGGGGCATGGCCAGCTCATCTTACCACTAAATGAGAAAAATGACCATCCGCCAGCCAACTCTTTTAAAAACTAATTTACATCCTGTCAGCTTCCATTAGGCCGGGACTGCTGGGGCGGACGATTTTGTGAGGTGGGAAGGAGGGAGGACAGAATTGGGCATGAACGGTGAGTGTTGACGTACCCCCCTGCACCGGCCAAGCGAGGATGATAATTCTGCCCAGGCTGACCAGGCGAGCTGACAGCTGAATCTTGCATGTTTTTTGCTCACTCCATCCCTCCAGTACTGCCTCCATCCATCCATCCCTCTCTTCTCAGGTATTAACTAACAGCGGGTGATTATCTGAGTGGCTGAAATTCCACTTTTACAGTTTCAAACAATTTTGGCTCACCCTAAGAGCATCAGCCCAGGATTAAGACTTGTAAATGCTGGGCCTTGAATAAATGATTCACTGAGTTTTTTGCATAACCGAGAGGAGAGAAAGATGGCATGGGATGGAGAGAGCTAAAGAGGTAAGGAGAGAGAGACAGAGGTATGAGTGAGGAAGGTCTAGTTGAGAGGTAGAGGGAGAAAAGAGTGGGGTGGAGAGAGCTAAAGAGGTAGGGAGAGAGAGACAGAGGTATGAGTGAGGGAGGTATAGTTGAGAGGTAACGGGAGAAAAGACTGGGATGAAGAGAGAGCTGAGAGAGGGAGAGAGGGAGGGTTGAGAGTAAGGAGTACATAGAGAGAGCTGGGTGAGCTGAGAGGTAAAGCGAGAGAGAGAGACAAAGTAGAGGAGAGCCAAGAGAGAGCGAGAGAGGTGTTACAGTAGATAATGTCAAAAGGCAGCAATGAATCAGCAAATGTTTTCTTTTTATCTGCCTGAATGATTATGTGTATTTTTTTTGTCTTTTTGAATAGTATTAAATAACAATGCCTTATAAATAATATCTGATTCATTGTTTATTGGAATCCAATGTCATTTATACTCACAGTGCAGTAATAGCTATCGTAATAGTGTTAAAGTAGACATTTAATTAAACAGTGGTTGCTGTGTATGATTTCTATGGAGGTGACATGATTGTTTATCATCATAGCAGACCTCTGACAAGGCTTTGGGGTGATCTGCAGTTCAAATGGACTCCAATTAATTATACGACTCTCAAATGCATTACAATTAATAGGCCATATTTTCATGTCCAATAAATATAAAATTAAACTGGCTTCAATTTCTTTACTATTGTAGCGGTCTTTATACGTACCACAGAAGAACCAAGAAATGAAGAGTGACTTCTTTCTTGAGATCTACAGTATTTCTCTATTGATCTATCCTCTGGACCTTCGTGTTTCACTGGGGGTTCTGTCACTTATTCCGACACTTCAACTAAAGTTGGCAAGACTTGAATCAGAGCAGCTAGATGCTCTCTTTTCTCAGACTCAGCGATCACTCGAGTCATTGACTCTAAAAGTCTTCTGAAAGACTCTCAAGGTCTAGATGGCATCAGCTACAAGGTCTAGATGGTGTTGTGGAAATATTGAATCAAATATTTCTTAGATAGCCGGAACTTGTAAATTCAAAAATACTTTATTACAAAAGTTACAGAAGCCGAGCAATTCCATGGAATGACTGACTCTTCTTGTTCAAAACATCAGTATTTATACATTTCCACCAGACATATTCCCTCCTTTCTATGTAGATGATTATCTCCCCTTGGCCGTGCGCCATCATTATCTTTATGACTTAATTCTGGCTTGTGTACGCCCATATCTGTCTCAGTTTAGATTATATTGGTGGCGCAACCACAGGTCCACTATAACAAATAATACAGTTATTACATATATATATGTTCCCATTATAAGTACATTCTCAATAGATTTCAATGAACACAACCATATCTTCCCAATACTTATACATAGTGTGTGGCCTCTGTATTGGTTACTAAAAATATATAGTTACTGTCCCACACCAGGTCAGGTCTGTGTCACTTGGAAGTGATTAACCCATGTACCCCGTGGTTGCCTTGACTAGATTCTATGTGGCTCAAAACAGTCTGTTCTTTGTTGGCTAAGTTCAGCTTATTCACATAGGGTCACGGCCGTCGTAAGAAGTAGACCAAAGCGCAGCGTGGTGAGCGTACATATTCCTTTTATTAGGTGATGCCGACAAAAACAATATACAATACCAAAACAACCGTGAAGCTTAAGGCTATAGTGCCACAAACAAAGAAAACTTCCCACACTGAATGGAGGGAAAAGGGCTACCTAAGTATGGTTCCCAATCAGAGACAACGATAGACAGCTGTCCCTGATTGAGAACCATACCCGGCCAAAACATAGAAATACAAAATCATAGAAAACAAAAACATAGAATGCCCACCCCAAATCACACCCTGACCAAACCAAATAGATACAAAAAAAGGCTCTCTAAGGTCAGGGCTTGACACATAGATACCACTTAGTTCTGTTTCTGTATGTCTAATGCTTAACTCTATGTTGGACCACTCCTGCACATCCATACAGTTTTGACCTTCATTCTGTTTACATATGTCTAATGTTTAACCTTGTACTGCTTCTTCTTCCTACTTCCAAAGGAAATAGTATGTGCATTGGAAAATTACTAGGCGATGGGAGACCCTCCAACATGGGTACTGGAAAATTACCAAAGAGCTGGATTGTTCACCCACATAACCCCCCTTTGGGACTAACCAAGTCCCACACCAAACAAGTTAACAGGATAAGAGGGAAAGGGAGCATCAGTCGTCAAGCACTGGAGGCAATATTCCTCCTATCCATCCTAACAATTGAAGCTCCATTTACACACACACACAAAGCAAATGACTACTGGACTTATGGATGATGCCCCGTTCCTCCATCTCCTCCAACATCTGCCTCAGTTTCTGGTAGTCAGATGGTGAAACCCTCCTGTACGGCAGCCTGAAAGGCTTTTTTATCTTTGACTCGTATCTGGTGGATGACGCTCTTCGCTTCCCCGCGGTCAAGTTGGTCCCTGGAGAAGATGCCTTCATACTGAGCAATAAGGTCCACTAGATTTCCTTTCCACGTATCAGACACTTCACAGGACTTTATGTCAACTTCTGTTGAGCATAGCTCTTTCAACTTTTGTAGATAATCCCTCTTTGCCGTTTCCCCACTCACTGAACATTCTTCCCTTACTTGGGAGATATTCTGAACAGCAGACTGGACCTTGGTGGAGCCTTGAACATGGTTGGCGTAGAGCTCTAGGTATTCTAGGGCTGGGATCGGGCATGGGTGCACGTCAGCCAGCTTGGTCTTACGGTGGAGAACAATAGGGCAGTCTAACATGTTGTTCCCTTTCATGGGGTGCCACTTGTCACCCCTCAAAGGACATACAGTGTGTCCTACTAGGACATTTCTTAGTGTAGATCATGCTGTAGTGGCCTCTACGGCTACAGTACTACCAACTGATAGAGGCACCTGTTCTTTCAGTTTTCCCCAGACTAAATGTTCATGCTGAGGCATGAGAGTCCCACTGCTTGAGCATTACAGTTCCCACTTTGTCTGGTATATTGTCACCGTGCCAGCGGTTCACATTGGCTAGCATGCTGAGTAAAAGTCCATGTGAATCTCCTTTGGCAGGTTTGGAGAGGCTGTCCCAATACCGCTTCGTTTTCTTAACTTGTTGCATTGTGTTTTATGGCGTTCGATCCAACTATCATGCCGTCTGTCTGTCCGGGTACAGCTAAAACAGACACTGCCATCTTGCAATCTTAAAGTTAAAGTTCAACGTTCAAGACATGTTCATACTTAGGCTGTTCCTGTTTGCCCCCACAGCCTACAATAATGACTTGAGTTGGCTTTCTAGACCAATGTGTTATCACGTTACATCTCAGAAGTGTGTCTTCAGCTGACTCAGTTAACGTGCAGGTCATAAAGGCATCAGTCATACAAAAGTTATACTTAAATCCGAACTGGTTCTCTAGTAAATTGGTACGAATGTCTCATCCTATGTTCAAGAAGGGCCTTTTTCCCTTTATTCAGATTACACCTGCTCACTTTTGGTTGTTTGAAAAGGAAATAATCTCCAAAATATCTATATTTTTTAAACAAGCCTTAGAAAGTTGGTTGCAATTTCAGTTTAATCCACCTGAAAAGACAGAACAAATAATACAACAAATATTGTGGTTAAATTCAAATATACTAATTGATAAAAAAAACTGTATTTTTCGAAGAACTGTTTAAAAAAGGTATAATTTTAGTGAATGATATCATAAATAGGACTGGTGGAGTTATGTCACACATGCAGCTAACACAGACATATGGAAATATATGCTCTACCCAAAATTACTGTAACGGGCTTCCTCCTTCTCCTCATCCGATGAGGAGGAGCAGGGATTTGACCAAAACGCAGCGTTGTGATATGACATGATGATTTATTGAACAAGACAAAGACGAAACGAAATACACTTGATAAATTAACAAAATAACAAAACGACGTAGACAGACCTGAACGACGAACTCACATGAAACACGAAGAACGCATGAACAGGGAAACTGACTACATAAAAGAACGAACATACAAACAAACCGAAAACAGTCCCGTGTGGCGCAACGACATACACAGACACAGGAGACAACCACCCACAACCAACAATGTGAAACAACCTACCTTAATATGACTCTCAATTAGAGGAAACGCCAAACACCTGCCTCTAATTGAGAGCCATACCAGGCAACCCATTAACCCAACATAGAAAACACATAACATAGACTACCCACCCAAATTCACGCCCTGACCAATTAAACACATACCAAAACAACAGAAAACAGGTCAGGAACGTGACAGAACCCCCCCTCAAGGTGCGAACTCCGGGCGCACCCCTAAAACTCAAGAGGAGGGTCTGGGTGGGCATCTGTCCGCGGTGGCGGCTCCGGCGGTGGGCGAGGAGACCACTCCACCACTGTCTTTGTCCCCCTCCTTAGCGTCCTTTGAGTGGCGACCCTCGCCCCCGACCATGGTCCAGGAACCCTCACTAAGGCCCCTCCACAATAGAGGAGACAACTCAGGACAGAGAGGTAGCTAAGGACAAAGAGGTAGCTAAGGACAAAGAGGTAGCTAAGGACAAAGAGGTAGCTAAGGACAAAGAGGTAGCTAAGGACAAAGAGGTAGCTAAGGACAGAGAGGTAGCTCAGGACAGAGGGACAACTCTGGACTAGTGGCAGCTCCGGACTGAGTGGCAGCTCCGGACTGAGTGGCAGCTCCGGAATGAGTGGCAGCTCCGGACTGAGTGGCAGCTCCGGACTGAGTGGCAGCTCCGGACTGAGTGGCAGCTCATGACTGTAGGGCAGCTCATGACTGTAGGGCAGCTCATGACTGTAGGGCATCTCATGACTGTAGGGCAGTTCATGACTGTAGGGCAGCTCATGACTGGTGGGCAGCTCATGACTGGTGGGCAGCTCATGACTGGTGGGCAGCTCATGACTGGAGGGCAGCTCATGACTGGAGGGCAGCTCATGACTGGCTGGCGGTTCTGGCAGCTCATGACTGGCTGGCGGCTCTGGCAGCTCCTGACTGGCTGGCGGCTCTGGCAGCTCCTGACTGGCTGGCGGCTCTGGCAGCTCCTGACTGGCTGGCGGCTCTGGCAGCTCCTGACTGGCTGGCGGCTCTGGCAGCTCCTGACTGGCTGGCGGCTCTGGCAGCTCCTGACTGGCTGGCGGCTCTGGCGGCTCCTGACTGGCTGGCGGCTCTGGCGGCTCCTGACTGACGGACGGCTCTAGCGGCTCCTGACTGACGGACGGCTCTAATGGCTCGGGACAGACGGGCGGCTCTAATGGCTCGTGGCAGACGGATGGCTCAGAAGGCGCTGGGCAGACGGATGGCTCAGACGGCGCTGGGCAGATGGATGGCTCAGACGGCGCTGGGCAGACAGATGGCTCAGACGGCGCTGGGCAGACAGATGGCTCAGACGGCGCTGGGCAGACAGATGGCTCAGACGGCGCTGGGCAGACAGATGGCTCA
Organism: Salvelinus namaycush; assembly: GCF_016432855.1. Lineage (NCBI taxonomy): Eukaryota > Metazoa > Chordata > Actinopteri > Salmoniformes > Salmonidae > Salvelinus > Salvelinus namaycush. Next base: position 1,724,906 of record NC_052344.1, on the reverse strand, counting down.
GACAGTGCTGGGCAGACAGATGGCTCAGACGGTGCTGGGCAGACGAGCAGTGCAGGCGGCGTTGGGCAGACAGCCGACTCTGACCTGCTGAGGCGCACAGTAGGCCTGGTGCGTGGTGCCGGAACTGGTGGTACTGGACTGGAGACACGCACCTCAAAGCTAGTACGGGGAGCAGGAACAGGGCACACTGGACTCTCGATGCGCACTATAGGCCTGGTGCGTGGTACCGGAACTGGAGGTACCGGGCTGAGGGCACGCACCTCAGGGCGAGTGCGGGGAGAAGGAACAGTGCGTACAGGGCTCTGGAGACGCACAGGAGGCTTGATGCGTGGTGCCGAAACTGGAGGCACTGAGCTTGAGACACGCACCACAGGGAGAGTGCGTGGAGGAGGAACAGGGCTCTGGAGACGCACTGGAAGCCTGGTGCGTGGTGTAGGCACTGGTGGTACTGAGCTGGGGCGGGAAGGTGACGCCGGATATACCGGACCGTGCAGGCGTAATGGCTCCCTTGAGCACTGAGCCTGCCCAACCTTACCTGGTTGAATGCTCCCCGTCGCCCGACCAGTGCGGGGAGGTGGAATAACCCGCACCGGGCTATGTAGGCGAACCGGGGACACCATGCGTAAGGCTGGTGCCATGTAAGCCGGCCCGAGGAGACGTACTGGTGGCCAGATATGTAGGGCCGGCTTCATGACATTTGGCTCAATGCCCAATCTAGCCCTACCAGTGCGGGGAGGTGGAATAACCCGCACCGGGCTATGAACACGTACAGGAGACACCGTGCGCTCTACTGCATAACACGATGTCTGCCCGTACTCCCGCTCTCCACGGTTAGCCTGGGAAGTGGGCGCAGGTCTCCTACCTGCCCTCGGCCCACTACCTCTTAGCCCCCCCCCAAGAAGTTTTTGGGTAGTACTCACGAGCTTTTCGGGCTTCCGTGCTAGACGCGTCCCCTCATAACGCCGGTTCCTCTCTCCGGTTTCCTCCGCTCTCCGAGCTGCCTCCAGCTGTTCCCATGGGAGGCGATCCTTTCCAGCCAGGATCTCCTCCCATGTGTAGCAACCCTTACCGTCCAAAACATCCTCCCATGTCCATTCCTCCTTCTTGCGCTGTCGTTGCTGTCCGTTAACCCGCTGCTTGATCTGGGTTTGGTGGGTGGTTCTGTAACGGGCTTCCTCCTTCTCCTCATCCGATGAGGAGGAGCAGGGATTTGACCAAAACGCAGCGTTGTGATATGACATGATGATTTATTGAACAAGACAAAGACGAAACGAAATACACTTGATAAATTAACAAAATAACAAAACGACGTAGACAGACCTGAACGACGAACTCACATGAAACACGAAGAACGCATGAACAGGGAAACTGACTACATAAAAGAACGAACATACAAACAAACCGAAAACAGTCCCATGTGGCGCAACGACATACACAGACACAGGAGACAACCACCCACAACCAACAATGTGAAACAACCTACCTTAATATGACTCTCAATTAGAGGAAACGCCAAACACCTGCCTCTAATTGAGAGCCATACCAGGCAACCCATTAACCCAACATAGAAAACACATAACATAGACTACCCACCCAAATTCACGCCCTGACCAATTAAACACATACCAAAACAACAGAAAACAGGTCAGGAACGTGACAATTACAACCAATTAATTTCAGCATTACCACAAAAATGGAAGAGGAAAGTAGAAGGAAAAAAAGTAAGGAACTTGTCGGCCCTGTATTAAAGAACATAAATGGTTAAAGAAAAGTGTGATAAATAAAAACATATACCAATTACATTAAAGGACCAAAAAACTGACAGCTGTGCCATATAAATTGCAAAATAGTTGGGAAGAGATTTTCGATGTACCGATTCCATGGCACATGGTTTATGAATTGATTTGCAAAACAACGCCGGATTCAAAACTTTGAATATGTCAATTTAAATTACTATACAAAATTCTTGCAACTAATAAAATGTTATATATACAGTGGGGCAAAAAAGTATTTAGTCAGCCACCAATTGCGCAAGTTCTCCCACTTAAAAAGATGAGAGAGGCCTGTAATTTTAATCATAGGTACACTTCAACTATGACAGACAAAATGAGAAAAAAAATCCAGAAAATCACATTGTAGGATATTTAATAAATATATTTGCAAATTATGGTGGAAAATAAGTATTTGGTCACCTACAAACAAGCAAGATTTCTGGCTCTCACAGACCTGTAACTTCTTCTTTAAGAGGCTCATCTGTCCTCCACTCGTTACCTGTATTAATGGCACCTGTTTGAACTTGTTATCAGTATAAAAGACACCTGTCCACAACCTCAAACAGTCACACTCCAAACTCCACTATGGCCAAGACCAAAGAGCTGTCAAAGGACACCAGAAACAAAATTGTAGACCTGCACCAGGCTGGGAAGACTGAATCTGCAATAGGTAAGCAGCTTGGTTTGAAGAAATCAACTGTGGGAGCAATTATTAGGAAATGGAAGACATACAAGACCACTGATAATCTCCCTCGATCTAGGGCTCCACGCAAGATCTCACCCCGTGGGGTCAAAATGATCACAAGAACGGTGAGCAAAAATCCCAGAACCACACGGGGGGACCTAGTGAATGACCTGCAGAGAGCTGGGACCAAAGTAACAAAGCCTACCATCAGTAACACACTACGCCGCCAGGGACTCAAATCCTGCAGTGCCAGACGTGTCCCCCTGCTTAAGCCAGTACATGTCCAGGCCCGTCTGAAGTTTGCTAGAGAGCATTTGGATGATCCAGAAGAAGATTGGGAGAATGTCATATGGTCAGATGAAACCAAAATATAACCTTTTGGTAAAAACTCAACTCGTCGTGTTTGGAGGACAAAGAATGCTGAGTTGCATCGAAAGAACACCATACCTACTGTGAAGCATGGCGGTGGAAATATCATGCTTTGGGGCTGTTTTTCTGCAAAGGGACTAGGACGACTGATCCGTGTAAAGGAAAGAATGAATGGGGCCATGTATCGTGAGATTTTGAGTGAAAACCTCCTTCCATCAGCAAGGGCATTGAAGATGAAACGTGGCTGATCTGCATGGAGGAATGGGCCAAAATACCAGCAACAGTGTGTGAAAACCTTGTGAAGACTTACAGAAAACGTTTGACCTCTGTCATTGCCAACAAAGGGTATATAAAAAAGTATTGAGATAAACTTTTGTTATTGACCAAATACTTATTTTCCACCATAATTTGCAAATAAATTAATTAAAAATCCTACAATGTGATTTTCTCATTTTGTCTGTCATAGTTGAAGTGTACCTATGATGAAAATTACAGGCCTCTCTCATCTTTTTAAGTGGGAGAACTTGCACAATTGGTGGCTGACTAAATATGTTTTTGCCCCACTGTATATGGGGGATACAATCTTCCCAGCTCTGCAGATGTTGCTAGAGGAGGCAGTCGTTAGATAATTTATTTTGGTATTGTCCATATGTAGCTCGTTTTTGGTCACAGGTCCAGGAATGGCTGAAGAATTGCAACATTTGCCTGGAACTAACGCTACAGATAGCAATACTGGGTGATTTGAAAAGCCATAGTCAATCAATCAATAATATAACAATTATTTTAGCAAACATGTTTATTTTTAATTTACAATCTCTAGAAGCTATGAGAATAGAAAGGTTCAATTATTTTGTGAAGCATCACAGCACAGTTGAAAAATATATGGCAAATAGAAATCCGAAATGGATGATGTTGAGAGATGGGTGATGTTGAATGGAGCTGAAGGGTGGGACTAATAACAAGATAAACAGTGTAAAACATACGGGATCTGTAAAATGTATATAGGTTCGGAACTTTTGTGAAATAGCACAGTCACAAATAGAAATAAAACTGGATGGACATTAGAAATAGAGGAAGGACTAAGAACACACAAGAGAGAACTATGGTAAAGTAGACTGTGTCTGTAAAATGTGTATAAGATGTATAAATTGAAGGTAAAAGCCGAAGTGTTTATAAGTTTACTCCAATTGGGGGATCGGTGTCAGGGTTTGCGGGGAATAATAATAAAGGTATATTCTTTAAAAAAGTATGTATATCTATATAGGTATGTGTATGTATATATGTGTGTATGTATGCATGCGTGTATGGATATATATATATTTACCCAAAAAATATATCGGGGATTGGAAATGATGCAGACAATTACATTGATGGAAGCAACATTCTTTCCGCTGATTCACCCCTTAAAAAAATATATCAAAAAACGTGCAGGTCATAGACCCACTGTCTATCAGAGCTTGAAATTCTACAGTTTCTTGCACTGGAACATAGAAAAGACTGTCATTACTCTCTATTTTCTGATAAATCGTCTCAGTTTTCATGGTGTTTTTAGAATTTGTATCCATGGTGTTCTGTGGGGGTGTAACATGTTCGCCCACACTGCCCCCCTCTTGGCGTGAGCATGTTAGTTTAAAGCAGGCACAGGGGGAGGTTCGGCAGTTGCCTCTCAACTTATTTTCTTGCAGTACATTCAAAGCCTCTGTGGCCTGTCATGTGACACTTGAAGCATAGGCCCTCCTTAAAGCAGTGTGACTGAGTTGAATGGTCTGAGGCCTTACGAATTCTACAGGGGCCAGCGGATGTATCGGTTTGTGGAGCTCTGGCCAAAGTTCTCCTGTGATTCTGTTCCAGGGTTGAGAGAAACTATTCTGTGGGAGAAATCACTTTGTTCAATGAAGCCTGATCACTGGTAGTGGGTGTGGCTGAATTATCATGACCGACAGCTTGTTGATTTATACACCAAGCGTTTGGGGGTCATCGCGTCTTCTTCCTTGGCAGTACTTCTGCGCCCTGCGTCTGGCTGACTGTTTGTCTCTGTGTGGCTGTCAATCATTGCCTGTACATCTCCAACTTTCCAATTTTCAATAGGCCTGCACCTAAGGGCGGTGTATATTGCTGGGTCAGGCCAGTGCTTAACAAACATCATTGTCACCTCATGACCTGGATCATCCACTATTTTTCCTTGTCTTTTCAAGCACTCATTGGCAAGGTCAATTGCTTTGTTCAGTTTGACCCAAGAATCCAAGCAGCACTCTGACTGTCTTGATAAGGTTTCATAGAAGTATGCTAATGGGATTGTGGATGAGATTGCCTCTCCAATATGCTGCCTCAGGATATTGTATATGGCTTCAGGGTCTCTGGTTATGTTAACGAGCGGGTTTCCATGGACCCCTATCCTGACTATGTCTTTAGCCCACCCCATCAGTCTGTACTGTATCTCTTGCCCCTGTTCTGATTTAAAGAAAGAAAGACAAACTAACGATGTCATGGAATGATGCAACATGTAAGGAAACTAATACTTAAATCAGTGACAGTTATAAATGTATGTGGGTATACAGTAAGTAATTACAATTTTCTGGTAGGTTTGTGTCAATGGGAAACTCGCGGCTGGGCTTCCCTTTGTAGTCCATAATAGTTTGCAAGCCCTGCCACATCTGACGAGCGTCAGGGACGGTGTAGTACGATTCAATCTTAGTTGTGTATTTACGCTTTACCTGTGTGATGGTTTGTCTGAGGGCATAGCAGGACTTCTTATAAGTGTCCGGGTTATAGTCCCACTCCTTGAAAGCGGCAGCTCTACCCTTTAGCTCTGTGCAGATGTTACCTGTAATCCATGGCTTCTGGTTGGGGTATGTACTGTGGGGACAATGTCATCGATTCATTTATTGATTAAGCTGGTGACTGATGTGATATACTCCTCAATGTCATAACATTTCTGCCTAACATAATGCAATATTAGATATGCAATGTATTGTCATAAACAGTTTAATTGCTTTTTATTTGTTTATTTAAAATATGTTTTGTAATATATTTCAGAACATGTCTCTGTCACTAGCAAATAGAGTCATGGGTGGTAACTCTGCAAGTCACTCGAAAAGGCAAGGCATACTGGGAAATTTTACTGGACGCATGGCTTAGTGTGGGTGTGTTTATCAGTTCGTTATTTTTGGCCACCCGTGAGTGAAAATGTTTAAAAGAACACATGGCCTTGTCCTTGTGGTGGTTTCCTATTAAAACAACATTTCATTTTTCTAAGACCATGCTTTTGTGCCTGTGGAGTATATGTAAAAAAGGTACTATCTGAGGTATGAACTGGTATACAGCTATGTACCTGTAAGTGCAAAGGACATACCTATCAGGGTACAACCCCAGTGAAAAGTCTTTGTCCCCCTTTAGGAACAAATCTACACTTTTTTATAAGAGTTTACTAACCCTAACTGTATCCCTTATCCTAGCCTTAACCCTAGCCCTAACCTTGACCCTTGTTATAAACCTAACCCTAAACGTAAAGAAGGGGCTAATGAGCCCCAGCTGCCGGTCCGTTAATTGGCCCCCTGCTGGGACCAATTGGTATGCATATGATGAATGTATTCTGGGAATCATAGCACCCCTCTGCACCCTCTGCTAGCCATATGGCTCGCTGGGTCAACAGGTAGAGTGCTCACCTTGTCGGTGGCGAAGGCTAGATTGCCCTGCTCTGGCCGGCCCAGCATTTGGATCCCAGACCTGAGAATCTAGGTCCTAATCTAGGTCCTATTATTATTACTATTGGATAGAAAACACTCTCTAGTTTCTAAAACCGTTTGAATTATTTCTCTGAGTGAAACAGAACTCATTCTGCAGCACATTTCCTGACCAGGAAGTGGAATGTCTGAAATCGATGCTCTGTTCAACTTCCTGCCTATACATGGGCATGATACGTAAGAGTCTACGTACACTTCATAGACCTTCCTCTGGATGTCAAGAGGCTGTGAGAGAAGAAATTTCGTGTTTATCTTCATCTGAATTGGAATACAAGCTCTTTGTATGACGTGTCCCTCATTTCCGGTACTCTGAAGCGCGCGACTTGGACAGTGGGATTGCCTTCTCTTTAGCTGCCGTAATAGGCGACTACTTTTTCCGGCTTTGATTTTATTTGATACATGTGACCATATCATCGTAATGTATGTTTTTTCAATATAGTTTAATCAGATTATTGAAATTTTTTCAGGAGTTTTGCCGTGTTCCGTTTCTGACTTTATTGACGTTGGAGAGATCCGTGCCACTCGGCTAGTGTGCATGCTAAATGAAGAGGGATATTTGCCGTTCCAGATCAAAACAACGACTGTTCTGGACAAAGGACACCTTGTCCAACATTCTGACGGAAGATCACCAAAAGTAAGAAACATTTTATGATGCTATTTCTAATATCTGTCGTGCATGTGAACTGGTCGTGGGCGCCCAAGTGTTTCTGGCTATTGTGGCTACGCTAATATAACGCTACATTTTGTTTTCGCTGTAAAACATTTAATAAATCGGAAATATTGTCTGGAATCACAAGATGCCTGTCTTTCAATTGCTGTACACTATGTATTTTTCAGAAATGTTTTATGATGAGTAATTAGGTATTTGACGTTGGTGTCTGTAAATATTATGGCTGCTTTCGGTGCAATTTCTGATTGTAGCTGAAATGTAAACTATGATTTATACCTGAAATATGCAAATTCTTCGAACAAAACATATGCTATACAATAAATATGTTATCAGACTGTCATCTGATGAAGTTGTTTCTTGGTTAGTGGCTATTTATATCTTTATTTGGTCGAATTTGTGATAGCTACTGATGGAGTAAAAAACTGTTGGAGTAAAAAAAGTGGTGTCTTTTGCTAACGTGGTTAGCTAATAGATTTACATATTTTGTCTTCCTTGTAAAACATTTTAAAAATCGGACATGTTGGCTGGATTCACAAGATGTGTACCTTTCATATGCTGTATTGGACTTGTTAATGTGTGAAAGTTAAATATTAAAAAAAAAAATCTTTTGAATTTCGCGCCCTGCACTTTGAGCTGGCTATTGTCATAAGTGTACCGGCGTCGGGCTTGCACGCCAAACAGGTTAAAAGACCGACCTGGAGATCGTCGAAGGGATGGCTGTCTTAATTGGGTATGAAACAGGCGTGAAGGAACCAGCCTACTCCTTCGAGAGGCCGCAAAGTTGACATAAGTCCCGTCCCCCACAAACTTTACTAATGCCCAGTCATCGGGGGTCAAATCCCTCGACCACCAAGTTGAAGTCCAAACGTGCACCTGATGACCAAAAGGGTTACCATGTGCAGCTAGGGGGAATAGCTGCAGGGGCCCTCAGGGGTGGGCTGACCTCTCCCCACTCCATGCCCTCTCTCACTGGGACTGGGAGTACCTGACCACCACACAGGCCCCCACTAACCTGCTGAACTCTGCCCCACTCGAGGCACCCACTGTCTGGGCCTCATGCCTACCTCACCCTCCCTTTCTGGAGTTCCAGAACTGGTGACCTCTGCCCCACTCGAGGAACCCCCTGTCTGGGCCTCACTACTGCCACTCCTTACACTGGAGCTCCACAGCATAAGTCCAGACCTCCAGGCCTACACTAACTCCCTGCCTGCCTGTCTGCCTGCCCTCTCCCTGGACCTAAGAGTCCAGCTTACTCCCTGAACCTTCAGGCCTCCACACCTGCTCTCCTTACCCAGGAAACACCCCTCTTTCTGGTGCTCAGCCATCTCCAGAACCGTGGCACCCACACTTAAGCACCCCTCTCACGGCCACTAAGACCTCTATAGCCCCATTGCCAAAAACCACAGGCACATGGTGATCCAGATCGGTAACCTGATCGATTTTCCCTACTCTACACTCCACAGCCTGGGTTACTAGGTGAAGGTGGAACTTTTACCCTTTCATCTCTTCCTCTACATGCCTGCCCGTCTCTCACACTCTAGCCCCTGCACCCAGCCTTTCCACGTGTACCTGGTAACCTATTGCATAAGGTGCATTCAAAAAGTATTCAGACCACTTTCCTTTTTCCACATTTTGTTACGTTACAGACTTTTTCTAAAATGTATTTTTTTAAGTACCATCAATATACAAACAATACCCCACAAAGCGAAAACAAGTTATTAGAAATGTTTGCTAATTCATAAAAAATAATAAACAGAAATACCTTGTTTACATAAGTATTTCTCTCTGGATCGAGAGAAAGATGAACGAGAAAAGTACAGAGAGATCCTTCATTGAAAACCTGCTCCAGAGTGCTCAGGACTTCAGACCGGGGTGAAGGTTCACCTTCCAACAGGACAATGACACTAAGCACACAGCCAAGAAACTACAGGAATGGCTTCGTGACAAGTCTCTGAATGTCATTGAGTGGCCGACCAGAGCCCGGGATTGAACCCAATTTAACATCTCTGGAGAGACCTGAAAATAGCTGTGCAGCAACGCTCCCCATCCAACCTGACAGAGCCTTGGAGGATATGCAGAGAAGAATGGGAGAAACTCCCCAAATGCAGGTGTGCCAAGTTGGTAGTGCCATACCCAAGAAGACTTGAGGCTGTAATCGCTGCCAATTGTTCTTCAACAAAGTACTGAATACAGGGTCTGAATACGTACGTCAATGTATTATTTCAGTTTTTTATTTTGAATACATTTAATAACATTTCTAAAAACCTGTTTTTGCTTTGTTGTTATGGGGTATTGTGTGCAGATTGATGAGAATAAAAAAATATGTAATCAATTTTATCAGAAGGCTGTAACGTATCGAAATGTAGAAAAAGTGAAGGGGTCTGAATACTTTCTCAATGCACTTTAAAGTTATATATATATTTTTTTTTTAAATTGCAAAAGAAAGGACTATCTAGGCCTTACGAGCAGCTCATTCTATAGACACAAGATGTAACACTGCAGACCAATCCAAACTCATCTCTCGGCATGTCCGAATCTATATTCAGAGAGCTTGTTTCTGTCCTGCCGTTGACTTTGGTGCAGGGCATGTGATGTCCATAGCCTCTTGGTCGCAAAACTCCCTGATCTTCTCAAAAACATAAGTTTGTCTAGCTGTGTCCAATCCAGGTGATGCTTGTACAGGCAGACCATCTATGGGAGGAAGATTGTCAACGTTGCGCAGCAGCTGAAACCTGGTCCCGATGAGTCTGAACGCTCCCTGGCGGTAACAACACCAGGCTCCAGATTATCAAAGCTGCAAAACAGGAAATAACAAAAAAAAACACTTAAGACATTACAACCTTGCAAAACATCAATTCACCTCCCAAGTTTAGATATGAAGAATAACCTCATACAATGCAATGAAAATGATATTCACCTGAAGTGCTGGTACTGTTTGAACTGTGGCCACGGCCTGAAGTACAGAGTCAGGTGTTGTTGCCAGCAGATAGCTTTCCACCAGCACCGTACCATCCTCCAGTCCAACCAGCTGTGGGATGTTGACCCCTGTCACAGTGCTGTCCTTCACAACACCAGCAATCTCAGACAAAGTGTTCACTCTGGTCTTTCTGACCAGCTCAAATAGACAGAAGCCTGCTATATGGCAGACCAATCCTAACTCATCTCTCGGCATGTCAAGCCCACTTAATATCTCAGCCAATCATAGCTAGCGGGAAGGTTGCTGACTTTTTTCGTGGCTTAAAACCTCTTGACACTAGGGGGGCGCCAATTCGACTTTGTAAAAATTCGTTCCCAAATTAAACTGCCTCGTACTCAATTCTTGCTCGTACAATATGCATATTATTATTACTATTGGATAGAAAACACTCTCTAGTTTCTAAAACCGTTTGAATTATTTCTCTGAGTGAAACAGAACTCATTCTGCAGCACATTTCCTGTCAGGGAGTGAGATTTCAGAAATCGAGGTCCCTGTTCTGAGGTCAGTTTATAAGTCCCCATGTAAGCCATCGGGCTACATGCACTGCATACGCCTTCCTCTAGATGTCAGTAAGCGGGGAGAATTTGAATGGAGTGGATTGCGCAATCTGGGGCCCTATATAAGACCGTGGAACGGAAGTACCGTTCTTTTCAACGGGGCGCCTGGCGCATCAGGGACATCACAATGTCCTCCTGCAAAGCTTTCGTTTTAGCAGTTCTGTATCTCCGGTCATGTTTTTATTCGTTATAGTTGTTAAAGATATCATAAGGTAGTTAATTTAAACCGACTTATAGCAGTTTATATCAGTTTATTGCGATTTTCCTGGATTTCTTTGTGATGCGCTTTCACGAGTTGGACACCTCTCCAATGGGTGGCTATCGTTAGCTGCTATTTCCACATGAGAAGAGGACATCTTTCAACCAAAAGACGATTGTTCTGGAGAAAGGACACCTTGCCCAAGATTCTGATGGAAGCTCGGCAAATAGTAAGCAATCTTTATGTTGTTAATTCGTATTTATGTTGACAAATGTCAAATAATAATTCCTCCATGAATTTCGGTGCGGTCTCGCTTTAGCGCACGCTGTATGCTGAAGTAATGTTAATTTTAAAAATGTAACACAGCGATTGCATTAAGAACTAATTTGTCTTTCATTTGCTGTCCAACTTGTATTTTTTAGTCAAGTTTATGAATAGTTTTCGATTAGAATAGGTGCCTCTCCAAGATGGCGCCGGACAGATTGCTTGAAGTTTTGGCCACTAATCACATTGTATAACCACGATTTGTGCCGCTAAATATGCACATTTTCGAACAAACTCTATATGCATTGTGTAATATGATGTTATAGGACTGTCATCTGAAGAATTCTGAGAAGGTTAGTGAAAAAATTAATATATTTTGGTGGTTTATACGTTATCGCTATTTTTGGCTTGAATCAATGCTGTTGTGATGTTTGCTATTGTGGTAAGCTAATATAACGCTATATTGTGTTTTCGCTGTAAAACACTTAGAAAATCTGAAATATTGGCTGGATTCACAAGATCTGTGTCTTTCATTTGCTGTACGCTGTGTATTTTTAAGAAATGTTTTATGATGAGTAATTAGGTAATACACGATGGTCTCTGTAGTTATTCTAGTCGCTTTGGTGAGAGTTGTGATGGTGGCTGCAATGGTAAACTATGATTTATACCTGAAATATGCACATTTTTCTAACAAAACATATGCTATACAATAAATATGTTATCAGACTGTCATCTGATGAAGTTGTTTCTTGGTTAGTGGCTATTTATATCTTTATTTGGTCGAATTTGTGATAGCTACTGATGGAGTAAAAAAATGGTGGAGTAAAAAAGTGGTGTCTTTTGCTAACGTGGTTAGCTAATAGATTTACATATTGTGTCTTCCCTGTAAAACATTTTAAAAATCAGAAATGATGGCTGGATTCACAAGATGTGTATCTTTCATCTGGTGTCTTGGACTTGTGATTTAATGATATTTAGATGCTAGTATTTACTTGTGACGCTATGCTAGGCTATGCTAGTCAGCTTTTTTACTGATGGGGGTGCTCCCGGATCCGGGTTTGGGAGGAATTAGAGGTTAACCAACTAGGCTCATAATTTAACAATTGTATTTGTATTTACAGATGGAATACAAGTTTGTTACTAAGGCACATGAAAGTTCACATGTTCGAGAATGCGTTTTCTTCACAAAAACAGTGTTCTATGAAAAAATATGTTTACGTTCAAAAGACTCGTGACATACGCTTAGTTTCTTGAAGTGGATCACATTTCATTGGTTGATTTATGACTTAGTTACCTTTTTGCAATAATGCTTATTGTAACCTGTGTTAAGAAATTGTGCAGCGAAGCCATTGAGACTATTCTTGCCATGCCATTACTGACCCCTGAAGGAGATGCCCCAGAACCCTATTTACCTGATAAGACCAAGGTAAAAACATTGAGTTAATAATGGTGACCCTGTGGCAAGATAAACATTCTCGACAAAGCGATTACCGTGTGTGTAGTGATAAAGTATGTACTGATGTTTAAATTAATAATTTCCTTTCCCCCTTCTGAGAATGAATTGCACTATGTGAAGGTTTGACCCTCAATGACAAGGGAGGTCATTTACAATTGTAATTTACTAAGTGTAAGAACGTTTTTCCTTTTCCCTCTTTTTCCTCATGTTGATGCTTGTTTGATGAAAATGCTTGTAAGTGATTTCCTAATAGGTTGAGACTAGTCTCAAAAGGGAAGAGATGTGGAGGAAATAGACATTGTTTACATACTATACTGTTTAATTAGTCATACTATGTTGTTTTTTACTTAAAGTATTGTCCATTGTTATATGTTAGTATTTTTTCTGGTACAAACTTGTCTTGTGTGAATTAGTCATTAATCTGAGTTTACAGATTTATGAGCCGCTAGGGTGCGACCGCAGTATGTGACCTCCTGTGTTAACAATCGGCAGGAATTTAGCTATGTTGCAAGTGCAGGGAGGAACAGAGAATGGTGGCGATATCAGCTATCTTGATCTACACAGACAAGTGAATTACTTTTTACAACTCTGTTCCCTGGGCATGTTTCTGCGAATCTGCTAACTGTCACAAAGATAAAAGAATGTACTTTCTATTACAGGAGAGTGACAGCTATGTTTGTTGCGCTTTCAACTCTGAACTGTTCTTAATGATGGTTGATTGCTTCATTTTTGCAAATCTTACAATAAAGTTGTTGTTTCATAGAATCTGCGGCCTCTCTTCCTATATAATTTCTACCACACCGCTCCGCCGATTGCTCACTCTCTCTTGCCGACAGCTCTCTCCGCCACCACCAAAAAGCTGCATTAGACAGGATTACTCTACACATACTGACCAGCTCAAATAGACAGAAGCGCGCTATATGGCAGACCAATCCAAACTCATCTCTCGACAGGTCCAGCCCACTGATTATCTCAGCCAATCATGGCTAGCGGGAAGATTGCTGAAGCTTTCCGTGGCTTAACCAACTTAATCAACCAGCACCACCGCTCTGCTGCGTCGGCTGTCTGTTGCGTCGGCTGTCTGTTGCTGTCTGTCTGTATGTACATATTCTTTATCCCTTTACACTTGTGTGTATAAGGTAGTAGTTGTGGAATTGTTAGGTTAGATTACTCGTTGGTTATTACTGCATTGTCGGAACTAGAAGCACAAGCATGTCGCTACACTCGCATTAACATCTGCTAACCATGTGTATGTGACAAATACATTTTTTGATTTGATTTGATTTGATTTATAGACCTCTTATTCTCATTGAAAGGAAGTCTAAGAAGCGTCTAAGGGCTTGACACATAGATACCACTTAGTTCTGTTTCTGTATGTCTAATGCTTAACTCTATGTTGGACCACTCCTGCACATCCATACAGTTTTGACCTTCATTCTGTTTACATATGTCTAATGTTTAACCTTGTACTGCTTCTTCTTCCTACTTCCAAAGGAAATAGTATGTGCATTGGAAAATTACTAGGCGATGGGAGACCCTCCAACATGGGTACTGGAAAATTACCAAAGAGCTGGATTGTTCACCCACATAACCCCCCTTTGGGACTAACCAAGTCCCACACCAAACAAGTTAACAGGATAAGAGGGAAAGGGAGCATCAGTCGTCAAGCACTGGAGGCAATATTCCTCCTATCCATCCTAACAATTGAAGCTCCATTTACACACACACACAAAGCAAATGACTACTGGACTTATGGATGATGCCCCGTTCCTCCATCTCCTCCAACATCTGCCTCAGTTTCTGGTAGTCAGATGGTGGAACCCTCCTGTACGGCAGCCTGAAAGGCTTTTTTATCTTTGACTCGTATCTGGTGGATGACGCTCTTCGCTTCCCCGCGGTCAAGTTGGTCCCTGGAGAAGATGCCTTCATACTGAGCAATAAGGTCCACTAGATTTCCTTTCCACGTATCAGACACTTCACAGGACTTTATGTCAACTTCTGTTGAGCATAGCTCTTTCAACTTTTGTAGATAATCCCTCTTTGCCGTTTCCCCACTCACTGAACATTCTTCCCTTACTTGGGAGATATTCTGAACAGCAGACTGGACCTTGGTGGAGCCTTGAACATGGTTGGCGTAGAGCTCTAGGTATTCTAGGGCTGGGATCGGGCATGGGTGCACGTCAGCCAGCTTGGTCTTACGGTGGAGAACAATAGGGCAGTCTAACATGTTGTTCCCTTTCATGGGGTGCCACTTGTCACCCCTCAAAGGACATACAGTGTGTCCTACTAGGACATTTCTTAGTGTAGATCATGCTGTAGTGGCCTCTACGGCTACAGTACTACCAACTGATAGAGGCACCTGTTCTTTCAGTTTTCCCCAGACTAAATGTTCATGCTGAGGCATGAGAGTCCCACTGCTTGAGCATTACAGTTCCCACTTTGTCTGGTATATTGTCACCGTGCCAGCGGTTCACATTGGCTAGCATGCTGAGTAAAAGTCCATGTGAATCTCCTTTGGCAGGTTTGGAGAGGCTGTCCCAATACCGCTTCGTTTTCTTAACTTGTTGCATTGTGTTTTATGGCGTTCGATCCAACTATCATGCCGTCTGTCTGTCCGGGTACAGCTAAAACAGACACTGCCATCTTGCAATCTTAAAGTTAAAGTTCAACGTTCAAGACATGTTCATACTTAGGCTGTTCCTGTTTGCCCCCACAGCCTACAATAATGACTTGAGTTGGCTTTCTAGACCAATGTGTTATCACGTTACATCTCAGAAGTGTGTCTTCAGCTGACTCAGTTAACGTGCAGGTCATAAAGGCATCAGTCATACAAAAGTTATACTTAAATCCGAACTGGTTCTCTAGTAAATTGGTACGAATGTCTCATCCTATGTTCAAGAAGGGCCTTTTTCCCTTTATTCAGATTACACCTGCTCACTTTTGGTTGTTTGAAAAGGAAATAATCTCCAAAATATCTATATTTTTTAAACAAGCCTTAGAAAGTTGGTTGCAATTTCAGTTTAATCCACCTGAAAAGACAGAACAAATAATACAACAAATATTGTGGTTAAATTCAAATATACTAATTGATAAAAAAAACTGTATTTTTCGAAGAACTGTTTAAAAAAGGTATAATTTTAGTGAATGATATCATAAATAGGACTGGTGGAGTTATGTCACACATGCAGCTAACACAGACATATGGAAATATATGCTCTACCCAAAATTACTGTAACGGGCTTCCTCCTTCTCCTCATCCGATGAGGAGGAGCAGGGATTTGACCAAAACGCAGCGTTGTGATATGACATGATGATTTATTGAACAAGACAAAGACGAAACGAAATACACTTGATAAATTAACAAAATAACAAAACGACGTAGACAGACCTGAACGACGAACTCACATGAAACACGAAGAACGCATGAACAGGGAAACTGACTACATAAAAGAACGAACATACAAACAAACCGAAAACAGTCCCGTGTGGCGCAACGACATACACAGACACAGGAGACAACCACCCACAACCAACAATGTGAAACAACCTACCTTAATATGACTCTCAATTAGAGGAAACGCCAAACACCTGCCTCTAATTGAGAGCCATACCAGGCAACCCATTAACCCAACATAGAAAACACATAACATAGACTACCCACCCAAATTCACGCCCTGACCAATTAAACACATACCAAAACAACAGAAAACAGGTCAGGAACGTGACAGAACCCCCCCTCAAGGTGCGAACTCCGGGCGCACCCCTAAAACTCAAGAGGAGGGTCTGGGTGGGCATCTGTCCGCGGTGGCGGCTCCGGCGGTGGGCGAGGACACCACTCCACCACTGTCTTTGTCCCCCTCCTTAGCGTCCTTTGAGTGGCGACCCTCGCCCCCGACCATGGTCCAGGAACCCTCACTAAGGCCCCTCCACAATAGAGGAGACAACTCAGGACAGAGAGGTAGCTAAGGACAAAGAGGTAGCTAAGGACAAAGAGGTAGCTAAGGACAAAGAGGTAGCTAAGGACAAAGAGGTAGCTAAGGACAAAGAGGTAGCTAAGGACAGAGAGGTAGCTCAGGACAGAGGGGCAGCTCCGGACTGAGTGGCAGCTCCGGACTGAGTGGCAGCTCCGGAATGAGTGGCAGCTCCGGACTGAGTGGCAGCTCCGGACTGAGTGGCAGCTCATGACTGTAGGGCAGCTCATGACTGTAGGGCAGCTCATGACTGTAGGGCATCTCATGACTGTAGGGCATCTCATGACTGTAGGGCAGTTCATGACTGGTGGGCAGCTCATGACTGGTGGGCAGCTCATGACTGGTGGGCAGCTCATGACTGGTGGGCAGCTCATGACTGGAGGGCAGCTCATGACTGGAGGGCAGCTCATGACTGGAGGGCAGCTCATGACTGGCTGGCGGTTCTGGCAGCTCATGACTGGCTGGCGGCTCTGGCAGCTCCTGACTGGCTGGCGGCTCTGGCAGCTCCTGACTGGCTGGCGGCTCTGGCAGCTCCTGACTGGCTGGCGGCTCTGGCGGCTCCTGACTGGCTGGCGGCTCTGGCGGCTCCTGACTGGCTGGCGGCTCTGGCGGCTCCTGACTGACGGACGGCTCTAGCGGCTCCTGACTGACGGACGGCTCTAATGGCTCGGGACAGACGGGCGGCTCTAATGGCTCGTGGCAGACGGATGGCTCAGAAGGCGCTGGGCAGACGGATGGCTCAGACAGTGCTGGGCAGACAGATGGCTCAGACGGTGCTGGGCAGACGAGCAGTGCAGGCGGCGTTGGGCAGACAGCCGACTCTGACCTGCTGAGGCGCACAGTAGGCCTGGTGCGTGGTGCCGGAACTGGTGGTACTGGACTGGAGACACGCACCTCAAAGCTAGTACGGGGAGCAGGAACAGGGCACACTGGACTCTCGATGCGCACTATAGGCCTGGTGCGTGGTACCGGAACTGGAGGTACCGGGCTGAGGGCACGCACCTCAGGGCGAGTGCGGGGAGAAGGAACAGTGCGTACAGGGCTCTGGAGACGCACAGGAGGCTTGATGCGTGGTGCCGAAACTGGAGGCACTGAGCTTGAGACACGCACCACAGGGAGAGTGCGTGGAGGAGGAACAGGGCTCTGGAGACGCACTGGAAGCCTGGTGCGTGGTGTAGGCACTGGTGGTACTGAGCTGGGGCGGGAAGGTGACGCCGGATATACCGGACCGTGCAGGCGTAATGGCTCCCTTGAGCACTGAGCCTGCCCAACCTTACCTGGTTGAATGCTCCCCGTCGCCCGACCAGTGCGGGGAGGTGGAATAACCCGCACCGGGCTATGTAGGCGAACCGGGGACACCATGCGTAAGGCTGGTGCCATGTAAGCCGGCCCGAGGAGCAACATTCTGACGGAAGATCACCAAAAGTAAGAAACATTTTATGATGCTATTTCTAATATCTGTCGTGCATGTGAACTGGTCGTGGGCGCCCAAGTGTTTCTGGCTATTGTGGCTACGCTAATATAACGCTACATTTTGTTTTCGCTGTAAAACATTTAATAAATCGGAAATATTGTCTGGAATCACAAGATGCCTGTCTTTCAATTGCTGTACACTATGTATTTTTCAGAAATGTTTTATGATGAGTAATTAGGTATTTGACGTTGGTGTCTGTAAATATTATGGCTGCTTTCGGTGCAATTTCTGATTGTAGCTGAAATGTAAACTATGATTTATACCTGAAATATGCAAATTCTTCGAACAAAACATATGCTATACAATAAATATGTTATCAGACTGTCATCTGATGAAGTTGTTTCTTGGTTAGTGGCTATTTATATCTTTATTTGGTCGAATTTGTGATAGCTACTGATGGAGTAAAAAACTGTTGGAGTAAAAAAAGTGGTGTCTTTTGCTAACGTGGTTAGCTAATAGATTTACATATTTTGTCTTCCTTGTAAAACATTTTAAAAATCGGACATGTTGGCTGGATTCACAAGATGTGTACCTTTCATATGCTGTATTGGACTTGTTAATGTGTGAAAGTTAAATATTAAAAAAAAAAATCTTTTGAATTTCGCGCCCTGCACTTTGAGCTGGCTATTGTCATAAGTGTACCGGCGTCGGGCTTGCACGCCAAACAGGTTAAAAGACCGACCTGGAGATCGTCGAAGGGATGGCTGTCTTAATTGGGTATGAAACAGGCGTGAAGGAACCAGCCTACTCCTTCGAGAGGCCGCAAAGTTGACATAAGTCCCGTCCCCCACAAACTTTACTAATGCCCAGTCATCGGGGGTCAAATCCCTCGACCACCAAGTTGAAGTCCAAACGTGCACCTGATGACCAAAAGGGTTACCATGTGCAGCTAGGGGGAATAGCTGCAGGGGCCCTCAGGGGTGGGCTGACCTCTCCCCACTCCATGCCCTCTCTCACTGGGACTGGGAGTACCTGACCACCACACAGGCCCCCACTAACCTGCTGAACTCTGCCCCACTCGAGGCACCCACTGTCTGGGCCTCATGCCTACCTCACCCTCCCTTTCTGGAGTTCCAGAACTGGTGACCTCTGCCCCACTCGAGGAACCCCCTGTCTGGGCCTCACTACTGCCACTCCTTACACTGGAGCTCCACAGCATAAGTCCAGACCTCCAGGCCTACACTAACTCCCTGCCTGCCTGTCTGCCTGCCCTCTCCCTGGACCTAAGAGTCCAGCTTACTCCCTGAACCTTCAGGCCTCCACACCTGCTCTCCTTACCCAGGAAACACCCCTCTTTCTGGTGCTCAGCCATCTCCAGAACCGTGGCACCCACACTTAAGCACCCCTCTCACGGCCACTAAGACCTCTATAGCCCCATTGCCAAAAACCACAGGCACATGGTGATCCAGATCGGTAACCTGATCGATTTTCCCTACTCTACACTCCACAGCCTGGGTTACTAGGTGAAGGTGGAACTTTTACCCTTTCATCTCTTCCTCTACATGCCTGCCCGTCTCTCACACTCTAGCCCCTGCACCCAGCCTTTCCACGTGTACCTGGTAACCTATTGCATAAGGTGCATTCAAAAAGTATTCAGACCACTTTCCTTTTTCCACATTTTGTTACGTTACAGACTTTTTCTAAAATGTATTTTTTTAAGTACCATCAATATACAAACAATACCCCACAAAGCGAAAACAAGTTATTAGAAATGTTTGCTAATTCATAAAAAATAATAAACAGAAATACCTTGTTTACATAAGTATTTCTCTCTGGATCGAGAGAAAGATGAACGAGAAAAGTACAGAGAGATCCT
The DNA here is from genome assembly GCF_016432855.1 of Salvelinus namaycush. Taxonomy (NCBI): domain Eukaryota; kingdom Metazoa; phylum Chordata; class Actinopteri; order Salmoniformes; family Salmonidae; genus Salvelinus; species Salvelinus namaycush. The sequence goes on along the minus strand of NC_052344.1, from coordinate 1,704,953 downwards.
TCATTGAAAACCTGCTCCAGAGTGCTCAGGACTTCAGACCGGGGTGAAGGTTCACCTTCCAACAGGACAATGACACTAAGCACACAGCCAAGAAACTACAGGAATGGCTTCGTGACAAGTCTCTGAATGTCATTGAGTGGCCGACCAGAGCCCGGGATTGAACCCAATTTAACATCTCTGGAGAGACCTGAAAATAGCTGTGCAGCAACGCTCCCCATCCAACCTGACAGAGCCTTGGAGGATATGCAGAGAAGAATGGGAGAAACTCCCCAAATGCAGGTGTGCCAAGTTGGTAGTGCCATACCCAAGAAGACTTGAGGCTGTAATCGCTGCCAATTGTTCTTCAACAAAGTACTGAATACAGGGTCTGAATACGTACGTCAATGTATTATTTCAGTTTTTTATTTTGAATACATTTAATAACATTTCTAAAAACCTGTTTTTGCTTTGTTGTTATGGGGTATTGTGTGCAGATTGATGAGAATAAAAAAATATGTAATCAATTTTATCAGAAGGCTGTAACGTATCGAAATGTAGAAAAAGTGAAGGGGTCTGAATACTTTCTCAATGCACTTTAAAGTTATATATATATTTTTTTTTTAAATTGCAAAAGAAAGGACTATCTAGGCCTTACGAGCAGCTCATTCTATAGACACAAGATGTAACACTGCAGACCAATCCAAACTCATCTCTCGGCATGTCCGAATCTATATTCAGAGAGCTTGTTTCTGTCCTGCCGTTGACTTTGGTGCAGGGCATGTGATGTCCATAGCCTCTTGGTCGCAAAACTCCCTGATCTTCTCAAAAACATAAGTTTGTCTAGCTGTGTCCAATCCAGGTGATGCTTGTACAGGCAGACCATCTATGGGAGGAAGATTGTCAACGTTGCGCAGCAGCTGAAACCTGGTCCCGATGAGTCTGAACGCTCCCTGGCGGTAACAACACCAGGCTCCAGATTATCAAAGCTGCAAAACAGGAAATAACAAAAAAAAACACTTAAGACATTACAACCTTGCAAAACATCAATTCACCTCCCAAGTTTAGATATGAAGAATAACCTCATACAATGCAATGAAAATGATATTCACCTGAAGTGCTGGTACTGTTTGAACTGTGGCCACGGCCTGAAGTACAGAGTCAGGTGTTGTTGCCAGCAGATAGCTTTCCACCAGCACCGTACCATCCTCCAGTCCAACCAGCTGTGGGATGTTGACCCCTGTCACAGTGCTGTCCTTCACAACACCAGCAATCTCAGACAAAGTGTTCACTCTGGTCTTTCTGACCAGCTCAAATAGACAGAAGCCTGCTATATGGCAGACCAATCCTAACTCATCTCTCGGCATGTCAAGCCCACTTAATATCTCAGCCAATCATAGCTAGCGGGAAGGTTGCTGACTTTTTTCGTGGCTTAAAACCTCTTGACACTAGGGGGGCGCCAATTCGACTTTGTAAAAATTCGTTCCCAAATTAAACTGCCTCGTACTCAATTCTTGCTCGTACAATATGCATATTATTATTACTATTGGATAGAAAACACTCTCTAGTTTCTAAAACCGTTTGAATTATTTCTCTGAGTGAAACAGAACTCATTCTGCAGCACATTTCCTGTCAGGGAGTGAGATTTCAGAAATCGAGGTCCCTGTTCTGAGGTCAGTTTATAAGTCCCCATGTAAGCCATCGGGCTACATGCACTGCATACGCCTTCCTCTAGATGTCAGTAAGCGGGGAGAATTTGAATGGAGTGGATTGCGCAATCTGGGGCCCTATATAAGACCGTGGAACGGAAGTACCGTTCTTTTCAACGGGGCGCCTGGCGCATCAGGGACATCACAATGTCCTCCTGCAAAGCTTTCGTTTTAGCAGTTCTGTATCTCCGGTCATGTTTTTATTCGTTATAGTTGTTAAAGATATCATAAGGTAGTTAATTTAAACCGACTTATAGCAGTTTATATCAGTTTATTGCGATTTTCCTGGATTTCTTTGTGATGCGCTTTCACGAGTTGGACACCTCTCCAATGGGTGGCTATCGTTAGCTGCTATTTCCACATGAGAAGAGGACATCTTTCAACCAAAAGACGATTGTTCTGGAGAAAGGACACCTTGCCCAAGATTCTGATGGAAGCTCGGCAAATAGTAAGCAATCTTTATGTTGTTAATTCGTATTTATGTTGACAAATGTCAAATAATAATTCCTCCATGAATTTCGGTGCGGTCTCGCTTTAGCGCACGCTGTATGCTGAAGTAATGTTAATTTTAAAAATGTAACACAGCGATTGCATTAAGAACTAATTTGTCTTTCATTTGCTGTCCAACTTGTATTTTTTAGTCAAGTTTATGAATAGTTTTCGATTAGAATAGGTGCCTCTCCAAGATGGCGCCGGACAGATTGCTTGAAGTTTTGGCCACTAATCACATTGTATAACCACGATTTGTGCCGCTAAATATGCACATTTTCGAACAAACTCTATATGCATTGTGTAATATGATGTTATAGGACTGTCATCTGAAGAATTCTGAGAAGGTTAGTGAAAAAATTAATATATTTTGGTGGTTTATACGTTATCGCTATTTTTGGCTTGAATCAATGCTGTTGTGATGTTTGCTATTGTGGTAAGCTAATATAACGCTATATTGTGTTTTCGCTGTAAAACACTTAGAAAATCTGAAATATTGGCTGGATTCACAAGATCTGTGTCTTTCATTTGCTGTACGCTGTGTATTTTTAAGAAATGTTTTATGATGAGTAATTAGGTAATACACGATGGTCTCTGTAGTTATTCTAGTCGCTTTGGTGAGAGTTGTGATGGTGGCTGCAATGGTAAACTATGATTTATACCTGAAATATGCACATTTTTCTAACAAAACATATGCTATACAATAAATATGTTATCAGACTGTCATCTGATGAAGTTGTTTCTTGGTTAGTGGCTATTTATATCTTTATTTGGTCGAATTTGTGATAGCTACTGATGGAGTAAAAAAATGGTGGAGTAAAAAAGTGGTGTCTTTTGCTAACGTGGTTAGCTAATAGATTTACATATTGTGTCTTCCCTGTAAAACATTTTAAAAATCAGAAATGATGGCTGGATTCACAAGATGTGTATCTTTCATCTGGTGTCTTGGACTTGTGATTTAATGATATTTAGATGCTAGTATTTACTTGTGACGCTATGCTAGGCTATGCTAGTCAGCTTTTTTACTGATGGGGGTGCTCCCGGATCCGGGTTTGGGAGGAATTAGAGGTTAACCAACTAGGCTCATAATTTAACAATTGTATTTGTATTTACAGATGGAATACAAGTTTGTTACTAAGGCACATGAAAGTTCACATGTTCGAGAATGCGTTTTCTTCACAAAAACAGTGTTCTATGAAAAAATATGTTTACGTTCAAAAGACTCGTGACATACGCTTAGTTTCTTGAAGTGGATCACATTTCATTGGTTGATTTATGACTTAGTTACCTTTTTGCAATAATGCTTATTGTAACCTGTGTTAAGAAATTGTGCAGCGAAGCCATTGAGACTATTCTTGCCATGCCATTACTGACCCCTGAAGGAGATGCCCCAGAACCCTATTTACCTGATAAGACCAAGGTAAAAACATTGAGTTAATAATGGTGACCCTGTGGCAAGATAAACATTCTCGACAAAGCGATTACCGTGTGTGTAGTGATAAAGTATGTACTGATGTTTAAATTAATAATTTCCTTTCCCCCTTCTGAGAATGAATTGCACTATGTGAAGGTTTGACCCTCAATGACAAGGGAGGTCATTTACAATTGTAATTTACTAAGTGTAAGAACGTTTTTCCTTTTCCCTCTTTTTCCTCATGTTGATGCTTGTTTGATGAAAATGCTTGTAAGTGATTTCCTAATAGGTTGAGACTAGTCTCAAAAGGGAAGAGATGTGGAGGAAATAGACATTGTTTACATACTATACTGTTTAATTAGTCATACTATGTTGTTTTTTACTTAAAGTATTGTCCATTGTTATATGTTAGTATTTTTTCTGGTACAAACTTGTCTTGTGTGAATTAGTCATTAATCTGAGTTTACAGATTTATGAGCCGCTAGGGTGCGACCGCAGTATGTGACCTCCTGTGTTAACAATCGGCAGGAATTTAGCTATGTTGCAAGTGCAGGGAGGAACAGAGAATGGTGGCGATATCAGCTATCTTGATCTACACAGACAAGTGAATTACTTTTTACAACTCTGTTCCCTGGGCATGTTTCTGCGAATCTGCTAACTGTCACAAAGATAAAAGAATGTACTTTCTATTACAGGAGAGTGACAGCTATGTTTGTTGCGCTTTCAACTCTGAACTGTTCTTAATGATGGTTGATTGCTTCATTTTTGCAAATCTTACAATAAAGTTGTTGTTTCATAGAATCTGCGGCCTCTCTTCCTATATAATTTCTACCACACCGCTCCGCCGATTGCTCACTCTCTCTTGCCGACAGCTCTCTCCGCCACCACCAAAAAGCTGCATTAGACAGGATTACTCTACACATACTGACCAGCTCAAATAGACAGAAGCGCGCTATATGGCAGACCAATCCAAACTCATCTCTCGACAGGTCCAGCCCACTGATTATCTCAGCCAATCATGGCTAGCGGGAAGATTGCTGAAGCTTTCCGTGGCTTAACCAACTTAATCAACCAGCACCACCGCTCTGCTGCGTCGGCTGTCTGTTGCGTCGGCTGTCTGTTGCTGTCTGTCTGTATGTACATATTCTTTATCCCTTTACACTTGTGTGTATAAGGTAGTAGTTGTGGAATTGTTAGGTTAGATTACTCGTTGGTTATTACTGCATTGTCGGAACTAGAAGCACAAGCATGTCGCTACACTCGCATTAACATCTGCTAACCATGTGTATGTGACAAATACATTTTTTGATTTGATTTGATTTGATTTATAGACCTCTTATTCTCATTGAAAGGAAGTCTAAGAAGCGTTAGATCTGTTCTATGTGCACTATTTGTGGCGGCAGGTAGCCTAGTGGTTAGAGCGTTGGACTAGTAACCGGAAGGTTACTAGTCCATTGAATCCCCGAGCTGAGGAGGTAAAAATCTGTCGTTCTGCCCCTGAACAAGGGGCACTGTTCCTAGGCCTTCATTGAAAATAAGAATTTGTTCTTAACTGACTTGCCTACTTAAATAAAGGTAATATAAATTCCCGTTCTTAAGTTTTGTTTTTGGGTCTTTTACATTTGTTTTTGTACACTAGCTTCAAAAAGCTGAAAACACAATATTTTTGGTTATGGAAAAAATATTTCACAGCAGTTTAGATGGCACAATGATTCTCTACACAATGACTGTTTGTTTTGTCAAAGAAACTGAAATGTTGCGATGTATTAGATTTTTAACAAGCAGCAATTTCTGCATATTGCAACTGTACGTTGATGGGCAAGTTTTAAATGTTTATCTATCAACCTAACGTTCTGCTTGGGACAAAGCCCACAATGGCTTTTAGGTCTTGCTTGTCTCGCCTGCCTGCTTGCTCGACTGAAAAAAAGCCCAAATAATATTCAAGATCAGAGCATTTCAACCAATTAGTGCTAAAAGGAGATGAATAGGCATATGCGTGTATTTAGATGACTTTCATTCATCGATTCCTAATATTCAGAATCGTTCTCTTCATACACTATATTTTACTGAGTGTGTCGAGAAAATTCTAATTAAAGGTACCATGGTGTAGCCAGAGGACAGCTAGCTTCCGTCCTCCTCTGGATACATTGACTTCAATACAAATCCTAGGAGACTCATGGTTCTCACCCCCTTCCATAGACTTACAAGGTAATCCAGACAACTTCCGGAGGACGTCCTCCAGCCTATCAGAGCTCTTGCATTATGAACTGACATGTTGTCTACCCAATCAAAGGATCAGAGAATTAATCTAGTACTGAAAGCATAAGCTACAGCTACCTAGCACTGCAGTGTATAAAATGTGGTGAGTAGTTTACTCAAAGAGAGAGAAAGACAATAGCTGAACAGTTTTGAACAAATAATTTCTTACAAAATGAAGGAGAAGCAAGAGAGAAATTGAGAGAAAGATTTCATCATCTTTTTTTCACTTTCAGTTTCACTTACTTAGCTAGAAAGTGCAGCTAGCTAGTTTAGCCTACTGAAACACCCTGCTCAAACAGAGGGATGCTCTGTTAGCTAGCTGGCTATGACTTTCCATCACAACACTGGAACTCTTCCAAGTCAAGGTAAGCTTTTGGTATTACTAATTTATTGCCACCGGGGCCCGACAGTGTAACTGCTTACTGACTGTAAACTAACGTTACTGCATGATTGTAGCAGGTTTACTAATGCGTTAGTTCTATTAGCTATGCTGACTATGACGTACTTTGGCTAATATGGTGACAACAACGTAGGCTGTTTGTGGAGGTTTGGCTTGGAAAGTTTTTTTTTCCTGGTCACATACAGCTGATTGGTTGTGCATTGAAGTCCACAAGTGAAGGAAAGAGAAGGAATACAATGTGGCTGTTATGAGAGTGAACTCTGTTTACGCGTGATCAGGGGTGTATTCATTCCACCGATTTTGTTGACAAACACTTAAACAGAAGCAAATGGAACTAAACGGGGATAAACATACCTGCATTTCTCCAATAGAAATTCTTGTTTGCAACTGTTAGGCTAATGATTACACCTTGTATCAGTTAGATGCAGGCAAGAGTGTTCAAGGCGGTATTGAATGTCAGTCTGTCATCCTCAAATGTGTCTCTCTACCTGTGCACCTACGTTACAAACTTTCCTCCATAGGCTAGGTTGTAGCAACCTCATGATGGATACAATTTGAGTACCATGTAGTAGCCTAAACCTATCACTGTTACATTGAACTGGGTGAATGGAATATGAATGAGAGTCATCAAATATCCTGTAATAGAAATAACGCTATGCTCATGAAAGAAAATTTGTCCTCCCTCATCTTAAATGGCACTGACCTCCACTGATACCAACTACTGAGTAGTGTGTAGAAAAGGCACACACTTCCTGTGTCTGAATCAGGCATAATTGAGAGCATCCTGTTGTGCTGTATAACCACCTGCTATGGGAACTACACTGCCCGCAACCGCAGGGCTCTCCAGAGGGTGGTGCGGTCTGCCCAATGCCTCACCGGGGGCACACTGCCTGCCCTCCAGGACAACTACAGCCCCCGATGTCACAGGAAGGCCAAAAAGATCATCAAGGACATCAACCACCCGAGCCACGGCCTGTTCACCCCGCTACCATCCAGAAGACAAGGTCAGTACAAGTGCATCAAAGCTGGGACTGAGAGACAATTTCTATCTCAAGGCCATCAGACTGTTCAATAGCCATCACTAGCCCGGCTACCACCCGGTTACTGAACCCTGCAACTTAGCGGCTGCTGCCCTATAAACATAGACATGGATTTACTGGTCACTTTAATAATTAAACACTTATGAAAAACAATTCATAAAAATCTACCTGCAGTAGAGCATGCTGGTACAAATGTGCCTTTTAGGGTACCACTGAAGTGACAAAGCCGTTAGTTTGTTTTAGGTGGCAAAAATGAATACAAATATGTAGCTTTCTTCAATACATTACTTTGCTGCTATACAAAGGTACAGCTCATTACCATCAAGAGTTGAGGGTACACAAAATAAGTTCACACATGTACCCTAAAAGGTACCAAACAGTACCATGTGAGATCATATGTGTACCTCTGAAGGTACATTATGTGTATTTTGATCTTTTTATACCCCGGGGAACAATTCCACACCCTTATTTCTAAGAGTGTAGGTAGCTAGTTGAAATGCTTACATTTTTTTATTTAATTAGGCAAATTCTTATTTACAATGACGGCCTACACCGGCCAGACCCGGACGACGCTGGGCCAATTGTGCACCGCCCTATGGGACTCCCAATCACAGCCGGTTGTGATACAGCCTGGCTTCAAACCAGGGTGTCTGTAGTGACACCTCTAGCACTGAGATGCAGTGCCTTAGACCACCGCACCACTCGGGAGCCCATACTGACAGTCTGTAGAGCATCTAGAGATGGACTATCCAAATAAAGTGTTACAGTTTGTTTGAGCTAGCCTCAAATGTGTCTTCTACAAATTATTATTTCCTAGAAGCTCCGATTGACTGTAGAGTACTTAAGTGATGATGCACACAGAATACACGGTACTGTATGTGAACAATGTCACGGCTAAAATCCCTTACATGTGCCAATATTCATGGTATACCTCTTTAGCGCATTATAATCTTCATCAAACTGATCAAACATTTCACTGTAATAATACAATACATCCTTACACAACTTTCTTCTTTTGCTCACATTCACTTCCTGTGGAGCATAAGGTGGTGTCTGATATTGTTTGGGTATTTGAGCAAAATGGACTGGAACTAGCCATTTTCTATTACATTTTATATCTCCTTAACCCCATTTTGTAGCAATGCCACAGAGAGTCGCCCTACTAGGCTACTACACACACTGATCTCTACATTCCCCCCAGGCTATGGAAAACTGTTCCCCCACTACACAGCCAGCTATCAGGGGTGACATCTGCGAGGAGCTGACACACAAACACTGTCAAATGAATTTTTAATGACTAGTGTCATTGCGAGTGTGGAGAGAGGAGGGGAGCGAGGGAATAGGGAAAGGAGGTGCTCTGGTGAATGCATTGCTGTGGTTTTCTTCCCAAATGGCACCCTATTCCCTATATAGTACACTCCTTTTGAACAGGGCTGACTAGATCTGGTCAAAAGCAGTGCACTATGTAGGGAATAGGGTGCCATTTGAGACTCATAGAGTGATTTGTCAACTCACCTTTGTGAGCGGGGGATAGCACTGGGGGCGTCCAATCCATTCGGCCTAGAGACTGGCGGGTGTTAAGTGCACTCAGTGGGAGACCCTCTTTGTGCCACATCGGAGACCAAATGTTTGAAATGTTTTAATCAAATCCCGTCCCTTCATTAGTCTAACAATGTGGAGTCGTGGAGCGCCGCTCTCAGCGGTCGGCCCGGGAGTCTGATGATGGCCCCTGAGGGAACTCTTCTGATGAATACGCTATAAAACCTCATGTGGAGAGATATGGAGACGTGACGGGGGCGCTGCGCTCTATACATTTAAATGGACTGATATCAGAGGTTGTAAGTCAGAGCGGGGTTTCAAACAGTGTTGGTGTGCGTATTCTGACATGTCGATGAAAGGCTGTGAAAGGCGTTTGCGTTTATCTATGGTTGTAATGTGTCACGGGGCTTGACGTGCCAAATGTGTGGCATTGACATGACCATGAACACGGAAATGAGTAACTTCTACATACTTCAGATCATCTATGTGATTTTGTGTCACATCTCTGCCTTAGAATATGGCTGCAGACGGCAGCCATGTTTTAAACCTACGCTGTATGTCACCTCACGGCTTCAAGTCAGTAACATGACAGAGAAAAATAACTGAACCAAAACAAACAAACACATTGTTTTAGAAGTACCATGTCCTCATTACTTTATTATACAATCAAACTGCTAAGTTATGGAAATATATGTACATGCAAATACATTGAAGGTGAGTCATTGCTAAAGATGAAGACATTCAATAAGAAACAACATTTTGTTTCTTCTCTCAGCTGAAGATTCTTGCCTGCCTCTCTGAGCCTTTCGCAGATTGCCCCATCCTAAGGATTGTAAATATACTTTAAAGTGTTATTTCTACCTGTCCAAATGTATTGATCAGTGGATTAAGACAAAGGTTATTTTTTAAAGCTTTCATGACTGAGAGCTTCATATCTATCTGTCTAGCAAAATGCAATTCCAAACTCCAATAGAAAAACAAAGACCTGCTGGCCTAGAATTTACTCTGAACCACAGATTGATGACACCGGCATGTCCGGCCGGGCAATGATGTAGGCCTTTGAGTCGTGTCATCCTTCAACATAAATCAAAATAACAGCCACTGGTTTTTTAATGAATTATAAGTGTCATTTAAATACCTTTCACCACAAATGTCCCTGTGACTCGCTAGTAAATAAAGTGTCTGGGTCAGCTGAGCTTTGTAAAAAATGTGGACAGAGAATATATTAGCCTTAAAAACCCGAAGCTGCGTGGCACACTAGACCCCAACGATTAGCTAGAAGGGGAGTCCATGGAGGAAACGACATGCATCTTCATGTTCCTACTCTGTTGCCGTAGATTCAGAATGCTGTACATTCAGGCCTCAACAAAAGCATGGTGCGAAGGCCGGAAAGGAAAATCACATTTCATATCGCCTACAGTATGCGTATAGGATTATATGTAGATGAGACACATTCCAAGTCATATTGCCAGAGCCTGACATCACTATTCCAACATCATCAAGAAAACAATAATTACTTCAAAAGACATCATATTTACATCTCCTTAAAAAGCTGTGGCATTTGTGTGATAGCATAGCGACAGATTGGGAATCATTTGTGGTGTGTGTGTGTGTGTGTGTGTATTCATGATTACCAAAGGAACGCAGGCTTCCTCAAAAATGTGACCATGAAAAATATAAAAAATAAAAAAAAACATACAAAATAATGTATATTTAATTTCTCTGTGTTTCATAATTTTCCTTCAATTGGCTGAATCTCTCACCCACAGAGATAGACAGAGATATAATCTTTATATATGTCCCATTATTTCGTCTGCGAGTGCACTGTCAGCGCCAGTGAGGCAATCTCCATTTTAAAGAAGTACATTTTCTTCTACTACTTCTATGAGTTGGCAAACAAACTGAAAATGTGCATACTGCCACCAACTGTTTGCTCAAGAGTATAATTCATTGGCCTTTTCCTAAATTAGCCATGGATGCAGATGGGGATTTGGGCTTGAGGTTTTACATGATAATAACGCTGATTCTAATAACACTGTAAATTCATACAGTGGCTTCAGAAAGTATTCATACCCCTTGATTTATTCCCCATTTTGTTGTGTTACAGCCTGAATTCAAAATTGATAATATAGATTGTATTTCTCACCCATACCCAATAATGACAAAATGAAAACATGTTTTGTACATTTTTGCAAATGCATTGAAAATTAAATACAGAAATATCTAATTTACAAACAGTACCGGTCAAAAGTTTGGACACACCTACTCATTCAATGGTTTTTCTTTATTTTTACTATTTTCTACATTGTTGAATAGTAGTGAAGACATCACAACTATGACATTTCACATATGGAATCATGCAGTTAACCAGAAAAAAGTGTTAAACAAATCAAAATATATGTTATGTTTGAGATTCTTCAAAGTAGCCACCCTTTGCCTTGATGACAGCATTGTACACACTTGGTATTCTTTCAACCAGCTTCATGAGGTAGTCACCTGGAATGCATTTCAATTAACAGGTGTGCCTTTTTTTTCTTCTTAATGCGTTTGACTCCATCAGTTGTGTTATGACAAGGTAGGGGTGGTCTACAGTAGAACAAAATCCCATGAATGAGTAAGTTTGTCCAAATCTTTGACGGGTACTATAGGTATTCACACACCTGAGTCAATACTTTGTAGAAGCACCTTTGGCAGCGATTCAATCTGTGAGTCTTTCTGGGGAAGTCTAAGTGCTTTCCACACCTAGATTGTGAAACATTTCCGCATTATTATTTTCATAATCCTTCAACCTCTGTCAAATTGGTTGTTGATCATTGCTAAACAACCAATTTAAGGTCTTGCCATAGAGTTTCAAGCATATTTAAGACAAAACTGTTACTCGGCCACTCAGGAACATTCGCTGTCTTCTTTGTAAGCAACTACAGTGTATTTTTGGACTTGTGTTTTAGGTTATTGTCCTGCTGAAAGGTGAATTAATCTCCCAGTGACTGGTGGAAAGCAAACTGAACCAGGTTGTCCTCTAGGATTTTGCCTGTGCTTAGCGCCATTCCGTTTCTTTTTTTATCCTGAAAAACTCCACAGTCCTTAATGATTACAAGCATCCCCATAACACCACTATGCTTGAAAATATGGAGAGTGGAACTCAGAAATGTGTTCTATTGGATTTGCCCCAAACATTACCCTTCGTATTCAGGGTAAAAAGTTGCTTTGCCACACGTTTTGCAGTATTACTTTAGTGGCTTGTTTCCATCAGGATGCTTGTTTAGGAATCATTTTTTTTCTGTACTTCCTTCTTTATTATTTTTGTATTTATTTTAAATGAATTTTAAACTAACATTTTTCCTGGGCCTTCTTATATCTCCTAGATATACAGTAGGACAGACACTTCAAAATCGTATTCCTTATGCTTTATTTTTTCACTTTATTGTATTCAATGCGTTTCTACAGGCTATCGTAGTAAAGGCCAACTTCAAAATTGTATCAAAGAATTTTTGTAAATTATTTTTCAGGCTTTAAAACAACAACATTTGGTAAAAGTCAAGGGGTGTGAATACTTTCTGAAGGCACTGTACATTGTGCCCCTGGACTGAGAGGATGGGACAAGATCAAAGCATGAGCAACTTGCACAGTTGATCTTTGTGTCAAAAACACAGAACAACATTTTAAAACAGACCTACCTCTCCCCATCTTCACAACAACTTTGTCAGTATGACTTGACCATGACAACTGACCATCCAATGTTACTCCTAAGAGTTCAGCTTCTTCAAATTATTCAATGGTCACACCCTTTATGCACAACTCCTGTTGAGGTTTAGGACTAAGAGAATGATTTTAACCAAATACAATGGTTTTGGTTTTAGATGTATTTAAGACCAGTTTATTGTTAATTACCCATTATGACACTGACTGTAACTTCTTGCTAAGAGTGTCAGTGAGCTCACTGGCTGTAGGTGCTGGTGTGTAGAGTGTACAATAAATCTGCATACACAGTCATTTTAGCTTCATTTTAGACAAGTGGAAAATCATTTGTAAAATCAGAGAAGAGTAATGGCCCAAGGAAAATGCCTCTGAGGAATACCGCACTGTAGGTGATCAAGACAAAGGAGATGATTGTGGACTACAGGAAAAGGAGGACAGAGCACGCCCCCATTCTTATCGACGGGGCTGTAGTGGAACAGGTTGAGAGCTTCAAGTTCCTTGGTGTCCACCTCACCAACAATCTAACATGGTCCAAGCACACCAAGACAGTCATGAAGAGGGAACGACAACACCTATTCCCCCTCAGGAGACTGAAACGATTTGGCATGGTTCCTCAGATCCTCAAAAGGTTCTACAGCTGTACCATCGAGAGCATCCTGACTGGTTGCATCACTGCCTGGTATGGCAACTGCTCGGCCTCCGACCGCAAGGCACTACAGAGGGTAGTGTGTACGGCCCAGTACATCACTGAGGCCAAGCTTCCTGCCATCCAGGACCTCTATACCAGGCGGTGTCAGAGGAAGGCCCTAAAAATTGTCAAAGACTCCAGCCACGGCAAGCGGTACCGGAGCGCCAAGTCTACGTCCAAAAGGCTTCTTAAAATTAAAACCTCTTAAGGATTGGCCCCTTTTTTTTTTTATTCACCTAAAACGACATACCCAAATCTAACTGCCTGTAGCTCAGGCCCTGAAGCAAGGATATGCATATTCTTGGTAACATTTGAAAGGAAACACTTTGAAGTTTGTGGAAATGTGAAAGGAATGTAGGAGAATATAACACAATAGATCTGGTAAAAGATAATACAAAGAAAGAATCAACCGTTATTTTGTATTTTTTTTGGTACTATCATCTTTGAAATGCAAGAGAAAGGCCATAATGTATTATTCCAGCCCAGGTGCAATTTACATTTTGGTCACTAGATGACAGCAGTGTATGTGCAAAGTTTTAGACTGATTCAATGAACCATTGCATTTCTTTTCAAAATGTTGTATCAAGACTGTCCAAAGGTGCCTAATTTGTTTATTAATAACTTTTCATTTTCAAAACTGTGCACTCTCCTCAAACAATAGCATGGTATTCTTTCACTGTAATAGCTACTGTAAATTGGACAGTGCAGTTAGATTAACAACAATTTAAGCTTTCGTCCAATATCAGATATGTCTATGTCCTGGGAAATGTTCTTGTTACTTACAACCTCATGCTAATCGCATTAGCCTACGTTAGCTCAACCGTCCCGCAGGGGAACCACCAATCCTGAAGAAGTTTTAACAGCTTCTACCCCCATGCCATAAGACGCCTGAACAGCTAATCAAAGGGCTACCCAGACCCCTCTATTACGCTGCTGCAACTCTCTGTTTATTATCTATGCATAGTCACATTAACTCTACCTACATGTACAGTCGTGGCCAAAAGTTTTGAGAATGACACAAATGTTAATTTCCACAAAGTTTGCTGCTTCAGTGTCTTTAGATATTTTTGTCAGATGTTAAGTGTCAAAGGCTTTTATTGACAATTACATGAAGTTGATGCAAAGAGTCAATATTTGCAGTGTTGACCCTTCTTTTTCAAGACCTCTGCAATCTGCCCTGGCATGCTGTCAATTAACTTCTGGGCACATCCTGACTGATGGCAGCCCATTCTTGCATAATCAATGCTTGGAGTTTGTCAGAATTTGTGGGTGTTTGTTTGTCCACCCGCCTCTTGAGGATTGACCACAAGTTCTCAATGGGATTAAGGTCTGGGGAGTTTCCTGGCCATGGACCCAAAATATCGATGTTTTGTTCCCCGAGCCTCTTAGTTATCACTTTTGGCTTATGGCAAGGTGCTCCATCATGCTGAAAAAGACATTGTTCGTCACCAAACTGTTCCTGGATGGTTGGGAGAAGTTGCTCTCTGAGGATGTGTTGGTACCATTCTTTATTCATGGCTGTGCTCTTAGGCAAAATTGTGAGTGAGCCCACTCCCTTGGCTGAGACCAACCCCACACATGAATGGTCTCAGGATGCTTTACTGTTGGCATGACACAGTACTGATGGTAGCGCTCACCTTGTCTTCTCCGGACAAGCTTTTTTCCGGATGCCCCAAACAATCGGAAAGGGGATTCATCAGAGAAAATGACTTTACCCCAGTCCTCAGCAGTGCATTCCCTGTACCTTTTGCAGAATATCAGTCTGTCCCTGATGTTTTTCCTGGAGAGAAGTGGCTTCTTTGCTGCCCTTCTTGACACCAGGCCATCCTCCAAAAGTCTTCACCTCACCGTGCGTGCAGATGCACTCACACCTGCCTGCTGCCATTCTTGAGCAAGCTCTGTACTGGTGGTGCCCCGATCCCGCAGCTGAATCAACTTTAGGAGACGGTCCTGGTGCATGCTGGACTTTCTTGGGTGCCCTGAAGCCTTCTTCACAACAATTGAACCGCTCTCCTTGAAGTTCTTGATGATCCGATAAATGGTTGATTTAGGTGCAATCTTACTTGCAGCAATATCCTTGCATGTGAAGCCCTTTTTGTGCAAAGCAATGATGATGGCACGTGTTTCCTTGCAGGTAACCATGGTTTACAGGGGAAGAACAATGATTCCAACCACCACCCTCCTTTTGAAGCTTCTAGTCTGTTATTCGAACTCAATCAGAATGACAGAGTGATCTCCAGCCTTGTCCTCGTCAACACTCACACCTGTGTTAACGAGAGAATCACTGACATGATGTCAGCTGGTCCTTTTGTGGCAGGGCTGAAATGCAGTGGACATTTTTTGGGGAGGATTCGGTTAATTTGCATGGCAAAGAGGGACTTTGCATTTAATTGCAATTCATCTGATCACTCTTCATAACATTCTGGAGTATATGCAAATTGCCATCATACAATCTGAGGCAGCAGACTTTGTGAAAATTAATGTTTGTGTCATTCTCATAACTTTTGGCCACGACTGTACATATTACCTCAATTACCTTGACTAACCGGTGCCGCCTTACATTGACTCTGTATGGGTACCCCCTGTACATAGCCTCGCTATTGTTATTTTAACTGCTGCCATTTAATTATTTGTTACTTTTATTATCTATTTTTTACTTAACACTTATTTTTCTTAAAACGTCTTAATGCATTGTTGGTTAACTTCTTATGGCTGCAAGGGGCAGTATTGAGTAGCCAGTTAAATCGTGCCCATTTCAAACGGCCTCGTACTCAATTCTTGCTCGTACAATATGCATATTATTATTACTATTGGATAGAAAACACTCTCTAGTTTCTAAAACCGTTTGAATTATTTCTCTGAGTGAAACAGAACTCATTCTGCAGCACATTTCCTGACCAGGAAGTGGAATGTCAGAAATCGATGCTCTGTTCAACTTCCTGCCTATACATGGGCATGATACGTAAGAGTCTACGTACACTTCATACACCTTCCCCTGGTTGTCAAGAGGCGGTGAGAGAAGAAATTTCATGTTTATCTTGGTCTGAGGTGGAATTAAAGGTCTTTGTATGACGTGACCGTCCATTTCCTGTTTCTGGAGCGCGCGAAAGGGGACATGGATTTGCCTTCTGTTTAGCTGTCGTTATGGACGACTACTATCTCCGGTTTAGATTTTATTTGATACATGTGACCATATCATCGTAAAGTATGTTTTTTCAATATAGTTTAATCAGATTATTGAAATTTTTTCGGGAGTTTTGCCGTGTTCCGTTCTCTGACTTTGTTGACGTTGGAGAGATCCGTGCCACTTGGCAAGTGCCCATGCTAAATCAAGAGGGAAATTTGCCGTTCCAGATCCAAACAACGACTGTTCTGGACAAAGGACACCTTGTCCAACATTCTGACGGAAGATCACCAAAAGTAAGAAACATTTTATGATGCTATTTCTAATATCTGTCGTGCATGTGAACTGGTCGTCGGCGCCAAAGTGTTTCTGGCTATTGTGGCTACGCTAATATAACGCTATATTGTGTTTTCGCTGTAAAACACTTGATAAATCTGAAATATTGTCTGGAATCACAAGATGCCTGTCTTTCAATTGCTGTACACTATGTATTTTTCCGAAATGTTTTATGATGAGTATTTAGTTATTTGGCGTTGGTGTCTGTAATTTTTCTGTCTGCTTTCGGTGCAATTTCTGACTGTAGCTGCAATGTAAACTATGATTTATACCTGAAATATGCACATTTTTCTAACAAAACATATGCTATACAATAAATATGTTATCAGACTGTCATCTGATGAAGTTGTTTCTTGGTTAGTGGCTATTTATATCTTTATTTGGTCGAATTTGTGATAGCTACTGATGGAGTAAAAAACTGATGGAGTAAGAAAAGTGGTGTCTTTTGCTAACGTGGTTAGCTAATAGATTTACATATTGTGTCTTCCCTGTAAAACATTTTAAAAATCGGACATGTTGGCTTGATTCACAAGATGTGTACCTTTCATATGCTGTATTGGACTTGTTAATGTGTGAAAGTTAAATATTTTAAAAAAAATATCTTTTGAATTTCGCGCCCTGCACTTTGAGCTGGCTGTTGTCATAAGTGTACCGACGTCGGGCTTGCACGCCAAACAGGTTAAGGGCTTGTAAATAAGCATTTCACTGTAAGGTCTACACCTGTTGTATTCGGCACATGTGACAAATAACATCTGATTTGATGTTAGAGAAGCTTCTATTGAAGAATACTCTCTGAGTAACTCTCCAACCATGTGATAGCAGGTGATCAAGCCATAAAAAGTGAGTTTTTCAATAACAAAGTATGATCAATAACATCAAAGGCTGCACTGAAATCTAACAATACAGCTCAAACATTTATTTGAGCCAATCATTAGTCATCTGAGTCAGTGCAGTATAAGTTGAGTGCCCTTCTCTACATGCATACTAATAGTAAGTATTTAACTTGTTCTTTAAAACTTCTTATGGCTGCAAGGGAAAGTGTTGAGTAGCCAGTGAAATCGTGCCCATTTCAAACGGCCTCGTACTCAATTCTTGCTCGTACAATATGGATATTATTATTAATATTGGATGGAAAACACTCTCTAGTTTCTAAAACCGTTGGAATTATTTCTCTGAGTGAAACAGAATTCATTTGGCAGCACTTTCCCTGACCAGGAAGTGAAATGTCAGAAATATATGCTCTGTTCAACTTGATGCCTATACATGATCATGACACTTAGGAGTCTACGTACACTCCATACGCCTTCCTCTGGGTGTCAAAGAGGATGTGAGAGAAGAAATTTTGTGTTCATCTTGTTCTGAGGTGGAATAAAATCTATTTCTTTGACGTGACCGTCCACTTCCGGTACTCTGAAACGCGCGACAAGGACGTGGCATTGCCTTCTGTTTTGCTGCCGTAATAGACGACAACTGTCCCCGGCTCGGATTTTTTTTGATACATGTGACCATATCATCGTAATGTATGTTTTTTCAATATAGTTTAATCAGATTATTGAAATTTTTTCGGGAGTTTTGCCGTGTTCCGTCCTCTGACTGTTTTCGTTGGAGAGATTTGTGCCACTCGGCTAGTGCCAATGCTAATTGAAGAGGGAAATTTGCCATTCTGAATCCAAACAACGACTCATCTGGACAGAGGACACCTTGTTCAACATTCTGATGAAAGATCAGCAAAAGTAAGACCCAATTTATGATGTTATTTCATATATCTGTCGTGCATGTCAACTGGTCGTGGGCGCCCAAGTGTTTCTGGCTATTGTGGCTACGCTAATATAGCGATACATTTTGTTTTCGCTGTAAAACATTTAATAAATCGGAAATATTGTTTGGAATCACAAGATGCCTGTCTTTCAATTGCTGCACACTATGTATTTTTCAGAAATGTTTTATGATGAGTAATTAGCTATTTGACGTTGGTGTCTGTAAATATTATGGCTGCTTTCGGTGCAATTTCTGATTGTAGCTGCAATGTAAACTATGGTTTATACCTGAAATATGCAAACTTTTCGAACAAAACATATGCTATACAATAAATATGTTATCAGACTGTCATCTGATGAATTTGTTTCTTGGTTAGTGGCTATTTATATCTTTATTTGGTCGAATTTGTGATAGCACCTGATGGAGTAAGAAACTGATGGAGTTAGAAAAGTGGTGTCTTTTGCTAACGTGGTTAGCTAATAGATTTACATATTTTGTCTTCCCTGTAAAACATTTTAAAAATCGGACATGTTGGCTTGATTCACAAGATGTGTACCTTTCATATGCTGTATTGGACTTGTTAATGTGTGAAAGTTAAATATTTAAAAAAAATATCTTTTGAATTTCGCGCCCTGCACTTGAGCTGGATGTTGTCATAAGTGTACCGGTGTCGGGCCAGCCAGCCTAACAGGTTAAAAAATAGCATTGTATTTGTTCGAATACAATTCTCTCCATTAGTTTACTAAGAACAGGCAGCAAAGTGATTGGGTGGCTGTTAGAGCCAGCAAACGGGGCTTTATTATTTTTAAGTAGTGGAATTACTTCAGCTTCCTTCTATGCCTGTGGACACACACACTCCTTTAGGCTTTTCTTAAAGACATGGAAAATAGGGGTGACAATACAGTCTGCTACCATTCTCAATAGGTCCTCATCTAGGTTGTCTATTTGTATTTGTATTTGTATTTATTATAGAACCCCATTAGCTGCTGCCAAAGCAGCTACTCTTCCTGGGGTTAGGCAAAATGAAGGTATATATATATATATTTTTTAAGAGTACACTACATTCACAGATTTCACAACACACTGTGTGCCATCAGGCCCCCACTCCACCACTAATCTACAGTACTAAATCCATGTGTATGTATAGTGCACATGTTATCGTGTGTGTATGCATGTGTCTGTGCCAATGTTTGTGTTGCTTCACAGTCCCCGCTGTTCCATAAGTTTTTTTAATCTAATTTTACTGCTTGTGTCAGTTACTTGATGTGGAATAGAGTTCCATGTAGTCATGGCTCTATGTAGTACTGTGTGCCTCCCATAGTCTGTTCTGGACTTGGGGACTGTGAAGGGATCTCTGGTGGCATGTCTTGTTGGGTATGAATGGGTGTCTGAGCTGTGTGCCAGTAGTTTAGACAGACAGCTTGGTGCATTCAACACGTCAATACCTCTCATAAATAAAAGTAGTAATGAAGTCAATCGCTCCTAAACTTTCAGCCAGGAGAGATTGACAGCATATAACTAATATTAGTTCTCTGTGTACATCCAAGGGCTGTTCTGAGCCAATTGTAATTTTCCTAAGTCCTTTTTTGTGGCCTCTGACCACACGACTGAACAGTAGTCAAGGTGCGACAAAACTAGGGCCTGTAGGACCTGCCTTGTTGATAGTGTTGTTAAGAAGGCAGAGCATTGCTTTATTATAGACAGACTTCTCCCCATCGTAGCTACTACTGCATCAATATGTTTTGGCCATGACAGTTTACAATCTAGTGTTACTCCAAGCAGTTTAGTCATCTCAACTTGCTCAATTTCCACATTATTTATTACAATATTTAGTTGAGGTTTAGGGTTTAGTGAGTGTTTTGTTCCAAATACAATGCTTTTAGTTTTAGAAATATTTAGGGATAACTTATTCCTTGCCACCCACTCTGAAAATGGTCCCGTGGTCCCGTGTGGCTCAGTTGGTAGAGCATGGCGCTTGCAACGCCAGGGTTGTGGGTTCATTTCCCACGGGGGGACCAGGATGAATATGTATGAACTTTCCAATTTGTAAGTCGCTCTGGATAAGAGTGTCTGCTAAATGACTTAAATGTAATGTAAATGTAAAATAACTGCAGCTCTTTGTTGAGTGTAAATGTAAAATAACTGCAGCTCTTTGTTGAGTGTTGCAGTCATGTCATTTCAGTTGCTGTAGTAGCTGACGTGTATAGTGTTGAGTCATCCGCATACATAGACACTCTGGCTTTACTCAAAGTCAGTGGCATGTCGTTAGTAAATATTTTAAAAAGCATGGGGCCTAAACAGCTACCCTGGGGAATTCCTGATTCTAACCGGATTATATTTGATAGGCTTCAATTAAAGAACACCCTTTGTGTTCTGTTAGACGAGTAACTCTTTATCTACATTATAGCAGGGGGTGTAAAGCCATAACACGTACGTTTTTCCAGCAGCAGACTATGATCAATAATGTCAAAAGCTGAACTGAAGTTCAACAAGACAGCGCCCACAATCATTGTATCATCAATTTCTCTAAGCTAATCATCAGTCATGTGTGTAAGCATTGTGCTTGTTGAGTGTCCTTCCCTATAAGCATGCTGAAATTATGTTGTCAATTTGTTTACTGTAAAATAGCATTGTATCTGGTCAAACACAATTTTTTCCAGAAGTTTACTAAGGGTTGGTAACAGGTTGATTGGTTGGCTATTTGAGCCAATAAATGGCCAGTCTATACCTGATGGCTTATCAATAATTAATGGATGACAAACATTTTTTTCACCTCTTCCATGCAAACTTGACCAAATTCAAAATGGCAATTTCATTATTTTCTTTCATTATTCGATATTTAATACACAAATATCATCGTTCACTGTTCAGTGTTGTCATTTCACTTCTCATTTTGTTCACTTTACCGGTGAAATAGTAATTCAAATGATTGGCTATAGCAAAAGCTTTTGTTAGAAATTACCTATCAACTTCAATAAAAGATGGAGATTAACTGTTTTCTTTTGTGCATAATATGATTTAAGGTGCTCCAAAGTCTTTTCACATAGTTTTTTTTATGTCATTTGTCTTGTTTTAGTAATATGATGTATTCTTTTTTATTATTGTTTAAGTCACAACATTTCTCAATAGACAGTATGTCAACCAATCAGCTGAGCAGTCTGACTTGTTTTCCACTTTTTTGCATCATATCTTTGAAGCATAAACATTTTAAATTCATCATCAAACAGTTCTCACAGTTAGTTTCTTAACGTGCATGCTTGTCAACAATTGGCAAGAATAACTTTACAAATACTCCAAGTTCTGTATCTCGATTATCCTCCTTGTACACCAGTGGAGGCTGCTGAATGGAGGACGGCTCATAATAATTGCTGGAACGAAGCAAATGGAATGGCATCAAACAAGTGTTTGAAATATTTGATACCATTACACTAATTCCTCTCCAGCCATCACCATGAGCCTGTCCTCCCCAATTAAGGTGCCACCAACCTCCTGTATTATACACATCAGACCAACATACATGTTTTACATCTTCAACAAAAGAGTCCTGAGAAAACATTTAGTAAAATCTCTTAGAAATAACTTTAGGCCCTGCCTTTGATACTTTGGCTTTCCTTGTTATTGCCACAGCGTTATGGTCACTACGGCCAATGGGAACTGATATTGCTAGCTCTGTGATGTGCAGGGGTGTGAGGTAATTGAGGTAGGTACTGTATGTACATATGGGTAGGCTATATGGATAGGGAAGTAAGGCTAGCAAGCATTTTAGACAAGTAGCCTAGTCTATGACAACAAAAACTAAAAGTGTGTACTGTATGACAGAGTCAAACCGTTTTTCCAACATGAAAGAGAGGTGGATGGCATTGGCATTCAGGGTGAGTCAACATGTTTTTTCTACTTGCGCGCACACACACACACACACACACACACACACACACACACACACACACACACACTCACAAATCAGTACTATGGACAGCCATGAGATATTTTGCTTACGATGGTTGGACTGAATTGTTTTTGGTATCTTTAAGTTTTCACTATTTTAGAATAAGCATAGGCTATAGTTGACTTGATGTTCAAATGTTGAAGTTGAAATGGTGCTGGATTCTTTGCGACTTTCGATAACTCTCCATGGTTCTAAATCAATAGTTGTTTAGTAGCCCGAAAATGTCGGAAACATTAACTAGCTTGACCATGCTGTAAGTGTTTGTTACATGCAATATTTGCTTTCTTTGTGGACTTTACCAGACAGATGGTGCTTTCTAGTTTTGTTATGAAACAAATGTGTTCTTGAATTTATTCCGCCACTGTTTCGGCCTTATTATATATCACAGTGGCATATGAACTAACGGGATATAGAGAAAACAACTCAATTATCACAACACATACAGTTGGTTGTAATATGGCTTTTTTCCTGGCTTGGCTTCCCCAGTGATTTTACCCATGCACTGCTACTGTGTGTGTGTGTGTGTGTGTTTGTGTGTGTGTGTGTGCATGTGTCTGTTTCTCTGCTCTTTGTCTTCTTAAAGGGATAGTTCGGGATTTTTGCAATAAAGACCTTCTGTCTTATCTTAATTATTGTTCAGTCGTGTGGTCGAGTGCTGCAAGGAAAGACCCAGTTAAGCTGCCGCTGGCCCAGAGCAGAGTGGCACGTCTTGCTCTTCATTGTAATCAGAGGGCTGATATAAATACTATGCAAATCAAAGAAAAGTTTATTTGTCACATGCACCGAATACAACAGGTGTAGTAGACCTTACAGTGAAATGCTTACTTAGAAGCCCTTAACCAACAATGCAGTTTAAAGAAAATACCTAAAAATACATTTTGTGGAAAAGTAAGAGATAAGAAAAAAGAATAATTAATGAACAGCAGTAAATAACAATTGCGGGGCAATATACAGGAGGTACCGGTTCAGATTAAATTTGTCAATGTGCGGGGGCACTTGTGTCGAGGCAATTGAGGTATTGAGGCCATTTGATTAGCTGTTCAAGAGTCTTATGGCTTGGGGGTATAAGCTGTTTAGAAGCCTCTTGAACCTAGACCTAGACCTACCGCTTGCTGTACTGTAGCAGAGAAAATAGTCTATGACTGGGGTGGCTGGAGTCTTTGACCACTTTTAGGGCCTTCCTCTGACACCGCCTGGTACAGAGGTCCTGGATGGCAGGAAGCTTGGCCCCGGTGATGTACTAGGCCGTACGCACTACCCTCTATGGTGCCTTGTGGTTGGAGGCCGAGCAGTTGCTATACCACGCAGTGATGCAACCGGTCAGGATGCTCTCGATGGTGCAGATGTAAAACCTTTTGAGGAGGTGAGAAGGAGAAGGAGAGGACGAGAGAGAGTGACGTATGACGTAAAGGTAACGTAAGGGTAATGGCGGACTGAAGGGATTTATGTAGAGCACCTCAAGATAAAACATAATATTCGAAATATCTGCTAAATTAGACTAAAATATTAGCACTACTTAATCTGGTGAGTGATAACCTTCAATCTGGACAATAACACAAAACAAATCCTAAAACTAGAGACATTTATCGACAAATATTACGAAAACAGGCAACAACCAAACATGACGGAGAGTAAGACAGGGGAACCGATTACAAAACGAAAACGTGACTCTTCTACAGACACTGATGATTTAATATTCTCACCACCCGGAATGGTAAAGGTCGAAACCGATCTGTTAAAATCAATAAATGACAAACTGGGTATACTTGAATTAGTTAGTAAGGATATAAAAGAGTTGAAGGCAAGCCTAGAGATGAGTGATGAAAAAGATGCGACATTGGAGAAGCAAACACACGCGCTAAAAGGGACAGTCAATAAGATTGAAACCGAAATGAATGGAATTAAAAAGGAGAACACCGTTCTGAAGGAAACCTTACTAGACATACAAACTAGATCCATGAGAGAGAATTTGGTACTTACAGGTATCCAAGAAAAAGAAGGAGAAGTTCCTGAATCTATAGTTAGAGAGTTCCTCCTTACAGCGCTTCAGATTCCACGCGAAGTTATCGACAAAATCCAACTTGAACGCGTTCACCGCTTCGGACAGAGAGGGCAGAGGTACGAACGCCCAATCGTTGCCAAATTTGCTTCATTTAAAGATAAAATAATGGTTAAAAGCCTGGGTAAAAGACTTGCTGGGACCAAAATTGGCATGAATGATCAGTTTCCGAAGGAAATTGCAGAACGGCGCAAAGTTCTGTATCCAATTTTCAAAGAAAATAGATTAAAAGCGAAACGAGTAGCTCTCGTCGTTGATAAACTATATATTGATAACCAGTTGTTCAGAGACACAAAGACTACTCCATGGTTATTTTAAAAATTACAAAGTTCTCATAGACGAGGGAAATAAACACAATTCAAGCCCGGTTACTGATTGTAACAATACAATAAAAAATATAGCTTTTCTATAAATCTTCACATATAACTAATTGAACACACAAGCACTAATTCAACATAGTGAAGATAAAAACTAAGTAAACAGAAGGCACAGTATGTGTGGATGGTATGGTTTGTGTTTATTTTTTATTTTATTTGTTATGTTTGGAAAGTTGAGTGAGTGAGTAATGAAATGGTTGCATATCCCAGAGCCAATGTATTGCTGTGAGCCGGGTATGAGAGGGCTTTCAATGTTGTTCAGATGATGGATATACTTTTATAATGAATTATACGTCTTATTTATTTATTGTCCTATCATGGAGAACTACATTTTTTATTTATTTTTTTATAAATTATATCTAATTATTTATTATCCTATTTTAATGGTACGGTCCATGGCACTATACCCTAGACACCCACCTGAATGACCCAGATACTAAGGAGAAGTCCCTAACTGTTTTATGTGCCCGCTGTAAGCGGTCTGTATGCAGCTAAAATGAGGTCAGAGACCAAGAGCAGCACTGCCCCCTCAAGATTCTGAGCCTGCTTGGCAGGGTTGGTCCTGCAAAGCCAAAGCCCCAATAAGGGAGAGCATAATATACAAGGAAATTCTCAAAGCTGCTAATGAGAACCTTGACGACCTTGTACCTAGCCGGTGGGGATTCCGGTGGGGTGCCCCCACCCAGGCAGTGGCAGTGCTGGCAACACTAGCTGCAGTAACCCATGGGGAGGGGGTCACACTCGGACATTCAGAGAGGGGGTATATTATTGTGGCCCTGGCGGCACAAAATCAAAGTCGGACTGCATGGAGATGCGTGGGGACATGGTCATGACGGGTGGCCGTATTGTGGGTGTTTCAGGAATAAGGTGTACATTTGACCTCCATTATCTAGGATATGACAATGGTAAATAAATCTCTCAATTTTTGCTAATTTTTTGTGCGGTCTTGCAGGCCTTCTCATGCAGCTGCAACTGCAAGTGCATTTGTAAATCATGACCCATCTTGAGTTGGGCTCTGGGATGGTGCAATTGTTGAGAAAGTGAGCTTATGGTTGTGTGGGGGTAAGGGCTGAGTGTGTGTGGGTGTATGTGTGTATCCCACAACTGTTGCGAAGGAAGAAGTAAAAGATGTTAGGGACAATAGAGGATGATCCACAGATATACATAATACAAATCGAGGTGAGGGCAATGGAAATGCATATGGTAATTGATCTTCTTCAATTCGGTAAATGGCACTGTATGCTCTTTTCAAAGAATGGATCCCAGTCGGTTCAGGGCTATGGGATACAGGGGGTCGAGGGTGGTCTACCGGGCATTGGGATGACAAGCCATCTCGAGATGAGGCCTTTTAGCGGGTGGAATAGTAGGGACCAATTGGAGGTTTACTTAGTAGAAATGCAAATATCATGGTACAACTATATAGACACTCAATCATTATGTTACTTTTTAATAGTACGTTTACAAAAATATATTCTGATTAAAAGAATGAAAGGTGTGTCTCATTATGGTAAGTGGTGAAATAAGTATAGCCAGTTACAATTGTAATGGCTTAGCAGATAATAAGAAAAGACAATCAGTATTTACCTGGCTAAAAGAGAAGGATTATAATATCTATTGTTTACAGGAAACCCATTCAACAGTTTTAGATGAAGTTTTGTGGAAAAAGAACTGGGGGGGCAAAATATATTTCTCCCATGGGCAAAGAAATTCAAAAGGGGTGATGGTTTTAATTAACAATAATTTTGATCCAAATGTGCAAATTGTCCAAACAGATCCTCAAGGTAGATGGATTATTTTAAATATGTTATTGGACAATAAACAAATATGGCTTGTTAACCTATACGGTCCGAATAATGATGATCCAAGCTTCTTTGAAAATATATATAAGAATTTATCAACTCTACAAGCAACACTAGACTCTATTATTATAGTGGGAGATTTTAATACGGTCTTAAATACCTCTATAGACCGGAAAGGAAATCACACTACAAACTATCACCCTCAGGCACTTAAGGAAATCATGAATGTCATGGATATATTGGAATTAGTGGATATATGGAGACTTAAATACCCTGATTTAGTGAGATATACATGGCGGAGGCTGAATCAAGCTAGTCGTCTTGACTACTTTCTTATACCATTCTCTCTGGCACCAAAAGTTAAAAAAGTGTTGATAGGGGACAGAATGCGGTCGGATCATCACATAATTGGCATATATATTTCTCTTACAGAATTTCCACGTGGGCGAGGATATTGGAAATTTAATCAAAGTCTACTAGATGATAAATTGTTTAGAACTAGGACAGAAGATTTTATAACTGACTTTTTCAGACATAACATAGGTACAGCAGATCCCCTTATTGTATGGGACACTTTTAAGTGTGCCTTTAGAGGCCATGCAATTCAGTACTCATCTATAAAACAAAAGCAATTTAGATCAAAAGAGTCCATATTAACAAAGGAAATTGAAGGACTAACAGTACAGTTAGATAGCAATAAAAACGGTACCATAGAGGCACAGAATAAGTTAGAGGAAAAACAAAAAGAAATGGAGGAACTTATTCAAGAAAGATCCAGTGTAATACATTATAAAAATAAAGCGAACTGGATGGAATATGGGGAAAAATGCACCAAATTCTTTTTCAATCTTCAATATAGAAATGCTACCAAAAAAAATGTATTAAAACTTGTTACAAATGATGGAGTCACGCATGATTCACCAAATGATATTTTGAAAGAGGAAGTAAAGTACTTTAAGAATATGTTTTCGTTTCAGGCTCCTCCATCTCCACTAACTGAAACTAATTGTATGGATTTTTTTCCTATTAATAATGTAAAATTAACATCTGTACAGAAAGACTCATGTGAAGGCCAAATTACAGAGGAGGAACTGCTTGATGCAATTGGGGCCTTTAAGGATGGGAAAACTCCAGGGCTGGATGGCATACCAGTGGAAGTATACAAAACTTTTTTTGATATACTCAAAGGACCATTATTAGCTTGTTTTAACCACTCCTATATAAATGGTAGATTATCAGACACGCAACAAGAAGGTCTGATATCGTTATTACTGAAACAGGACCCAAGTGGTATATATAAAGATCCAGTCCAATTAAAAAATTGGAGACCTCTTACACTTCAGTGTTGTGATGCAAAAATCCTAGCAAAATGCTTGGCGCATAGAATAAAAAAAGTTTTGTCAGATATTATTCATCCTAATCAGACAGGTTTTTTACATGGACGATACATTGGAGATAATATAAGGCAAGTACTGGAAACAATAGAACACTATGAAATATCGGGGACACCAGGTCTGGTTTTCATAGCTGATTTTGAAAAGGCTTTTGATAAAGTACGACTGGAGTTTATATATAAATGCCTAGAATATTTCAATTTTGGGGAATCTCTTATAAAATGGGTTAAAATTATGTATAGTAACCCTAGGTGTAAAATAGTAAATAATGGCTACATCTCAGAAAGTTTTAAACTATCTAGAGGAGTAAAACAAGGTTGTCCACTATCGGCATATCTATTTATTATTGCCATCGAAATGTTAGCTGTTAAAATTAGATCAAACATTAATATTAATGGATTAGAAATCCGTGGCTTAAAAACTAAGGTGTCATTGTACGCTGATGATTCATGTTTTCTTTTAAAACCACAACTAGAGTCTCTCCACGGCCTCATAGAGGATCTAGATACCTTTGCTATCCTCTCTGGATTAAAACCAAATTATGATAAATGTACCATATTACGTATTGGATCACTAAAAAATACACATTTTATATTGCCATGTAGTTTACCAATTAAATGGTCTGACGGAGATGTGGATATACTCGGTATAAAAATCCCAAAAGAAAGAAATGATCTCACTCCAATAAATTTTTATAGAAAGTTAGCAAAAATAGATAAGATCTTGCTACCATGGAAAGGAAAATACTTGTCTATTTGTGGAAAAATCACCCTGATTAACTCTTTAGTCATATCACAGTTTACCTATTTGCTTATGGTTTTGCCTACACCTAGTGACCTGCTTTTTAAATTATATGAACAAAAAATATTCCATTTTATTTGGAACGGCAAGCCAGATAAAATTAAAAGGGCCTATTTATATAACGAATATGAATTCGGAGGGCAGAAATTATTAAATATTAAAGCATTAGACCTCTCACTAAAGGCATCAGTCATACAAAAGTTATACTTAAATCCAAACTGGTTCTCTAGTAAATTGGTACGAATGTCTCATCCTATGTTCAAGAAGGGCCTTTTTCCCTTTATTCAGATTACACCTGCTCACTTTCGGTTGTTTGAAAAGGAAATAATCTCCAAAATATCCTTATTTTTTAAACAAGCCTTAGAAAGTTGGTTGCAATTTCAGTTTAATCCACCTGAAAGGACGGAACAAATAGTACAACAAATATTGTGGTTAAATTCAAATATAGTAATTGATAAAAAAACTGTATTTATCGAAGAAATGTTTAAAAAAGGTATAATTTTTGTGAATGATATCATAAATAGGACTGGTGGAGTTATGTCACACATGCAGCTAACACAGACATATGGAAATGTCTGCTCTACCCAAAATTACAACCAATTAATTGCAGCATTACCACAAAAATGGAAGAGGCAAGTAGAAGGGGAAAAAAGTAAGGAACTTGTATGTCGGCCCTGTATTAAAGAACATAAATGGTTAAAGAAAAGTGTGATAAATAAAAACATATACCAATTTCATTTAAGGACCAAAAAACTGACAGCTGTGCCATATAAATTGCAAAATAGTTGGGAAGAGATTTTCGATGTACCCATTCCATGGCACATGGTTTATGAATTGATACGCAAAACAACGCCGGATTCAAAACTTCGAATTTTTCAATTTAAATTACTGTACAAAATTCTTGCAACTAATAGAA
Organism: Salvelinus namaycush; assembly: GCF_016432855.1. Lineage (NCBI taxonomy): Eukaryota > Metazoa > Chordata > Actinopteri > Salmoniformes > Salmonidae > Salvelinus > Salvelinus namaycush. The sequence continues at coordinate 1,675,230 of NC_052344.1, read as the reverse complement.
TGTTATATATATGGGGTATACAATCTTCCCAGCTCTGCAGATTCTGTTGTGAGGAGGCAGAGTCATTAGATCATTTATTTTGGTATTGTCCATATGTAGCTCGTTTTTGGTCACAGGTCCAGGAATGGCTGAAGAATTGCAACATTTGCCTAGAACTAACGCTACAGATAGCAATACTGGGGGATTTGAAAAGCCATAGTCAATCAATCAATAATATAATAATTATTTTAGCAAAAATGTTTATTTTTAATTTACAATCTGTAGAAGCTATGAGAATAGGAAGGTTCAAATCTTTTGTGAAGCATCACAGCACAGTTGAAAAATATATGGCAAATAAAAATCCGAAATGGATGATGTTGGAAGATAGATGGGAAGGGTTGAGTGGAACTGAAGGGTGGGACTAATAACAAGATAAACAATGTAGGGCATACGGGATCTGTGAAATGTGTATAGGTGCGGAGCTTTTGTGAAATAGCACAGTTACAAGTGGAAATAAAATTGGATGGACAACAGAAATAGAGGAAGGACTAAGAACAAACAAGAGAGAACTATTATAAAGTAGTCTGTGTCTGTAAAATAGGTATAAGATGTATAAATTGAAGGTAAAAGCAGAAGTGTTTATTAGTTTACTCCAATTGGGGGAGCGGTGGTAGGGTTGCGGGGAATAATAATAAAGGTATATTCTTTAAAAAAGTATGTATGTCTATATAGGTATGTGTATGTATATATGTATATATGTATGCATGCGTGTATGGATATATATATTTACCCAAAAAAATATGGGGGATTGGAAATGATGCAGACAATTACATTGGAAGCAACATTCTTTCCGCAATATTAAGCTGATCCACCCCAAAAAAAAAAAAAAAAAAAAAAAAAAAAAAAAAACCTTTTGAGGATCAGGACCCTGAGGGGGAATAGGTTTTGTCATGCCCTCTTCACGACTGTCTTGGTGTGCTTGGACCACGTTAGTTTGTTGGTGACGTGGACGCCAGGGAACTTGAAGCTCTCAACCTGCTCCACTACAGCCCCATCGATGAGAATGGGGGCGTGCTCGGTCCTCCTTTTCCTGTAGTCCACAATCATCTCCTTTGTCTTGACCACGTTGAGGGAGAGGTCGTTGTCCTTGGACCACACGGTCAGGTCTCTGATCTCCTCCCTATAGGCTGTCTCATCATTGTTGGTGATCAGGCCTACAACTGTTGTGTCATCAGCAAACTTAATGATGGTGTTGGAGTTGTGCCTGACCGTGCAGCATTGAGTGAACAGGGAGTACAGAAGGGGACTGAGCATGCAACCCTGAGGGACCCCCGTGTTGAGGATCAGCATTGCGGATGTGTTGTTACCTACCCTTACCACCTGGGGGCGTCACGTCAGGAAGTCCAGGATCCAGTTGCATAGGGAGGTGTTTAGTCCCAGGGTCCTTAGCTTAGCGGAGCTTTGAGGGCACTATGGTGTTGAACGCTGAGCTGTAGTCAATGAATAGCATTCTCACATAGGTGTTCCTTCTGTCATGGTGGGAAAGGACAGTGTGGAGTGCAATAGAGAAGGCATCATCTGTGGATCTGTTGGTACGGTATGCAAATTGGAGTGGGTCTAGGGTTTCTGGGATAATGGTGTTGGTGTAAGCCATGACCAGCCTTTCAAAGCACTTCATGGCTACAGACGTGAGTGCTACGCGTCGGTAGTCATTTAGGCAGGTTACCTTAGTGTTCTTGAGCACAGGGACTATGGTGGTCTGCTTGAAACATGTTGGTATTACAGACTCAGACAGGGAGAGGTTGAACATGTCTGTGAAGACACCGACAACCTTCGGAGCCGGTGTAGTAATACTCGATCTTAGTCCTGTATTGATGCTTTGCCAGTTTCATGATTCGTTGCGGGGTATAGCGGGATTTTTTAAAAGTTTCCGGGTTAGAGTCCCACTCCTTGAAAGCGCCAGCTCTACCCTCTAGCTCGGTGCAAATGTTACTTGTAATCCATGGCTTCTGATTTGGGTATGTACGTAGTCACTGTGGGGACGATGTCCGCGATGCACTTATTGATAAAGCCAGTGACTGATGTGGTGTACTCCTCAATGCCATCGGATGAATCCCAGAACATATTCCATGTTGTGCTAGCAAAACAGTCCTGTAGTTTAGCATCTGCTTCATCTCACCACTTTTTTTATAGACCGAGTCACTGGCGCTTTCTGCTTTAATCTTTGCTTGTAAGCAGGAATCAGGAGGATAGAGTTATGGTCAGATTTGCCAAATGGAGGGTGAGGGAGAGCTTTGCACGCGTCTCTGTGTGTGGAGTAAAGGTGTTCTAGAATTGTTTTCCCTCTGGTTGCACATTTGACATGCTGATAGAAATTCGGTAAAACAGATTTAAGTTTCCCTGCATTAAAGTCCCGGCCACCAGGAGCGGCGAGCATTTTCCTGTTTGCTAATGGCGGAATACAGCTAAATGAGTGTGGTTTTAGTGCCAACTTCGCTCTGTGGTGTGTAGACAGCTTTGAAAAATACAGATGAAAACTTTCTAGGTAGATAATGTGGTCTACAGCTAATCATGAGATACTCTACCTCAGCCGAGCAAAACTTTGAGACTTTCTAAGATATCATGCATAGGCCCCCGCCCCATGTCTTTCCAGAGGCTGCTGTTTTGTCTTGCCGATAGAGTGTATTACCCGCCAGCTGTATGTTCTTAATGTTGTCGTTCAGCCATGACTCAGTGAAACATAAGATATTACAGTTTTTAATGTCCTGTTGGAAGGATATATGAGCTTTCAGTTCGTCCTATTTATTTTCAAGTGATTGAACGTTAGCTAGCAGAATGGAAGGTAAGGGCAGATTAGCCACTCGTCACCTGATCCTCACAAGGCACCAGGATCTTTTGCCTCGAAATCTCAGTTTCCTTCTCCGGCTAATCACGGGGATCGGGGCATGGTCGGGTGTCTACAGTATATCCCTCGCGTCCGCCTCATTGAAGAAGAACTCCTCGTCCAATTTGAGGTGAGGAATCCCAGTTCTGATGTCCAGAAGCCCTTTTCGGTCATAAGAGACGGTAGCAGCAACATTATGTACAAAACAAGTTACAAAAAACTAACAAAATAGCAATGATTGGTTGAGAACCGATAAGAAGGCAGTCCTACCCTCCGGCGTAATCTTTAATCGTTTTCATGCCAGTCTCTCTTGGCTAAGAGTTGAGGACAGACTGACTGCATCACGTCTTCTTTTTATAAGAAACTTTCTTCTAAACATGTGTTGAAAACCCCAAATTGTTTGCAAAGTCAACTTACAAAAAGCTCTGACACCACCAGACATGTCACCAGGGGTCTTTTCACAGTCCTCAAATCCAGAACAGATTCAAGAAAGTGTACAGTTTTATATAGAGCCATTATTGCATGGGACTCCATTCCATCTCATATGGCTCAATTGAACAGCTAACCTGGTTTAAAAAAATAGATAAAGCAACACCTCATGGCACAACACCTCTTCCTATTTGACCTAGATAGTTGTGTGTATGTATTGGCATTGATATGCACAGTGGTTCCTCCTTTTAACATTGGATTATACTGCTGGTCACATTGCGGGCTGCTGCAGAATTCTATGGCACGTTATTTAATTGTCAGACATTTTTACCATTCATGCACGTTAGTGCTAGTTTAACCACCAGAGGGGATCTTTGAGAAGAATTTGATAGTCTTCAATATTGGCATTACTAGAGAATAAAAACGTATTTTTTGTAAGAACATAGTTTAATGGGATTGATTTTAAGAAATGTTGCTTAATTCATTTGATTAATATTATGGTGTTTCTATTCCAAGAAGGATTGGAGGATTCTAAATTAATATCTAAGGGCAAATCGGATCTGTGAGAATATCAAAGGGGCTTTTATATATTTCTAAATTAATAAATAATAATAATAATCACTTTGTTTAAAAATGTATGATATTTTGGAGATTATTTTGTTTTCATTTAACCTAGAGTGAGCGAGAAAAAGGACATTCTTGAACATGGGTTGAGACATTCTCACTAATTTGTAAATAAAGCCAGTTTGTTATTTAGAATTCTTTATTTCTGGAGAAACCAAAAGCCACCTCAGGGCCTCCCGGTGGCGGCAAAAGAGGTGGCGAAGTTCGAGCTGCCTTCTGAGAATTCGTCGGCGATCTAATAAACCCCCACTTCCCTCCATTCTCTGCTAGCAAACGTGCAATCTTTGGACAATAAAATTGACGAGTTACGCTGACGATTAAACTACCAACGGGACATTAAAAACTGGAACATCTTATGCCTCACAGAGTCGTGGCTGAACGACGACAACATCAACATACAGCTGGCTGGTTATACGATGTACCGGCAGGATAGAACAGCAGCGTCTGGTAAGTCAAGGGGCAGCGGTCTGTGTATTTTTGTAAACAACAGCTGATGCACGATATCTATGGAAGTCTCGAGCTATTGTTCGCCTGAGGTAAAGTATCTCATGATAAACTGTAGACCACACTACCTACCGAGAGAGTTTTCATCTGTATTCTTTGTAGCTGTTTACATACCACCACAGTCAGAGGCTGCCACTAAGACAGCACTTATAATGAGCTGCATTTTGCCATAATCAAACAAGAAAACGGTCACTCAGAGGCGGCGCTCCTAGTAGCTGGGACTTTAATGCAGGAAAACGTAAATCCTTTTCACCAAATTTCTATCAACATGTTAAATGTGCGACCAGAGGAAAAATAACTCTGGGCCACCAATACTCCACACACAGAGACGCATACACAATTCTCAAGCTCTCCATTTGGCAAATCTGACCATAATTCTATCTTCCTCATTCCCATTTACAAACAAAAATTTAAGCAGGAAGCACCAGTGACTAGATCAATAAAAAAGTGGTCAGAGGAAGCAGATTCTAAGCTACAGTGCTGTTTTGCTAGCACAGACTGGAATATGTTCCGGGATTCCTCCGATGGCATTGAGGAGTACACCACATGTGTCATTGGCTTCATCAATAAGTGCATTGATGACATCGTCCCCACATTGACTACACGCACATACCCCAACCAGAAGCCATGGATTACAGGCAGCATACGCACTGAGCTAATGGGTAGAGCTTCCGTTTTCAAGGAGCGGGACTCTAACCCGGAAGCTTATTAGAAATCCCGGTATGCCTTCAGACGAACCATCAAACAGGCAAAGCTTCAATACAGGACTAAGATTGCATTGCACTACACCAGCTTTGACTTTCGTCGGATGTGGCAGGGCTTGCAAACCACTAAAGACTACAAAGGGAAGCACAGCCCAGAGCTGCCCAGTGACACAAGCCTACCAGACGAGCTAAACTATTTCTATGCTTACTTCGAGGCAAATAACACTGAAATATGCATGAGAGCACCAGCTGTTCCGGAAGACTGTGTGAAGACACTTTCTGCAGCCGATGTGAATAAGACCTTTAACTTCTTATGGCTGCAGGGGCAGTATTGAGTAGCTTGGATGAAAGGTGCACAGAGGTGCTCAGAGTAAACGGCCTGCTCCTCAGTCATAGTTACTAATATATGCATATTATTATTAGTATTGGATAGAAAACACTCTGAAGTTTATAAAACTGTTTGAATTATGTCTGTGAGTATAACATAACTCATATGGCAGGCAAAAACCTGAGAAGTTCCACTTCCTGTTTGGATTTTTTCTGAGGCTGGTAGATTTTCCCATTGAAAATCCAAGACCCCATTGAAATAACAGCGAGATATGGATGAGTTTTCACTTCCTACGGCTTCCACTAGATGTCAACAGTCAATAGAACTGTGTCTGATGACTCTAATGTGAAGGGGGGCCGAAGCAGACAGGAATGATTCACCACTGCCATGAGGTGACCACGCATTGAACACGCACGTTCACGTGAGAGGCAGCTCCGTTCCATCGCTCAACTGAAGTCAATGTAATTCTCCGGTTGGAACGTTATTCAAGATGTATGTCAACAACATTCTAAAGATTGATTCAATACATCGTTTGACATGTTTCTAGTGACTGTTACGGAACTTTTGGACATTTCGTCACGTTATAGTGGACGCGCTTTGTGACTTTGGAATTGTTTATCAAACGTGCTAACCAAAGTAGCTAATTGGACATAAATAACGGACATTATCGAACAAATCAAGCATTTTTTGTGGACCTGGGATTCCTAGGACTGCATTCTGATGAAGTTCATCAAAGGTAAGGAAACATTTATCATGTATTTCTGGTTTCTGTGACTCCAACATGGCGGCTAATTTGACTATTGTTCTGAGCTCCGTCTCAGATTATTGCATGGTTTGCTTTTTCCGTAAAGCTTTTTTGAAATCTGACAGAGCGGTTGCATTAAGGAGAGGTATATCTATAATTCCATGTGTATAACTTGTATTATCATCTACATTTATGATGAGTATTTCTGTTGAAACAATGTGGCTATGCACTATCACTGGATGTTTTTGGAACTAGTGAATGTAACGCGCCAATGTAAACTCCGATTTCTTTTATATAAATATGAACTTTATCAAACAAAACATGCATGTATTGTGTAACATGAAGTCCTATGAGTGTCATCTGATGAAGATCATCAAAGGTTAGTGATTAATTTTAGCTATATTTCTGCTGGAAAAATAGCTGTGCTTATTGTGGTTTGGTGTGACCTAACATAATCGTTTGTATTGCTTTCGCTGAAAAGCATATTTGAAATCGGACACTTTGGTGGGATTAACAACAAGATTACCTTTAAAATTGTCACGCCCTGACTTTAGTTATATTTGCTTTCTTTATTATTTGGTTAGGTCAGGGTGTGACAAGGGGTGGTTTGTTTAGTTTTTGTATTGTCTTGGGGTTTTTGTCTTGTCTAGGGTTTTTTGTTATCTATGGGGATTTTGTATTGTCTTGGGGTTGTAGGTTTATGGTGGCCTGAGTGGGTTCCCAATCAGAGACAGCTGTTTATCGTTGTCTCTGATTGGGGAGCCTATTTAGGTTGCCATTTTCCATGTTGGTTTGGTGGGTAGGTGTCCATGTTTAATTGCCTGTGAGCACTACGTTGGCTTCACGTTTCGTTTGTTAGTTTGTTATTTTGTTAAGTGATCTTTGTTGAATTAAAATATGTATTCCAATCGCGCTGCACCTTGGTCCACTCCTTTAAACGGCCGTGACAAAAATGTTTATAAGACACATGTATGTCTGAGGAATTTTTATTATGAGATTTCTGTTTTTTAAATTTGGCGCCCTGCACTTTCACTGGCTGTTGTCATATCATCCTGTTAGCGAAATTGCAGCCATAAGAAGTTAAGAAGGTCAACATTCACAAGGTCGCTGGGCAAGACGGATTACCGGACGTGTACTGCAAGCATGCTCTGACAAACTAGCAAGTGTCTTCACTGACATTTTCAACCTCTCCCTGTCAGTCTATAATACCAGCATGTTTCAAGCAGACCACCATATTCCCTATGCCAAAGAACACTAAGGTAACCCGCCTAAACAACTACCGACCCATAGAACTCACGTCTGCAGCCATGAAGTGCTTTGAAAGTCTGGTCATGGTTCACATCAACCTCATCATCCCAGAAACCCTAAACCCACTCCAATTTGCATACCGCTCCAACAGATCCACAGATGATGCAATCTCCATTGCACTGCACACTACCCTTTCCCACCTGAAAAAAAGGAACACCTATGTGAGAATGCTATTCATTGACTACAGCTCAGCGTTCAACACCATAGTGCCCTCAAAGCTCATCAATAAGCTAAGGACCCTGGGACTAAACACCTCCCTCTGCAACTGGATCCTGGACTTCCTGACGGGCCGCCCCCAGGTGGTAAGGGTAGGTAACAACACATCCGCCACACTGATCCTCAAGACAGGGGTGCGTGCTCATTCCTATCTTGTTTTCTCATGACTGCACGGTGTTGCACGACTCCAACACCATCATAAAATTTGCTGATGACACAACAGTGGAGGGCCTGATCACCGACATCGATGAGACAGCCTGTAGGGAGGAGGTCAGAGACCAGGCCGTGTGGTGCCAGGACAACAACTTCTCCCTCAACGTGATCAAGACAAAGGAGATCGTTGTGGACTACAGGAAAAAGAGGACCTAGCACGTCCCCATTCTCATTGTGAACGTCAAGTTCCATGGTGTCCACATCACCAACAAACTAACATGGTTCAAGCACACCAAGACAGTCGTGAAGAGGGCATGACAAATCCTATTCCCCCTCAGGAGACTGAAAATATTTGGCATGGGTCCTCAGATCCTCAAAAGGTTCTACAGCTGCACCATTGAGAGCGTTCTGACTGGTTGCATCACTGCCTGGTATGGCAACTGCTCGGCCTCCGACCGCAAGGCACTACAGCGGGTAGTGCGAACGGCCCAGTACATAACCGGGGCCAAGCTTCCTGTCATTCAGGACCTCTATACCAGGTGGTGTCAGAGGAAGGCCCTAAAAATGGTCAAAGACTCCAGCCACCCCAGTCATAGACTGTTCTCTCTGCTACCGCACGGCAAGCAGTACCGGAGCTCCAAGTCTAGGTCCAACAGGCTTCCAAACAGCTTCTACCCCCAAGCCATAAGACTCCTGAACATCTAGTCAAATGGCTACCCAGACTATTTGCAGTGCCCCCCTCTCACCCCTCTTTACATCACTGCCACCACTCTCTGTTGTCATCTAGGCTTAGTCACTTTAATAACTCTACCTACATGTATATACTACCTCAAATAACCGGTGCCCCCGCACATTGACTCTGTATCGGTACCCCCCTGTATATACTCTCGCTATTGTTATTTCACTGCTGCTATTTAAATAGGCCTCCTGCTAGCGGGACACCAGCCGACAACATCCAGTGAAATTGGAGGGCACGCAATTCAAATAAATAATCGTAATATTAAACAGTCATGAACGTACAAGTATCTTATATCATTTAAAAGGTTAAATTATTGTTAATCTAAATGCATTGTCCGATTTCAAATAGGCTTCACAGCGAAAGCATACCATGCGATTGTCTGAGGACGGCGGCCAACATCAACATATTTTTCAACCAGCTCAGGCTTCATAAAATCACAAAGAGCGATTAAATAAATCACTTACTTTTGAAGTTCTTCCTCCATTTGCAATCCCAAGGATCCCAGCTACAACATGAATGGTTGTTTTGTTAGATAAAATCCTTCTTTATATCCCAAAAAGTCAGTTTAGTTGGCAGCATCGATTTCAGTAATCCACTCGTTCAACATGCAGACAAAGGAGTTGAAAAAGCTACCGCTAAACTTATTATTATTATTTTTTTTTACGGAAAAGTGGTGTGTGCATATTTATCCTCTAACGCCTCACAAACCCGGATCCGGGATCCCCCCCATCAAAAAAGCTGACTAGCATAGCCTAGCCTAAAGCCACAGGGATATCATATAATAAAATGTTCATGAAATCACAAGTCCAAGACACCAAATGAAAGATACACATCTTGTGAATCCAGCCATCATTTCGGATTTTTAAAATGTTTTACAGGGAAGACACAATATGTAAATCTATTAGCTAACCACGTTAGCAAAAGACACCACTTTTCTTACTCCACCATTTTTTTACTGCATCAGTAGCTATCACAAATTCGACCAAATAAAGATATAAATAGCCACTAACCAAGAAACAACTTCATCAGATGACAGTCTGATAACATATTTATTGTATAGCATATGTTTTGTTAGAAAAATGTGCATATTTCAGGTATAAATCATAGTTTACCATTGCAGCCACCATCACAAGTCTCACCAAAGCGACTAGAATAACTACAGAGACCATCGTGTATTACCTAATTACTCATAAAACATTTCTTAAAAATACACAGCGTACAGCAAATGAAAGACACAGATCTTTGTGAATCCAGCCAATATTTCAGATTTTCTAAGTGTTTTACAGCGAAAACACAATATAGCGTTATATTAGCTTACCACAATAGCAAACATCACAACAGCATTGATTCAAGCCAAAAATAGCGATAACGTATAAACCACCAAAATATATTAATTTTTTCACTAACCTTCTCAGAATTCTTCAGATGACAGTCCTATAACATCATATTACACAATGCATATAGAGTTTGTTCGAAAATGTGCATATTTAGCGGCACAAATCGTGGTTATACAATGTGATTAGTGGCCAAAACTTCAAGCAATCTGTCCGGCGCCATCTTGGAGAGGCACCTATTCTAATCGAAAACTATTCATAAACTTGACTAAAAAATACAAGTTGGACAGCAAATGAAAGACAAATTAGTTCTTAATGCAATCGCTGTGTTACATTTTTTAAATTAACGTTACTTCAGCATACAGCGTGCGCTAAAGCGAGACCGCACCGAAATTCATGGCGGAATTATTATTTGACATTTGTCAACATAAATACGAATTAACAACATAAAGATTGCTTACTATTTGCCGAGCTTCCATCAGAATCTTGGGCAAGGTGTCCTTTCTCCAGAACAATCGTCTTTTGGTTGAAAGATGTCCTCTTCTCATGTGGAAATAGCAGCTAACGATAGCCACCCACTGGAGAGGTGTCCAACTCGTGAAAGCGCATCACAAAGAAATCCAGGAAAATTGCAATAAACTGATATAAACTGCTATAAGTCGGTTTAAATTAACTACCTTATGATGTCTTTAACAACTATAACGAATAAAAACATGACCGGAGATATAGAACTGCTAAAGCGAAAGCTTTGCAGGAGGCCACTGTGATGTCCCTGCTGCGCCAGGCGCCCCGTTGAAAAGAACGGTACTTCCGTTCCACGGTCTTATATAGGGCCCCAGATTGCGCAATCCACTCCATTCAAATTCTCCCCGCTTACTGACATCTAGAGGAAGGCGTATGCAGTGCATGTAGCCCGATGGCTTACATGGGGACTTATAAACTGACCTCAGAACAGGGACCTCGATTTCTGAAATCTCACTCCCTGACAGGAAATGTGCTGCAGAATGAGTTCTGTTTCACTCAGAGAAATAATTCAAACGGTTTTAGAAACTAGAGAGTGTTTTCTATCCAATAGTAATAATAATATGCATATTGTACGAGCAAGAATTGAGTACGAGGCAGTTTAATTTGGGAACGAATTTTTACAAAGTCGAAATGGCGCCCCCCTAGTGTCAAGAGGTTATTCACCCCATTTGCTATGAAACGCCTAAATAAGATATGGTGCAACCAATTACCCTCAATAGCATTAGCGCAATGACTGTAAGTCTATGGCAACAACTAGCGTGCCAGCTGTTCCCATAGACTTCGTTGCAGTAACTCTTGTTGGTTTGTGAAATTACATCTTACTTCCTGCATACTGGGCGCAAAAAAAAAAGTTAATCTCACTGTAGGGAAGTAGATAAAGGGCTTCATTGCCAAAATCTCAAACTATCCCTTAAATGGCAGTGACATACCATAGGCGTCACCCTGTGTACTAACGACTGTGTCTTCTCATCAAATTGATTGACAGGATCATTCTCTTCTCTCCTCGCCTCAGTAGACATCTTTGCTATTCTAAAACACTCATCATCAGCGCCACGTTATTACATTTCACTATCAGTTGAAATTCAGTCAGTTATCATTGGCTGTATCCCAAATGGCACCCTTTTTTATTGCAGCACTTTTGACCAGGGCCCATAGGGATAGCGTGCCATTTGGGACGCATCCATTTTGATGGTGAGGTTTGTGGATCTGAGGTCCTAGAGTGTGCGGCTCGCCTTTATTTTTTTTTAGAGGTTTGTGGAGTCACAGTGAGCGAGGGAGCAAGGGAGCAAGGCAAGACAAGGACAAGGAGCAAGGAATCGTTCCCCTTAGGAATGTTTTGGTTAACTGCTCACTCAGAACGAGATATATGTTTTTCTGCTCCATTCGATAAAGAAACCCAGAAGGTTCAAAGTATTCATTTGCAGAAATAACAGGTTGGGGGAATTCAATATAGAATTACCATTATCATATTCCTTGGCTAGGAGCTGGCAGCCAGGAGGCAATGAAAACGTGTATAAAACATCTACAACTTGCATATCCGGAGTAAAAATGTTGCATGGACTCTGTGTGCAATAACAGTGTTTAACACATATCCCATCTCTATACTCCACACAATTTTCTGTAAGGTCCCTCAGTCGAGCAGTGAATTTCATGCACAGAGTGGTGTTGAACGCTGAGCTGTAGTCAATGAATAGCATTCTCACATAGGTGTTTCTTCTGTCCAGGTGGGAAAGGGCAATAGAGTGCAATAGAGACTGCATCATCTGTGGATCTTTTAGGGCGGTATGCAAATTGGAGTGGGTCTAGGGTTTCTGGGATGATGGTGTTGATGTGAGCCATGACCAGCCTTTCAAAGCACTTTATGGCTACAGACGTGACTGCTACGTGTTGTTAGTCATTTAGGAAGGTTACCTTAGTGTTTTTGGGCACAGGCACTATGGTGGTCTTCTTAAAACATGTTAGTATTACAGACTGACAGGGAGAGGATGAAAATGTCAGTGAAGACATTGCTAGTTGGTCAGCGCATGAGTACACGTCCTGGTAATCCATCTGGCCCAGCGGCCTTGTGAATGTTGACCTGTCTAAAGGTCTTGCTCACCTCGGCTGCGGAGAGCGTGATCACACAGTCTTCCAGAACAGCTGGTGCTCTCATGCATGTTTCAGTGTTATTTTCCTCGAATCGAGCACAGAAGTAGTTTAGCTCGTCCGGAAGGCTCATGTCACTGGGCAGCTCTCGGCTATGCTTCCCATTGTAGTCTGTAATGGTTTGCAGGTCCTGCCACATCTGACGAGCTTCAGAGCCGGTGTAGTAATACTCGATCTTAGTCCTGTATTGACGCTTTGCCTGTTTGATGGTTCGTCGGAGGGCATACCGGGATTTCTAATAAGCTTCCGGGTTAGAGTCCCGCTCCTTGAAAGCGGCAGCTGTACCCATTAGCTCAGTGCGGATGCTGCCTGCAATCCATGGCTTCTGGATGGGGTATGTACGTACGGTCACTGTTGAGATGACGTCATCGATGCACTTATTGCTGAGGCCAATGACAGATGTGGTGTACTCCTCAATGCCATCGGAGGAATCCCAGAACATATTCCAGTCTGTGCTAGCAAAACAGTCCTGTATCTTAGCATCTGGTTCATCTGTCCATTTTTTATTGATCCAGGAATCAGGAGGAGAGAATTATGGTCAGATTTGCCAAATGGAGAGCTTTGTATGCATCTCTGTGTGTGGAGTATAGGTGGTCCAGTGTTATTTTCCCTCTGGTTGCACATTTAACATGTTGATAGAAAATAGGTAAAACTGATTTTAGTTTCACTGCATTAACCTGTCCAGGACTGAACCCCATTCCGCTAGTGGAACCCCTCGCCAACAGCCAATGAAGATGCAGGGCGCCAAATTCAATCAACAGAAATCTCATAATTCAATTTTCTCAAACATACAAGTATTAGACACCATTTTAACGATAAAATTCTCATTAATCCAACCACAGTGTCCGATTTCAAAAAGGCTTTTCGGGGAAAGCAGAACATATCAATATGTTAGATCAGCAACTAGTCACAGAAAGCATACAGCGATTTTCCAACCAAAGAGAGGAGTCACAAAAAGCTGAAATGTTGATAAAATGAATCACTAACCTTTGATATTCTTCATCAGATGACACTCCCGGGACAACATATTACACAATACATGTATGTTTTGATCAATCAAGTTCATATTGATATCCAAAAACCTCAGTTTACATTTGGCTTTGCCTCCAAAACATCCCGTGAATTTGCACAGAGCCACATCAAATCACAGAAATACTCATAATAAACATTGATAAAAGATACAAGTGTTATTCACAGATTTAAAGATATGCTTCTCCTTAATGCAACCGCTGTGTCAGATTTCAAAAAAACTTTACGGAAAATGCAAACCATGCAATAATCTGAGTACGGCACTCAGAAAGACCAACACAACCCAAGAAGATATCCTCCATGTTGGAGTCAACATTAGTCAGAAATAGCATTATAAATATTCCCTTACCTTTGATGATCTTCGTCAGAATGCACTTCCAGGAATCCCAGTTCCACAATAAATGTTTGATTTGTTCCATAAAGTTCATCATTTATGTCCAAATACCTCCTTTTGTTAGCGCGTTTGGTAAACAAATCCAAACTCACGACGAGCGTGCAAGTCCAGCGGAAAGTACGGACGAAAAGTCCAAAAAGTTATATTACAGGTCGTAGAAACATGTCAAACTAAGTATAGAATCAATCTTTAGGATGTTTTTAACAATAATGTTCCAACCGGAGAATTCCTTTGTCTTCAGAAAAGCAAATTGAACTGGAGCTACCTCTCATGTGAACGCGCATGGTCAGCTCGTGGCTGCTGGCAGACCTCTGACTCATTCCCCTCTCATTTAGCCCCACTTCACAGTAGAAGCATCAGACAAGGTTCTAAAGACTGTTGACATCTAGTGGACACCTTATTAAGTGCAAGTTGACCCATATCCCACTGTATATTCAATAGGGGCTGAGTTGAAAAACTACAAACCTCAGATTCCCCACTTCCTGGTTGGATTTTTTCTCAGGTTTTTGCCTGCCATATGTTCTGTTATACTCACATACATCATTCAAACAGTTTTAGAAACTTCAGAGTGTTTCCTATCCAATACTAATAATATGCCGCCTCTGGGTAAGGGTTTTCTTGTTTGCTTATGGCGGACTACAGCTCATGCAATGCTATCTTGGCAACATCCTCTGACTGTGCTGGTATGTAAAACAGCTGCAAAGAACATTGATGAGAAATCTCTCGGTAGGTAATGTGGTCTGCAGCTTATTGTGAGAAACTCTATTTCATGCGAGCAATGGCTTGAGACTTCCTTAGATATCGTGCACCAGCTGTTGTTTACCAAAATACATAGACCGCCGCCCCTTGTTTTACCAGACGCCGCTGTTCTATCCTGCCAGTACATCGTATAACCAGCCTGCTGTATGTTGATATTGTTGTCATTCAGCCACGACTCCGTGAAGGATAAGATGTTTGTAACGGCTGTCAATGTCGTTCTCCTCCTCAGACGAGGAGGAGCATGGATCGGACCAAGATGCGGATTGGTAAGTATTCATGATTTAATGGCAAACCAACAAACACTACAAATTAACAAAACAACAAACGTGACTAACCTGACACAGTCCTGTGTGGCCCAAACGCTGACACAGGAACAAACACCCACAAAACACAAGTGAAACCCAGGCTGCCTTAGTATGATTCTCAATCAGGGACAACGATAGACACCTGTCTCTGATTGAGAATCATACCAGGCCGAACACAAAAATCCCAACGTAGAAATAGAAAACATAGACTGCCCACCCAAAACTCACGCCCTGACCAATAAACACATACAAAACAAGAGAAAACAGGTCAGGAACGTGACAATGTTACAGTTTTTAATGTCCGTTGGTAGTTTAATCTTCCCAATAACTCGTCCATTTTATCGTCCAAAGATTGCATGTTTGCGAATAGAATTGAGGGGAGTGGGGGTTTATTCGATCTCCGCCTCCTCTTCACGCAGATCACTGGGGTCAGGGCCTGTTCCTGAGGGAGCAGTATTTCCTCTGCCTCGGGTTCGTCAGAGTCGTGAAAGAAGAAAAAGGATTCTGATTGTCCGTGGTGAGTAATCGCAGTCCTGATGTTTCGAAGTTATTTTCGGTCATAAGAGATGGTAGCGGCAACATTATGCACAAAAATAGTAAAAAAATAAGTTACAAACAACGCAGATAAACAAACAAAAAAACACAACCGGTTGCGGGCACGTAACCGGCGGCATTTAAATGACTAAATGACAATGTTTTAGGATAAAAAGAAACGGAATAGAGCTAAGCACAGGCAAATCCTAAAGGAAAACCTGGTTCAGTCTGCTTTCCAACAGACACTGGGAGACAAATTCACCTTTCAGCTGGACAACTACCTATAACACAAGGCCAACTATACACTGGAGTTGATTACCAAGATGACATTGAATGTTCCTAAGTGGCCTAGTTACAGTGTTGATTTAAATTGGCTTGGGAATCTATGGCAGCACTGGCTGGCCCTTAGATGTACACAGAGAGCCAGCATTGATAATGTGCATGTCAATCTCTCCCGGCTCAGGGTGGAGGAGAGATTGACTGCATCACTGCTTGTCTTTGTGAGAAGACATGTTGAAATCATACAGATGTCTGATTAGGCGACTAGCACACGGCTCAGACACCCATAAATACCCCACAAGGCATGCCACCAGACGCTCTTCACAGTCCCAAAGTCGAGAACAAACTACAGGAAACGCAAAGTACTATATAGAGCCATGACTACATAGAACACTATTCCATATCATGTAACTCAGTCAAGCAGGAAAATCAGATTTAAAAAACAGATAAAACTACACCGGACTGTGTGCGGACTGTGAAGAGACACAAACACACACACAGGTACACAGACAGCATTTGCAAACACATGTTAAAACCTCTAACACCTCCCAAACCCGGATCCGGGAGCACCCCCCACCACCCCCCACTGACTAGCATAGCTAGCATAGCGTCACAAGTAAATAGTAGCATCTAAATATCATTAAATCACAAGTCCAAGACACCAAATGAAAGATACAGATCTTGTGAATAAAGCCATCATTTCTGATTTTTAAAATGTTTTACAGGGAAGACACAATATGTAAATCTATTAGCTAACCACGTTAGCAAAAGACACCATTTTTCTTACTCCACTATTTTTTCACTCCATCACCAGCTATCACCAATTCGACCAAATAAAGATATAAATAGCCACTAACCAAGAAAAAACTTCATCAGATGACAGTCTGATAACATATTTATTGTATAGCATAGGTTTTGTTAGAAAAATGTGCATATTTCAGGTATAAATCATAGTTTGCCATTGCAGCCACCATCACAAATCTCCCCAAAGCGACTAGAATTACTACAGAGAGCAACGTGTATTACCAATTTACTCATCATAAAACATTTCTTAAAAATACACAGCGCACAGCAATGGAAAGACACAGATCTTGTGAATTCAGACAATATTTCAGATTTTCTAAGTGTTTTACAGCGAAAACACAATAAATCGTTATATTAGCATACCACATGTGCAAACGTTACCCGAGCATTGATTCAAGGCAAAAAGAGCGATAGCGTTATCATCACCAAAATATATTAATTTTTTCACTAACCTTCTCAGAATTCTTCCGATGACACTCCTGTAACATCATATTACACAATCCATATAGAGTTTGATCGAAAATGTGCATATTTAGCGGCACAAATCGTGCTTACACAATGGAAATAGTGTCCAACTACTCAAGCAATCTGCCCGGCGCCATCTTAGAAAGACACCTATTTTTATCGAAAGCTATTCATAAACTTGACTAAAAAAATACAAGTTGGACAGCAATTGAAAGACAAATTAGTTCTTAATGCAATCGCTGAATTACATTTCTAAAATTATCCTTACAGTGCAATACAGGGTGCGCCAAAGCGAAGCTACACAAAAAAAAATGGCGATATATGCGTTTAACATTTTTCAACACAACAACGATTTATCATCATAAATAGTTCTTACTATGAGCTGATCTTCCATCAGAATCTTGGGCAATGTATCCTTTCTCCGGTCTAATCGTCTTTTGGTCGAAAGATGTCCTCTTGTCCTGTCGAAATGGCCACTAACGTTCGGCATGTACTGGAAAAGTGCCCAGCTCTTGGAAGTGCGTCACAAAGAAATGCCAGAAAATCGCACTAAACGGATATAAATTGCTATAAAACGGTTTAAATTAACTACCTTATGATGTCTTTAACACCTATAACGAATAAAAATATGACCGGGGATATAGAAGTGGCTAAACCAAAGCTTGGAAGGAGGCCAGTCCGACGTCCATCGTGCGTCAAGCGCAGGGAACAAAAGAAAGGTACTTCCGGTCTTTGGCCTTTTATAAAGTCCCAGATTGCGCAATCGACTCCATTCAAATTGTCACCACTTACTGACATCTAGAGGAAGGCGTAGGCAGTGTTTGTATCCCCATAGCATTCACAGGGACCTTAAAACTGACCTGGGACCAGAGGCCAAGATTTCTGAAATCTCACTCCCTGTCAGGAAAAGTGCTGTAGAATGAGTTCTGTTCCACTCAGAGACATAATTCCAACGGTTATAGAAACTAGAGAGTGTTTTCTATCCAATAATAATAATAATATGCATATTGTACGAGCAAGAATTGAGTACTAGGCAGTTTAATTTGGAGACCAATATTTCCAAGATCGAAATAGCACCCCCCATAGGCTCAAGAAGTTAACACACACTCTACACACACATCCATTTTAATATTGTTATTTTGCTGTATTATTGATTTTGTATTGTGGATATGTTATGGTGGAGTAGTGTGTAATAACATGTTGTATTACGTATTGTTTTATAGCAGCTAAAGTTATAAAGAATAATGGACAAATATTCTACAATCCAGGTGTGCAAAGCTTTTAAGAGATTTACCCAGAAAGACTCACAGCTGTAATCGCTGCTAAAGGTGATTTATTATTGACTCAGGGAGATGAATACGTATCTAATCAAGATATACATTTTCTTCGACTTTGATATTATAGAGTATTTTGTCTCAGTCATTGACAAAAAAAATGACAATTAAATCCATTTAAATCCCACTTTGTAACACAAGAAAATGTGTAAAAAGTCAAGGGTAGTGAATACTTTCTGAAGCCTCTGTATCTCATATAAAGTCTGAACTTTACACCACTAACCCCAGATTGAGAGGTAGTAAAAGGGAATTCCAACCTTTGACCTTTATCACTTACCTTGATTGTAGTTCCCCCAAACTGTTTTTGACATTACTGAGATTATTGGTATTTTTGGATTATTGTGAAAACAATAGTTGATTTCCATTCACCCGGTTGAAAGGGGCTCCACATGCCTTTGACTACATGCGCCTTGATGTACCAATTTCAAACACCTACCCAATGGTCATTATAATACTCCAGTGTTTAATTGCTATATTGTAATTACTTCGCCACCATGGCCTATTTATTGCCTTTACGTCCCTTGTCTTACCTTATTTGCACACAATATATACAGACTTTTTCCTACTGTATTATTGAATGTATGTTTCTTTATTCCATGTGTAACTCTGTGTTGTTGTATGTGTCGAACTGCTTTGCTCTATCTTGGCCAGGTCGCAGTTGTAAATGAGAGGTTGTTCTCAACTATCTTACCTGGTTAAATAAAGGTGAAATAAAATTTAAAAAAAAATAATATTCAAACAAGATTTTTGCATGTGATACTGTCAGTGCACAGAGCTACAGGCATGTGGACTAGAATAGGAATCAAATCTTTGCCGAAATGTGTACCTAGCTCAAGATTACTGTTATTTTCAGTAAAACAGTCAATGCAGTTCTGATACAGAGGCAATTAGTACAGTGATCAGTGATTAATGTAAGTACGGGGGCTATAGCAGCCGCTGTAGATCAGGTGGATGTAATTCAACATCTGTTTTTATTCTACTCTTCTTGACTCAAAAATATAACTTGAAACATGTAATAGGGCCCTGTATGCACTTTGTATGCCATGGACCAGGAGTAATACAGGAGTAATTAACCTAGTGTTTCACAGAAACTACTTTTACAAAAAGGCTTACCCGCTTTCTTCTCCGGCAACCCTTCTTTGCCTTCTCCAAGATTGTGTCCCCTATGTTTTCAGGTAAACCTGGTGAGATATGCCCGCCACCATTGCAGGCGGCACAAGAACCTGCAATGGATATAAGCAATAGGTCAATTTGATGTTGTTTTGGTGGCCAGGCCACTGGTGCAGTGCCTTGCTATCTATCGTATGTAAAATTTAAGCATCCTGTACCTTTGAGATTGTCACTCTTTTTCAGTGTTTGAATGAACAGAGAAAATGTAGTGCAACATTAACCTCCAGTGACGTGTTTGTGTTCTTTGACATCGCACAGACACATTGTGCTTGGAGGTAAATGTCGGAGAAAATGCAAAAATTTTACATTTGTGTAATGCTACACCTCAATTCAACACTCTCTAGAAGAATCTAGTAGCTAATCTAGTGGCTAATTGCCTTTGCAAAAATGTATGTCTTACTAGCAGTGCTGGGGGTAACGCATACTTCTTTTGTGGTAACGAGTAACTTAACGCATTCGTTTTTAAATTTAAGTAGTCCGTTACCAAGTTACTTTTTCAAATAAGAAAGTCATTACTTTTACAGTGTTGTTTTCCTTTTTCTTTGTTGTCGCAAATAAAAAATGGAAATCCTTTCGGTAGCTGGCAGGTAACTAGATAGCTAGCGAGATCACAGAATACATTGTGGAACTATTTTGAATTAGTAGAAGAAAAGGTCAGATGTTAACCTTTGAATCTTGACTGATGCTTCTTGTAGGATTCACACGGCTCATCGGGTTCATGCGAGTGCCCCTGTTTATTGTCTGGTCATAGCAAACAACGTAGGTGATCAAGTTAAGCTCAGTTGATAAGAATTTAAATTTGTGGTGATCTAGGCTTAGTTTTACATAGAATATCTCTGCCCAGTTTGTATCTGTAAAACACATTTGAAGCCAGTTGTTCTTGGAAAGTATTTGGCTGTGCCGAGTTGCTTCTATATACTGTATGTAACCACTTATGTGTAAATAATTGAACATTACTGTATAGCAGATATTGGAGATATTGCGTCTGTCATTTTTACATGAGTTGGTATAGCCCAGAGTGACACGGACGTAGGCTATAAGCCATTCAAAGGTAGCATGCATAAGAATGACCAACACTTCTTCAGAGTGATTTCTCTTTTTGGTAACACAAAAGTAATGTAACAACTAACAAGTTACTTTCCATAGTAAGTAACATTGTAACGTACACGTTACCTTTAATGGCAGTAACGTTGTAAAGTAACAAGTTACTTTTAAAAGTAACGTTCCCCAACACTGCTTACTAGGTGTGTATGTTTGACGCATTAGGGTTTGAATCAAACAAATTATAGAAGAGGCCTGTGTATGAAATGCATGAATAGCTAGCCAACAACAACATAAGCTAAAAGTAGCTACTTAGTAGGGAGAAATGGTGGGCTAGGTAGTACCTAGCTCTGAGCTAGCTAACATTGTCAATTACATTTACATTTACATTTAAGTCATTTAGCAGACGCTCTTATCCAGAGCGACTTACAAATTGGTGCATTCACCTTATGATATCCAGTGGAACAGCCACTTTACAATAGTGCATCTAAATCTTTTAAGGGGGGGGGGGGTTAGAAGGATTACTTTATCCTATCCTAGGTATTCCTTAAAGAGGTGGGGTTTCAGGTGTCTCCGGAAGGTGGTGATTGACTCCGCTGTCCTGGCGTCGTGAGGGAGTTTGTTCCACCATTGGGGTGCCAGAGCAGCGAACAGTTTTGACTGGGCTGAGGGGAACTGTACTTCCTCAGAGGTAGGGAGGCGAGCAGGCCAGAGGTGGATGAATGCAGTGCCCTTGTTTGGGTGTAGGGCCTGATCAGAGCCTGAAGGTACGGAGGTGCCGTTCCCCTCACAGCTCCGTAGGCAAGCACCATGGTCTTGTAGCGGATGCGAGCTTCAACTGGAAGCCAGTGGAGAGAGCGGAGGAGCGGGGTGACGTGAGAGAACTTGGGAAGGTTGAACACCAGACGGGCTGCGGCGTTCTGGATGAGTTGTAGGGGTTTAATGGCACAGGCAGGGAGCCCAGCCAACAGCGAGTTGCAGTAATCCAGACGGGAGATGACAAGTGCCTGGATTAGGACCTGCGCCGCTTCCTGTGTGAGGCAGGGTCGTACTCTGCGGATGTTGTAGAGCATGAAGCTACAGGAACGGGCCACCGCCTTGATGTTAGTTGAGAACGACAGGGTGTTGTCCAGGATCACGCCAAGGTTCTTAGCGCTCTGGGAGGAGGACACAATGGAGTTGTCAACCGTGATGGCGAGATCATGGAACGGGCAGTCCTTCCCCGGGAGGAAGAGCAGCTCCGTCTTGCCGAGGTTCAGCTTGAGGTGGTGATCCGTCATCCACACTGATATGTCTGCCAGACATGCAGAGATGCGATTCGCCACCTGGTTATCAGAAGGGGGAAAGGAGAAGATTAATTGTGTGTCGTCTGCATAGCAATGATAGGAGAGACCATGTGAGGTTATGACAGAGCCAAGTGACTTGGTGTATAGCGAGAATAGGAGAGGGCCTAGAACAGAGCCCTGGGGGACACCAGTGGTGAGAGCACGTGGTGAGGAGACAGATTCTCGCCACGCCACCTGGTAGGAGCGACCTGTCAGGTAGGACGCAATCCAAGCGTGGGCCGCGCCGGAGATGCCCAACTCGGAGAGGGTGGAGAGGAGGATCTGATGGTTCACAGTATCAAAGGCAGCCGATAGGTCTAGAAGGATGAGAGCAGAGGAGAGAGAGTTAGCTTTAGCAGTGCGGAGCGCCTCCGTGACACAGAGAAGAGCAGTCTCAGTTGAATGACTAGTCTTGAAACCTGACTGATTTGGATCAAGAAGGTCATTCTGAGAGAGATAGCAGGAGAGCTGGCCAAGGACGGCACGTTCAAGAGTTGGAGAGAAAAGAAAGAAGGGATACTGGTCTGTAGTTGTTGACATCGGAGGGATCGAGTGTAGGTTTTTTCAGAAGGGGTGCAACTCTCGCTCTCTTGAAGACGGAAGGGACGTAGCCAGCGGTCAAGGATGAGTTGATGAGCGAGGTGAGGTAAGGGAGAAGGTCTCCGGAAATGGTCTGGAGAAGAGAGGAGGGGATAGGGTCAAGCGGGCAGGTTGTTGGGCGGCCGGCCGTCACAAGACGCGAGATTTCATCTGGGGAGAGAGGGGAGAAAGAGGTCAAAGCACAGGGTAGGGCAGTGTGAGCAGAACCAGCGGTGTCGTTTGACTTAGCAAACGAGGATCGGATGTCGTCAACCTTCTTTTCAAAATGGTTGACGAAGTCATCCGCAGAGAGGGAGGAGGGGGGGGGGGGGAGGGGGAGGAGGATTCAGGAGGGAGGAGAAGGTGGCAAAGAGCTTCCTAGGGTTAGAGGCAGATGCTTGGAATTTAGAGTGGGAGAAAGTGGCTTTAGCAGCAGAGACAGAAGAGGAAAATGTAGAGAGGAGGGAGTGAAAGGATGCCAGGTCCGCAGGGAGGCGAGTTCTCCTCCATTTCCGCTCGGCTGCCCGGAGCCCTGTTCTGTGAGCTCGCAATGAGTCGTCGAGCCACGGAGCAGGAGGGGAGGACCGAGCCGGCCTGGAGGATAGGGGACATAGAGAGTCAAAGGATGCAGAAAGGGAGGAGAGGAGGGTTGAGGAGGCAGAATCAGGAGATAGGTTGGAGAAGGTTTGAGCAGAGGGAAGAGATGATAGGATGGAAGAGGAGAGAGTAGCGGGGGAGAGAGAGCGAAGGTTTGGACGGCGCGATACCATCCGAGTAGGGGCAGAGTGGGAAGTGTTGGATGAGAGCGAGAGGGAAAAGGATACAAGGTAGTGGTCGGAGACTTGGAGGGGAGTTGCAATGAGATTAGTGGAAGAACAGCATCTAGTAAAGATGAGGTCAAGCGTATTGCCTGCCTTGTGAGTAGGGGGGGAAGGTGAGAGGGTGAGGTCAAAAGAGGAGAGGAGTGGAAAGAGGGAGGCAGAGAGGAATGAGTCAAAGGTAGACGTGGGGAGGTTAAAGTCACCCAGAACTGTGAGAGGTGAGCCATCCTCAGGGAAGGAACTTATCAAGGCGTCAAGCTCATTGATGAACTCTCCAAGGGAACCTGGAGGGCGATAAATGATAAGGATGTTAAGCTTGAAAGGGCTGGTAACTGTGACAGCATGGAATTCAAAGGAGGCGATAGACAGATGGGTCAGGGGAGAAAGAGAGAATGTCCACTTGGGAGAGATGAGGATCCCAGTGCCACCACCCCGCTGACCAGAAGCTCTCGGGGTGTGCGAGAACACGTGGGCAGACGAGGAGAGAGCAGTAGGAGTAGCAGTGTTATCTGTGGTAATCCATGTTTCCGTCAGTGCCAAGAAGTCGAGGGACTGGAGGGAAGCATAGGCTGAGATGAACTCTGCCTTGTTGGCCGCAGATCGGCAGTTCCAGAGGCTGCCGGAGACCTGGAACTCCACGTGGGTCGTGCGCGCTGGGACCACCAGGTTAGGGTGGCAGCGGCCACGCGGTGTGAAGCGTTTGTATGGTCTGTGCAGAGAGGAGAGAACAGGGATAGACAGACACATAGTTGACAGGCTACAGAAGAGGCTACGCTAATGCAAAGGAGATTGGAATGACAAGTGGACTACACGTCTCGAATGTTCAGAAAGTTAAGCTTACGTAGCAAAAATCTTATTGACTAAAATGATTAAAATGATGCAGTACTGCTGACTGGTGAAGTAGGCTAGCTAGCAGGGGCTGCGTTGTTGACTTTGTTTGAAAGTGTTGCTGGCTAGGTAGCCTCGATAACTGGCTAGGTAACCTCGATAACTGGCTAGATAATTACTCTAAACTACACAATTATCTTAGATACAAAGACAGCAAAGACAACTATGTAGCTAGCTAACACTACACTAATCAAATCGTTCCGTTGTACTGTTTCGGTAGAAGTTGGCTAGCTGGCTAGCTAGCAGTGTTGACAACGTTAGAAGATTCGATAATTCGATAATAATCTAAACTACACAATTATCTTTGATACAAAGACGGCTATGTAGCTAGCTAAGAAAAAAGTGCTAAGATCAAACAAATCAAACCGTTGTACTGTAATGAAATGAAATTAAATGTAATACTACCTGTGGAGCGAAGTGAAAGCATAACATAGATGCGGTCAAAAGTATTGGCACCCTTGCATAATTAGCAATTAACATGCAACCATTAGATGCAAATGTCATCAAAAAAATTCTAACAGAAATAAAAAATAATCTGAGATGCCATCTTGTTCTCATTAACTTTCATACAAAGTTGGCTAGGCTTCTTTGAGATAGGGGGCAGTATTTTGACGTCCGGATGAAAAGCATGCCAAAAGTAACTGGCTTGTTACTCAGGCCCAGAAGCTAGAATATGCATATAATTGGTAGGTTGGATAGAAAACACTCCAAAGTTTCTAAAACTGTTAAAAATAATGTATGTGAGTATAACAGAACTGATATGGCAGGCAAAATCCAGAGGACAAACCGTCCCAAAAAAAAAAAGAAATTCAGTTTACCACTATTTTCAATGGCTAGCACTTTAATTATTATTATAATCCTCCCAGATTGCAGTTCCTAGTGCTTCCACTAGATGTCAACAGTCTTTAGAAAGAGTTTCAGGCTGTTTTTTTGAAAAATGACCCAGAAATTGTAGTTTTTCTAGGTGGCTCCCATTTTGGCTGTAGTGTTTCCAAGCGCGTGCAAGAGAGCGCGTTCTTTGGTATTTTTCTCCGGTAAAGACAATAACGATTCTCCGTTTGATTATAAACGTTGTTTGACTTGTTTAGAAAAGTTTATTAGCAATATTTGGGATTAATTTTGTATGCATTTTGATGGAGGGAATCTGGGTGGATTATTGACTGAAGCGCGCCAGCTAAACTGAGTTTTTATGGATGTAACTGGGACCTTTTGGAGTGCCAACAGAAGAAGATCATCAAAGCTAAGGCATTTTTTATATCGCTATTTCTGACTTTCGTGTCGCACCTGCCTGTTTGAAATATGTTTTTCATGTGTTTGTATGTGGGGCGCTGTCCTCAGATAATCGCATTGTTTGCTTCGCTGTAAAGCCATCTGACATTTGACATGGCGGCTGGATTAACAAGAAGTTAAGCTTAATTTTGATGTATTACACTTGTGATTTTATGAAAGTTAAATATTTATAATAACATAATTTGAATTTGGCGCTCTGCAATTTCACCGGATGTTGTCGAGGTGTCCCGCTAGCGGCACGCCTTTCCCAAACAGGCTAGCTTAGCTTGGCGACACTCATATGAATGACAAAATCCTTACTTGTTTTTCACTCGGTCAAAACATTTCAATTATACATCAAAATTACCAGAAAACTAATCACAGTTTAGATAAACATGATATCTCTAGATTTTGAAAAAGGAACCATGTTAATAAATGTTACAAACCTGAAAATAAGGAGACACAGAGTTGGCTTATTTTCACTGAGCTTTTCTCCCAATACATGAGAGCGAGGCACACACCTGTGGCAGTTGAGAATTTACAAAAGGACATTTCCAGAAATGTACCAATGCATAATTTGGAATTTACCCTTCCAGAAATTCCTCTATGAAGCAAGTGTTCAGGGGTGTTTGGCAGTCTACAGCAGTCTGCACACTCGCATTGGGAACTTCCAACCCACGACTATGAATCTCAAATTTCAGGGAATATAGTAGATCTGATTTCATCCAGAAACTCTGCTTTTCATGCAGTGGGGGGCAAGCACTCAGGCTGTTACAGAGAGTGCAAGGCCTTTTATGTGTGCGTTTAAATACCAACTACCTGATACAGATGTACCTTACACAACAGTTTAGCAACTCATCTAAGGAGAGGAAAGAGGACAGGATCATTTTTTGTCTCCTACACAACAACAAAGATGTCAATCGGTTGGTTCTGGTAATGGAAATCTTTATCTCCAATGACATCTCAAAAGGTAGCTAACAGATGAACACCAGAAAAGGGCCAATAGATGGGTGACACAGCACTATGGGGTGACACAAAGTGACAAGCTGCAGGCTCCAGCCCTCTTCTTCAGGACAGAAGGCCTGTCTGGGTGTCTTCTCTGGCTAATTTAAAGCCCCTTTAAAGCAGAGTGAAGGATCTCACCTCACCTGGCGTCCCTGGGCTCCCCAGGCTCCCCTGGCTGCTAGCACCTTGATTGTGGAGGGAGGCTGAAGCAATTAACAAGCTAACAGCTTCTCACTTAGAGGGAGGGAGGGAGGGAAAGGGGGAATTCTCAGAGGAGGAAGGTGGAGAGAGGAGGCCAAGCTGCCAAGAAAGAGATGGGAGAGAAGTGCCCAGCCATTAAAATTCACACTGCTGCTATGCCGTGTGCAGTGCCACCCCGCCTAACACCCCTGAAGGGCAGGGCACCCTCACAGAGTGGCGCTGCTATAGAGAGAGGAAACTCTGGGATACTAGGCAGAAATCTTTTTTTGTAGGCAGCATGGGCTTCACACGAACATTTTGCCACGGTGCATCAGGGCTCCAGGATACATGGGTCGGATTTTATTTGATTACTCTGGTGAAACGTTTGTGTTTTACTGCCGAGAGAGCGAGAGAGAGAGAGCTAGGGAACAGCAGTTGGACTCTGTGTCAGTAGTGATGGAGAAGAGATCCCAGTCGGTCTGATTCAAATTGGTTGTGGCAGCTTTGATCCAACATGTTCCTCCATCCCAGGGGACCGTGCTGAGCACAGCAAAATTAGAGTGCTCTAAGTCTCCTAACCTCTTAATGGAGGTCCCCCATACAGTCACCGGGTCAAAGCGCCAACTAGGCAGTCAAGTCTTTTCTGTTAGAACGAGCTGACGTGATATTGACAAGGGAGATGGTGATGGCCACATAGGCCAAAAGACGACAAAGCAGTCATAAAGTCAAAGGGTTTCCTTCGAACTAAAAGGAGGGAAGGGGTGTGATGTTCTGAAGTTCAATAAAGGGTTCACATGTATGTCATCGTTATGGTTTATACATGTCATATACATATATGGCTTTCACGTAATCGTAGATGGATGTCTGTGCCAATCGGATAGGCTGATTAGGGTAATTGTTGTAACGGGTGGGACCTTAAGATATAGGGCCGTGGTATAATCTTAATTGAGACCCTGTCAGATATGAAAGAAGCATTAAAACCCCTTAACCCTCGGCCTCGGGCCTGTAGCAGTTATAATATAACTAAATCTGTGTAATCTGTAATGACTTCTTTCGAAAAGTCAAGATTTCATCCTCTCTCTCTCCCTCCCTCCCTCCCTCCCTTCCTCCCTCCCTCCTGGCCCATGAATAATTGATAATCCAATAAAATCTTGGCTTTAAAAGATGAACGCTCCATATCCGTCACATAATGATTAGTAGAAGGGGTCACAGGGCTCAAGCCCCTCTGTCTCCGGCACCGCGCGGCATCCGCCCCATAATCCCCCTAATCCCCAAAACAATGGGCTCCTCGACGGACGCACGGCAGTGTGACAGATTTTATCATCCGCTCACAGGGGATCAGGGAGAGAAAGGGAGATCCTGCCTGAAGCACAATGATGATAGCAGTTTGGAGTGGCTGCCCAATGCTGATACACACGCACATAGCGGTAGACACAATGACATACACATAGGCACGCACACACACAGACGCACGCACACACACATGCAGTACCTTAGCACACGGCTGCTGCACTGGCATCACCATCACTGATCAACTAATGAGGATGAGAAAGTAGACAGGGGCATTCTGTATTGTGCATTATGATTGGGTGCAGGCCAGGGACAAAATCCTCATACCCAATATAGTGGGTATGAGGATTGGTAGTTGGTATTACTACATTTTTCCTAGAACTTCCAACCCACTATGTCTTTCCAGGTCAGTGCTTTCGCCTGTCCACCATGAGTCCCTTGGTGTGTTTGTTATTGAAGGATCAAGGGTGACTGACTGTCCTGACTGAGATGGAATTGTCTGGGTTTAGATTAGGAGTAGAGAGCAGAGATGAGACAGAGAGATGGAGGAAAAGGGGAGACAGCAACCGATTAAAATGGGTTTCCGAAAGCTATGACCTTCAGGACTGGCACATTTATTTGGGGACATATTATTTTGGGATTTTCTATTTTGTTGACTGACTTTCTTGTTTCCTCGTAGCTATTTACCATCATACGCATATATGGGTTAAAAATAGCAGATTTGGGCACTGATAAGTAAAGTGCTATGCATGACATCAGAGCTCAAATCTCCGCTTCACAGTGCAGTATTAGTTTTGACTGACAGCGGTTCTGGACTTGAACACCGCACGTGACAAGAAGTTGCCCCCATCCCTCCCGCTAATTGGGCAACTTTTGCAAATGTTTTGTTGTCTAAGTGAGGGAGATGCTGTAAATAAAGAGGACTCAATGTATTTTGAAAGATGAGATGAGGATTCTAATAAATGCTGCTTTGATTGTCATACAAGCAAGATAAACAACCATTAGTTCAAATATGCACTTCACATTAACATAATCATGAAACTCATGTAATATACAGTGTCAACGTTTATGATCACTATGCTTGATGTACAGTTACAAGATGACAAGGCGTCATACATGGCGTGTCATTTCATGTTTTCATGTGTATCTGAGTGATTGGCAAAGAGCCTTCCTTGTCCTAGAATGGCCCAGAATGCACTGCGTAGCATGGCCAACGATTCCCATCTCCTCGAAAGTATATCTGCCGTTGCGAATGTCAGACTCAACTCAGAGGCACATCGATCTGCAGGTTAAACATGGTGAGATTGTAGACTCCTACATTGATAGTGCAGTTTGTTTAGGCGGTTTTACAGCTAACTGGCTACTTTACATGCTGATATTGTTTTTGGTATTATTGTTTGTAGCTACGTTATCTTGCTAGCTAGATAGCTAACAGCTAGCCAGCCAGCATTGCATTGTGGATTTTGTAGTTGACTTGAGCTGCAACAGATTTCCACAACGATTTTCATGTTGCTACCAACCTTATTATAATTCCAAAAGAAAACATTTTTTCACCCCAAAAAATTGTATTACATATGAGTGTTATTTTACACTGTAAGTTAAAGGAATGATTGGATTTGGGTGCATTTTTCCTTTAACTATCAATGTCGGTGTCACGCCCTGACCGTAGAAATCTTTTTATGTCTCTATTTTGGTTTGGTCAGGGTGTGATTTGGGTGGGCATTCTATGTTCCTTTTTCTATGATTTGTATTTCTGTGTGTTTGGCCGGGTGTGGTTCTCAATCAGAGGCAGCTGTCTAGCGTTGTCTCTGATTGAGAACCATACTTAGGTTGCCTTTTCCCACATGTATTTGTGGGTGGTTGTCTATGTGTAGTTGCCTGTCAGCACTCCTTTTTGTATAGCGTCACGGTTCGTTTGTTAGTTTGTTTAGTGTTCGTTCTTTGAAATGAAGAAGTATGTACTCATCCCACGCTGCGCCTCGGTCTCCTCTCTTTGACGGCCGTGACAGTCGGCAATAGAACACGCTTTCAAATTTTGCTCCCCTGACCAGCTTGCGATTTATGATGGGCTGCTTTTTCTGCTTGCTCTAGTTCCTTAACGGCACAGCTAGGAGAGCTCAAAATACCACCTTATATTTGAAAGCTCTTCTTTAAGTCATAAATGTGCATTGAAATTATGAAGGAACTGTGCACACTTAGGAGAGGTGTGTGGCCACTTGGAGACACCAGTTAGAACTCTCACTCAAACTTTTGTAAGTATTTTTAACATGTTACTGAATATATCCAAGTATATTCAGATTTTATTATCAACAAATGTGGCAATAAGTACAGTACATGTAAATGCACATAAAATCAACAGTGCAATTCAGCCTTGTGTCTAACTGTTTTGGCCTCACCTTTACTCTAATGATTTGCCCAAAATGTCCAAACTGTTCCCTTTTGATTGCTACGATGGATATGCATATGCATTCCATACTTCCTCTGTAATAAACGTTTAAATTTAACCCTATCATATAGGCCAACTCCCACGAGTGTAAGGGGTTAAAGGGAAATTCACCGCTTTTCAACCTCATGTTCAATATCTCCAGCACAATACCAGTGTCTACATATGTGAAAACAGTGCATTTCTACGTTTTGTCGGAAAATATATAAATTAAAAAAGTTCTACCCAATGACATCATCAAAATGTAAGTACTTCCTTGCGTTGTCAAGCAATAGTGGAAACAAGAACTCTCGCACTGGGCACTGATGTTATTTCAACGTCTAGTTTAGATTTACATTTGGTTGATTTGTCAACTAACGTGAACACAATGAATCCACAAAACAATTCTTAATGTCATTGGATTTAGGTTAAAAGTTGTGTGAAAAAAATTACAAAATTCCCTTACTTTGATGACTTTTTGCAAATCCAATCAGTTTTCAACGTTGATTCAACCAGTTTTTGCCCAGGGGAGTGTTAAATATAAAAGATTAAGCCACCTTTCCCCCAAGCATAATGGTGATCACTCCACCGACTCCAGATCAACGAGAATGAGGAAAAACACACGTAAACAAACACATCAATGCTCTCTGAATGAAGAAGAGCAACAGCAACAATACATGTGAATGATAACTTTCTATGCTTTTGGCGTTTAGCTGGGTGAGGCACTGGCCTGGGAGGACTGTGATAGTGTTGATTTCCTACAGCAACAGACCAGTAGCTGATTTAATGGAGCGAACCCTGATAATGTGCCTGTAGAGACAAGCTCACGACCGATACGTTGTTTAGGCAGCTAATTGGTCAAAATAAAACATACTGTATATCCCTCTGGAATTTGATCAAATGCTATTGCTGAGAGTCAGTAGTATATTAAAGGGCATGCTACAGTTAGATGTTCCCAATAGCCCCGAAGTGCAATATCTACATTTACGTGCAGTACTATTCATTTGGGGTTCATTTGGCCATATTGTTTGTGATGATGATGGCTAAATATTCCCTGGATATGCAGAGGGCCTTCAGTGGGGAGCTCATGTTCTATGCAATTTCCCATCATTCCCCACATGGGCTGATTCATTACCATCTGCCCACCTGTTAGCAGCTCCACACACCCCACTGGTCTCCAAACATGTCACAATGCAAGGCATTCACAGTCCGTTAGCAACCTGTGTCAGACAGTACATCCCACATACAATATGCATAGTTTGACTATTGAATGCAACTGAACTGTGTGTGGTCCCTGTCCATTGAGCAGGCAGGTATAATGCAGCAGGCACAGTGTATCTCTGACACTTACCTTTGCTGCTTTCTTGTTTGTGTCTAACCTCCCGGAGCTCTTCGATCTCTATCTCTCTCTCATTCTCTTTATCCTCCGCCCCTCTCTCTCTCTCTCTCTCTCTCTCTCTCTAAGCCCACCGGGATGTGACAGGTGAGTAGCGACACAAACGATAGCAAGGATCTCTCTTCTCAAGCCAGGCCCCAACAGAACACCACCTACCCAGCCAACAGACAGCTGCACGCTGGCTTATATGCTGGAAAAAGCACCCTGGCTTTCATATATTTCACGAGTTAATAAATGCACACACACACACACACACACACACACACACACACACACACACACACACACACACACACACACACACACACACACACACACACACACACACCTTTCCACCTGTGTGTGTGTGTTCAGTGTGTATGTGTCCAGTGTGTATGTGTGCGTGCCTGCGTGTGTACATAGTGTTCCTATGTGTGATGTTATTGGTGCGTGTTCCTCATTTTAGAATAAACAGGGAAATAAGGGTTCAACAGGGTGCTACCATGGCGATGCATAGCCATGCATAATGCATCGTACTGCATTGAGCCATAATCTCTGGGTCTATGAACTAATAAAGTAGTGTGAAGTGTGTGTGTCTGTGTGTGTGTCTCTGTGTGTGTCTGTGTGTGTGAATTTATGAACTAATGAAAGATATGAAAGCCAGGGTGCTTTTTCCAGCGTATAAGTCAATCTAAGTGGGTGATGCAGAAGGAACTGAAATAACAGAAGACTGAGCAGAGTTATTTGTCACATGTGCCGAAAACAAAACCTTAATGTGAAATGCTTACTTACAAGCTCTTAACCAACAATGCAGTTTAAGAAAAATAAGTGGTAAGAAAGTATTTACTAAAATAAAAAATAGAAAAATAACAAATAATTACAGAGCAACAATGAAATAACAGTAAAGAGGCTATATACAAGGGGTACCAGTACAGAGTCAATGTGCGGGGGCACAGGTAAGTTGAGGTAATTGAGGTAATATGTACATGTAGGCAGAGGTAAAGTGACTATGCATCGATAATAAACAGAGAGTAGCAGCAGTGTAAAAATGGGGGTGGGGGGAGGTCATCGCAAATATTTCGGGTAGCCATTTGATTAGCTGTTCAGGAGTCTTATGACTTGGAGGTAGAAGCTGCTAAGAATCCTTTTGGACCTACACTTGGCACTCCGGTACCGCTTGCCATGCGGTAGCAGAGAGAACAGTCTATGACTAGGGTGGCTGGAGTCTTTAGCAATTTTTAGGGCCTTCCTCTGACACCAAATGGTATAGAGGTCCTGGATGGCAGGAATCTTGGCCCCAGTGATGTTCTGGGCCATACGCACTACCCTCTGTAGCCTTGCGGTTGGAGGCCGAGCAGTTGCCATACCAGGTGGGGATGAAACCAGTCAGGATGCTCTCGATGGTGCAGCTGTATAACTTTTTGAGGATCTGAGGACCCATAGGCCTTCTTCACGACTGTCTTGATGTGTTTGGACCATGATAGTCCGTTGGTGACGTGGACACCAAGGAACTTGAAGCTCTCAACCTGCTCCACTACAGCCCCGTCGATGAGAATGGGGGAGTGCTCGGCCCTCCTTTTCCTGTAGTGCATGATCATCTTCTTTGTCTTGATCATGTTGAGGGAGACGTTGTTTTCTTGGCACCACACTGCCAGGTCTTAGGCTGTCTCATCGTTTTCGGTGATCAGGCCTACCACTGTTGTGTCATCTGCAAACTTAATGCTGGTGTTGGAGTCGTGCTTGGCCATGCAGTCATAGGTGAACAGGGAGTACAGGAGGGGACTGAGCACTCACACCTGAGGGGCCTCCGTGTTGAGGATCAGCATGGCAGATGTGTTGTTACCTATCCTTACCATCTGGGGCCAGCCGTCAGGAAGTCTAAGATCCAGTTGCAGAGGGAGGTGTTCAGTCTCAGGGTTCTTAGCTTAGTGATGAGCTTTTAGAGCACTACGGTGTGGAATGCTGAACTGTAGTCAATAAATAGCATTCTCACCTAATTGTTCCTTTTGTCCAGGTGGAAAAGGGCAGGGTGGAGTGCAATGGAGATTGTGTCATCTGTGTTGATGTGAGCCATGACCAGCCTTTCAAAGCACTTCATGGCTTCAGATGTGAGTGCTACGGGTCGGTAGTCATTTAGGCAAGTTACCTTGGTGTTCTTGGGCACATGGACTACGGTGGTCTGCTTGAAACGTTGGTATTGTAGACTCGGTCAGGGAGAGTTTGAAAATGTCAGTGAAGACACTTGCCAGATGATCAGCGCATGCTCGGAGTACACGTCCTGGTTATCCGTCTGGCCCTGTGGTCTTGTGAATGTTGATTTGTTAAAGGGCTTACTCACATCGGCTACGGAGAGCGTGATCACACAGTCGTTCGGAACAGCTGGTGCTCTCATGCATGCTTCAGTGTTGCTTGCCTCGAAGCGAGCATGATAGGCATTGAGCTCATCTGATAGGCTTGTGTCACTGGGCAGCTCGCAGCTGTGTTTCCCTTTGTAGTCCGTAATAGTTTGCAAGCCCTGCCACATCCGACGAATGTCAGAACCGGTGTAGTGGGATTCAATCTTCGTCCTGTATTACCGCTTTGCCTGTTTGATTGTTCGTCGGAGGGCATAGCAAGATTTCTTATAAGCGGCCGCTCTACCCTTTAGCTCATTGTGGATGTTGGCGCTAATCCATGGCTTCTGGTTGGGGTGTGTACGTATGGTCACTGTGGGGACGACATCATCAATGCACTTATTGATGATGCCAGTGACTGATATGGTGTACTCCTCAATGCCGTCGGAAGAACCCCGGAACATATTACAGTCTGTGCTAGCAAAACAGTCCTGTAGCTTGGCATCTGCGTCATCTGACCACATCCGTATTGAGCGAGTCACTGGTGCTTCCTGTTTTAGTTTTTGATTGTAAACAGGAATCAGGAGAAAATAATTATTTTCAGATTTGCCAAATGGAGGGCGAGGGAGAGCTTTGTATGCGTCTCTGTGTGTGGAGTACAGGAGCTCTTTTTCCACTGGTTGCACATTAGGTCAATTATGAGAAACAGATTTAATTTTCCCTGCATTAAAGTCCCCGGCCACTAGGAGCGCAGCCTCTGGATGAGCATTTTCTTGTTTGCTTATGGCATTATACAGCTTGTTGAGTGCGGTCTTAGTGCCAGCATCAGTTTGTGGTGGTAAATAGACAGCTATGAAAAATATAGATGATACTCTACCTCAGGGGAGCAAAACCTAGAGACTTCCTTAATATTAGATTTCGTGCACCAGCTGTACTTGACAAATAGACACAGACTGCCACCCCTTGTCTTACCGGAGGCAGCTTTTCTATCTTGCCGATGCATGGAAAACCCAGCCAGTTGTATGTTATACATGTCGTCTTTCAGACACGACTCTGTGAAACATATGAAATTACAGCTTTTTTTGGAGAGACACACAGGAGGCCTGGCTCTGGGAGAAGGCACAGAACTCACCAGGCTGGGGAGACATGCAGGAGGGTTAGGGCTTAGCACAGGCACAGGACTCACCAGGCTGGGGAGACATGCAGGAGGCCTCTTCCTTGGCCGAGGCACCGGATACACTGGGCCTTGGAGGCGAACTGCCGGTCTCGAGCGCAGAGCTAGCACAACTCGTCCTGGCTGGATACCCCCTGTAGCCCGGCAAGTGCGGGGAGCTGGAACAGGCCGCACTGGGCTGTGCTGGCGAACCGGGGACAACGTGCGTAGGGCTGGCGCAGGATAACCCGGGCCGAGGAGACGCACTGGAGGCCAGATGCGCTGAGCCGGCACCATCCCTCCTGGCTCGATACCCACTCTAGCCCGGCCGATGCGAGGAGCTGCGATGTAGCGCACTGGGCTATGAGTGAGCACTGGGGACACCTTGCGCGTCACCGCATAACACGGTGCCTGCCCGGTAACTCTCTCCCCACGGCAAACACGAGGAGTTGGCTCAGGTCTATGACCTGACTCCACCAATCTCCCTGTGTGTTCCCCCAAAACAAATTCTGGGGCTGCCTCTCGTGCACGCCTCCTCGAGCCAACTCCTCGTAGCGTCACCGATCCGCCTTAGCTGCCTCCAGCTCCTCTTTTGCCATCCAGGATTTCCTCCCATGTCCAGGAGTCCATTACACCACGCTGCTTGGTCCTTTGGTGGTGGGTAGTTCTGTAACGACGTTCATCTGAGGAAGAAGGAGAGGACCAAGGTGCAGCGTGGTACGTGTTCATGACTTTTAATAACACTGAACACTAGAACAGAAATAACAAAATGGAACAAACGAAACAGTCCTGTCTGGTGCAGACACAAAACAGAAAACAACTACCCACAAAACACAGGTGGGAAAAGGCTACCAAGTATGGTTCTCAATCAGAGACAACGATGGACAGCTGCCTCTGATTGAGAACCACACCCGGCCAAACACATAGAAATGACAACATAGAACAAAAACATAGAATGCCCACCCCAACCAACCAAAATAGAGACATAAAAAGGATCTCTAAGGTCAGGGCGTGACATCCCCAATGCCATTTTTCCTATTTTGTTGCATTACAACCTGTAATTTAAATGGATTTTTATTTGGATTTCATGTAATGGACATATATTTATTTGGATTTCATGTAATGGACAAAATAGTCCATATCGGTGAAATGAAATGAAAACAATTCTCTCTCTCAAAAAAAAAAGGAAAAGTGGTGCGTGCATATTTATTCATACCCTTTGCTATGAAGTCCCTAAATAAGATCTGGTGCAACCATTTACCAACCATTTACCAGAAGTCACATTATTAGTTAAATAAAGTCCACCTGTATGCAATCTAAGTGTCACATGATCTGTTACATGATCTTAGTATATATACACCAGTTATGAAAGGTGGCACCACCAAGCAAGCGGCACCATGAAGACCAAGAAGCTCTCCAAACAGGTCAGGGACAA
Organism: Salvelinus namaycush; assembly: GCF_016432855.1. NCBI lineage: Eukaryota > Metazoa > Chordata > Actinopteri > Salmoniformes > Salmonidae > Salvelinus > Salvelinus namaycush. The sequence goes on along the minus strand of NC_052344.1, from coordinate 1,638,424 downwards.
AGTTGTGGAGAAGTACAGATCAGGGTTGGGTTATAAAAAAATATGCGAACTTTGAACATCCCATGGATCACCATTAAATCCATTATATAAAGTTGAAAGAATATGGCACCACAACAAACCTGCCAAGAAACGGCCACCCACCAAAACTCACGGACCAGGCAAGGAGGGCATTAATCAGAGATGCAACAAAGAGACCAAAGATAACCCTGAAGGAGCTGCAAAGCTCCACAACGGAGATTGGAGTATCTGTCCATAGGGCCACTTTAAGCCGTACACTCCACAGAGCTGGGCTTTACGGAAGAGTGGCCAGATAAAAGCCATTGCTTTTTAAGTAAAATAATAAGCAATAAATAAGCAAACACGTTTAATATTCTCCAAATATGGAAGAAGGTTCTCTTGTCATATGACACTAAAATTGAGCTTTTTGGCCATCAAGGAAAACGCTATGTCTGGCGCAAACCCAATACCTCTCATCACCCCGAGAACCTCATCCCCACAGTGAAGCATGGTGGTGGCAGCATCATGCTGTGGGGATGTTTTTCATCGGCATTGACTGGGGAACTGGTCAGAATTGAAGGAATGATGGATGGCGCTAAATACAAGGAATTTCTTGAGGGAAACCTTTTTCAGTCTTCCAGAGATGTGAGACTGGGACGGAGGTTTACCTTCCAGCAGGACAATGACCCAAAGCATACTACTAAAGCAACACTCGAGTGGTTTAAGGGGAAACATTTTAATGTATTGGAATGGCCTAGTCAAAGCCCAGACCTCAATCCAATTGAGAATCTGTCGTATGACTTAAGATTGTTGTACACCAGCGAAACCCATCCAACTTGAAGGAGCTGGAGCAGTTTTGCCTTAAAGAATGGGCAAAAATCCCAGTGGCTAGATGTGCCAAGTTTATAGAGACATACCCCAAGAGACTTGCAGCTGTAATTGCTGCAAAAGGAGGCTCTACAAAGTATTGATTTTGGGGGGGTAAATAGTTATGCACGTTCAAGTTCTGTTTTTTTCTCTTATTTCTTGTTTGTTTCACCCCCAAAAAATGTTTGCAACTTCAAAGTGGTAGGCATGTTGTGTAAATCAAATGATACAAACCTCCCAAAAATCTATTTTAATTCCAGGTTGTAAGGCAACAAAATAGGAAAAATTCCATGTGGGGTGAATACTTTCACAAGCCACTGTATTACCGGTGTGATCATATAGCCTACCTCAAATTTTGAAAAAAAATATCCCGAACAACAATGCATTGGCAGGTAAATTCAAGCAAAGCCAGTATGCGTTGATCATTTATTGGGCCTATAGCTTACTGCACAAACCTCATTGCTACAGTACTGTTTTTAATTGGTTAATGTTGCCTAGGCTTACATTTTTTAAGTCATGTTAATAAAAACTCCTATTGGTAGATCTCGGCATGCATTTTGACTCAGTGATCTTGACTCAGAAAAGGTTGGTGACCACTGATCTAGAGCATCCCAAAACATGTTCAACGGATGACATGTCTGGTGAGTATGAAGGCCATGGAAGAACTGGGACATTTTCAGCTTCCAGGAATTGTGTACAGATCCTTCGAACATGGGGCTGTTCATTATCATGCTGAAACATGAAATGATGGTGGCACGATGAATGGCACGACAGTGGGCCTCAGGATCTCGTCATGGTATCTCTGTGCATTCAGCTTGCCATCGATAACATGCAATTGTGTTTGTTGTCCTCAGCTTTTTACTGCACATACCATAACCCCGCCACCATGGGGCACTTAAACGTTCAAACGTTGGCATCATCAAACCGCTTGCCCACACAACGCCATACATGCTGTCTGCCATCTGCCTGGTACAGTTGAAACTGGGATTCATCCGTGAAGACCACACTTTTCCATTGTGTCAGTGGCCATCGAAGGTGAATATTCTCCCACTGAAGTCGGTTACGACACCGAACTGCCGTCAGGTCAAGAACCTGGTGAGCATGACAGGCATGCAGATGAGCTTCCCTGAGATGGATTCTGACAGTTTGTGCAGAATTTTTTTAGTTGTGCAAACCCACAGTTTCATTAGCTGTCCGGGTAGCTGGTCTCAGAAGATCCTGCAGGTGAAAAAGCCAGATGTGGAGGTCCTGGGCTGGCGTGGGAACACACCAGCAAATTCTCTAAAATGACGTTGGAGGTGGCTTATGGTGGAGAAATGAACATTCAATACTCTGGCAACAGCTCTGGTGCAAATTCCCGCAGACAGCATGCCAATTGCGCACTCCCTCAAAACTTGAGACATCTGTGGCATTGTGTTGTGTGACAAAACTGCACATTTTAGATTGGCCTTTTAGTGTCCCCATCACAAGGTGCACCTGTGTAATGATCAGGCTGTTTAATCCGCTTGTTGATATGCCACACCTTTCAGGTTGATGGATTATCTTGGCAAAGGAGATGTTCTCACTAATGGGGTTGAAAACAAATGTGTGCACAACATTTGAAAGAAATCAGCTTGTTGTACGTATGGAACATTTGTTTCAGCTCATTTGACTTTACATGTTGAGTTTATATTTTTGTTCTGTGTCGTACAAAGTCAAATGGATGTGAAACATTTCTTCAGAATCTGCAACAGAGTTATATCTGAATCAGGTAATGTAACAGCCTATCAAAGACACTATTGACTGGATTTCAATATATAGTGAAAAAATCCATATTATCCTATCATAGTCATGATATTCAAAACTAGACGGAGACATTGATGATTTGGGGTGGTTAACCCAAAAAAGGATGATTAGGGGTGAGGAGGAGTAGAGTTGGTGGTTGCTTTTATCCCCAGGAGACCCGTACGGTGTCAGGTTAGTGGCAATTGACAGGTGATAGTGCTGTAGGGAGCTTTCAGGTACCACTATGAGGCCTCACTTTGAGTTATGCTTCTCAGTCACTGTCTGGGTTACTCATTGATCTAGACAATGGAGCCCCTTCTGAGTTACTCTCTCTCTCTTTCTCTTCTCCCCACTCCCTCTCTTCTCCCTCCTCACAGCTCAGTGGGTTTGTCTCCTCTGTTCAGCGGAGTGAGACAGGGATGTGTATCACTGCTCACAGCATTTTTCTCTCTACTCAGCATGGAGATATTAATATATTTTGCTAAACACTTTAGGTATACTACGCTAACCTCACAACCCCACTTGTAAGGACTAAAATCTCTATCTGTCAGCCTCATCCACACGGGGTCTGGGTATGAACAACGTCCGAAGGTGTCCTGTCTAGGGCACTGTCCAGCAGGGTTGGAGTCCATTTCTGAAGACTGGCAATTCTATTCAGTAAATTCATGAAGTAAACAGAAATTCTGGAATTCCATGGCTTCCTTGGTTGATGCTGACAGGATGAAAAGGCACAGAAATTATGGGGTTCAGAAGTGACCCTGAGGAACATATTTTTGAGGAGAAGAGGAGGAGGAGAAGTGATGCTTGTCGGATAATGGGTCTGACATACGAATGAAATTAAATTCACCAACGACAAAGGAGTTTAGCGAACAACCAAACACGATGCAAACAAAGAAACACAATTGTCTATCAGACAAGGACAGACAAGGACAGACATCAGAAACAGAGACGAATATGGAGAGTGACAATTTATTTATCTATTTTTCGCGGAAAAAGATTTACAGTATTTTATTATTACATATGAGGATATTTTGTGGACTTTAATATTTCATTCGAGTTCTACACTCCGTTCCGTATACAGGCCAGCACCAGTGCAAAAAGACGGACATGCTCTGCAGGTAGTAACATCAAACCACTGCAAGCAAAGTGCAAATGGGAAACAACAGCAATTTCCCCCAACAAAGTGAGGACTGGCGGTGAAGAGAGGGTGAAGGAGAGAGAGAGGGAATGGGAGAGCTAGAAGGAAGGAACAGAAGATAGAGAGAGAGTCAGTGAACAACATTTGAGGGAGATACAATACTCTAGCGGGGTAAGTGAGGTGGAAAAGAATCATATCCAGAAACATAATAACATAACTATGATCTCTTTGATAGAAAAAATAAAGGTTATCACGAAAAATATACAGAGCAAATTCCCCGCTTTTAAATTAACACTGAGAGTGTTATATTTAACATGGTTCCAATGTCTATACATTACACATTTTTCAGTGTTAAATGACTCCTTTGTGTTTCCAACTATGCCTTGCCTTCAGAGTGAATTGTTGAGTTACCTTCCATGACTGTATTTGTTAGTGAGAGAGACATGGTTGTGGCATTCATACATGTGTTGGTCCTGTTGCATTCACCAAGTGAGATCCTAAGTAAATTTTTAAAATAAATTCTTTAAGACAATACACATTTCATTTCAATACACAATACACAAGGCCTTATTTTTAGGGCCTAGGTTTACCCTTACACAGTGGCTGTGTGTTAACAGACCATATCAGACCTGAAAGTCACATTATGCTGGCTTGCAAAGAGATGTGTAACTCCTCTATCGGATTCCAGCCAGGGAGAGTATATGCAACAACTTGAATTTTTATTCACCAGTAACCTGCATTCCGAATGACTATCATGGTAAGATAAACTGATAACTGACACTTCCTAAACCATCTAAACTGGAACAACAATTTCAGTAACGGGTGCAATATTTCCAACTAACAGATTGGTTTAGTTTAGAAAAATGCAGGTTATTTATATTTGTATTGCATTTTTTTAAATCAATCAATCAGTGTACATGCAAAAACATAGATATTGAAGCAAACTATTTTAAAACGCAACCTGCAATAGAGCATTCTGGGAAATATGATAATGATGGGCACGGTTTTTGTCCAACTCTGGTTATTACCATCAACACGGTGGTTCTTTTACACCCGGTAACACTGAGCAATTTGCTGTAACTGTGAAATGAATATGTAATGCCACGAGAATGAGAAATAGCTCTGAGTGAAAACAAATTGTCATCCTTGAATATAGAACACACTGAAGAATAAAACATATTCCAATCCCATTTTAAATCACAATGAAATAGCCCAAATAATAAATGTATGTTTGTCTCCCCCAGTCATCAGTTCCTGGTGAGGATTTTAGTCTAGGATGATATTGTTGTGCCACTGTCTGCTGCTATGCTTCCAGCCCCAGGCCTTTTCTAATGTGCCCTGTCATTAAGAAGATACAGACACACAGCAGCAGGAGAAATTACACTCCAACAGAGACAATGAACTGACAAACTGTGCACATCACCACTCTATGGAAAATATGCACCTATATAGAAACACATCAACATGTTCATTTATTTTAGCTACATAAAACAGAATTACAGGGTAAACCAATAACGGATTGTTTTAGGATGTTTTTATCATATGGAGGCCATTGCCTACATTATGTTTAAGGTTTGATCATGCTGAAAGTATATGGAGGTTCACTAAATATAAATGTTAAAGAAGACATATTTCCGACCACATCTGTGGTTTCCAATATTTTCCCCGCTCAATGTTTTGTCATGCACGCCTGAGGCAAAATTCCCCCCAAAAAGATTTGTATATATAGGCCTATTGTAGGCTATACACTATGGAATGTGAACCCAACTTGAGACTTCTAGAACATTGCTACAAGCAGTACAATTCTCAATTCCATTTTCTATCATATCAAGAATGAAAACTGATCCCCTCCCAGCATCGCTGCCTGTCCATCCATGAAGAGCCTATAGTACGTCAGCTCCACTGTCGAGAATGAGCTCATTATATAGGTGGAACCCTTTCAAGCGCCTTCCTAACCCTCACCACCTAAGGTTCATGATGGGCGGTTCATGCCAATCATCTTCTCTTGGCTCACAGAGTGGCTTCCGAAAAGGCCTGGTGAAATACAGACTCCTCCTTAACCCTCTGCTATCCAGGCGTGTGTGTCCACAGCGAGCTAGCAGTGCCAGGTTGCATTAGAAGCAGGAATATGTTTCTCTCAGCAGACCATATGGTATTGTGAACTGATGTCATGTTCATGGTTGTGTAGTGTATGGAAATGGTCTAAATTAATAAAATCGCGAGGGGCAATGGAGAAAGGGTCTGAGAAAAAGACCGGAGGGAGGATGGATTACGAAGGATGGACACATTAAAACTTGGCTGGCAAATTAGTGATATTTGACCTGCTTCAGAAGTCAACGTTTCTCTCTTGAGTTGTACTAGAATGAAAGAGTTGTGTACAGATGGAGGAACATTTTGGCAAAATTGAACAGATTTAGAGTTTCTTTTAAAAAACGCTGGGAAACAGTGAGGATACATTTAAGGTACACCTGTTACTATTTTGGAAAAAGTTCACGACGAGCGACAGCAGGTGAAGTAAAGTGCAGCATATTCCATAAATTACAGCTAATCCTCTTTGGCTATCATCTACAGTTACACGGAATTAGCTTTTTAAGACAGAATCAGGGTGAAAATGTTTTCCAGAGTTCTGTCAGTTCCTGTTCAAAACAGGCCCGTAAAACTCTAGAAACGCATGTTGCTTAAAATTACATAAATAACATGTCAATGTAAATAACAACATGTCACAAACATTTCAGAGATGTTTCTCCTATAAACTGAGTGAGTCGGTGAGTTCTTATAAAGTCTAGGCCTTGCAGATCCAGGTATTATAATTACAGTAGGTAGGTACTTCTATTGAGACAAAGCTGACCTGATCACAAAGCCCTCCTCTATTGTGGTTCTGTGAATAACACAACACAAGGGCCTTTCTCATTTGTGTAAAAGTCAAGCCTCCACTCTCTCTCCTCAATGACCCAGAAAGCGATAAGTGGTCAAGTGTTCGAGGAGATGTCAATTCGTTAGTAGGCGAACGGAAAAGGGTCCAACCCTCCTCGATAGCCTTCTTCTTCTTCGTGTGGCTTCCCGACAGACTAGACACTTTGTTGAGTATTGCTGCTTTTCACAGTTTGGAAAGTACATTGCACATTTGTTCACAAAAAAAAGGAAAAAAAGGAAATTGCACTGCCATCTAACCCTATATACTGTATATACAATAGTATACCACCATCCTCAACACACTCCACCACCCCTTCCCACAACTTTGGCCCCAAAAGATCATACACCAGGCCATAGACCAGGGATAATGGAAGCCCCTCTCAAAACCCCCTGTAGTACTTCTGCACTAAAATCTCTGATACCCAAAAACGTCTCTGCTGCTTCCACAACCAATTAAATCTTCTGGGTCTTCCGTTCCTGTGGCAGTCCTCATTAGAGCCAGTTTCATTATGGCGCTTGATGGTTTTTGCGACTGCACTTGAAGAAACGTTCAAAGTTCTTGAAGTGTTCCGCATTGACTGACTTTCATGTCTTAAAGTAATGATGGACTGTCGTTTCTCTTTGCTTATTTGAGCTGTTCTTGCCATAATATGGACTTGGTATTTTACAGAATAGGACTATCTTCTGTATACCACCCCTACCTTGTCACAACACAACTGATTGGCTGAAAAAGTATTTTGAAGGAAATAAATTCCCCAAATGTACTTTTAACAAGGCACGCCTGTTATTTGAAATGCATTCCAGGTGACTACCTGGAAGCTGAGGGAATGCCAAGAGTGTGCAAAGCTGTCATCAAGGCAAAGGGTGGCTACTTTGAAGATTCTCAAACATAAAATATATTTTGATTTGTTTAAACACTTTTTTGGTTACTACGTGATTCCATATGTGCTATTTCATAGTTTTGATGTCTTTACTACTATTCTACAATGTAGAAAATTGTTATTTAAAAAAAAACTGGAATGAGTAGGTGTTTCCAAACTTTTGACTGGTACTGTATGCCATTTAGTAGACACCTTTATCCAGAGCGACCTGGCTACATGGTAGTGGAAGCAGATCATAGAAACAGGATTACAAAAAGACATAGTAAATTACAGGGTTATTAAGGTGTTTTTACAAGTTCCAATAAAACAAGAGGATTCACATGAAAGGATTGTGATTGCAAGTCTTTGCCTCATGCACAAGATCCATAGACAAACAACAGTAGCATACCTTAATCAATCAGCAATTGCTACATCCATTTTTGCACTTATACATTTGTGATATGTAACCATTGATTCTTGAAGAATCTAACCTATAAATGCCTCATGAGCTTAGTTCAACTGTCATACCCTATCAGAACCCCATACATAAGCTTGTTTTACTCCAATGTTTGTAAACAAACAAAAAAACACAATACAGCATCAAAACATGGTTAAAGCAATAATTTTTATATCACGGATTGTCCATCCTTGCATCTGTAGCTCTATGAATTTGAGAGTGGTTACATTTCTCCAGCCCCATCCCTCAGCTTTTTACCAAAAGAGGAGCAGGGAGGACACTGTTATTGTTTCTACTGCTGATAGTCACTCTAAGAAGTTAAGTTGCAGGTTAAATACACACCAAAATATGTTACAGATACTATAAAAATGTCACATCACTCAGACGGTTATTGAATACACAGCATGCAGCACAGCAAACAATCAATCAAATGTATTTTTCAAAGCCCTTTTTCTATCAAAATAATAACCACAGTGGTTATAGAGGGTGAAACAGTTCAACACCTCAGGAGCAAATGTCAGGTGGCTTTTCATAACTGAGCATTGATACGTCAAGACAGCAGGTCCGGGAGAGAGGGAGGAGAGGGAGTCGAAACAGCAGGCAAGGGACAAGGTAGCACGCCAGTTGAAACAAGTAAAACAAATCTGTGGAAAAACAATTCCACTTCGATTCCCTTTATGGATGTGTGTATCATTGAATTCGCTGTTGAACGGTTTACTCCTTCTCCATTTTCGGAACACCACCCCTCTCCCCCAAAGTGACCGCTCTCTTTGGGAACTCAAGAGAGTCCGCTGGGATGGTCTTAGAGCCAGATATACGTTACACAAATCATAGTTCTGATTTTACACTAAAATATATCAGTACCTCTGGCTTCCTGATGGCCACCAGCTGTTTCCTCACACCTTGGTCAATGTGTCAGAGGTCATATCCATGCCAGATATCAGCATGCGAGTCCCTCAAGTGCACTCTCACACTTGGATGCCTGTCAGTGGCAGGGTTTCAATACTGACCCATGGACCTGTTAGTAATCATGGTTTTATTAATATCCTAAAGGTACCTACGTCCTCTTCATATATTCACCAAATTCACACTTACAACCCTTAGGCTAGCTGCAAATTACACACTACTATTCAAAAGTTCGGGGTCACTTAGAAATGTCCTTGTTTTTGAAAGAAAAGCACATTTTATGTCCATTAAAATAACATAAAATTGATCGGAAACACAGTGCAGACATTGTTAATGTTGTAAATTACTATTGTAGCTGGAAACGGCTGATTTCGTATGGAATATCTACATAGGCGTACAGAGGCCCATTATCAGCAACCATCTCTCCTGTGTTCCAATGGCACGTTGTGAACGTCTGTTCCACCTGTGGCAGGGGACGAGGAGCACGCAGGATTTCGCTTTGGACTTCCGGACCCTGGCCGCAAGCGGGGGATGGAACAACAGGGCCCTGACCGATCACTACCGGTGCAGTCTGCGCGAGGACATCCGTCGGGAGTTGGCCTTCCCGAGACACCACCCTCACGTTGGACCAGCTGGTGAACCTGTCCATCCGGTGGACCTGTCCATCCAGCTGGACAACCTGCTGGCCACCCGCGGACGTCCGGATCGGGGCCTGTCAGTTCCATCCCCCAGCACCTCCGCTCCGACGCCCATGGAGCTGGGAGGTGCTGCGCTTAGGGCAACCGGAGGAGGGGACATTCCCTGCACCATCTGTGGCCGCAGAGGGCACACTGCTGGTCGGTGTATGTGTATGTGTTTATTAAATGTCCTGAGTTTTCCCTGCATTCCCAGCATAAGGCGCTCGTAGATTCGGGCGCAGCTGGGAATTTTATTGACCGTTCGTTTGCCCATAGTTTAGAGATCCCCCTTGTTCCTGTGGATATGCCCTTCCCTGTACACGCCCTAGATAGTCGACCATTAGCGTCAGGGCTGATTAGGGAGGCCACCGCTCTACTAGACATGGTTACGCAGGAGAGGAGAGAATCAGTCTCTTCCTTATTGATTCTCCTGCGTTTCCCGTGGTGCTGGGCCTACCCTGGTTGGCCTGTCATGGCCCCACTATTTCGTGGCAACAGAGGGCGCTCAAGGGGTGGTCGCGAAAGTGCTCAGGGAGATGTGTAGGGGTTTCCATCGGTGCGACTACGGTGGAAAGTCCAGACCAGGTCTACACCGTGCGATCCCCTCAGAATATGCAGATTTGGCCCTCGCCTTCTGTAAGAAGAAGGCGACTCAATTACCAACCCATCGACGGGGGGATTGTGCGATAAATCTCCTGGTAGACGCAGCACTTCCCAGGAGTCACGTGTATCATCTGTCACAGGAGGAGACGGCGGCTATGGAAACATATGTCTCCGAATCCCTGGGGCAGGGATACATTCGGCCCTCCACTTCACCTGCCTCCTCGAGTTTCTATTTTGTGAAGAAGAAGGATGGAGGTCTGCGCCCGTGTATTGACTATCGGGGTATCAATCACATCACGGTGAGGTACAGCTACCCGCTGCCTCTCATCGCCAGTGCGATCGAGTCAATGCACGGGGCGCGCTTCTTCACAAAATGGATCTCAGGAGAGCTTACAACTTGGTGCGTATCCGGGAGGGGGACGAGTGGAAGACGGCATTTAGTGCCACCTCAGGGCACTATGAGTACCTCGTCATGCCGTACGGGTTGATGAATGCTCCATCAGTCTTCCAGGCCTTTGTTGATGAGATTATCCGGGACCTGCACGGGCAGGGTGTTGTGGTGTATATCGACGACATTCTGATATACTCCGCTACACACACCGAGCATCTGTCCCTGGTGCGCAGGGTGCTTGGTCGATTGTTGAAGCATGACCTGTACGTCAAGGCTGAGAAATGTCTGTTCTTCCAACAGTCCATCTCCTTCCTATGGGTCCGCATTTCCGACGTGCGTAATTGGCAGACTCCCACCACGGTAAAGGAAGTGCAGCGGTTCCTAGGGTTTGCCAACTACTACCGGAGGTTTATCCGGGGCTTTGGTCAGGTAGCGGCTCCCATTACCTCACTGCTGAAGGGGGGACCGGTGCGACTGCAGTGGTCGGCTGAGGCGGACAGGGCTTTTGGTCACCTGAGGGTTCTGTTTACCTCGGCTCCCGCGCTGGCTCATCCGGATCCCTCTTTGGTGTTCAATAGTGGAGGTGGACGGGTCCGAGGCTGGGATAGGAGCCGTGCTCTCTCAGTGCTCGGGTACGCCACCGAAGCTCCGCCCCCTGTGCCTTCTTTTCGAAGAAGCTCAGCCCGGCGGAGCAAAACTATGATGTGGGGGACCTGGAACTGTTGGCTGTCGTCAAGGCTCTGAAGGCGTGGAGACATTGGCTTGAGGGGGCGCGAGACCCTTTTCTCATCTGGACTGTCCACCGCAATCTGGAGTACATCCGGGTGGCGAGGAGACTGAACCCTCGCCAGGCAAGGTGGGCCATGTTTTTTACCCGTTTTGTGTTCACCCTGTCCTACCGACCAGGTTCCCAGAACGCTAAGGCACGCACTGTCCCGGATGTATGACACAGAGGAGCGGTCCATGGATCACACTCCCATACTCCCGGCCTCTTGCCTGGTGGCACTGGTAGTGTGGGAGCTGGATGTGGACATCGAGCGGGCGTTACGTACAGAGCCCACTCCTCTCCAGTGTCCAGCTGGGCGTCTGTACGTTCCAGCTGCTGTCCGCGACCGGTTGATCTATTGGGCCAACACGTCACCCTCCTCTGGTCATCCTGGCATCGGTCGGACAGTGCGCTGTCTTAGTGGGAAGTACTGGTGGTCCACCTTGGCCAAGGACGTGAGGGTTTATGTTTCCTCCTGCTCGGTGTGCGCCCAGTGCAAGGCTCCCAGGCACCTGCCCAGAGGGAATTTACAACCCCTACCCGTTCCACAACGGCCGTGGTCGCACCTGTCGGTGGACTTCCTGACGGATCTTACTCCCTCACAGGGCAACACCACGTTCCTGGTCTTAGTGGATCGGTTTTCTAAGTCCTGCCGTCTCCTCCCTTTGCCCGGTCTCTCTACGGCCCTACAGACTGCGGAGGCCCTGTTCACTCACGTCTTCCGGCACTACGGGGTGCCTGAGGACATAGTCTCTGATCGGGGACCCCAGTTCACGTCCAGGGTATGGAGGGCGTTCATGGAACATCTGGGGGTCTCGGTCAGCCTCACCTCAGGTTTTCACCCCAAGAGTAACGGGCAGGTGGAGAGAGTAAACCAGGATGTGGGTAGGTTTCTGCGGTCATATTGCCAGGACCCGACCAGGGGAGTGGGCGGCATTCATCCCCTGGGCAGAGATGGCCTAAAACTCACTCCGCCACTCCTCCACTAATCTCTCCCCCTTCCAGTGCGTACTGGGGTATCAGCCGGTTCTGGCACCTTGGCATCAGAGCCAGATCGAGGCTCCTGCGGTGGACAAATGTTTTAAGCGCCTGGAAGAGACCTGGGACGCCGCTCATGTGCACCTGTAATGGGCCGTGAGGCGGCAGAACGCGAGCGCCAACCGCCACCGCTCTCTACCCAAAACCTGCCCCTCTGCCTGCCCTGCCGGAAGCTTGGCCCGCGGTTTATGGGCCATTCAAAGTCCTGAGGGCACTGAACGAGGTATGCTACAGGTTACAGCTTCCCCCAGATTACCATATTAATCCCTCAATCCATGTGTCTCTCCTCAGGCCGTTGGTGGCTGGTCCACTCCAGGAGTCTGAGGTGCGGGAGGTTCCTCCGCCCCCTCTGGACATCGAGCGTGCCCCGGCATATGCTGTCCGAGCCATCCTGGACTCGAGGCGTTGGGCGAGGGGGCTTCAGTACCTCTTGGAGTGGGAGGGGTACGGTCCGGAGGAGAGATGCTGGGTGCCGGTGGAAGACGTCTTGGACCCTTCGTTGCTGCGGGAGTTCTACCGTCTCCATCCGGATCGCCCTGCGCCTGGTCCTCCGGGTCGCCCCGAGGTCGGTGTCGGCGTGCTGCTGGAGCCGTGCGTCAAGGAAGGGTACTGTCACAACTTCCGCCAAAGTCGGTCCCTCTCCTTGTTCGGCGGCGTTCGGCGGTCGACGCCACCGGCCTTCTAGCCATCGCCGATCCACTTTTCATTTTCCATTTGTTTTGTCCTTGTCTTACACACCTGGTTTCAATCCCCCAATGACTTGTTCATTATTTAACCCTCTGTTTCCCCATGTTTGTTTGTGAGTGATTGTTTATTGTATTGCGGTCCGTAATTGTGGCCTTGTATTTATTGACGTGTATGTTGATTATTTGTTTGAGTAAAATTGCAACAGTACTCATATCTGTTGTCCTGCACCTGACTCATCCACACCAGCTACACACAGACGCATTACAGATGGCGATTGCATCATCTGTGGAATTATTGGGGCGGTAAGAAAATTGGAGTGGGTCTAGGGTGACAAGGCGGGTGGTGGTGATATGATCCTTGAATAGTCTCTCAAAGCACTTCATGATGACAGAAGTGAATGCTATGGGGCGATAGTCATTAAGTTCAGTTACCTTAGCTTTCTTGGGAACAGGAACAATGGTAGCAATTTTGAAGCATGTGGGGACAGCAGACTGGGATAGGGATTGATTGATTATGTCCGTAAACACACCAGCCAGCTGGATTGCGACTTGAATTGCCACTCCACTTTGTCTCTATACTGATGCTTTGCTTGTTTGATTGCCTTACGGAGGGAACTACACTGTTTGTATTCGGCCAAGATGGAGCAACACGATGGAGTCATGATCAGATTTGCCAAACAGAGGGCGGGGGAGGGCCTTGTATGCATCGTGGAAGTGGGAGTAGCAATGGTCGAGTGTGTTACTCGCTCGTGTACTGCAATCGATATGCTGATAGAATTTAGGAAGCCTTGTTCTCAGATTAGCTTTGTTAATTCAAATCCCCAGCTACAATACAATTTTCAATTTTGAACATAAAAGTTATAAATAAACATTTTAGGCATATTTGGGCAATCTTGTTTCAAAATGTTGAAACTAAATACGATGGTTCATTAGATCAGTCTAAAACTTTGCACATACACTGCTGCCATCTGGTGGCCAACATGTATATTGCACCTGTGCTGGAATAATACATTATGGCCTTTCTCTTGCATTTCAAAGATGGTTCAAAAAAATACAAAAGAACGGATGTTTTTTTCTTTGCATTATCTTTTACCAGATCTATTGTGTTATATTCTCCTACATTCCTTTCACATTTCCACAAACTGCAGTTCTTTCTTTCAAATGGTAACAATAATATGTATATCCTTGCTTCAGGGCCTGAGCTACAGGCAGTTAGATTTGAGTATGTCATTTCAGGCACAAATTGAAAAAAAGGGGGCTGATGTTAAGTTAGGGACTGGACATTAGTGATTAATATAATCGGAAGCGGTCGGTGGTGTGTGCGCATCCGAACCCTCACTATAAGACCACTCCGGCACCCTCTCCTCCAATAAGTTCAAAGTTAAGTTCACCTTCACCTGGGAGGTGCAGACAAAGGATCTTCTTTGGGAAAGTCGTATTCCTGGTTATAGTGCTGGTTGTGCTGGTAAGTTGATGTCTCTCTGATATCCAATAGTTCTTCCCGGCTGTATGTAATAACACTTAAGATTTCTGCGCTAAGAATATAAGAAAAAATACATATAAAACAAAATACTGCACAGTTTCCTCAGGACTTGACACGAAGCTGCCATCTCTATCGGTGCCAACTTACATGATGATACCTGCTCGACATCCTGGCTCATGGCAGACATTGAACAACTTATCAATGACTATGTATTTTGGATCTTGCACACACTCTTCGATAGTATATCTTGGCTCGCACTGTGATAATTGTGATTCTGAGCTCTCAGGTTCATACTGCGAGTTATGGTCTTCACTGATCTCAATCTCACTCTACGTCAGCTCCATCTGTGGCGTATAGGGGCAGGACTAGGTTTTCTGCTGATGGTCGTGAGTGCAATCTAGCTGGGCCCTGAGTTCTTTATTGATGGTCCCGGTGGATGTCTTCTCCACCACAGCACAGGAACACTCTGGCACCCAGGGGTCAGTTTGCCATGCTGTACTAATCATTCTTTCCTGTTGGTACAAAATAATTAAGGCATCTATTAGGCTATAGTTATATTCAAGAATCACTGTATATACTGTATATTGTCCATTTTATATCCAACGGAACCTAAATATATTTAACATTTTAAAATGTAACCTGTATTTAACTAGGCAAGTCAGTTAAAATCAAATTCTTACATACAATGACGACCTACACCACCAAACCCAGATGACGCTGGGCCAATAGTGCTCCCAATCATGGCCGGTTGTGATACAGCCTGGATTTGAACCAGGGTGTCTGTAGTGATGCCCCTAGCACGGAGATGCAGTGCCTTAGACTGCTGCGCCACTCAGTAACCCAATTCATCAGTTGGCGTTAACTTCTTGCCACATGGATCCCTTTTACGGGATCATTTTCGTAAACAACCGCTGAATTGGCAGCGCGCCAAACTCAAAAATAATACTAAAAATATTTATAATCATGGAATCACAAGTGAAATATACCATAACACAGCTTAGCTTGTTGTTAATCCACCTATCGTGTCAGATTTTGAAAATATGCTTTACAGCGAAAGCAATCCAAGCGTTTGTGAGTGTATCAATCACTGCTAGAAAAGCTAGCCTTAAATTAGCTTGGTCACGAAAGTCAGAAAAGCAATAAAATGAATCGCTTACCTTTGATAATCTTCGGATGTTTGTACTCACGAGACTCCCAGTTACACAATAAATGTTATTTTTGTTCGATAAAGATTAGTTTTATAACCAAAGTCCGCCATTTCGTTTGCACGTTATGTTCAGAAAACCACATGCTCGTTCCGGCCCTGAAAGGCAGACACAAATTCAAAAAAGTATCAAATTCAAAAATAATACTAAAAATATTTATAATCATGAAATCACAAGTAAAATATACCAAAACACAGTTTAGCTTGTTGTTAATCCACCTATGGTGTCAGATTTTGAAAATATGCTTTACAGTGAAAGCAATCCAAACGTTTGTGAGTTTATCAATCACTAGACAAAGAACAAAAGAACAGCTAGAACAGCTAGCCTTAAATTAGCTTGGTCACGAAAGTCAGAAAAGCAATACAATTAATCGCTTACCTTTGATAATCTTCGGATGTTTGTACTCACGAGACTCCCAGTTACACAATAAATGTTTTTTTTTTCCGATAAAGATTAGTTTTATAATCTTTAATCGCCATTTGGTTTGCGCGTTATGTTCAGAAAACCACAATCTCGTTCTGGTACTGAAGGGCAGACGAAAATTCTAAAAAGTATCCGTAATGTTCGTAGAAACATGTCAAAGGTTTTTTATAATCAATCCTCAGGTTGTTTTTAACATACATAATCGATCATATTTCAACCATACGGTAAACTGTTAAATTCTACAGAGATAGAAAATGTCGAGCCAAATCTCTCCTGCGCAGGAACCAATCAAAGGACCCCTGGTCATCCACTGACGCGTTTTGATAAATCTCGCAAATTTTTCAAAATAAAAGCCTGAAACTATGTCTAAATCCTGGTCACAGCCTGAGGAAGCAATTGGAAAATAAATCTGGTTGATATGCCTTTAAATGGACGAGGGGCAAGCAATGGAACAAGGATTTTATTTTTTAAAGCACTTCCGGGTTGGAGTTCCTCAGGTTATCGCCTGCAAAATCAGATCTGTTATACTCACAGACAATATTTTGACAGTTTTGGAAACTTTAGAGTGTTTGCTATCCTAATCTGTCAATTATATGCATATTCTAATATCTGAGCCTGAGAAATAGTCCGTTTACCTTGGGAACGTTTTTTTTCCAAATATAAAAATTCTGCCCCCTAGCTTCAAGAGGTTAACCTTTCTGAACCACCCATCCCGGATCCGGGATAATTGTAATCAGAAACGCTGACTAGCATAGCGTAGCATAGCGCCACAGGTAAATAATATTACTAGAAAATATTCATATTCATGAAATCACAAGTGCAATATTGCAAAACACAGCTTAGCCTTTTGTTAATCCACCTGTCGTCTCAGATTTTGAAATTATGCTTTACAGCGAAAGCAATACAAGCGTTTGTGTAAGTTTATCGATCGCTCGACAAAACAATAAGTACACTTAGCATCAGGTAACTTGGTCACGAAAATCAGAAAACCAATCAAATTAATCGTTTACCTTTGATGATCTTCGGATGTTTTCACTCACGAGACTCCCAGTTAGACAACAAATGTTCCTTTTGTTCCATAAAGATATTTTTCATATCCAAATACCTCCATTAGTTTGCTGCGTTATGCCCAGGAATCCACCGGAAAGAGCGGTCACGACAACGCAGACAAAAATTCCAAATTATATCCATAATGTCCACAGACACATGTCAAACGTTTTTTATAATCCATCCTCAGGGTGTTTTTCAAATATCTATTCGATAATATATCAACCGGGACAGTTGGCTTTTCACTAGGACCAGGAGTAACAATGGCTGCCTTTCCCTTTTGCGCACAACTCACTCTGAGAGCCCCCACCTATCCACTTACGCAATGTGGTCGTTCATGCTCATTCTTCAAAATAAAAGCCTGAAACTATGTCTAAAGGCTGTTGACACCTTAGGGAAGCCATAGAAAAAGAAGTCTGGTTGATATCCCTTTAAATGGGCAATAGGGATGCATAGGAATAGAGAGGTTTCAAAAACAGGGCAGCTTCCTGATTGGATTTTCCTCCGGTTTTCACCTGCAATATCAGTTCTGTTTAACTCACAGACAATATTAAGACAGTTTTGGAAACTTTAGAGTGTTTTCTATCCTAATCTGACAATTATATGCATATTCTAGTTTCGGGGGCTGAGAAATAGGCAGTTTCAAATGGGTGCGTTTTTTAGCCAAAAACGAAAATACCGCCTTCTAGTCTAAAGCTACCTGTTTTGTATGCTATGTAAACAAACACACCTGAAAAACAGGGACATTTGTTTTCCAGCAAACATTACCTATATCAACTTCAGTCTAGCTAAATGAGGTGGCGCTAACAAAACATTCCAAAAACAAATCTGTCAACAAAATGTTTTACAGTACTATCTGAGGTGGAAGCTAGCTACTGTAATTGCCTAATAACAGGGCTACACGGAGAAACTGTGGTGCAATTTTAGTTGTAGTTAAGTTTCTTGCTAAAGTTAGTTGCTAGGGAATGTTACACAAAACACTTCAGACACAATTAGCTAGTTACCTTCAACTAGAGTTGCAACAAAGTTGTCCAGTGTCTAACACTAGCCTAGTCCAACAGCAGTCATGACTCGTGACCGGTTAACATTACCTCAGGATCTCCATTGACTCGGGTCGCCTCCTCCATTCAGTCCGGCTTTTGCTAGGCCCCGAAGTCAGCGATGTTGATGATGGTCGGTCAGTAACCCCTACACCATAACCCTTGAAAATTGATGGGTATGCAGAGCGCTTCAACATAGTCTGATGACTCCTTTCCATTTGGAAAGTTTGCCGCATTGAAAGTGCCCTTCATCGTGAAGTCTTCCTCCGCAAAGTGCTGGCTGCAGATCCTGCTAGCTCGAGTTGGCACGTCCTTCCTCTTCAGGACATGGAGTCACTTCTTCAAAAGTTGAGGGTCCTTGAGCAGCCGATGGAAGCTTACCAAGGGATTCTTTTGGAGCCAATTCCTACAACCTTGGGCTCTACAGTTCATGTTTGAATTACTACTTGTTGTTGCCATCTTCGTTGTCCTCACCTAACCTCACTCTCATCGATTCACTCCCCACACAAAACTCAATACCACAGACAATTTCTTGATTCCTGCCAGTGACGCACTGGCGTCAGTTGTTACCATGGCACTTTAAAATGGCGCTGACATAAACCTTGTTGACGATCAAAATACTAAATATAGAGATGGTTTTATGTTAAATGCACATGTTTACTATAAGTGGATTGAATATATCTCTTTGATTAGATTTACTTTACTTACTAAAATGTTTCAATTCCCCTTTAAAGACTATTATCCTTAGCTGCGGTGTTGATAAAAATCGCAGCACCCGTATCCGCTAGTAGCTAGAGCGTTGGACTAGTAACCGAAAGGTTGAATCCTCGAGCTGACAAGGTAAAAATCTGTTGTTCTGCCCCTGAACAAGGCAGTTAACCCACTGTTCCTAGGCCGTCATTGAAAATGAGAATTTGATCTTAACTGACTTGTTTCGTTAAAATACAGAACTAGTAAAGGCCCAGTGCACTACTTTTGTGAATTTTCAGGGGTTGCTGCAGCACCGACAGCACCGCTACTTCCTGCGGCTATGTTATTAACCACCAAAAATTGTGTTGGTCACACTTTCAAAGGCAAGGGAATGACTGACAACCTCAATATAACTGAGGTCAAATTAGCTTCCTTACTATCCCCCACCCTGTGTGAACTTCTATATACTTCCTGTCACTGGTCTGCTGGAGATGACGGCAGGAGTCCGCCACAGGACGGTAAACTCAAAACTCTGATCACCCCTAGCCGATCGCAAGGGACGTGAGGGCCCTGGGAATAGCCTTATCTCTGAGAAACATGCCACAGAGAGTCTATCTTTGTCAGGTGGAGAAAGCGTTCAGCCAGACAGGAGAGTGACTTCAGACAGACAACACAAACGTGCTCACAGCATTGTCTTGAGTATTCAAGATTTCGACAGAATCTCTCTTTCTAAATCAACGGCCTTGGCTTGGTTAGTCACTGGTTGGGGATTTGGTTAGAAGGAGTAATCCTAGTAAACTTCACATCCAGCGAGACAGTATTATGGAAATGATCAAAATCTTAACCAGCTAGCTTGACATAATTAAACATATGGAAATAAAATATCACAACCAGCGAGACTGTACTAAAGATATGAAAATCATCAAGATGTTGATGCAGATTTCTTTGATACCTTCGCTAATGAGGAGTCAAGTCCATGCACTATAAGAAAACTGTCATTTTAACAGTAAAACACTGTAGAATGCACAGAAAAACACCTTATATGTGTTTTACATAATCAAAGCTGTATATTGCACTGCATTAAGGGTAAAATGCTGAAAAATACTGTTATTCACTGTAATTATAAACCTGTAAAAATTACTCTAACATACTGTATTTCCTTACAGTAATAGCTTATGCCTACTGTAAATTCAAATTTTGTGTTTCAGGCGCCAACCTCATGTTGTCGGGTGGAGCACATGAATTTTAGAAAATATCTTCTTGAAACGGTGGTGAAGTGGAAGAATAGTTTCAGCAGCTGCTGACCTCTCTCATTGATGCTCTCCTGACCAAACTGTCCCATTGTGTGTTTCACCGTTTCTGAAACCCCTTACCCCGAATAGATTTGCCCCTGATCACAGACCTAGGATTGTCCCCAATCCCAATTTTGACGCCATCCCCCTCTCTCTCTCTGTCTTTCTCTCCCCCAACACCCATTCCACACACACACAGGTAAATAATATGTATTTAGAATCAGTGTTGTAAATATGCTCTTCTTTGCTTACATAAAATATTGTTGTTCATACATTATTATACAATAAAACTATCAGCAATGTCCCGTATTAATTATTTACAGTATATTGCCATGAATCACAATGCACTCTGTGATTTTAGGCATAACTTGTAAATGATACAGTAAATTCCAGTGAAATGTTGGTTTAACAGTACATTACTATAAATAAGTATTGTATTTCAAATGGTACTGTAATTCCAATCCACAGAATACAGTACCCTACCATATTTTTGGAGCATTAAAATCTTTTGACCACTAGCCAAAGTTAGCCAAGTTCCGTGGTTGCCATGGCGCTGTGAGGTCCTGAGGTTGAAAAGTCTCCTAGGCAGAGAGCTTTTGTACATTTTTACAAAATGTATTAATAATCATTTAAAAAAAAAAATTGTTTCAATCTTTTCACTTTTGTTTTTGTTTTGAATAGCCAAATGTGTATAGATTAGGTCTGGATTACATATATATATATTCCTGCCCGTGAATTCATGGCAAATCAGCTTTCGCGAGCTATCAATATATTTTTTTTCTCCTTTATTTAACCAGGTAAGCCAGTTGAGAACAAGTTCTCATTTACAACTGCGACCTGGCCAAGATAAAGCAAAGCAGTGCGAGAAAAACAACACAGAGTTACACATGGGATAAACAAACGTACAGTCAATAACACAATAGAAAAACCTATATACAGTGTGTGCAAATGTAGTAAGATTAGGGAGGTGAGGCAATAAATAGGCCATACTGGCGAAATAATTACAATTTAGCATTACCACTGGAGTGATAGATGTTCAGATGATGTGCAAGTAGAGATACTGGTAAACAAAAGAGCAAAAAACTAACAATATGGTTATGAGGTGGTCTATTTACAGATGGGATGTGTACAGCTGCTCTTGGTAAGCTGCTCTGACAGCTGATACTTATAGTTAGTGAGAGAGAAAAACAGTTGAAGTCGGAGGTTTACGTACACTTAGGTTGGAGTCAATAAAACTTGTTTTTCAACCACTCCAAAAATGTCTTGTTAATTAACAAACTATAGTTTTGGCAAGTCAGATAGGACATCTACTTTGTGCATGACACAAGTTATTACAGACAGATTATTTCACTTATAATTCACAGTATCACAATTCCAGTGGGTCAGAAGTTTACATACACAAAGTTGACTTGGCCTTTAAACAGCTTGGAAAATTCCATAAAATTATGTGATGGCTTTATAGTCAATTGGAGGTGTACAGGTGGATGTATTTCAAGGCCTAACTTCAAACTCAGTCCCTCTTTGCTTGACATCATGGGAAAATCAAAAGAAATCGGCCAAGACCTCAGAAAAATAATTGTAGACCTCCACAAGTCTGGTTATTCCTTGGGAGCAATTCCCAAACGCCTGAAGGTACCACATTCATCTGTACAAACAATAGTAAGCAAGTATAAACACCATGGGACCACGCAGCCGTCATACCGCTCAGGAAGGAGACGCGTTCTGTCTCCTAGAGATGAACGTACTTTGGTGCGAAAAGTGCAAATCAATCCCAGAACAACAGCAAAGGACCTTAAGAAGATGCTGGAGGAAACAGGTACAAAAGTATCTATACCCACAGTAAAACGAGTCCTAGATCGACATAACCTGAATGACCGCTCAGCAAGTAAGAAGCCACTGCTCCAAAAACGCCATGAAAAAGCCAGACTACGGTTTGCAACTGCACATGGAGACAAAGATCGTACTTTTTGGAGAAATGTCCTCTTGTCTGATTAAAGAAAAATAGAACTGTTTTGCCATAATGACCATCGTTATGTTTGGAGGAAAAAGGGAGAGGCTTGCAAGCTGAAGACACCATCCCAACCGTGAAGCACGGGGGTGGCAGCATCATGTTGTGGAGGCGCTTTGCTGCAGGAGGGACTGGTGCACTTCACAAAATAGATAGCATCAAGAGAAATGAAAATGATGTGGATATATTGAAGCAACATCTCAAGACATCAGTCAGTAAGTTAAAGCTTGGTCGCAAATGGGTCTTCCAAATGGACAATGACTCCAAGCATACTTCCAAAGTTGTGGCAAAATGGCTTAAGGACAACAAAGTCATGACATTGGAGTGGAAATCACAAAGCCCTGACCTCAATCCTATAGAACATTTGTAGGCAGAACTGAAAAAGTTTGTGCGAGCAAGGAGGCCTACAAACCTGACTCAGATACACCAGCTCTGTCAGGAGGAATGGGCCAGAATTCACCCAACTTATTGTGGGAAGCTTGTGGAAGGCTACTCGAAATGTTTGACCCAAGTTAAAAATATTAAAGGCAATGCTACCAAATACTAATTGAGTGTAAGTAAACTTCTGACCCACTGGGACTGTGAAAAAAGCTGAAATATATCATTCTCTCTACTATTATTCTGACATTTCAGATTCTTAAAATAAAGTGGTGATCATACCTGACCCATGACAGGGAATTTTTACGATAATTAAATGTCAGGAATTGTGAAAAACTGAGTTTAAATGTCTTTGGCTAAGGTGTATGTAAACGTTTGACTTCAACTGTACCTGCTGGAGCTCAGATAAGGCGGGGCTTTACCTAGCAAAGACTTAAAGATGACCTGGAGCCAGTGGGTTTGGCGATGGATATGTAGCGAGGGCCAGCAAACAAGAGCATACAGGTCGCAATGGTGGGTAGCATATGGGGCTTTAGTGACAAAATGGATGGCACTGTGACAGACTGCTTCCAATTTGCTGAGTAGAGTGTTGGAGGCTATTTTGTAAATGACATCGCCGAAGTTAAGGATCGGTAGAATAGTCAGTTTTACGAGGGTATGTTTGGCAGCATGAGTGAAGGATGCTTTGTTGCGAAATAGGAAGCCGATTCTAGATTTCATTTTGGATTGGAGATGCTTAATGTGAGTCTGGAAGGGAAGTTTACAGTCTAACCAGACATCTAGCTATTTGTAGTTGTCCACATATTCTAAGTCAGAACCATCCAGAGTAGTGATTCTAGTCGGGTGGGCGGGTGCGGGCAGCGATCAGTTGAGCGTGCATTTCGTTTTAATACCATTTAAGAGCAATTGGAGGCCACGGAAGGAGTGTTGTATGGCATTGAATTAACACAGTGTCCAAAGAAGGGCCAGATGTATACAGAATGGTGTCGTCTGCATAGAGGTGGATCAGAGAATCACCAGCAGCAAGAGCGACATCATTGATATGTACAGAGAAAAGAGTTGGCCCGAGAATTGAACCCTGTGGCACTCCCATAGGGACTGCCAGAGGTCCTTGACAACAGGCCCTCTGATTTGACACACTGAACTTACAGGCCCATCTGAACAGACTCTATCTGAGAAGTAGTTGGTGAACCAGGCGAGGCAGTCATTTGAGAAACCAAGGCTATTGAGTGCGATAAGAATGCGGTGATTGACAGAGTTGAAAGCCTTGGCCAGGTTGATGAAGACGGCTGCACAGTACTGTCTTTTATCGATGGCGGTTATGATATCATTTTGGACCTTGAGCATGGCTGAGGTGCACCCATGACCAGCTCGGAAACCGGATTGCATAGCGGAGAAGGTACGGTGGGATTCTAAATGGTCGGTGATCTGTTTTTTTACTTGGCTTTCGAAGACATAGAAATGCAGGGCAGGATGGATATAGGCCTGCAACAGTTTAGGTCTAGAGTGTCTCCCCCTTTAAAGAGGGGGATGACCGCAGCAGCTTTCCAATCTTTAGGGATAGCAGACAATACGAAAGAGAGGTTGAACAGGCTTGTAATAGTGGTTGCAACAATTTTGGCGGATCATTTTAGGAAGAGATGGTCCGTGACTGTTTAGCCCAGCTGATTTGTAGGGTTCCAGGTTTTGCAGCTCTTTCAGAACATCAGCTATCTGGATTTGGTTGAAGGAGAAGCGGGGGGCCTTAGGCAAGTTGCTGCGGGGGGTGCAGAGCTGTTGGTCGGGGTAGTGGTAGCCAGGTGGAAAGTGTGGCCGGCCGTAGAAAAATGCTTAATGAAATTCTCTATTATCGTAGATTTATCGGTGGTGACAGTGGGCAGCTGGGAGGAGGTGCTCTTATTCTACATGGACTTTACAGTGTCCCAAAACTTTTTGGAATTAGTGCTACAAGATGGAAATTTCTGTTTGAAAAAGCTAGCCTTTGCTTTCCTAACTGACTGTGTATATTGGTTCTTGACTTCCCTGAAAAGTTGCATTTCACGGGGGCAATTCGATGCTAATGCAGTACGTGACAGGATGTTTTTGTGCTGGTCAAGGGCAGTCAAGTCAGGAGTGAATCAGGGGCTATATCTGTTCTTAGTTCTACATTTTTTGAATGGGGCATGCTTCTTTAATATGGTGGGGAAAGCACTTTTAAAGAACATTCAGGCATCCTCTACTGACAAAATGAGGTCAATATCCTTCCAGGATACCCGGACCAGGTCGATTAGAAAGGCCTGCTCGCTGAAGTATTTTAGGGAGCGTTTGACAGTGATCAGGGGTGGTCGTTTGACCGCGGACCGATTACGGATGCAGGCAATGAGGCAGTGATCACTGAGATCCTGGTTGAAGACAGCAGATGTGTATTTGGAGGGCAAGTTGGTCAGGATTATATCTATGAGGGCGCCCATGTTTCCGGATTCAGGGTTTTACCTGGTAGGTTCCCTGATAATTTATGTGAGATTAAGGGCATCTAGTTTAGATTGTAAAATGGCCGGGGTGTAAAGCATGTCCCGATTTAGGTCACTTAACAGTAAGAACTCTGAAGATATATGGGGGGGCAATCAATTCACATATGGTGGCCAGGGCACAGCTGGAGGCTGAGGGGGGTCTATAACAAGCGGCAACAGTGAGAGATTTATTTCTGGAAAGGTGGATTTTTAAAAGACGAAGCTCGAACTGTTTGGGCACAGACCTGGATAGTAAGACAGAACTCTGCAGGCTATCTCTGCAGTAGATTGCAACTCCACCCTCTTTGGCAGTTCTATCTTGATGGAAAATGTTGTAGTTGGATGGAAATTTCTGAATTTTTGGTGTACTTCCTAAGCAAGGATTCAGACAAGGCTAGGACATCAGTGTTGGCGGAGTGTGCTAAAGCAGTGAATAAAACAAACTTGGGGAAGAGGCTTCTGATGTTAACATGCATGAAACCAAGGCTTTTACGGTTACAGAAGTCAATAAGTGAGAGTGCCTGGGGAATAGGTGTAGTAATGGGGGCTACAAGGCCTGGGTTAACCTCTACATCACCAGAGGAACAGAGGAGGAGTAGGATAAGGGTACGGCTAAAGGCTATAAGAACTGGTCATCTAGTGCGTTTGGAACAGAGAATAAAAGGAGCAGATTTCTGGGCGTGGTAGAATAGATTCAGGGCATAATGTATTGACAAGGATATGGTAGGATGTGAGTACAGTGGAGGTAAACATGCTAGCAATGATTTGAATACACCAGCATATTTTTGTTCTTTCTACGTTCTCCTGACACTGAGGAGAACTAAAGTGCATGGTGAGCTGACAGTGACCATTTCATCGCTTTCGACTCAGTAAGGCCAGCAGGCTAGTCTTTTAAAAATAATTTTTTCATTGGTATGTAACTGTTATGAAAGTATATTGTCAATTTTGTTTTGTATTTAAACGCCACTTTAAATGTGTACATGACACTGCAACAAAATTTCCCCATGGGGACAATAAAGTCAGTAAGGAGGTTTCCTCCAAAGTTATGAGTGGGCTGTCATCAACACATTGAGTGGGAGGAGAGCTCCAAAACAAACTTAATCGCATTCTGCAAGACCCAGAGGGAGTCAGCGGCTACACATATGTCACAGTCAGATGGCAGGGACGGCTCGGTACCGGTGAGACCCCTTGAACAGAGAGTGAACTGTGTTGCCTGCCTCCGGAGGACCTGCTCATCTCCCTGTTGACCACCTCCTCCTTTTGCTTACCTCTTGACTGTCGCTCCATCTTTCGGTGGCTTGAAACTACAAAATGTTCAACTCTGTCTGAAAATCGTAGCCCAGAACTAACTCTGTCAGATCTGTTTTATTTTATCAAGCGCTTTGAGATTCTTTCTGTAATGAAAATCCCTATAGTGGGTGCATTGTATTGTTGTTTCTGGCTCATTAACATATTTTGAGGATTGCCTTGTAAGTGGCTACATTTTTGGCACCGGGAGTAGTACCACATTAAAACCTCTTAGATGTAAGGAGCTACGCGGTTCTGGTACTGTTTCTGACCAAAATGTTCGCTTATAAATTGATCTGTTGATACCGTATATCGAAATGGCTTTCATTGAGTGATAGCCCTACTTCCCACAGAAACAGTAGGATATGAGCCTGTGTGATGTAGAATGTGATATCTGAAACCACTTGAAGCTGGGAAGTCCCTCCTACCATTTAATTTGCTCTTCCGTCAACTCCTGACTGAACCCTACATCACAGCCACTGACAAAGCACATGCCTGCAATCGTCAGTGGTGGGAAAAGTACTCCATTGTCATACTTGAGTAAAAGTAAAGACAATGACTCAAATAAAAGTGAAAGTCACCCAGTAAAATACTTTTACTTGAGTAAAAGTCTAAAAGTATTTGGCTTTAAATATACTTAAGTATAAAAAGTAAATGGAATTGCTAAAATGTAATTAAGTGTCAAATGTAAAAGTAAAAGTATAAATCATTTAAAATTCCTTATATTAAGCAAACCATATATTTTTTTTTATGACGGATAGCCAGGGGCACACTCCAACACTCAGACATTATTTACAAACGAAGCATTTGTGTTTAGTGAGTCCGCCAGATCAGAAGCAGTAGGGATGACCAGGGATGTTCTCTTGATAAGTGTGTGAATTGGACAATTTTCCTGTCAACATTTTACTTTTGGGTAGAAAAAACACTTTCTGTTTGTGATAGACGGACAAGATTAATATTAAACGAAAGGCGAGTTCCTAAAGAATTTAGGAATCCAAGCTAGAGCTCTGTGAGATGTTCACTGCGATGGGGGCAGACACTTTGATTAAAAAGAGACCTTTAGAAAAAAATTATCTAGCACTAAACATACAAATATGTATTTTACAGTTATGAGGAAGGTGAAATCTTATAGTTAGTTGTTTTATAATTTGATTATGCTATATTTAGAAAGCATATAAGTCATTTCAAGCCTTATTCATACAGTGTTGTTGATCAGGAAATACATAATATTAAATATTTCATGTTTTTGAGTGTACTTGAGCTTGTGTCCTCAAAGGTGTGTCACAGCAATTTATTTAAAAAAATGACCAGAAAGGTGAAATTTGAACCTTTCTTTGAGTATGCAGCATTACTGGTTATTGTTAATGGCCCTCTCATGATAAACAATTACTTTTGGGGATTATGTAGATGACATTATTTATTACATTTACTTAAATTTAACTGTTTTTAACTGAGATTTGGTAGTAGTGCCCTAGCAAATACATGTGTTTTAGGGGACAGATTGGAGTGGCAGCAAGCTTAAAACCTTATATCTTAATTAACTTCTTATGGCTGGGGGCAGTATTGAGTAGCTTGGATGAATAAGGTGCCCAGAGTAAACTGCCTGTTACTCAGGCCCAGTTGCTAATATATGCATATTATTAGTAGATTTGGATAGAAAACACTCTGACGTTTCTAAAACTGTTTGAATGATGTCTGTGAGTATAACAGAACTCATATGGCAGGCAGAAACCTGAGAAAAAATCCAACCAGGAAGTGGGAAATCTGAGGTTTGTAGTTTTTCAACTCATCGACTATACAGTGGGATATTCGTCATATTGCACTTCCTAAGGCTTCCATTAGATGTCAACAGTCTTTAGAACCTTGTTTGATGCTTCTACTGTGAAGGAGGGGGGAATGAGGGCTCTTTAAGTCATGGGTCTGGCAGAGTGCCATGAGCTGACCATGCGCGTTCACGTGAGAGTTAGACCTGCGTTCCATTGCATTTCTACAGACAAATGAATTCTCCGGTTGGAACATTATTGAAGATTTATGTTAAAAACATCCTAAAGATTGATTCTATACTTCATTTGACATGTTTCTACAAACTGTAATATGACTTTTCGTCTGAACCTTCGCATGGACTTGCCCGCGCGTCGTGAGTTTGGATTGTGTACTGAATGCGCGAATAAAAAGGAGGTATTTGGACATAAATTATGAACTTTATGGAACAAATCAAACATTTATTATGGAACTGGGATTCCTGGGAAAGCATTCTGATGAAGATCATCAAAAGGTAAGTGAATATTTATAATGCTATTCTGACCTCTGTTGACTCCACAACATGGCAGATATCTTTATGGCTTGTTTTATATGTGATTAAACAGTACAGTGAACACTGCAGTACACTACAGTCATGTCCACAAAAAACTACAATCAATACTATAGTATATAAATGTAGTAATACTGCAGTATTTAGACCACAGTATTTTTTCATGTGGTACAGGTTGATGGAACCATTAGGAGTGCTGATGGAGCTACCATGGCTTCTCCCTTGGTAAGTGAACCTACTGTCAGAACTGGTGCCTCTACTAGTCCAGGCATGGTTTCAAGGCATGTTCAGAAATCTTGCTCCTATAAATGTGCTGTGTCAAAGGACACTTTGATAGTAAACAAAATTGACTTGATAGCTTTCATTAGAAAGGTTATTAACTCGGACTGTAGAAAGCAGAAATGCTTGAAGATTATTTTGGATACAGCAACAGTTTTTAGGGGATAACAGACGTTAATGTCGACATGATTTTTGAAATGCTGAATAGTCCTAAGGATGGGTTGTCTCAGCATGATAGAGGGAGGATTTTGGTAAAATTATTTGTAATCATTTTTCATGCATGTAAATGAGTTTGGTCCATCTCCTTTCATCTCTCTCCAAAAACTAGCCTTCCCTCCAAATTAGTGCAGTCCAGAATGATTTTCTGGATGGTGTCTGGGATGAACAGTTCAAAAGAAGACTTTATGTCCTACACATGAGTAACCGCCGTCCGCGTCGGCCCTGGTTGCATCCTTATCACATTGGCAGCCATGCAGGGTGGCTCATTCCTTGGACAAGAAGACCATTCAATTTCACAATTTTTTGACACCCATATTTCTCCTCCTGCAGGCTGCTGATGAGCTGGTTGCTGACAGGCTGGTCCTGGGGCTGGCTGCTGCTGACGGGCTGATCCTGGTGCTGGCTGAGGGTCATCTCATACTTTTTTTCCAACTCACTGTCAGACTCCGAATTGAGCGAGACATGATTCTCATATTCGGAAAATTCTTCATCATCCACTGCCTTCCACACTAGCTTCTCTCTCTGCAAAATATATTTCTGAGGCCCACTGAGCAGAGATTATTTTTGCCATACTGATTGATTGTGGTAAGGAGCCACTCGTGCAAAGCAATTCATTTGTTGTGTCCCTCCCCCATTTTACACCCGTCTGTCTAATTTCGCTGTGGATTATGGGTGACCAGGCTGGTTGCCCACCCAAACACTTGCAAACAAAGAGGAAATACCGTTTCTAAAGGTTGAAAGTGTGTGTGTGTTAGCCCTTTTAAGCACCGAAGTAGGTTGACCTGACTGCGGGTGGAGATTTATCTGTGGCCCAGTAAATATACGGGATATGGTTGCTTGACCATAATTAATGATACCAAAGAGGGAACACCATTTTTAGTAAACCCACTTCAAAATGTATAGGCTGCTGTATACTATCTGCAGATTTCAAACAAATGGTTGTGCACCGTGCACCACACAGAAGATTATTCCTTTGGAGAGGCAATTAGCCAACCATGCAGTGGTGCAGCCTGGGCAGTCTGACTATAAAACAACCATACACACACATACACAAATAGGCAGGCAGACACACACATACACAGATGCATACACGCACACACACACACAGACGCGCACAAAGACCTGCGCTCTGGCTAAACGCATACAAATACACACTCTAGCATGTGTGAGCGCACACATCATAATCACTCAGGAGCCTAGGTCCAAGGAGAACAATGCAGATAAAATAACCACCAAACACTCCAAGTGTATATTTAGATGGTTTAATTTAACCTTTCACGAGTATCAATCCCGGATCCGGGATCACCCCCCACCCCCCCCACACTGATTAGCATAGCTAGCATAGCGTCACAATTAAATAGTAGCATCTAAATATCATTAAATCACAAGTCCAAGACACCAGATGAAAGATACAGATCTTGTGAATAACCCCATCATTTCTGTTTTTTAAAATGTTATACAGGGAAGACACAATATGTAAATCTATTAGCTAACCACGTTAGCAAAATACACCATTTTTCCTTTGTCCACCATTTTCTCTCTCCACCAGTAGCTATCACCAATTCGGCTAAACTAAGATATTGATAGCCACTAACCAAGAAAAAACCTCCTCAGATGACAGTCTGATAACATATTTATGGTATAGGATAGGTTTTGTTAGAAAAATGTGCATATTTCAGGTAGAAATCACAGTTTACAATTGCACCCACAGTCACAACTGGACTAGAATTACTAGAGAGAGCAACGTGTATGACCAATTTACTCATCATAAAACATTTCATAAAAATAGACAAAGCATAGCAATGGAAAGACACAGATCTTGTGATTTCAGACAATATTTCAGATTTTCTAAGCGTTTTACAGCGAAAACACAATAAATCGATAAGTTAGCATACCACATATGCAAACAATACCAGAGCATCAATTCAAGCCAAAGAGCGATAACGTAATCATCGCCAAAAGATATTAATTTTTTCACTAACCTTCTCAGAATTCTTCCGTTGACACTCCTGTAACATCATATTACAACATACATATATTGTTTGTTCGAAAATGTGCATATTTAGCCATAAAAAAACGTGGTTATACAATGAAGATGGTAGCAAAACCAGCATGGAAAAGTCGGTCGCCATCTTTCAGAGTGATCTAGTTTAATCAATAGCTAATCATATACTTGACTAAAAAATACAGGGTTGACAGGAATCGAAAGACAAATTAGTTCTTAATGCAATCGCTGATTTACATTTCTAAAATTATCCTTACTGTGCAATACAGGGTTCGCCAAGCGAAGGGATAGAAAACAAAATGGCGAAATATGCGTTTAAAATATTTCGACAGAACAACGATTTATCATATTAAATATTACTTACTATGAGGTGATTTTCCATCAGATTCTTGGGCAATGTATTCTTTCTTGGGTCTAATCTTCTTTTGGTCGAAAGATGTCCTTTGTCCGTCTAAATGCCCGCTAACGTTCGACCGGGACCCCGAAATGTGCCCGGTGCTTCACATAGAAATGCATCAAAATCGCACTAAACGGATATAAATTGCTATAAAACGGTTTAAATTAACTACCTTATGATGTTTCTAAGTCCTATATCGAATTAAATTACAGACGGATACATTTCACGTTGATAACCGAGCCTTTGAAAATGGCATCCGGAGGTCCCTTCCTGCGTAAGGGCGAGCGTCGAAAGGGGGACTACTCTCACTCCTTGGTCTTTTATAACCTCTGAGAGCTACCTAGAAGGCCCATTCCACTTCTCATTGGTTACTGACATCCAGGGGAAGGCGGGTGCAGTTCGTGTCGTTCCATAGGATAGACAGAGACCTTAAAAACTGATCTGAAACCAGAGCTTCGCTCTCAGACCTTTCACTGTCTGTCATGGATTTCGCTGTAGAAAGAGTTCTGGGTCACCCACAGACATAATTCCAACGTTGTATGAAACTAGAAAGTGTTTTCTATCCAATAGAATTAATAATATGCATATTGTACGAGCAAGAATTGAGTACTAGGCAGTTTAATTTGGAGACGACAAAATGCTAATTCGGAACAGCACCCCCTGTAGTCGCAAGAATTAATCACATAAATGTTCTTATTTTAAGAAGAAAAAAAAAGACATCTATATGCATGTACTCTTATCAAAGAATTACTTCAAACGAAGGACTTAAACAACCAAAAGTCCATTTTGGATTTGATGTTTTAAAATACCGCTACTGGGCTAAGCAAAAGAAGCAAAAGTGCTACAAAATAAAACTGAAAAGAAGCAGAGTTGTATTGTTTATAAGCCTTGCACTTAATCAGAATGTTTTTGGCTATGGTGAAACAAAAATTGCCACTTTGTTTATTTACTGCGCATCCAATGTGTTTAATGGTTATTATAAACTGGTTGGTTCGAGCCCTGAATGCTGCTTGGCTGACAGCAATAGTATATCAGACCGTATACCACGGGTATGACAAAACATTTATTTGTACTGCTCTAATTACGTTGGTAACCAGTTTATAATAGCAATAAGGCACCTCTGGGGTTTGTGGTATATGGCCAATATACCAGGGCTAGGGGCGATCCGTCGTGTGTAAGAACAGCCCTTAGCCATGTTATATTGGTCATATACCACCCCCTCGTGCCTTATTGCTCAAATATACCCCACTCTATACCCCCCCCCACACACACACACACAACACACCCACACACACACACACAGACCTAGTTGATTAAGGGCTTGTGTTTTACGGATGCAGGGAAGAGCACAGATAGGGGATTTGAATTCCTGGCAGGACTATCTATAGCAGTTGGTGATGCATCCATTTACCGTCCACATATCCATGCTCTGACATTTATCAAGAATGTCCGGTTAAATGTCACAGGAAGAGGTAGCACATGGCCCTGTTCCTAATTAGGACCTGAAAGTCACCCACAACTCCTTATTTTCTCTCTCTCTGTTTGTCTGTGTGCGTGTGTGTCTCCTCTGTTCCCTTTGGCCCAGCTAGAGCTACAGTCAGGGAGTGCATGTTAAGCAAACTTTGGTTTAACAATTGATACAGAGAAAAGGATAAAGCACAGACAAATGGCGAAAGATGTAGCTCATCCATCATTGGACACAAGACTCATTGTTTGCAGATTTTAACCTATAGGAGCTCTCCCAGCCTTCTCAGTGAGACCCACAAATCAGGCTGGGGAATACAGCAGTCCTCAGATTCAGCTGGAAACCTGGAGCACAGTAGGCTCTGGTCTCTCTGTCTTACTCTCTCCCTGATCAGAGAAGGTATGATTTTCGCTTGATAAAACTATGATTTTATTTACAAATATTGTGAGAAATTGTTTGTTGAAAATAACAACAACATAACTACTGTAAAAAATACTGTGTCCGTAAAATGGAAGCAGGTTCAGAACTTTTGTGAAACAGCACAGTAAAGAATATATGGCAAATAGAAATCAAGCTGGATGAACATTAGAAATAGATGTGAGAGGTTGAGGGTAGAGGACGGACTGTAAACAAACTAAATATAACTATTGTAAAATAGATTGTGTCCGTAAAATGTTTAGTTTGTATAAGCTGGAAGTAGAAGCCTAAGTGTTGTAGTTTATTCGTTTACTCCAAATAGGGGAGGGGTGGTAGGGTAAGTGGAAAATAATAAAGGAAAATATAATAAAAAGATAGGCACTCAGACATAATTTACAAACGAAGCATTTGTGTTTAGTGAGTCTGCCAGATCAGATGCAGTAGGGATGACCAGGGATGTTCTCTTGATAAGTGCGTGAATTTGACCATGTTCCTGTTAAAATGTAACAAGTTCTTCTGGGTGTCATTTTCTTTAGGACTGTAGTGAAGTAAAAGTTGGCAAAAATATAAATAGTAAAGTACAGATACCCAAAAAAAGACTTAGTATTTTAAAGTATTTTCACTGAAGTACTTTACAGGTTTACTGGTTTACTGGTAACTGGTTTATTGCAGTGCAAATATACGGTACGGTATTGTATTCTGTGGGGTGAATTACAGTACCTTTCGAAATACAGCAATTACCCCCTTTTGCAGTAAACCATTTTAACTGTTGATAATACCCTAAATGACCAATTACTGTAATTATATGGCAATTATTATTACCATATAATTACAGTTTTCCATTGCAGTGCAATACCAACAGGTATTGGTGCACCACTGCACTGCAGACTGCTACACCATGTATTCTGCTACACCATGTATTCTTCTTGGAAATATGTTGCACTCATTTGCAGTGGGCAGGTTCAGTGGTAGATAAAATATAGAGAGATCCAAAAACAGAGCCTGGGAGTGTGTGTGTGTGTGTGTGTGTGTGTGTGTGTGTGTGTGTGTGTGTGTGTGTGTGTGTGTGTGTGAGAGAGAGACCGTGTGTGTGTTTATTGCCTTTCTGTGTGTGTATGAGAGAGAGAAAGCGAGAGTGTGTGTGTGATCCATTCCCTTATGTCTCCTGCTACTCTGTGTGTGTGTGTGTGTGTGTGTGTGTGTGTGTGTGTGTGTGTGTGTGTGTGTGTGTGTGTGTGTGTGTGTCTGTCTGTGTGTGTGTGTGTGCGCCCGTGCGTGGCACACCCTGGCCCCCCAACATTTCTTCTGTTACAGCCTCAGAGCCATCTAGGGGCCAGCCTTTGTTTCAGGGCCCACCTGGTGTAAGGTAAATAATTGATTCTATTTTGTATGCTCACAGAAAGGTGATAATGTCTTTCTGTGCCTGTCTCTTCCCTGAGGAGCTAACAGAGCCAACGCAGGCACAGGTCTATTGAGCAATTCCACGAAGCGAGGCACAAAACTTTTCATAACCCTCACTACTATACACAAACAATGTTGGTAGATTCCCTCTTCCTTTTCTGTATGGCTGATAAATGTGCCCTTTCAACACCAGGCAGTGGTTTAGTGGTTTCAGGGCGAAGATTGCCAGTTGAATGTAGCATTGGATTGCTGCTTTAAATTACTGCTTAAAACTAGGATCATCACAGTATGCCGTTATGTGTTTTGCTTTGTCAAACGGCACCTGTGAAACAGAATACTACCTCCAATTATCCCAGAGCTCTTCACCAAAATATCTCTCACTAACAACAACATTTGATAAATCAAGCTCAGACATCCAACTGATTTACACACTCGACGTAATTGACACACTCGACGTAATTCAACAGCTCACGTTCAAAAGCCCAACTTGAATCCCCTCAACAAGGTACGCGGGAGTTCAGTTGACAACAAACAAATGTTATTGCACTTGACTTACAACCTCATACCATGTCAGCCATCAAATTACAAGTCATTGAGGTATTGAGTCAAAGCTCTTGGAAATATTGCGGTCAGAGTCAAGACCATACAGCATTTAAAATACCACAATATTTCCACATACAGTACTGTAAATTCTGTATGACCAGTATTTCTGTCCCACCTCACCTGAGCTTATTATGTGCTAATGATATTAACTTCAGTAGCTATTTTATTGCAAATTGTTTTGGCGATTTGGTGATCCCCTACTAAAAATCCCTGTTGCAGAAGACACTTACTGTAGTCAATTTCTTCCTCCGTGCTTCCTGAATCCTGCACTCAATCTGATGATGTCAGAGTTCTACTCATGGCCTCATCTACTTTGCATTCCTCATGGCTCCATATCTGTTAGTGATGGGAGCTGTGGATCCATTAGCACAGCCAGGTCAGGATGACATTTCAGCACCGGGAGAAGACGAGCACCGGCAACAACGATGCAAATACATCACCAGGGGGCATTACAGGACACACACAAACACTAAAACATGCGGAAACACACGTACCAGCCGAGGCTATTAAAGTTTCGCGTTTTTATATTAGTTCATATTTCTATTCGTTTTCAGATTATTATTCAACTAAATAATGAGGATTTCTATTATCCTAATCGAGGTGTAGATAGGCTACTCACATTCCAGTTTTCGAACTTGTAAACAAGGCTGCATGGGATTTCTGTTAATGCTCTCCGTGCAGCCAACGGCAATGTCCGCTTAAGGTATAATGCCGGGACCCATTTGCAGAGCACCAAATACCCTAGTTTCAGACTCCTAATTATCCTTACACCTCTGAAGACACTAGCCCAGGGTTTTCCAACCATATTCCTCTGACAGTTACCATCCTATGGTTTTCAATCCCAGTTGTAACTAACCTGATTCAGCTTATCAACCAGCTAATTATTAGAATCAGGTACTCTAGAGCTCTGATCTTTTTTGTATTTTCAGTGGTATTGTTAACAAGCATGCCTCCATAAAGAAAATTTGAATTAAAAACCAATTCAGCCCCTGGTTCGACCATGATCTGGCAGAGTTACTCCACCTTAAGAACACCATTTGGCGAAAAACTCGGCATACAAATGCTCAGGCTGACTGGCCGTCGCTCAGGCAAATGAGAAATAAGTGCACTTAGGCTATCCAGAAGGCCAAAGCTAGTTACTTTAAGGAGCAGTTCTCTCTGTGGGTCTAACCCGAAGAAGTTCTGGAAAAAGGTGAACGACCTGAAGAATAAACAGCTACACATGTCCCTTAATGTTGATGATGTGGTTGTTACTGACAAGGAGCTTATGGCTGAGCTCTTTAATCACCACTTCATTATATCAGGATTCTATTTGACTCAGCCATGCCTGTTTGCCTGTCCAATACTTCCTCATCTCCCAGCCCTTCTAATGTGACTAGCCCTGAGGCTCCTCCCTCTTTCCCCCCTGCCCCGCTATACAGCTTCGCCCTGCAGGCGGTCACTGAGTCTGAGGTGCTAAAGGAGCACCTGCTTGGAAGGCATCCACGGTGTGTCCTTTATTTAAAGGGAGAGATCATGCTGAACCTAACTATTATAGGCCAATTTCTATCTTGCCCTTTTTATCAAAAGTTTTGGATGAACTTGTCAATAATTAACTGACTGGCTTTCTTAATGTCTATAGTATTCTCTATGGTATGCAATCTGGTTTCCGCTCAGGTTATGGATGTGTCACTGCAAACTTAAGTCCTAAATTATAATCGCCTCTACCCTTGAATCTAAGCAATGTTGTGCTGCTGTTTTTGTTGCCTTTGCCAAAGCTTTTGATACGGTAGACCATTCCATTCTTGTGGGTCGGCTAAGGAGTATTGGTATCGGCAGGTAGCCTAGTGGTTAGAGCTTTGGGCCAGTGACTGAAAGGTTGTTGGATCAAATCCTGAGCTGACAAGCTAAAAATCTGTCATTCTGCCCCTGAACAAGGCAGTTAACCCACTGTTCCCCGTAAGGCCGTCATTGTAAATAAGAATTTGTTCTTAACTGACTTGCCTAGTTAAATAAAAGTAAAAAAATCTCTAAGGGGGTTTTGGCTTGGTTTGCTAACTACCTCTCTGAAAGAGTGCAATGTGTAAAGTCAGAACATCTGCTGTCTCAGACACTGCTTGTCTACAAGGAAGTACCCCAAGGCTCAATCTTTGGCCCCACACTCTTCTCAATTTCCATCAACAACATACACTACATCACCAAAAGTATGTGGATACCTGCTCGTCGAACATTTCATTCCAAAATCATGGGCGTTAATACCGGAGTTGGTCCCCCCCTTTGCTGCTTTAAAACACTTTTTGTTGTTTTTTTTACTTTATTTTTGGCAGTCATATTACATCTAGACATAGTTATATTCATTGCCAAACAATAATCATAAACCATGACGATCAAAGATGTCAAGCATTTTTATACATTTTATATTTGGGGTGTCTCTTCATGTGTTGACATGACAACCGTGCCTGGAGTTTTGAGTGACCCATCCCCCCATTTGTTCCATGCTGTTGTAAGATGTCGCTGCAGTCAAATCTTGGCTAGCTACCTACACTGAACAAAAATATAAAACGCAAAATGCAACAATTTCAAAGATTGTACTGTGTTACAGTTCTTATGAGGAAATCAGTCAATTGAAATGAATTAATTAGGCCCTAATCTATGGATTCCACATGACTGGGAATACAGATATGCATCTGTTTGTCATAGATACCTTAAAACTTCTTAGGGCTAGGTGTCCCGCTAGCGGACAACTTCCGGTGGACCTGGAGGGTGCGCAATTCAAATAAATAATCATTAAAATGATGGATATTAAACATTTAGGTACATACAAGTGTCTTATATCGGTTGAAAGCTTACATTCTTGTTAATGTAACTGCACTGTCCGATTTACAGTAGCTTTTACAACGAAAGCATGCTATGCGATTGTTTGAGGGCGACGCCCTACATCAAAATATTTTTCCACAGGCACAGGTTTCATAAATTCACAAATAGTGATTAAATATTCAATTACTTTTTGAAAATCTTCCACTGATTTATCATCCAAAGGGTCCCAGCTATAACATGTAGGGTTGTTTTGTTAGATAAAGTCCTTCTTATATCCCAAAAAGTCAGTTTAGTTGGCGCCATTGATTTGAGTAATCCACCCCTTCAACATGCAGAGAAAGGAATCTGAAAATCTACCCCTAAACTTTGTTTCAACAAGTCAAAATAGGTTTCTACTTACTCCTCAGATACCCTAAAATGTAATCAAACCATAATATTTCTTACAGAAAGAAGTATGTTCAATAGGAAACTGATTTTAGCAGGTGCATCCTGTCTTCATGGCGCGAGCGAACACACATTTCCAAGACTGTGTCCCTGTACTAAAACTGATATTTCTTATTCGTTTTGTAAGTTAAAAGCCTGAAACCTTGAACATAGAATGCTGACACCCCGTGGAAGCCATAGGAATTGCATCCTGGGAGCTAGAATTCAGTATGCCCCTATACTTGCCATTGTGAGAGCATTTTCCCAAATTATGTTGGAGGCAGTTTATGGTAAAGAAATTAACATTGAATTGTCTACAAACAGCTCTGGTACACATTCCTGCAGTCAGCATGCCAAATGCACTCTCCCTCGAAACATCTGTGGAATTGTGTTGTGTGACAAAACTACACATTTTAGAGAGGTCTTTATTTATCCCCAGCACAAGGTGGACCTGTGTAATGATAATGCCGTTTAATCAGCTTCTTTATATGCCATACCTGTCAGGTGGATGGATTATCTTGGCAAAGGAGAAATGCTCAGGGATGTAAACAAATTTGTGTAAAAACTTTGAGAGAAATAATATTTTTGTGCGCATGGAACATTTCTGGGATCTTTTTTTTCAGTTTCTGAAACATTGGACCAACACTTCAATGTTGCGTTTATATTTTTGTTCAGTGTAGTTATGTAAACCGCGGCCATCTGCGAACACGCCTTCTGTGATGTTATAAGGTGGTACTTATTTAAATTAGGTAAGAGAATAAGACGTTACCATTGGTGTATTAAAATGTGCAGGACCTATAAACTCTCCTCCTCCTGTGTCCAGTACACTCCATCAGTGAGTGAATGGACTGGGTGATGTTGCCCACTTTGTTTATTATGCACTCCTCTCATTATTTCCCAAAATAGAAAACTATGAGACTGTGGCTTCGTAAGACTGATGTAACTACAGCGCTCAGCACAGGACCGGGGATTAATCCTCTTTGTCAGTTTCAGTGTGTGTGTGTGTGTCTGTCTATGTGTACCAAGGTTATTATAGTAAACTTAAACTGAAACTAAAACAAAACTTATCATTAAAAAACGATTTT
The DNA here is from genome assembly GCF_016432855.1 of Salvelinus namaycush. Lineage (NCBI taxonomy): Eukaryota > Metazoa > Chordata > Actinopteri > Salmoniformes > Salmonidae > Salvelinus > Salvelinus namaycush. Next base: position 1,598,618 of record NC_052344.1, on the reverse strand, counting down.
GTAAACTGAAATATAATAACTATGCTGAAATTATTATCTTTGACTCCAAAACGAACTAAAATTAAATAAAATTGATCACTCAGTTTTAGTTCTAAACATTTTGATAAAAACTCCAATGGGGTTTTCAAGCTTCTGAATCTGGCAGAAGGTTCAAATAAGCCTATCTTATGTATCATTGTCAGTAGCTATCTAGTCTCTAGACAAACAGGTTGCCTCCCACAATGTTGTCACGCCCTGACCTTAGTTCCTTTTTTATGTCTCTATTTTGGTTTGTCAGGGCGTGAGTTGGGGTGGGCATTCTATGTTTTTTTTATATGTTTATTTTCTATGTGTTTGGCCTGGTATGGTTCCCAATCAGAGGCAGCTGTCATTCGTTGTGTCCGATTGAGAACCATACTTAGGTAGCCTTTTCCCACCTGGTGTTTGTGGGTAGTTGTTTCCTGTTTTGTGTTTGCACCTTTCAGGACTGTTTCGATTTTCGTTTCTTACGTTCACGTTGTTATTTTGTATTTTTGTGTTCAGTTATAATAAATTAACATGGACACTTTACCATGCTGCATTTTGGTCCGATCTATCCTGTTCATCAGATGAAGAAGATCCTTACAGAACTACCCACCACCAACGGAACAAGCAGCGTGGAAGAGAGGACTGGACATGGGAGGAGATCCTGGCTGGAAAGGATCGCCTCCCATGGGAACAGGTGGAGGCAGCCAGGAGAGCGGAGGCAGCAGGAGAAAAGAACCAGCAGGAAGAGGGAACACGGCTGGCAAGGAAGCCTGGGAGGAAGCCCCACATTTTTTGGGGGGATTGTGGCGGAGTCAGGTTGGAGACCTGAGCCCACTCCCCGTTCTTACCGGGGCGAGCATGTGACTGGTCAGGCCCCGTGTTATGGGGTGATGCGCACTGTGTCTCGGCCCGAGCATCCACAGGCCGGTGTGCTCGGTGCCAGCGTCCCGCATTTGCCGGGTGGAAGCTGGCATCCAGCCAGAACGGGTGGGGCCAGATCTGCGCTCGAGACCGCCAGTGCGCCTCCACGGCCCAGTGTATCCGGTGCCTCGGCCAAGGACAAGGCCTCCTGCATATCTCTCCAGCCTGGTGAGTCCTGTGCCTGCGCCGAGGCTTAACCCTCCTATGTCTCCCCAGCCTGGTGAGTCCTGTGCCTTCTCCCAGAGCCAGGCCTCCTGTGTGTCTCTCCACTCCAGTGATGATCCATGGCACGAAGCCTCCAGTGATGATCCATGGCACGAAGCCTCCAGTGATGATCCATGGCACGAAGCCTCCAGTGATGATCCATGGCACGAAGCCTCCAGTGATGAGCCATGGCACGAAGCCTCCAGTGATGAGCCATGGCACGAAGCCTCCAGTGGTGATCCATGGCACGAAGCCTCCAGTGATGATCCATGGCACGAAGCCTCCAGTGATGATCCATGGCACGAAGCCTCCAGTGATGATCCATGGCAAGAAGCCTCCAGTGATGATCCATGGCAAGATGCCTCCAGTGATGATCCATGGCACGAGACCTCCAGTGATGATCCATGGCAAGAAGTATCCGGTGCCTCCTCTACGCACCAGGCCTCCTGTAGATATCCACAGCCTGGTGGGCCCTGTGGCAGCCCCACGCAACAAGCTGTCTCTGTGTCTCCTCCCTCCAGAGTCTCCCTCCTGTCCGGACCCTCCAGAGTCTCCCTCCTGTCCGGAGCTGCCAGAGTCTCCCTCCTGTCCGGAGCTGCCAGTCTCCCTCTGGTCCGGAGCTGCCAGAGTCGCCCTCCTGTCCGGAGCTGCCAGAGTCGCCCTCCTGTCCGGAGCTGCCAGAGTCGCCCTCCTGTCCGGAGCTGCCAGAGTCGCACTCCTGTTCGGGGGCCGCTGCAAGGGTCCCCAGTCCAGGGTCGGCGGCGAGGGTCGCCGCTCCAGAGGCGCCACCTAAGTGGGCCAAGACTAAGGTGGAGCGGGGTCCACGTCCCGCACCAGATCCGCCACCATGGATAGATGCCCACTTAGAGCCTCCCCTATGGGTTTAGGTTTTGCGGCCGGAGTCCGCACCTTTGGGGCGAGGGGGGGGGGGGGGGGGGGGGGGGGTACTGTCACGCCCTGACCTTAGTTCCTTTTTTATGTCTCTATTTTGGTTTGGTCAGGGCGTGAGTTGGGGTGGGCATTCTATGTTTTTTTTATATGTTTCTTTTCTATGCGTTTGGCCTGGTATGGTTCCCAATCAGAGGCAGCTGTCATTTGTTGTCTCTGATTGGAACCATATTTAGGTAGCCTTTTCCCACCTGGTGTTTGTGGGTAGTTGTTTCCTGTTTTGTGTTTGCACCTTTCAGGACTGTTTCGATTTTCGTTTCTTACGTTGACTTTGTTATTTTGTATTTTTGTGTTCAGTTATAATACATTAACATGGACACTTACCACGCTGCGTTTTGGTCCGATCTATCATGTTCATCAGATGAAGAAGATCGTTACAAATGTACCAATATTCCAGTATACATGTGTATACACCCCAAAGCAAATCAGGGGGAGAAAAAATATATGTATTCAAAGAGAACAAATCATAGTTATTATGCTGGGAAGTAGATGACAGATGTTCCTTCTTCCCTGTCCTCAATGATTCTCCACAGAGCAAAGTGACAGGATGACATTTATAACCCAACCCTAGCCTGTGGTTGACCAATTAGAATGCCTTGCAGTAAAATTGGGCCAATGGCCAAATACCAAGTTTTAGGCTCAATTTATAGACAATTCGAAGCAATGAGAACTTGCCACATGTAGCTATGAGTCCAGGACTGAAACCCATACACAGATTCTAAACAGATGTTGACCTGAAAAACAACCTTTTCCATTGATCGTTAACTCTCTATTGACCTCTAGTCCTCTGCTTTGTGTATTATCTTAAAATACTCTTACACTCCCCCTAGACCATATTAAAAATAAATATCCTTAAAATGTCTTTTTCGAAAACAATAGAAAACATGACAAAATAGACAGCATAAAAAACATTAGCAGTAAGCATAAAATAATTTACATTAAACACCTTGCATTTTTATAAAACACAAAGGGCATATTTTACTTGCTGTTGCAATAAGAAACACATTTCACTCAAAGTTATAGAAAAGAGCTATTAAACAGGTGTGATTCCACATCTGAGAGATTATCGTTCATTACAGCACCGAGGACAGTTACCATGGGCACATTGAACACAATCATGAGGCCTGGTGTGATGATGAAGACCCTTATGATCCCTACCACATTCTTGTGAACACTACTGACACCCATCTATAAAAGGACACGGTTGATTAATCTTATTATATCATGTAACTGTCGGAATTTAGCAGACAAACATCGGGCAATAGCACACTTGATAACCTGGATGAGTTTAAGAAAAACAACCACTATTGGAAGTATCATGCACACAGAGAAATGTACCCATGTGCCAAATGTGGAAGATAACCATCATAATCATGATATTTAGCACCCTCAGTCCTGATCTTTTGGATTAGGTCAGCTTTTTCCTCAGAATTATTAGGATTGTAAGTACAGCAATCAGGACCCAATAAGACCACATGTACCCCCCTGTGCAGACAGAAGATTGTCAAGGGCCAAGCCATTTTGCATTGCCACAGTCCAAATGGCAACTATCTCAGAAGTAATTAACTCAAGACTCTCAAGCTGTACTATTAGCTAGGATTTCCAAAGAGTTAGCCGTATTAATAACTTCCCGTGCTATTTTAGAAATGCCATAAGAGGGAAAAACAATCGCAAAGAATCTCTCAGTTTCTGTAATCACACGTTTATAACTGTGGAAAAAAGGAGAGTTCACAGAATGTCTTACATGGGGTACGACGTATCCCAAATAACACGACCCTTGCCACAACTTTGGTAACCAGGAATAGGCATAGGGTCCACAGATAAAGTAAGTCCCATTAGTAGCTATCATACCATTATTGATGATATTACCAAAGGTAATAAAAAGTAGTCATAGTGCCATTACTGAGAGTCAATTCAGCAGACATTAGACATTCCGCAACCTTAGTGCCGTCACAGGCAGATAGGTCTGATCACATTTACTCTGTCCTACTTTGACAAACGCGTTCTGGTGAAGTTGAGACAAGTTCCCAGAGAGTGACCTATTAAAACATAACCACCCAACAGGGGCATGTGTAAGATGGTCGCTGATTAGTGTCATTGGTCATTACAAATGAAGGAAAGTACCTATCACTCCAGGATGTCAGCTCCACCCCCAACTCATCCACATGTTTTTGAATGGACACACATTCAGGAGTATCGGGCCTCATCTAGCACCTATCTGCAGAACTAGGTACTCTCGCATGTTGATACTCAACATTCTCACCCCAATTAGTACCAATAATCGCCTTATACCAAGCAACATCTCTCCATATACCCAATATTTCACTCTGGTTAAAACGAATAGCCCCTAGTGTAATACCTGCCCTTGATGTAAATGGAGCATACAGTTAAAGTCAGAAGTTTACATACACCTTAGCCAAATACATTTAAACTCAGTTTTTCACAATTCCTGACATTTAATCCTGGTAAAAATTCCCTGTCTTGGGTCAGTTAGGATCATCACATTATTTTAAGAATGTGAAATGTCAGAATAATAGTAGAGAAAAGTATTTATTTCAGCTTTTATTTCTTTCATCACATTCCCAGTGGGTCAGAAGATTACATACAGTCAAATAGTATTGTAACGGCTTTCTTCCTGGGATGAAGGAGAGGACCAAAATGCAGCGCAGTTAGTGTTCAACATGTTTAATTTGACGAACTGTGAACACTTACAACAATACAAAACAACAAACGTGAAAACCGAGACAGTCCTATCTGGTGCAGAACACAAACACAGAGACAGGAAACAACCACCCACAATCCCCAACACAAAACAAGCCACCTATATATGATTCTCAATCAGGGACAACGATTGACAGCTGTCTCTGATTGAGAACCATATTAGGCTGAACACAGAAACAGACGAACTAGACACACAACATAGAATTCCCACCCAGTTCACGTCCTGACCAACACTAAACAAGCAAAACACATAAGAACTCTGGTCAGGACGTTACAAGTATTTTGTAGTATTGCCTTTACATTGTTTAACTTGGTCAAACGTTTCAGGTAGCCTTCCATAAGCTTCCCACAATAATTTGGGTGAATTCTGGCCCATTCCTCCTGACAGAGCTGATGTAACTGAGTCAGGTTTGTAGGCTTCCTTACTCGCACATGCTTTATCAGTTCTGCCGACAAATTTTCTATAGGATTGAGGTCAGGGCTTTGTGATGGCCACTCAAATACCTTGACTTTGTTGTCCTTAAGCCATTTTGACACAACTTTGGAAGTATGCTTGGAGTTAATGTCCACTTGGAAGACCCATTTGTGACCAAGCTTTAACTTCCTGACTGATGTCTTGAGATGTTGCTTCAATATTTCCACATTATTTTCCTTCCTCATGAAGCCCTCTATTTTGTGAAGTGCACCAGTCTCTCTTGCAGCAAAGCACCCCCACAACATGATGCTGCCACCCCCATGCTTCACGGTTGGGATGGTGTTCTTCAGCTTGCAAGCATCCCACTTCTTCCTCCAAACATAACGATGGTCATGATCGCCAAACAGTTCTATTTTTGTTTAATCAGACCAGAGGACATTTCTCCAAAAAGTACAATCTTTGTCACCATGTGCAGTTGCAAACCGTAGTCTGGCTTTTTCATGGCGGTTTTGGAGCAGTGGCTTCTTCCTTGCTGAGTGGCCTTTCACGTTATGTCGATATAGGACTTGTTTTACTGTGGATATAGATACTTTTTACCTGGTTCCTCCAGCATCTTCACAAGGTCCTTTGCTGTTGTTCTGGGATTGATTTGTACGTTCATCTCTAGGAGACAGAACGCGTCTCCTTCCTGAGGGGTATGATGGCTGCGTGGTCCCATGATGTGTATACTTGTGTACTATTGTTTGTACAGATGAACGTGGTATGTTCAGGTGTTTCGAAAATGCTCCCAAGGACGAACCAGACTTGTGGTGATGTCACGCAAAGAGGCACTGAGTATGTAGGCCTTGAAATACATTCACAGGTACACCTCCAATTGACTCAAATGATGTCAATTAGCCTATCAGAATCCAAGCCATGACATCATTTTCTGGAATTTTCCAAGCTGTTTAAGAGAAAGGTCAACTTAGTGTATGTAAACTTCTGACCCACTGAATTGTGAAACAGTGAATTTTAAGTAAAATAATCTATCTGTAAACAATTGTTGGAAAAATTACTTGTGTCATGCACACAGTAGATGTCCTAACCGACTTGCCAAAACTGTAGTTTGTTAACAAGAAATGTATGGAGTGGTTGAAAAACAAGTTTTAATGACTCCAACCTAAGTGTATGTACACTTCCGACTTCAACTGTATATGCTTTGCATAAGATAATGGCAATATAGTGAATTCAGCACCCGTATCTACAAAAAAATGTACTGCAAAGTTGTTAACCATCATGTTCACATACTGTATATTCCATCCTATTTCAGATGTACACCAGCTGAGATGGGACATAAGAGTCTATTAGTTTATCTCCACGACATGCAGCAAACTCTGCTGCTGAGCGGGAGAGAGCTTCTTAAATTTCTGCATCAGCATTGTGTCGTTGGGGCTGTTGTTCTGTTTCCATTTTCCCTTAGACCGACCCTGCTTCTCCCGGCCACTTCTCCTAAAAAAAAGTTTTATTTTCCGACATTCTCGTTGCCAGTGACCAGAAATACAACAACAATGACATAAACCAGGTTTCTCTTCTGCTGAATGAATAATGTTGTTGTTTTCACTTGGAACCTGCACAACTCTGATGACAGCCGGTTTATTATGTGGAATGATGTCTCTGTCCAGTTGTTACAGCCTGTCGATGATGTCGCAGTAGTCTCTTCCAATCAGTAGTTGTGGAAACAAAAGTAATTTTTTCTCAAATCATTGCATCATCTGATGTGTGATTGCCCCAGTTTTGGAGGAATTGAGGGCATCTTCCATGTTGGGTAACCCACTGTGTCTAACCACCTCTGCTCTGAACCACCTCTGCTCTTCAACAACCGTTTCTTTTCGGTTCATTGGTCAGACCCTTAACCTCTTTGGGCTGCAGGGGCAGTATTGAGTAGCCTGGATAAAAGGTGCCCATTTCAAATGGCCTCGTACTCAATTCTTGCTCGTACAATATGCATATTATTATTACTATTGGATAGAAAACACTCTCTAGTTTCTAAAACCGTTTGAATTATATCTGTGAGTAAAACAGAACTCATTTTGCAGCAAACTTCCTGATAGGAAGTGGAAAATCTGAAATCGATGCTCTGTTCTAGGGCCTGCCTATAAATGTGCTTGATATTTATTAGTATACATGCACTTCATACGCCTTCCACTAGATGTCAACAGGCAGTGAGAGAAGAAATGGAGTGTATAACATGATCTGAGGTCGAATAAAAGCTCTTGGCATGACGTGACCCCAATTTCCTGTTTTCTGGAACGCGCGAGAAGGGACCTGGTATTGCCTTCTGTAAAGCTGTCGTTATAGACGACTAATATCTCCGGCTTTGATTTTATTTGATACATGTGACAATATCATCGTAAAGTATGTTTTTTCAATATAGTTTTATTAGATTATTGAAATTTTTTCGGGACGTTAGGTGTGTTGCTTTGTCTGCGTTTGTTCAGGAAGGAGAGCTTCGCGCCACTTTGCTAGCTTTCCGTGCTAATTGACTGGAGAAGAGGACATTCTAAATCCAAACAACGATCGTTCTGGACAAAGGACCCCTTGTACAACATTCTGATGGAAGATCATCAAAAGTAGGACCCATTTTATGATGCTATTTCATATATCTGTCGAACATGTGAACTAGTAGTTTGCGCCCAGATTTTGGGCACGCTCTCGCCATAACGTAAACTGCATGTCGTAATGAAGTTATTTTTAGAATTCTAACACGGCGATTGCATTAAGAACTAGTGTATCTATCATTTCCTATACAACGTGTATTTTTTAGTAATGTTTATGAATAGTTATTTGGTCAGAATATGTGAGTGTCAGAAAAATATCCGGACGTTGTGGGAAAAAGATGCTACGTTAGCACAATGTATAACCACTGATTTCAGCTCTAAATATGTACATTTTCGAACAAAACATAAGTGTATGTATAACCTGATGTTATAGGACTGTCATCTGATGAAGCTTATCAAGGTTAGTCAAAAATTATATATCTTTTGCTGGTTTGTTACGATCGCTAACGTTTGCTGCTGGTAAATGGCTTGTGTTTCTGGCTATTGTGGTAAGCTAATATAATGCTATATTGTGTTTTCGCTGTAAAACACTTAAGAAATCGGAAATATTGGCTGGAATCACAAGATGCCTGTCTTTCATTTGCTGTACACCATGTATTTTTCAGAAATGTTTTATGATGAGTATTTAGGTATTTGACGTTGGTGTCTGTAATTACTCTGGCTGCTTCGGTGCTATTTCTGACGGTAGCTGTGATGGTAGCTACAATGTAAAACTGATTTATAGCTCAAATATGCACATTTTTCGAACAAAACATAGATTTATTGAATAACATGTTATAAGACTGTCATCTGATGAAGTTGTTTCTTGGTTAGTTTGGTTGGTTCTTGGTTAGTTAGGTTGGTTTTGTGCATGCTACTTGTGCTGTGAAAAATGTCTGTCCTTTTTTGTATTTGGTGGTGAGCTAACATAAATATACGTGGTGTTTTCGCTGTAAAGCATTTTAAAAATCGGACATGTTGGCTGGATTCACAAGATGTTTATCTTTCATTTGCTGTATTGGACTTGTTAATGTGTGAAAGTTAAATATTTCTAAAAAATATATTTTGAATTTCGCGCCCTGCACTTGAGCTGGCTGTTGTCATAAGTGTACCGACATCGGGCTTGCAGCCCAAAGATTAAGGAAAACATGTACGGCTCTCCATCCAGCTGCCACATCTTGCTCTTTACCACCCACAGCTCTATAAACCTTTTTCTTCAGGTACGCCATGTTCACAGTTGTTCAAAACAAAGGCTAATAACTGTAACCCATCATAAGGATTTAGATTGTAGAGTTTCTTATATCGCTTTAAATGATCCCACGTCTTCATACCCACGTCTCTCGGATGCTTCAAAGTCTTTGACCGTTCATCCAACTGTTTTGGAGATGCTGATTTGTGTGTGATTACTGTCACTGAAGGTTTGGCTTTACTTCCTTTAACAACCTGTGTTCTGGTTGGCCTAAGACATTGTTCCTCACCGCTGTCAGAATCTGTTGACTCAAAGCCAGGCAGTGCTGACCAGATGCTTGAAACCCCATCTGCCTCGCGCAACTCAGTGTGGGGATAGATGGAGGGAACAGAGAGCCCGCAGGTGGGGGTCACGTCTGACTTTTCCACCTGTGTCTCCTGCAATAGTTGAATTTCTCCTTTGAAGGTTTTTATCTGTTCACCAAGAGCCCTCAAACTCTCTTTATCTCTCTGCAATGTCCTATCATGTGTATTGCGAAGAAATGTATCATCACATTTCCTTACTTTGGGTTTCATACAGTTAAAGACCATCGTGTCTTTGTCAATGAGTTAGACATTCAGGATGGACAGATGAATGAATCCTTAAACCAATCAATCAATCAATCAATCAATAAATGAAGTTGAAGACCGGCAGTACCTTCACCCTGTACTCATCCGGTACGATGCTGACAGTGGCCGTGTTGTTCTGGTACTGCAGGATGATGCCTTTGGCACAGGAGCCGTCCAACTCGGGAATACAGAAGTAGTTGTATTTTCCCCCAAGTTTTTTGTATATCAGACAGATTCCATATTCCATCTTTGTCAACAATGACACAACATTTCTTTATTATCTTTTGCCTACACCTCTACTTTGAAATGGTTCTTTATATCACTAGACAGTGAATTTAATATATTTTTAATGTTCACATCCGGAGGAGCTGTCCCGCCCTTTTTCAGAGTGGTTCTTTCACTTAAAAATGACACTACATTAACTTCAAAAGTTGTAAAATATATATATCTATGTTTATATATTTATTTAACCCAATATATTTATAACCCTTTTTGAGGACACCAACCTCTTATATTATAGAGCGCAAATTGGCCTGGTTAACCATACAAACTTGTGTTTATTTCAAAAGCATGTACAATGCTCACAAGGCTTACGTTACCCACACATGTAAAAATTGCTACTCAACTAGCAACTGACTTTGTTGCAACAAGGTTTCACAGCCTTAATTATGGCTTATTTTAACTGATAGGGCTTTAACAAAAGACCTCAAACCTTTAATAGAGGACTCGAACCCCATTACATCACAGATACATATCACTCATTGCATGCACTTATTTTAACCTGATTTGGTTCTTTTAGATTATATAGGTCTAGACTCACTCAGGAATATGATATGCCATCAATCAGGAGATTAAGAGTTGACTCCCGAAGTGGGTTGTGTGCAGCCCTCTCTCTTTCCCCTGGATCAAATCAAATCAAATTGTATTTGTCATATGCGCCCGAATACAACAGGTGCAGTGAAATGCTTACTTACAAGCCCTTAACCAACAATGCAGTTTTAAGAAAAATGCCTGAAAAGAATAAAATAAAAGTAACAAATAATTGAAGAGCAGCAGTAAAATAACAATAGCAAAGCTATATACAGAGGGTACAGGTACAGATTCAATGTGGAGGGTCACCGGTTAGTCGAGGTAATTGAGGTAATATTTACATGCAGGTAGAGTTATTAAAGTGACTATACATAGATAATAACAGAGTAGCAACAGCATTAAAGAGGGGGGTGGCAATGCAAATAGTCTGGGTAGCCATTTGACTTGATGTTCAGGAGTGTTATGGCTTGGGGGTAGAAGCTGTTTAGAAGCCTCTTGGACCTAGACTTGGCGCTCCAGTTCCCGCTTGCCATGCGGTAGCAGAGAGAACAGTCGATAACTAGGGTGGCTGGAGTCTTTGACAATTTTTAGGGTCTTCCTCTGACACCACCTGGTATAGAGGTCCTGGATGGCCGGAAGCTTGGCCCCAGTGATGTACTGGGCCGTACGCACTACCCTCTGTAGTGCCTTGCAGTTGGAGGCTGAGCAGTTGCCATACCAGGCAGTGAGGCAAATCGTCAGGATGCTCTCGATGGTGCAGCTGTGGAACCTTTTGAGGATCTTAGGACCCATGCCAAATCTTTTCAGTCTCCTGACGGGGAACGGTTTTGTTATGCCCTCTTCACGACTGTCTTGGTGTGCTTGGACCATGTTAGTTTGTTGGTGATGTGGATGCCAACGAACTTGAAGCTCTCAAGCTGCTCCACTACAGCCCTGTCAATGGTAGAATGGGGGCATGCTCGGTACACCTTTCCTGTAGTCCACAATCATCTCCTTTGTCTTGATCACATTGAGGAAGAGGTTGTTGTCCTTGCACCACACGGTCAGGTCTCTGACCTCTTCCCTATAGGCTGTCTCGTCATTGTCGGTGATCAGGCCTACCATTGTTGTGTCATCGGCAAACTTAATGATGCTGTTGGAGTTGTGCCTGGCCATGCAGTCATGAGTGAACAGGGAGTACAGGAGAGGACTGAGCACGCACCCCTGAGGGGCCCCTGTGTTGAGGATCAGCGTGGTGGATGTGTTGTTACCTACCCTTACCACCTGGGTCGGCCCATCAGGAAGTCCAGGATCCAGTTGCAGAGGGAGGTGTTTAGTCTCAGGATCCTTAGCTTATTGATGAGCTTTGTGGGCACTATGGTGTTAAACACTGAGCTGTAGTCAATGAATATCATTGTCAGCAACACACAGTTGATTAATTTTTTCTTGTTGCTGGTCAAGGCAGTTGATGTTATTCTTCAATAACACAGTCCCCAAAGCAAATCAGTGTGGAGAGAAATAGGTCCTTCTTCCCTGTCCTTAGTGATTCTTCACATAACAAAGTGACAGGATGTAATTTATAACCCAACCCTAGCCTGTGGTTGACCAATTAGAATTCCTTGCAGTAAAATTAGGCCAATGGCCAAATACTAATACTAAGTCCTCTGCGTTGTGTATTATCTTAAAATATTCTTACACGTGTTTGTACAAGTTTCTGCGTCAGTTGAGACCGAGAGGAGTCGGAACAGGGATGACCGTCACTGCCTTATCCGGTGACGTCAACACCTTATCTGCTTGTTGCCCTAGCATAAACATCCCACCGGACACAAAGTAGTAGTTAGCTAGCGAGATGGAAAACTAGTGCATTTCACTAGTTCATAGTCTTATCATCCTCAGTTTACAATTGGCTCATTCATCCCTCCTCCTCTCCCCTGTAACTAATCTACAGGTCGTTGCTGTAAATGAGAATGTGTTCAGTCAACTTACCTGGTAAAATAAGGGTAAAATAAATAATTAAAATAAAATACACTGCCCGAGGTGTTGTCAGTTGTAATTTTGTACCCATTCATTTGAACTCCACTCTCACATCTGCTATTGTTAGCTCAAAAGACAAGCCTGCTCACCAAGTGCTATTAGTTCAAATTTGAAATTGAATACCCCCTTTTCAAATCACATAGAGGGCTCAGGCTTATACACGATAGCAACAAAAACCCATGTAAGTCAGTTTAGAACATTCCATCATTGGTTACTCTGAGAGTTCCTCATATTGACATTGGCTGCGTCTTCGGGGCCTATGAAGCTTTGGAAAAGGAATTCCAATTTCTACTCTTTCCTCTATTAGTAAATGGGATAGACCAAATGGGGTAGTTGTAATCAATCTTATAGCAGTATAATGGCTGACGTTTTATGGGCTCCTATTCGTTTTTTCGCATTGTTTGTTACTCATTTTGTACATAATATTGCTGCTGCCGTCTCTTATGACCAAAAATCACTCACCTCAAACTGGACAAATATTTTCTTTAATGACTCCGACGTGAAGGATATACTGCTTTGTCAAGACAAGGCCCAAATCCCAGTCATCAGCATGAAGAAAATACGGAAGAAAAGGAGGAGGAGGGCGACGTACTTTACATGAATTCGCCAATGAGTAGGTAACCAATTCCCTCCGTATTATTGGCCAACGTGCAATCGTTGGAAAACAAACTGATTGATCTACAATTAAGACGATCCTACCAACGGAACATTAAAACTGTAATATCTTATGTTTCACCGAGACGTGACTGAACGACGACACGGATAATATAGAGCTGGCTGGCTTCTCTGTGCATTGGCAGGACAGAGCAGCTACATCTGGTAAAACGATGGGTGGGTGTGTGTGTCTATTTGTCAATAACTGCTGGTGCGCAATATCTAATCTTAAAGAATTCTCAAGTTATTACTCGCCTGAGATAGAATACCTCATGATAAGCTGTAGACCACACTATCTACAAAGAGACAACTCATCTATATTATTTGTAGCTGTCATTTTACCACCACAAACCGATGCTGGCACTAAGACCGCACTCAACAAGCTGTATAAGGCCAGAAGCGAAGGTCCTAGTGGCTGGGGACTTTAATGTAGGGAAACTTAAATCCGTTTACCTCATTTCTACCAGCATGTGCAACCAGAGGAAAAACAACTCTAGACCACCTTTACTCCACACACAGAGATGCAGACGAAGCTCTCCCTCGCCATACATTTGGCAAATCGGACCATAATTCTATCCTCCTGATTCCTGCTTACAAGCAAAAACTAAAGCAGGAAGTACCAGTGACTCGCTCAAAACGGAAGTAGTCAGATGACACGGATGCTATTCTACAGGACTGTTTTGCTAGCACAGACTGGAATATGTTCCCGGGATTCATCCAATGGCATTGAGGAGTATACCACCTCAGTCACCGGCTTCATCAATAATTGCATACACGAAGTAGGCCCCACAGTGACCGTGCGTACATTTCCCAACCAGAAGCCATGGACTACAGACAACATCCGCACCGAGCTAAAGGCAAGAGCTGCAGCTTTCAAGTAGTGGGACACTAATCCGGACGCTTATAAGAATTCCTGCGGTGCCCTTAGACAAACCACCAAACAAGCAAAGCATCAATACAGGACAAAGATTGAATCCTACACTGGCTCTGACTCTCGTAGAATGTGACAGGGCTTAACAAACTAGTTAACTCCTCGAGTGCACAAAGGTTAGCCGAGGGAGGACGATAGACCCATAGAACAGTTATGGATACATTCTTCCCCAAACAAAGGCTTAAAGATAGTAGCTAAAATGTTTGGGCAAGGAAAATGGATTTCAGTAACGATAGATTCATAATTTTTGAATAAGAATGGCCGCTCCACCACCTCTACCCTGTCTATCATCTCTGAACATATTATAACTCTCAATTATAATATCAGAGTCCAGAATGTCCCTAGAGATCCAAGTTTCAGTCAATACAAAAATGTATGAATGCTCCAGTACCGCTTGCTGTGAGCTAACAGAGAGAAAAGTCTATGACTTGGGTGCCTGGATTATTTGACCATTTTTGTAGCCGTCCAGTAGAACAGCCCAGTACTTAACTGGAGCCAAGCTTCCTGACATCCACAACCTATATACCCAGCGGTGTCAGAGGAAGGCCCAAAGAATTGTCAAAGACTCAGCTCTTTTTCGGGGATAGTAGTGACCTTAAGAATTATTTACCCATTTCAAGGCTTTCTTGTGTAGCTAAGTTTCTTGAATCCTTGGTGCAACTCTTTTTTTATCTGAGTAATGTATTTAACTAGGCAAGTCTTCATTTTAGTGGTTAATGATCTTGTCAAAGCTTTAGACACTAAAATTAAATGTTATGTTTTGTTTGTGGACCTGTCAAAAGCTTTTTATAATGTTGAACATGCTATTTCTTTTAATACGTTTCCTCAATAAGCCTGAGCTCCTACGCCTGCTCATGGTTTCATGATCATCTTAGTGACATAACTCAGGCCATCGCGATTGATGGTGTTAAATCCAAATTTCTTGAGGTATATAAAGGTGTTCCGCAGGGGTCTATACTAGGACCTGTTCTTTTCATTACTTATACACACTAAAACAAAGATATAATTTCAAAGTTTTTACTGATTTACAGTTCAAATAAGGAAAGCATTCGATCTATGGATTTCACATGACCAGGAATCAGGGGCACAACTTTACATTTTTTGTTTTTGTTTTTTGTCTGATAAACACTCCAAATAGTCTACCCGACTACTCAAAGGCACCTGCACGGTTCTAAAGCACACCGTTGCCTCATTTTGTATCACATTCCAATGATAAAACTGGGGGGGACAAAAATGCAATTTCAAAATGTGGGGGGGACATGTCCCCCCGGTCCCCAGTGAAAGTTGCACCCCTGCTAGGCATACAGATATGCATCTGTTGGTCACAGTTACCTAAAAAAGGGAGGGGCTTGGATAAGAAAACCAGTCAATATCTGGTGTGAACAACATTTGCCTCATGCAGCACGACACAACTACTTTGCATAGAGTTGATCAGGCTGTCGATTGTGGCTTGTGGAATGTTGTCCCACTCCTTTTCAATGTCTGTGCAAAGTTGCTGGATATTGCCGGGAACTGGAACACGCTGTAATACACATCAATCCAGAGCATCCCAAACATGCTCAATGGGTGACATGTCTGGTGAATATGCAGGCCATGCAAGGACTGGTACATTTTCAGCTTCCAGGAATTGTGTATAGATCCTTGCAATATAGGGCTGTGCATTATCACGCTGAAACATGAGGTGATGGCGGCGGATAAATAAAACGACAATGGGCCTGAGGTACTCGTCACGGTGTCGCTGTGCATTCAAATTGCCATCAATAAAATCTAACTGTGTTTGTTGTCCGTAGCTTATGCTTGCCCATACCATAACCCCACCGCCACCATGGTGCACTCTGTTCACAATGTTGGCATCAGCAAACCGGTTGCTCACATGACGCCAGGTAGTTGAAACCGGGATTCAACAGTAAAGACCACACATCTCCAGCGTATCAGTGGCCATCGAAAATGAGCATTTGCCCACTGAAGACGGTTACGATGCCGAACTGCAGTCAGGTCTAGACCCTGGTGTCGACATCGAGCATGCAGATAAGCTTCCCTAAGACTGTTTTTGACAGTTTGTGCAGTAATTATTTGGTTGCGCAACAGTTTCATCAGCTGTCCAGGTGGCTGGTCTCAGATGATCCCGCAGGTGAAGAAGCCAGATGTGGAGGTCCTGGGCTGGTGCAGTTACATGTGGTCTGTGGTTGTGAGGCCGGGTTGGACATACTGCCAAATTCTCTAAAATGGTCGTGAAATTAGCATTCAATTATCTGGCCACAGCTCTGGTGGACATTCCTGCAATCAGCATGCCAGTCGCACGCTCCCTCAAAACTTGAGACATCTGTGGCATTGTGTTGTGTGAAATCTGCACAGTTTAGAGTGGCCTTTTATTGTCCCCAGCTCAAGATGCACATGTGTAATGATCATGCTGTTTACTCAGCTTCTTGATATACCACACCTGTCAGGTGGATGGATTATCTTGGCAAAGGAGAGATGCACACTACCATGGATGTAAACAAATTTGTGAACCAAATGTGAGAGAAATATGCTTCTTGTGCATGTGACAAGGCTACAGTCCGATTTTGCAGTTGTTTCGTGTTCTCGTATGAGTGTCTCAGATGGATGATATCTTTATTCATCAGATGGTTCTATAATGGAACGAATCCTTGCATACAAATGCCTTAGTATTTGGATTGACAATGATTTATTGTTTTTAAAAAACAAGACTGAGCTTGTTAACCTTTTACGGGGGCAGCCCGACACCGGTACACTTATGCCAACATCCAGCTCAAAGTGCAGGGCGCGAAATTCAAAATCTATTTTTTAAAAATATTTAACTTTCACACATTAACAAGTCCAAGACACCAGATGAAAGGTGCACATCTTGTGAATCAAGCCAACATGTCCGATTTTTAAAATGTTTTACAGGGAAGACAAAATATGTAAATCTATTAGCTAACCACGTTAGCAAAAGACACCACTTTTCTAACTCCATCAGTTTCTTACTCCATCAGGTGCTATCACAAATTCGACCAAATAAAGATATAAATAGCCACTAACCAAGAAACAAATTCATCAGATGACAGTCTGATAACATATTTATTGTATAGCATATGTTTTGTTCGAAAAATTTGCATATTTCATGTATAAACCATAGTTTACATTTCAGCTACAATCCGAAATTGCACCGAAAGCAGCCATAATATTTACAGACACCAACGTCAAATAGCTAATTACTCATCATAAAACATTTCTGAAAAATACATAGTCTGCAGCAATTGAAAGACAGGCATCTTGTGATTCCAAACAATATTTCCGATTTATTAAATGTTTTACAGCGAAAACAAAATGTATCGCTATATTAGCGTAGCTACAATAGACAGACACAATTGGGCGCCCACGGCCAGTTCACATGCACGACAGATATGAAATAACATCATAAAATGGGTCTTACTTTTGCTGATCTTTCATCAGAATGTTGAAGAAGGTGTCCTCTGTCCAGATGAGTCGTTGTTTCGATTCAGAATGGCAAATTTCCCTCTTCAATTAGCATTGGCACTAGCCGATGGCATAAATTTCTCCAACGTAAACACAGTCAGAGGACGGAACACGGCAAAACTCCCGAATAAAGTTTCAATAATCTGATTAAACTATATTGAAAAAACATACATTACGATGATATGGTCACATGTATCAAAAAAAATTCGAGCCGGAGATGTTAGCCGTTCGTTACGAAGGCAAAACAGAAGTCAGTCCCACTTCCTTCAGAGTACCGGAAGTGGACGGTCAAGTCAAAGAAATAGGTTTTTTTTCCACCACAGAACAAGATGAGCACAAAAATTTCTTCTCTGACATCCTCTTTACACCAATAGGAAGGCGTATAGAGTGTCAGCAGACTCCTAAGTGTCAAGACCATGTATAGGCATCAAGTTGAAAAGAGCATTGATTTCTGACATTTCACTTCCTGGTCAGGAAAAGTGCTGCAGAAGGACTTCTGTTTCACTCAGAGAAATAATTCCAACTGTTTTAGAAACTAGAAAGTGTTTTCTATCCAAAAAGAATAATAATATTCATATTGTACGAGCAAGATTTGAGTAGGAGGCCGTTTGAAATGGGCACGATTTCACTGGCTACTCAACACTTTGCCTTGCAGCCATAAGAAGTTTAATATAGAACGGACATGGAATGAGACAGGAACAGCATCAGCAAACGAGTAATACAGACTAAAAACTATTATAGGAGAGGTAATAAACAGGTGAAGAGTGAGTCCAGGTGAGTCCAAAATCACTGATGCGCATGACGAGGGAAGGCAGGTGTGCGTAATAGATGGTAGGAGTGCGTGATGCAGGGCAGCCTGGCGCCCTCAAGCGATAGGGGAGGAAGAGCGGGAGCAGACTTGACAAAAGGGGTGTGAATAGTTTCTGAAGGCACCCTCTATAGCTACCTCAATTACCTCGTATTCCTGCGCATCAACTTGGTACTGCTACTCCCTGTAAATAACCATATTATTTTTCTTGTTGTCATTAGTTATTCGGTCTGTATTTATTCCTTGTCACTACTTTTTTTTCTTTAACTCTGCATTGTTGAAAAATGACCAGTAAATAAGCGTCTCAGTTTTAGTCTACACCTGCTGTTTACGAAGCATGTGACAATTTTGTTTTTGTTTTATTTGACCAGACTTCACACCTGCTTCTTTAAAAAAATGCGCAGACTCCCACTCACTCACTCCCACACAGACCGTCACCCTCTTATGTTTACTAACCTTGATGACTTATTTTTTATATATATAATTGTCTTGATATTCTGTATTTTTGATAAATGTGTTAGCTTTAGAGCAACAATCTTGAACTTGTGTTATTTCATTACTATTTTCTTGGCAGGGGTTTGGAATATATTTTACTGGGGAGGAGGGGCTGTGACAAGAGAGGGGGGAGCTGTGACAATGGTGACGTGTGAGTGTCAGGATAACTTAATGACATGTTTTATGCTGGACACATTGGCAGTCAGGTTAACACCCCATGCTTCCCCTTATTTGACTGTCGACGGAGAAACAAGCTTTTGAGTGTTCAGAGATAAAACACCCAAGTACTTCCGACTGGCATGGAAGTGGATATATAATGTATATTTTTTAAACCTTTATTTAACTGGGCAAGTCAATTAAGAATAAATTATTTTTTTCAATGATGGCCTACCAAGAGATAAAAAGGTTTCATGCTGGGATGTGGGCTGGGATTAAAAATAGAAATGTAGGACAAAACACACATCACGACAAGAGAGACATCCCAACACTACACAAAGAAAGACCTAAGACAACACAACATGGCAGCAATACATGATA
This sequence comes from Salvelinus namaycush, assembly GCF_016432855.1. Classification (NCBI taxonomy): domain Eukaryota; kingdom Metazoa; phylum Chordata; class Actinopteri; order Salmoniformes; family Salmonidae; genus Salvelinus; species Salvelinus namaycush. The sequence continues at coordinate 1,579,302 of NC_052344.1, read as the reverse complement.
GCACAGTATTTTAGCAACACAACATGACAACAACACGGTAGAAACACATGGTAGCAGCAAAAACATGGTACAAACTTTGTTAGGCACAGGCAACAGAACGAAAGGAAAAAAAGTCTAGACAACAATACATCACGCGAAGCAACCACACGTGTCAGTAAGAGTGTCCATGATTGAGTCTTTGAATGCAGAGATGGAGATAAAAACTGTTGAGTTTGAGTGTTTTCTGCAGTCGTCTTACCGAACCACATGACCTTTGTTTTGGAGGGGTTCAGAACAAGGGTAAGGGCAGAGAAAGCTTGTTGTAGAGCGTTTAACACAAAATCTGGGGAGGGGCCAGCTGCATATAAATGGAAGATAGAGCTTCCTACTACCTGAGCTACACAATATACTGTTTATAAAAGTATATGGACACCCCTTAAAATTAGTGGATTTGGCAATTTCAGCCACACCTGTTACTAACAGGTGTAAAAAAAAATGCGCACAGCCATGCAATCTCCATAGACAAACATTGGCAGTAGAATGGCCTTACTGAAGAGCCCAGGGACTTTCAGCGTGGCACGTCATAGGATGACACCTATCCTACAAATCAGTTTGCCAAATGTATGCCCTGCTAGAGCTGCCCCAGTCAACTATAAGTGCTGTTATTGTGAAGTGGAAACGTCTAGGAGCACCAACGGCTCAGCGGCAAAGTGGTAGGCCACACAAGCTCAAAGAACAGAACCCGCCGAGTGCTGAAGCGTGTAGTGCGTAAGAATCGTCTCTCCTTGGTGCAACACTCACAACCGAGTTCCAAACTGCCTCTGGAAGCAACATCAGCATCAGAGCTGTTCATCTGGAGTTTACTGAAATGGGTTTCCATGGCTGAGCAGCTGCACACAAGCCTAAGATCACCATGCACAATGCCAAGCGTCGGCTGGTGTGGTGTAAAGCTTGCCGCCATTAGACTCTGGAGAAGTGGAAACGCGTTCACCATCTGGCATTCTGACAGATGAATCTGGGTTTGGCGGATGCCAGGAGAACGCTACCTGCCCCAATACATAGTGCCAACTAAAGTTAGTGGAGGAGGATTAATGATCTGGGGCTGTTTTTCATGGTCTGGGCTTAGACCCTTCGTTCCAGTGAATGGAAATCATAATACTAAAGCATACAATGATATTCTAGATGATTATGTGGTTCCAACTTTTGGCAAAAGTTTGGGGAAGGCCCTTCCCTGTTTCAGCATGTCAATGCCCCCGTGCACAAAGCGAGGTCCATACAGAAATGGTTTGTCGAGATCGGTGTGGAAGAACTTGACTGGCCTGCACAGTGAACCTCATTGACAGTTTTGGGATAAATTGTAACACCAACTGCGTGCCAGGCCTAATCGCCCAACATCAGAGCTGGACCTCAATTAATGCTCTTACATTTTACATTTTTACATTTTAGTCATTTAGCAGATTCTCTTATCCAGAGCGAGTTAAAGTAGTGAGTGCATAGATTGTCGTACTGGTCTCCCGTGGGAATCGAACCCACAATCCTGGCGTTACAAGCGCCATGCTCTACCAACTGGAAGCAAGTCCCTGTAGCAATGTTCCAACATGTAGTGGAAAGCCTTTCCAGAAGAGTGGAGGCTGCTATGCTTTCTGCCAATATCAGATATGTCTATGTCCTGAGAAATGTTATTGTTACTTACAACCTCATGCTAATCGCATTAGCCTACATTAGCTCAACCGTCCCGTGGAAGGCACACCGATCCCGAAGAAGGTTTACTCATTAAGGTAGGGGGCACTATTTTCACCTCCGGATGAAAACCCAGATTCCGTTCCCTATGGCGTCCACTAGTTGTGAACAGTCTTTAGACATTGTTTCAGGCTTTTATTCTGAAAAATGAGAGAGAATGACAACATTGAGTGGACGCTGGGATGCCCTCAGAGCTGGTTACTGCGCACGACCGAGAGTGCGCTTTTCTTGTTTTTCTTTTATATTGACGACGCTATTGTCCGGTTGAAATATTATCGATTATTTAGACAACCTGAGGATTGATTACAAACATCATTTGACATGTTTCTATGAACTTTACGGATACTATTTGAAATTTTCGTCTGCCTCTTGTGACCGCATTTGAGCCATTGGATTATTGAACAAAACGCGCCAACAAAATGGAGGTTTTTGGATATAAAGAGGGACTTTATCGAACAAAACAAACATTTATTGTGTAACATGGAGTCTTGTGAGTGCAACCATATGAAGATCATCAAAGGTAAGTGATTCATTTTATTGCTATTTCTGACTTTCGTGACTAATATACTTGGCTGGTAACTGTACATAATGTTTTGTGTGCTGAGCGCTGTCCTCAGATAATCGCATGGTTTGCTTTCACCATAAAGCTTTTTTGAAATCTGACACGGCGGCTGGATTAACAAGAAGTTAACCTGTCTAGGGGACGTGAGACGGTAGCGTCCCACCTCTTCAACAGCCAGTGAAACTGCAGGGCGCCATATTCAAAACAACAGAAGTCCCATAATTAAAATTCCTCAAACATACATGTATTTTACACCATTTTAAATCAGAGTTTACATTGGCGCATTATGTTCAGAAGTTCCAAAACATCCTTTGATTTTGCAGAGAGCCACATTATTTACAGGAATACTCATAATAAACATTGCTAAAAGATACAACTGTTATGCATGGAATTTTAGATGCACTTCTCCTTAATGCGACCGCTGTGTCAGATTTCAAATAAGCTTTACGGAAAAAGCAAACCATGCAATAATCTGAGTCGGCGCTCAGAGCCCAAACAAAACACAAATATATCCGCCATATTTTGCAGTCAACAGAAGTCAGAAATAACATTATAAACATTCACTTACCTTTGATGAGCTTCATCAGAATGCACTCCCAGGAATCCCAGTTCCAGAAGAAATGTTTGTTTTGTTCGATAATGTCCATCATTTATGTCCAAATTCTTCCTTGTTGTTCTAGCGTTCAGTACACTTTCCAAACTCAGGACGCGCGGGCAAGCCCAGCGGAAAGTATGGACGAAAAGTTAAAAAAGTTATATTACAGTCCGTAAAAACATGACAAACAAAGTGTTGAATCAATCTTTAGGATGTTTTTAACATAACTCTTCAATATTGTTCCAACCAGAGAATTCCTTTGTCTTCAGAAAAGCAAATGGAACGGGAGCGTACTCTCATGTGAACGCACATGGTCAGAGCATGGTCAGCTCATGGCTGCTGGCAGACCTCTGACTCATTCCCCTCTCATTCGCCCCCACTTCACAGAAGAAGCATCAGACAAGGTTCTAAAGACTGTTGACATCTAGTGGAAGCCTTAGGAAGTGCAACATTACCAATATCCCACTGTATCTTCAATAGGAGCTGAGTTGAAAATCGACCAACCTCAGATTTCCCACTTCCTGGTTGGATATTTTCTCAGGTTTTCCCTGCCATATGAGTTCTGTTATACTCACAGACGTTGTAAAAACGTCAGTGTTTTCTATCCAAATCTACTAATAATATGCATATTCTAGCTTTTATGGCTTTGTAGTAGGCCGTTTACTCTGGGCATGCTTTTCATCCGGATGTGAAAATACTGCCCCCTACCCCAAAGAAGTTAACACAGTGTCCAAAGAAGGGCCAGAAGTATACAGAATGGTGTCATCTGCGTAGAGGTGAATCATAGAATCAACAGCAGCAAGAGCAACATCATTGATGTATACAGAGAAAAGAGTTGGCCCGAGGATTGAACCCTGTGGCACCCCCATAGAGACTGCCAGAGGTCCGGACAACAGGCCCTCTGATTTGACACACAGAACTCTGTCAGAGAAGTAGTTATTTGAGAAACCAAGGCTGCTGAGTAGAGAGAAGAGTTGGCCCGAGGATTGAACCCTGTGGCACCCCCATAGAGACTGCCAGAGGTCCGGACAACAGGCCCTCTGATTTGACACACAGAACTCTGTCAGAGAAGTAGTTATTTGAGAAACCAAGGCTGCTGAGTCACAACTCTCTGCCGATCAGAATGTGGTGATTGACTGAGTCGAAAGCCTTGGCCAGGTCGATGAAGACACCTGCAAAGTATTGTCTCTTATTGATGGCGGTTATGATATCATTTAGGACCTTGAGCGTGGCAGAGGTGCACCCATGACCAGCTCGAAAACCAGATTGCATAGCGGAGAAGTTACGGTGGAATTTGGAATGGTCGGTGATCTGTTTGTTAACTTCTTCTGGCTGCAAGCCCGACGTCGGTACACTTATAACAGCCAGCTCAAGTGCAGGGCGCGAAATTCAAAATATATATTTTTTAAATATTTAACTTTCACACATTAACAAGTCCAATACAGCATTTGAAAGATAAACATCTTGTGAATCCAGCCAACATGTCCGATTTTTAAAATGTTTTACAGCGAAAACACCACGTATATTTATGTTAGCTCACCACCAAATACAAAAAAGGACAGACATTTTTCACAGCACAGGTAGCATGCACAAAGCCAACGTAACTAACCAAGAACCAACCAAACTAACCAAGAAACAACTTCATCAGATGACAGTCTTATAACATGTTATACAATAAATCTATGTTTTGTTCGAAAAATGTGCATATTTGAGCTATAAATCAGTTTTACATTGCAGCTACCATCACAGCTACCGTCAGAAATAGCACCGAAGCAGCCAGAGTAATTACAGACACCAACGTGAAATACCCAAATACTCATCATAAAACATTTCTGAAAAATATATGGTGTACAGCAAATGAAAGACAGGCATCTTGTGATTCCAGCCAATATTTCCGATTTATTAAGTGTTTTACAGCGAAAACACAATATAGCATTATATTAGCTTACCACAATAGCCAGAAACACAAGCCATTTACCAGCAGCGAAAGTTAGCGATCGTAACAAACCAGCAAAAGATATATAATTTTTGACTAACCTTGATAAGCTTCATCAGATGACAGTCCTATAACATCAGGTTATACATACACTTATGTTTTGTTCGAAAATGTGCATATTTAGAGCTGAAATCAGTGGTTACACATTGTGCTAACGTAGCATCTTTTTCCCAGAACGTCCGGATATTTTTCTGACTCTCACATATTCTGACCAAATAACTATTCATAAACATTACTAAAAAATACATGTTGTATAGGAAATGATAGATACACTAGTTCTTAATGTATTCGCAGTGTTAGAATTCTAAAAATAACTTCATTACGACATAAGGCTTACGTTATGGCGAGCGAGTGCCCAAAACCTGGGCGCAAAACTAATAGTACACAGTTCGACAGATATATGAAATAGCATCATAAAATGGGTCCTACTTTTGATGAGCTTCCATCAGAATGTTGTACAAGAGTTCCTTTGTCAAGAACAATCGTTGTTTGGATTTAGAACGTCCTTTTTCCCTCTTGAATTAGCAAGCGCACTAGCCAAGTGGCGCGAAGCTCTCCCTCCTGAACAAAGGCACACAACGCAACACGCCTAACGTCCCGAATAAATTTCAATAATCTAATAAAACTATATTGAAAAAACATACTTTACGATGATATTGTCACATGTATCAAATAAAATCAAAGCCGGAGATAGTAGTCGCCTATAACGACAGCTTTTCAGAAGGCAATTCCAGGTCCATCCTTGCGCTTTCCAGAAAACAGGAAATGGCTGACACGTCATTCCAAGAGGATTTATTCCACCTCAGACCAAGATAAACACTCCATTTCTTCACTCACTGCCTCTTGACATCTAGGGGAAGGTGTATTACGTGCATGTATACTAATACGTATCATGCCCATTTATAGGCAGGACCTAGAACAGAGCATCGTTTTCAGACTTTCCACTTCCTGGTCAGGAAGTTTGTGCCAAATGAGTTCTGTTTTACTCACAGATATAATTCAAACGGTTTTAGAAACTAGAGAGTGTTTTCTATCCAATAGTAATAATAATATGCATATTGTACGAGCAAGAATTGAGTACGAGGCCGTTTGAAATGGGCACCTTTTATCAGAGCTACTCAATACTGCCCCTGCAGCCAGAAGAAGTTAACATGGATTTCGAATACCTTAGAAAGGCAGGGTAGGATAGATATAGGTCTGTAGCAGTTTGGATCTGGAGTGTCTCCCCCTTTGAAGAGGGGGATGACCGCGGCAGCTTTCCAATCTTTGGGGTTCTCAGATGATACGAAAGAGAGGTTGAACAAGCTAGTAATAGGGGTTGCAACAATTTCAGTGGATCATTTTAGGAAAAGAGGTTCCAGATTGTCTAGCCTTGCTTATTTGTAGGGGTCCAGATTTTGCAACACTTTTTTAGAACATCAGCTATCTGGATTTGGGTGAAGGCAAAATGGGGGAGGCTTGGGCAAGTTGCAGTGAGGGGTGCAGGGCGGTTGACCGAGGTAGGGGTAGCCAGGTGGAAAGCATGGCCAGCCATAGAAAAATGCTTATTGAAATTCTCAATTATCGTGGGTTTATCGGTGGTGACAGTGTTTCCTAGCCTCAGTGCAGTGGGCAGCTGGGGGGAGGTGCTCTTATTGTCCATGGACTTTATGGTGTCCCAGAACTTTTTGGAGTTAGTGCTACAGGATGCAAATTACTGTTTGAAAAATCTAACCTTTGCTTTCCTAACTGCCTGTGTATACTGGTTCCTAACTTCCCTGAAAAGTTGCATATCGTGGGGGCTATTTGATGTTAATGCAGTACGCCACAGGATGTTTTTGTGCTGGTCAAGGGCAGTCAGGTCTGGTGTGAACCAAGGGCTATATCTGTTCCTGGTTCTACATTTTTTGAAAGGGCATGATTATTTAAGATGTTGAGGAAAGCACTTTTAAAGAATAACCAGGCATTCTCTACTGACGGAGGATGCCTCTGTTGCCACAAAGTTGGAAGAACAGAATGGTCTAGAATGTCATTGTGTGCTGTAGTGTTGAGATTTCCCTTCACTGGAACTAAGGGGCCTAGCCCGAACCATGAAAAACAGCCCAGACCAATATTCCTCCTCCATCAAAATGTAGAGTTGGCCCTATACATTGGGGCAGATAGCGTTATCCTGGCATCCGCCAAACACAGATTTGTCCATCAGCCTGCCAGATGGTGAAGAGTGATTTATCACTCCAGAGAACGCGTTTCCACTGCTCCTGAGACCAATGGCGGCGAGCTTTACACCACTCCAGCCGACACTTGGCATTGCGCATGGTGATCTTAGGCTTCTTGAAGCTCCACATGAACAGTTATTGTGCTGACGTTGCTTCCAGAGGCAGTTCAGTACTCGGTAGTCAGTGTTGCAAACGAGTTTAGACGATTCTGTGTGGCCTACCACTTTGCGGCTGAACCATTGTTGCACCTAAACATTTCCACTTCACCATAACAGCACTTACAGTTGACCGGGGCAGCTCTAGCAGGGCAGCAATTTGATGAACTGACTTGTAGGAAAGGTGGCATCTGATGGTGCCACGTTGAATGTCATTGAGCTTTTCAGTTAGGTCATTCTACTACCAATGTTTTGTCTATGGCAATTTTATGGCTTTTTGCTCAAATGTATACACCTGTCAGCAAAGGGTCTAGCAGAAATAGCCAAATCCAATAATTTGAAGGGGTGTCCAAATACTTTTGTATAAATAGTGTATCTGTGACCAACAGATTCATATCTGTATACCCAGTCATGTGAAATCCATAGATTAGGGCCTAATGATTAGGGCCTGATTTACTTATATGAAGGTGGAACGCTTCAAGTTCCTCGGCGTACACATCATGGACAAACTGAAATGGTCCACCCACACAGACAGTGTGGTGAAGAAGGCCCAACAGCGCCTCTTCAACCTCAGGAGGCTGAAGAAATTTGGCTTGGCACCTAAAACCCTCACAAACCTTTACAGAAGCACAATTGAGAGCATCCTGTCGGGCTGTATCACCGTCTGTTACGGCAACTGTACCGCCCGCAACGGCAGGGCTCTCCAGAGGGTGCTGCGGTCTGCACAACGCATCACCGGGGTAAAACTACCTACCCTCCAGGACACCTACAGCACCTGATTATCAAGGACAACAACCACCCAAACCACTGCCTGTTCACCCCGCTATCATCCAGAAGGCAAGGTCAGTACAGGTGCATCTAAGCTGGGACCGAGATACTGAAAAACAGCTTCTATCTCAGGGCCATCAGACTGTTAAATAGCCATCACTAGCACATTAGAGGCTGTTGCCTATATACATAGACTTGAAATCACTGGCTATTAATAAATGGAACACTAGTCACTTTGTCACGAATTGTTGGATTCGGCTACTTCTGCCAGACCCTTTGCTGACAGGTGTATACAATCGAGCAAACAGCCATAACATTTTTACTTATTTTTGCATTACTCAATCTCATTTGTATATACTGTATTCTATTCTGTTCAACTGTATTTTAGTCTATGCTGCTCTGACGTTTCTCATCGATATATTTATATATTCTTAATTCCATTCCTTTACTTAGATTTGTGTCTATTGGGTATATGTTGTGAAATTGTTGGATATTACTTGTTAGATATTACTGCACTGTCGGAGCTAGAAACACAAGCATTTCGCTACAGCCACAATAACATCCGGTAAACATGTGTATGTGACCAATAAAATCTGATTGGATTTGATTTGAACTCATTCCTATCTTTTAAATTGTTTGCGTGTTGCATTGATATTTTAGTTCAGTATACATAGAATCCATCTGAATAAGCTCTTTTATTGTTATTTTTTCTTCTTTTAAATACTGCCTGAGTATTAGTGTTTTCCCCAGTGTTAAAAATGTAACATCGGGAGTTACAGTAATCTGATACATTTAAAAAGATAGCTGTGGGAATGTTTTAAACTGTACCTATATGGTAATATTTCTGCATGCATCTGGTGTTCCCTTGATCATTTTACATATACTTTACTGACATCTTTGCCGTGATTGCTATTATTCAAATGAGTATTTTCTGTGATTGTATTAAGCAGAGAGCAGTAGGATAGAAGGGAGTATGAGTGAACCTGTCACGCCCTGGCCTTAGTATTCTTTGTTTTCTTTATGTTTTTTAGTTAGGTCAGGGTGTGACATGGGGAAGGTATGTGTTTTTGTATTGTCTAGGGGTTTTGTATGGTAAAGGGGTCAGTGTCTTGTCTAGGTGTTTGTATGTCTATGGCTGCCTAGATTGGTTCTCAATTAGAGGCAGCTGTGGTTCATTGTCTCTGATTGAGAGCCATATTTAAGGCAGTCATAGGCATTGGGGTTTTGTGGGTAATTGTCTATGTTGAACGTTTGTTGCTTGTCATTGCACTTACGTCATTTAGCTTCACGTCGTTTGTTGTTTTGTTTAGTTTGTATTCAGTGTTCGTTTCGTGTTTTTCCTTTCTCTAAATAAAAGAGAATGTATTTTGCACACGCTGCGCCTTGGTCCTCTCTCTCACCCATAGACGATCGTGACAGAATTACCCACCAGAATCGGACCAAGCGGCGTGTAAAGCAGCAACGGGAGCAGCGCATAAAGGATTCATGGACATGGGAGGAGATATTGGATGGAAAGGGACCTTGGGCACAACCGGGAGAATATCGCCTCCCTCGTGAAGAGCTGGAGGCAGCTAAAGCCGAGAGGAGGCGATATGAGGAGGCAGCACGGAAGCAAGGCTGGAAGCCCGCGAGTACAACCCAAACATTTCTTGGGGGGGGGGGGGGGCTAAAAGGGAGTGTGGCGAAGTCAGGTAGGAGACCTGCGCATACTCCCTGTACTTACCGTGGAGAGCGAGAGTACGGGCGGACACGTGTTACGCAGTAGAGCGCATGGTGTCTCCTGTACGTGTTCATAGCCCGGTGCGGGTTATTCCACCTCCCCGCACTGGCAGGGCTAGATTGAGGATTGAGCCGGATGTCATGAAGCCGGCCCAACGCATCTGGCCACCAGTGCGTCTCCTTGGGCCGGCTTACTTGGCACCAGCCTTACGCATGGTGTCCCCGGTTCGCCTACATAGCCCGGTGCGGGTTATTCCACCTCCCCGCACTGGTCGGGCGAAGGGGAGCATACAACCAGGTAAGGTTGGGCAGGCTCAGTGCTCAAGGGAGCCAGTACGCCTGCACGGTCCGGTATTTCCGGCGCCACCTCCCCGCCCAAACCCAGTACCACCAGTGCCTACACCACGCACCAGGCTTCCTGTGCGTCTCCAGAGCCCTGTGCCTCCTCCACGCACTAGCCCTATGGTGCGTGTCTCCAGCCCATTACCACCAGTGCCTAAACCACGCACTAGGCCTAATGTGCGTCTCCAGGGTCCAGTATGCCCTGTTCTTTCTCCCCGTACTCGCCCTGATGTGCGTGCCCTCAGCCCGGTACCACCAGTGCCGGTACCACGCATCAGGCCTATAGTACGCCTTGTGAGTCCAGTGTGCCCTGTTGCTGCTCCCCTCACTAGCCTGAAGGTGCGTGTCTTTAGCCCGGTACCTCCAGTTCCGGCACCACGCACCAGGCCTACAGTGCGTCTCAGCCGGCCAGAGTCTGCCGTCTGTCCAGCGGCGCCTGAACTGCCCGTCTGCCCAGCGGCGCCTGAACTGCCCGTCTGCCCAACGGCGCCTGAACTGCCCGTCTGCCCAACGGCGCCTGAACTGCCCGTCTGCCCAACGGCGCCTGAACTGCCCGTCTGCCCAACGGCGCCTGAACTGCCCGTCTGCCCAACGGCGTCTGAACTGTCCGTCTGCCATGAGCCTTCAAAGCCGCCCGTCTGTACTGAGCCTGCAAAGCCGCCCGTCTGCCATGAGCCTTCAGAGCCGTCCGCCAGACAGGAGCCGCTAGAGCCGTCCGCCAGACAGGAGCCGCTAGAGCCGTCCGCCAGACAGGAGCCGCTAGAGCCGTCCGCCAGCCATGAGCAGCCAGATCCGTCAGCCAGCCATGAGCAGCCAGATCCGTCAGCCAGCCATGAGCAGCCAGATCCGTCAGCCAGCCATGAGCAGCCAGAGCCTTCCGCCAGACAGGATCAGCCAGAGCCTTCCGCCAGACAGGATCAGCCAGAGCCGTCCGTCAGCCAGGATCAGCCAGAGCCGTCCGTCAGCCAGGATCAGCCAGAGCCGTCCGCCAGCCATGACCAGCCAGAGCCGTCCGCCAGCCATGAGCAGCCAGAGCCGTCCGCCAGCCATGAGCAGCCAGAGCCGTCCGCCAGCCATGAGCAGCCAGAGCCGTCCGCCAGCCATGAGCAGCCAGAGCCGTCCGCCAGCCATGAGCAGCCAGAGCCGTCCGCCAGCCATGAGCAGCCAGAGCCGTCCGCCAGCCATGAGCAGCCCCTCAGTCCGGTGTTGCCCCTTAGTCCGGTGCTGCCCCTCAATCCAGTGGGGTTAATTTGGAGGGTGGCCATTTGGAGGAGGCTACAGAAGCGGGGTTTGACTATGGTGGGGTGGGGACCACGTCCGGAGCCGGAGCCGCCACCGTGGACAGATGCCCACCCAGACCCTCCCCTAGACTTTAGGTGGTGCGCCCGGAGTTCGCACCTTGAGGGGGGGGTTCTGTCACGTTCCTGACCTGTTTTCCTTTGTTTTTGTATGTGTTTAGTTGGTCAGGGCGTGAGTTGGGGTGGGCATTCTATGTTATGTGTTTCTATGTTGGGTTAAATGTGTTGCCTGATATGGTTCTCAATTAGAGGCAGGTGTTTGACGTTTCCTCTGATTGAGAACCATATTAAGGTAGGCTGTTCTCACTGTTTGTTTGTGGGTGATTGTTGCTGTGTCTGTGTTTGTTACACCACATGGTACTGTCTCGTCTCGTTCATTCCTGTTCGTGCGTTCTTCGTTTTATGTAGTTCTCATGTTCAGGTCTGTTTAACGTCGTTTGTTGTTTTGTAATTATCAAGTGTATTTTCGTGTCAGTGTTCGTCTTGTCAATTAAATTCATCATGTATTCATCACCCGCTGCGCCTTGGTCCACTCTCTCACCAAAAGACGACCGTTACACATTGATTGGTTGATTAATCCCATGCTATACAAACATACATAACATACATTTTTCTAATTTATTCCAATCTGTAAGTAGTTAGATTTATTGCACCCGTTACTGAGATATTTGTTCCAGTTTAGAGGATTTAAGTAGTCTCCTTACTCAATCTTCCCTAACCTGGCAGTTTTTCTGAATGCAGGTTCCGGGTGATTAAAAGTTCCAATTGTTAGATATTTTCTCTCTGGCTGGATTCCTATAGGAATTATACATCACTTTACAAGCCAGCATAATGTGACTTACAAGCTAATAAGGTTGGTGGAACCGTTCATACAGGGTTCTAGGAGTATCTTCAAAGATAAAAGGGTTCTTGGTAGAACAGTTCATAGAGGGTTTTAGGAAGAACCTTTTAAAAAATAAAATGGTTCTCGGTAGAACCCTTCATAAAGAGTTCTAGGAGTAACCTTTAGATGATTAAAGGGTTCTTGGTATAAACATTTATAGAGGGATCTATGAATAACTCTTCATAGACAGTCCTAGGTAGAACCATTTACAGGTGTTTTATGATGAAGCCTACATAAATGGTCTACAGTAGGTAGAACCCTCTGCAAAGGATTCTACCTAGCACCAGAAATTATTCCCCTTTGGGGACAAACCGAAGAACCCTATATGGTTCTACTTGGAACCTTTTTCCTAAGCGTGCACACACACACACATATTTGTAATTTACAGTGTTTGTCTTTACTGTAAAGCATAGATCACTAGTTCAGGCAGAGATCAATTCAAGGTGATGAGGAGTGTGTTTCTGTGAAATGGATGGACAGGTCTCCGCTCTTTCTCTCGCTCTCTCTCTCTCTAGGCAGTCATTTGTTGACATAGTTTGAATGATGAGAGGATTCTTGAGAGCCTGACCAGTAGGCGACTAGTAGACAACCAGTAGCCCGGAAGAACAAATAAAGATATAAACACATGTTCTTGAAACACAACCCAATGATTAATTTAAGAACTTTGAACCAATACTGAAAGTCTCCAACCCCTCAGTTTGGCCAATAGTCTTATTGTGGTGATCCTTATCCTTTCCAGAGGGCTGGTCTGATTCTATGTTGATGAACAGCGTTGTCTGTCTGTCCCTAGAGGGGAAACACTGTCCATATTGGAAATAGACTGAGAATGAATTGTTGCTGCTTGTGGAAAACTGCAAATAGATAACAACAGATGCATCAGCTTATGTTACATGGTGCTCTTTCAAATCAATTAATTGGGGACATTTGTCGAATGCTGTTTATTTCATGAACCCCAATTCATTGCATTTACCAGCCATTGTATTCTCTACCTCATCTCTTTTATGCTTGTCCTCATTTTAGCCTTTTATTCAAGTGTTTCTTGCGTATTTGATGTTTGAAGTGATTTTTCGGTGTGGCAGGTATTAAAATAGTTTTTGAACGGCACTTCTAGTGCTCCATATTAACACATGAGCTGCCTTCTTATTAGAGCAATTCATCAAATCAGTGGTTCCATTTGATTAAATCAATATGGCAAAACATTTAATTATATATTTTAGACTTTAAAGTCCTCCCTCCAACCAGCTTGATTAAAATACTATTTGTCCCATTAGAATCCATAAAATCTCACTTTAAACAGCGAATAGTGTTTAAAAGTCATTACATTTGTAGATGCCTTAAACTATCTGGTCAAATGAGGACAGACACACATACAAACGTGTACACTCACACACAAGGTTGGCGCAAATAAAAAAGTACTGTTTTTTTTAATGCGTCGTTGAGTCTCCTCTCGCTTTGATGTAATGTCTGATTGTTAATGGCGCAGCACTATCATCATACAGACAATACGTACTGATTAGATGGGTGATCCTGTCTCAATGTTTGTCTAATCTGATTGTCCTGTTGTAACACTGGCACCATCACAAAAACACCCAGACAAGCACTTATCTCCACACAGACTCCACTCAATGGCTCTATTATTAGTAATGTAGGGGCTGGAGAGGGAGAAAGCGGGAGAGAGAGAACATTGTCCTGTTAATTACTGTTACTAGTTGAGCATTGCTTTGTCTTATTATCTATCTGCGTCAATATTGATTTGATTACATTGTTTTGTATCCTTTGGCAATGTATGTGTTTAAGACATTCCATACCAATAAAGCCGTGTGAATTTGAAAGAGAGAGAGAGGACGGGAGGAGAGAGACAGATACAGAGAGATATAAAAAAAAATATAGAGAGAGTAACAGACAGAGAGCGAGACAGGGACAGACAGTGAAAGAGAGAGGGAGAGAGAGCAAGCGAGAGAGAGCAAGCGAGAGAGAGCAAGCGAGAGAGGGAGAGAGAGAGCAAGCGAGCGAGAGGGAGAGAGAGAGAGCAAGAGAGAGAGAGAGAGAGAGAGCGAGCAAGCGAGAGGGAGGGAGGGAGTTGGACATGAGACCGTTCTATGGTGGCGTTTTCCTCCCTGCTCACAGTGTCGCTGGCAGCAAGAGATTTACTGTCTGTCGCCACTGTGCGACAGTCCTAATGTTTAATGCACTGTCTGGGGCTGTGTGATTGTGTGTGTGTTTGTGTGTGCGGCTGTTTGTTAGTGAGGTAACGTTTTGGTGTGAGTTCTTGCCCCTCCATACACTGAGTAGCGCCCATTGGTCCCGTCACTCAGCCAGTACGGAACCCTGCTGTGATTAGCCAATCAGATTCCCTGCTGTGCCCAGATAACACCTGCCCCCTGAAGCTGGCATCCAATGAGAGTGGATCTGTCACAGACACTAGAGGAGCCCATCAGCTTTCTATAGGCTAGACATGGGTATTCATCTCTTACCCTACGAGGTCCAGAGCCTGCTGGTCATCTCTTCTACCTGATAATTCATTGCACACACCTGGTCTCCCAGGTCTAAATCAGAACCTGATTAGAAGGGAACAATGAATACATGCAGTGGAACTGGCTCTGAGGTCCAGAGTAGAGTTTGAGTTGACTAGACCTACTAAACTGAACAAAAATATAAACACAACAAGCAACAATTTCAACAATTTTACTGAGTTACAGTTCATATAAGGAAACCAGTCACTTTAAATAAATAAATTAGGCCCAATCTATGGATTTCACATGACTGAGCAGCGGCACAGCCATGGGTGGTCCTGGGAGGGCATAGGCCCACCCACTTGGGAGCCAGGCCCACCCACTGGGGAGCCAGGCCCAGCCAGACAGGAACACTCCTCAGTTTCATCAGCTGTCTTAAATCATTAATTGAGAGCATTCTGTCCTACTGCTTGACCTGCTGGTTTGGGAATATCAAGCTTGCGCAGAAAAATAGGTTGGGCAAGATAGTCAGGACTTGTGGGGAAATCATGGGGCAGCAACAGCAAGAGCTGTCATCTCTCTACCTGGGCAGAGCCCTCCAAAAGGCGAAAAAATGTGTGGTTGACTCTTCCCATCCACCCTACCCGAATTCCAGCTCCTTCCCTCTGGCTGCAGGTACAGACTACCTAAGCTTAAAAAAAATAAGGCTATGTACTCTTTTATTCCGAATGCAATTCCGCAACATAACAAAATGTTGGACTAATTGCACTTATCACATATAACAATACAAAATAGATAGCAAAGGATATGTTTTATGACTGGTGTAAAATGAATTGCCTCTGAGTCTGAATCTGACTCTGAAATAACTCCAAACGTAGCCCACAGGCCTAGGACACCTGGGACACAGTTGGAGAGCACATAGCCTACAGAGCCTAGTGAAATGTGTTCTTATACACCCAGTCATTGAAAACAGAGTTTTGACTGGCCACTATTTAAAAGAGGATCCCAACTTCTTTGTGCTACTATATATGTTGCTAAATTCTTAAAAATAAGCACATTAATCCGCGTTATAACTGGCATTGGTATATTAAAAACGTAACCGCACATAACCTCCATTCGCGATTCGAGTGCAGGCTGCGGATGACGTTTTTTTTTACAGTATAAGAAAATCTTGTCTTCTAAATGAACCAGTGTGCCCTCAGCCATATGGCATAGCCATATCAAGGTCTAATATAAGGACAACTCAGAATATGCCAGAGGTTTGGACTCGAGTCACATGACTTCTGGTCTGATCTGATCTATCTTCATTGTATTGTGACGACGTCACTTCCTGTTGAATTTGCAGACGTGTTGCTGTGCGTTTTGTTGCTGTGCGTTTTGCTGCCAACTTTACTTTGCTAGCTGACAACTTTACGTTTTTTTTTTTTTTTCTTTTTAATTACCGTTTATATTTTTAGTTTTTCCATCGCAACTTTTTCACTCCGGACGCTTTATCTGGACATGGTTCGTCAGCACCTTCAACAGCCGAAGCTAAGTAGTAACATTAACATGATGTCTTCTAATTGCAGTCGCTGTACTCATAATATACAGGAGAACGATCGCCTTACGGCGAGGATAGCTGTGCTACAAGCCCAGCTTCAGACGCAATCGTTAGGCAAGGGTAATTTCAGTGTAGGAAAGGAAGAAACAGCTTCTGTGCCACCAGTAAGTACAGATAGTAACGTTAGTATAAACCCCCCCGCACAGTCCCCGCAGCCGGACAACTTTCTCATGGCTTCTGGAGGGAAATGCTGTAGGAATGCTCAACTGGTGTCGCTCATTCAGCCGACAGAAACTTTCAACCGGTTCTCCCCATTATGTAGCGAGTCGGAGTCTGAGGCTGAGTCTTCTCTTGTCTCTACTCCTCCCGCTACGGGGTCTGAGACGCCGAAGGCTCCAACCATTAGCTCTGACAAATTGAAAACCCTAGTCATTGGCGACTCCATTACCCGCAGTATTAGACTTAAAACGAATCACCCAGCGATCATACACTGTTTACCAGGGGGCAGGGCTACCGACGTTAAGGCTAATCTAAAGATGGTGCTGGCTAAAGCTAAATCTGGCGAGTGTAGAGAGTATAGAGATATTGTTATCCACGTCGGCACCAACGATGTTAGGATGAAACAGTCAGAGGTCACCAAGTGCAACATAGCTTCAGCGTGTAAATCAGCTAGAAAGATGTGTCGGCATCGAGTAATTGTCTCTGGCCCCCTCCCAGTTAGGGGGAGTGACGAGCTCTACAGCAGAGTCTCAGCACTCAATCGCTGGTTGAAAACTGTTTTCTGCCCCTCCCAAAAGATAGAATTTGTAGATAATTGGCCCTCTTTCTGGGACTCACCCACAAACAGGACCAAGCCTGACCTGCTGAGGAGTGACGGACTCCATCCTAGCTGGAGGGGTGCTCTCATCTTATCTACCAACATAGATAGGGCTCTAACTCCTCTAGCTCCACAATGAAATAGGGTGCAGGCCAGGCAGCAGGCTGTTAGCCAACCTGCCAGCTTAGTGGAGTCTGCCAATAGCACAGTCAGTGTAGTCAGCTCAGCCATAGCCATTGAGACTGTGTCTGTGCCTCGACCTAGGTTGGGCAAAACTAAACATGGCGGTGTTCGCCTTAGCAATCTTATTAGGATAAAGACCTCCTCCATTCCTGCCATTATTGAAAGAGATCGTGATACCTCACATCTCAAAATAGGGTTACTTAATGTTAGATCCCTCACTTCAAAGGCAGTCATAGTCAATGAACTAATCACTGATCATAATCTTGATGTGATTGGCCTGACTGAAACATGGCTTAAGCCTGATGAATTTACTGTGTTAAATGAGGCCTCACCTCCTGGTTACACTAGTGACCATATCCCCCGTGCATCCCGCAAAGGCGGAGGTGTTGCTAACATTTACGATAGCAAATTTCAATTTACAAAAAAAAATATGACGTTTTCGTCTTTTGAGCTTCTAGTCATGAAATCTATGCAGCCTACTCAATCACTTTTTATAGCTACTGTTTACAGGCCTCCTGGGCCATATACAGCGTTCCTCTCTGAGTTCCCTGAATTCCTATCAGACCTTGTAGTCATAGCAGATCATATTCTAATTTTTGGTGATTTTAATATTCATATGGAGAAGTCCACAGACCCACTCCAAAAGTCTTTCGGAGCCATCATCGACTCAGTGGGTTTTGTTCAACATGTCTCTGGACCTACTCACTGCCACAGTCATACTCTGGACCTAGTTTTGTCCCATGGAATAAATGTTGTAGATCTTAATGTTTTTCCACATAATCCTGGACTATCGGACCACCATTTTATTACGTTTGCAATCGCAACAAATAATCTGCTCAGACCCCAACCAAGGAGCATCAAAAGTCGTGCTATAAATTCTGACAACACAAAAATTCCTTGATGCCCTTCCAGACTCCTTCTGCCTACCCAAGGACGTCAGAGGACAAAAATCAGTTAACCACTTAACTGAGGAACTCAATTTAACCTTGCGCAATACCCTAGATGCAGTTGCACCCCTAAAAACGAAAAACATTTGTCATAAGAAACTAGCTCCCTGGTATACAGAAAATACCCGAGCTTTGAAGCAAGCTTCCAGGAAATTGGAACGGAAATGGCGCCACACCAAACTGGAAGTCTTCCGACTAGCTTGGAAAGACAGTACCGTGCAGTACCGAAGAGCCCTCACTGCTGCTCGATCATCCTACTTTTCCAACTTAATCGAGGAAAATAAGAACAATCCAAAATTTATTTTTGATACTGTTGCAAAGCTAACTAAAAAGCAGCATTCCCCAAGAGAGGATGGCTTTCACTTCAGCAGTAATAAATTCATGAACTTCTTTGAGGAAAAGATCATGACCATTAGAAAGCAAATTACGGACTCCTCTTTGAATCTGCGTATTCCTCCAGGGCTTAGCTGTCCTGGATCTGCACAGCTCTGCCAGGGCCTGGGATCGGGAGAGACACTTAAGTGTTTTAGTACTATATCTCTTGACACAATGATGAAAATGATCATGGCCTCTAAACCTTCAAGCTGCTTACTGGATCCTATTCCTACTAAACTACTGAAAGAGCTGCTTCCTGTGCTTGGCCCTCCTATGTTGAACATAATAAACAGCTCTCTATCCACCGGATGTGTACCAAACTCACTAAAAGTGGCAGTGATAAAGCCTCTCTTGAAAAAGCCAAACCTTGACCCGGAAAATATAAAAAACTATCGGCCTATATCGAATCTTCCATTCCTCTCAAAAATGTTAGAAAAAGCTGTTGCGCAGCAACTCACTGCCTTTCTGAAGACAAACAATGTATACGAAATGCTTCAGTCTGGTTTTAGACCCCATCATAGCACTGAGACTGCACTTGTGAAGGTGGTAAATGACCTTTTAATGGCGTCAGACCGAGGCTCTGCATCTGTCCTCGTGCTACTAGACCTTAGTGCTGCCTTTGACACCATCGATCACCACATTCTTTTGGAGAGACTGGAAACCCAAATTGGTCTACACGGACAAGTTCTGGCCTGGTTTAGATCTTACCTGTCGGAAAGATATCAGTTTGTCTCTGTGAATGGTTTGTCCTCTGACAAATCAACTGTACATTTCGGTGTTCCTCAAGGTTCCGTTTTAGGACCACTATTGTTTTCACTATATATTTTACCTCTTGGGGATGTTATTCGAAAACATAATGTTAACTTTCACTGCTATGCGGATGACACACAGCTGTACATTTCAATGAAACATGGTGAAGCCCCAAAATTGCCCTCGCTAGAAGCCTGTGTTTCAGACATAAGGAAGTGGATGGCTGAAAACTTTCTACTTTTAAACTCGGACAAAACAGATGCTTGTTCTAGGTCCCAAGAAACAAAGAGATCTTCTGTTAAATCTCACAATTCATCTTGATGGTTGTAAAGTCGTCTCAAATAAAACTGTGAAGGACCTCGGCGTTACTCTTGACCCTGATCTCTCTTTTGACGAACATATCAAGACTGTTTCAAAGACAGCTTTTTTCCATCTACGTAACATTGCAAAAATCATTGCAAAAATCCATGCATTTGTTACTTCTAGGTTAGACTACTGCAATGCTCTACTTTCCGGCTACCCGGATAAAGCACTAAATAAACTTCAGTTAGTGCTAAATACGGCTGCTAGAATCCTGACTAGAACCAAGAAATTTGATCATATTACTCCAGTGCTAGCTTCCCTACACTGGCTTCCTGTTAAGGCAAGGGCTGATTTCAAGGTTTTACTGTTAACCTATAAAGCGTTACATGGGCTTGCTCCTACCTATCTTTCCGAGTTGGTCCTGCCGTACATACCAATACGTACGCTACGGTCACAAGACGCAGGCCTCCTAATTGTCCCTAGAATTTCTAAGCAAACAGCGGGAGGCAGGGCTTTCTCCTATAGATCTCCATTTTTATGGAACAGTCTGCCTACCCATGTGAGAGACGCAGACTTGGTCTCAACCTTTAAGTCTTTACAGAAGACTTATCTCTTCAGTAGGTCATATGATTGAGTGTAGTCTGGCCCAGGAGTGTGAAGGTGAACGGAAAGGCTCTGGAGCAACGAACCGCCCTTGCTGTCTCTGCCTGGCCGGTTCCCCTCTCTCCACTGGGATTCTCTGCCTCTAACCCTATTACAGGGGCTGAGTCACTGGCTTACTGGTGCTCTTTCATGCCGTCCCTAGGAGGGGTGCGTCACTTGAGTGGGTTGAGTTACTGACGTGATCTTCCTGTCTGGGTTGGCGCCCCCCCTTGGTTTGTGCTGTGGTGGAGATCTTTGTGGGCTATACTCGGCCTTGTCTCAGGGTTGTAAGTTGGTGGTTGAAGATATCCCTCTAGTGGTGCGGGGGCTGTGCTTTGGCAAAGTGGGTGGGGTTATATCCTTCCTGTTTGGCCCTGTCCGGGGGTATCTTCGGATGGGGCCACAGTGTCTCCTGACCGCTCCTGTCTCAGCCGCCAGTATTTATGCTGCAGTAGTTTATGTGTCGGGGGGCTAGGGTCAGTTGGTTATACCTGGAGTACTTCTCCTGTCTTATCCAGTGTCCTGTGTGAATTTAAGTATGCTCTCTCTAATTCTCTCGTTCTCTCTTTCTTTCTCTCTCTCTGAGAACCTGAGCCCTAGGACCATACGTCAGGACTACCGGGCATGATGACTCCTTGCTGTCCCCAGTCCGCCTGGCCTTGCTGCTATTCCAGTTTCAACTGTTCTGCCTGCGGTTATGGAACCGCCACCTGTCCCAGACCTGTTGTTTTTCAACTCTTAATGATCGGCTATGAAAAGCCAACTGAAAATTATTCATAATTATTATTTGACCATGCTTGTCACTTATGAACATTTTTGAACATCTTGGCATAGTTCTGTTATAATCTCCACCCGGCACAGCCAGAAGAGGACTGGCCACCCCTCATAGCCTGGTTCCTCTCTAGGTTTCTTCCTAGGTTTTGGCCTTTCTAGGGAGTTTTTCCTAGCCACCGTGCTTCTACACCTGCATTACTAGCTGTTTGGGGTTTTAGGCTGGGTTTCTGTACAGCACTTCGAGATATTAGCTGATGTACGAAGGGCTATATAAAATAAACTTGATTGATTGATTGACTTGGACTCAAGTCAGACTCGAGTCACAAATATGATGACTTGCAGCTCGACTTTGACTTGAACACCAATGACTTGTGACTTGACTTGGACTTGAGCCTTATTACTCGACCTGACTTGATACCCTCCCCAAGCTCAAATTTTAAAAAATGATGCTATTAAAAAAAGTGTGCAGCACATCAACTCTTCATTTAACGGATTACAGTTTGAATTGGACAGCAGCCAATCAAATTGTGCCAGCTGACAAAAAGTTGTGCGTGGTAGTGCAGAGGAACGTCGGCGGGGGAATTCAGATGGAGCCCTTGGAAAGATGATACCCAAAAGTATTATTTTCGGATATAAAGGTGAGGGGGGGTCTTTCTCATGGGTACCCATGTATTTCCATGGAAATGTAACATTTATTTGGAAAGTAATAAATATATAGATATTTTTAAAAGCATTCATGATTTGGGTAAATGTAATATACTAACTATTACTCTTGTTAAAAATATGAAATGGTATTATATTGATGAAGAGCACATTATGACTTGTTTAGGACTCGAAACTCAAAGTTTAGGACTTGAGACTTGACTTGATACTTGACGGTTTTGACATGATACTTGCCTCGGACTTGCCTGTCTTGACTTGGGACTTGACTTGGGACTTGAATGCTAAGACCTGAGACTTAATTGTAAGTTGTAAAACAATGACTTGGTCCCACCTCTGGAATATGCTATCTGTTCTTCTGAAATAAGCTACATTTTCTTCATATCATGGTTCTGTAGACCTGCCTAAAATAAATATTGTGATAGTGTAGGCTGTATTAAATAGATTTTTTTATACTTAAAACATATGTAGGTGTTCCAAAGATCTTCATCAGTGGCTTGTAAGCTGTGTTTAAGCCAGGAGAAGCAAGGACTCCATTTTTTTGTAATACATTTTTTTACTCAAGTAGCCTTTTTATGGTTGGTCCTACAGTTCAATGGTAATGTCCCTTCTCTGTGAAGTAAGTTTATTTAAAGCTATGTGATTTAACTTTAAGTTAACTTACTTCACAGTAAAAAAAACGAAACATACAAAATGCAGTAAATATTCTAACCAACATATATTCGATATCTTTAACAGATCAAAAACTCAATCCAAAACGACTTGAAATCCTCAGCATGGTAAAGACAGGATATTTCCCAAATAAATTGTTTAATCTTTTTATGTAGCTCCAACATTTACATGAGATAAATGTGAAGACTTTGGGGATTTAGCCCTGAGGATGTTTAAAGGGGCAACTACAGAATTATTTACATGAGCCAACTGATAACTGAGAAATAGATTAACCAATGGAAGTTTAAAGATACAATGTTGTAATAATTAAAACAACAAAAACGAAACCAAACCCAGTTCACAACTATTGCCTTTTTGAGTGAACTTTGGAGATGGCGGCCTTGTGTAAGTCCTTCGTCCAAAGCTTGTTGAATGCATGCACTGAAACAATCAGAAAATAAAACAACAATAAGCTATTTCTGAAAACAATTTATATTTTAGAATCTTAAAGTTAGACATTTAGCTATGCCTAATATGGCAATTCATATAATTTTTTCCAAAATTAATTATTGTTACTCTAAAAGATGCAGGGTTAAAAATAACCCAATTTGGGTAATTTCGACAGCCCAGCGCTGGGTCAATACAGGACAAAACAAAGCATTTGTTTAATTCAACCCAGCGGGTTTGTGTTGTGCTTCTAACCCAGCGCCTTGGGTTGAGCGCTTGACCTAATTGCTAGGTAAATTATGCTATATTGCTGGGTTAAAACAACCCAGTGTGTTGGGTTGTGACATAAACCCAGCACATTGGGTTGGGGGATTGACACCAGCAGCTAGATCGTTTATGAAATCCTTCAGTCATTTTCAGTGTCATGCTAATTCCAATTTTGCTTGCATATTTTTTCCTTCCCTACCATCATACCCCCTTTCGTACACACACACAATCAAGATACAATGTTGAATTTCAAATAATTAATTAATATTTTGCATGCATTTCAGAACATACGTCAAGTCAGAGAATCTACAAGAATATATACTTTTTTTTAAATAGCACCTTGAAACAAAGTCCTATTGTCTAAATATATATTATTTCACGACATTTCATAAGATAGGATTTATTATTAGAATTCATTTATATTATTTCATGAACCAAACAGTCAAAACAGACTAAAGCGTCAGTTAAACTTGATGTGCACACTCAGATTCCAAGTTCCAACAAAGCATGTGTTCATGTGACACTCTGTCTTAGCTGGTATTAAAACTGATCTGTCTATCACACAGTGCCAGAGCGAATCAATAGATATTCACATTCACTGACACACTTCAGCTATCTTAGGTGACAGAACACACACACCATGCTGTTTTGCCATACAATAATGGTCTACATTTGGGTCGAGTTAAAACATTTTTTCACAGATCAAGTAAAAAATATTACATTTGAAGGTCACTCTACTAAGGACATGGACTAATGACTCATTACCTAATAACTTTATTCATGAAGCACTTTTCACAATCCCCAAAATGTATAAATTGTGATAGAATGAAAGAGTACCAGAACGCTCTTCAGTAGGTGAACTAAAGGCAAATGAGCCACATACTATACTGTAGGAAAAAAGCAGGAACAAATGCATTAAAAAAACTAACTAAAAGTCAATTTAACAGAGCTATAAATAGTGCCTTAAGCATAATAGGATTTGGAATGAGACACTCATGGCTCATCCATCCATTGGTCTATTCATTTACAGGAAAACATCAGCCAGAAGGCTGTGCTTCCTCCTGTCACTTCTCACACTCCATACAAGAGCAGATACTTATCCACTATTGTTCAGTGGAAAAAAGGCAGGCTCGCAACCAGTGGCGGATTTAGGTATCGGCAACATGGGCAGCTGCCCAGGGCGGCATCTTGGCGGGGGCTGCACTGGGCGCCCGCACAAAAAAAATCTTAATGGTGGGTCCAGTCTTTCCTTCATTCGCCATGACGCAAGACAGACCTCAGGATGGCGTTCTAGAAAGCTCCCGTTATAGCCCTTAGATATATCCGGCTCTGATTTTATTCGATATAGGTGTTAAAGACATCATAATGTTGTTATTTTAAACCGAGTTATATCAGTTTATATCAGTATATTGCGATTTTCGGTATTTTATTTGTGCTGCGTTATGGTGATTTGGACACGTCTTCGCCACATGGCTAATGTTTACTGCTAATTCCAAAGTTGAAGGCGACAATCTACAACCGAGCAACGATTCCTCTGGACAAAGGACAACTTGCCCAAGATTCTGATGGGAGCTCATCAAAAAGTAAGAAGTATTTATGATGTTAATTCGTTGTTCTGTTGAAAAATGTGAAACTACTGTTCCGCCATTAATTTCGGTGCGGTCTCGCTCTAACGCACGCTGTATGACGTAGTAACGTTAATTTTAAAAATCTAACACAGCGGTTGCATTAAGAACTAATGTATCTTTCATTTGCTGTCCAACCTGTATTTTTTAGTCAAGTTTATGATTAGTTACTGATTAGATTAGGTGCCTCTCCCAAGATTTCTCCCGACATTTTGTTTGCATTTTGGCTACTATTCTCATTGTATAACCACGATTTGTGCCGCTAAATATGCACATTTTCGAACAAACTCTATATGTATTGTGTAATATGATGTTATAGGACTGTCATCTGAAGAAGTTTGAGAAGGTTAGTGAAAAAATTAATATCTTTTGCTGGTTTATTCGTTATCGCTATTGTTGGCTTGAATCAATGCTGTTGTGTGGTTGGCTATTGTAGTAAGCTAATATAATGCTATATTGTGTTTTCGCTGTAAAACACTTAAAAAGTCTGAAATATTGGCTGGATTCACAAGATCTTTGTCTTTCATTTGCTGTACGCTGTGTATTTTTCATAAATGTTTTATGATGAGTATTTAGGTAATTCACGTTGGTCTCTGTAGTTATTCTAGTTGCTTTGGTGAGAGTTGTGATGGTGGCTGCAATGGTAAACTATGATTTATACCTGAAATATGCACATTTTTCTAACAAAACATATGCTATACAATAAATATGTTATCAGACTGTCATCTGATGAAGTTGTTTCTTGGTTAGTGACTATTTATATCTTTATTTGGTCGAAATTGTGATAGCTACCTATGCAGGAAAAAACTGGTGGAGTAAAAAAAGTGGTGTCTTTTGCTATCGTGGTTAGCTAATAGAAATACATATTGTGTCTTCCCTGTAAAACATTTAAAAAATCAGAAATGATGGCTGGATTCACAAGATGTGTATCTTTCATCTGGTGTCTTGGACTTGTGATTTAATGATATTTAGATGCTAGTATTTACTTGTGGCGCTATGCTAGGCTATGCTAGTCAGCTTTTTTACTGATGAGGGTGATCCGGGATGGTGACTCGTGAGAAGTTAAAATGATGTAAAATACTCGTATGTTTAAGGAATTCAAATTATGGGATTTCTGTTTTGAATTTGGCGCCCTGCAGTTTCACTGGCTGTTGACGAGGTGGGACGCTACCGTCCCACATACCCTAGAGAAGTTAACAAGCATCCATGTTTTTGTCATTCCACTAGGAACCTGTTTTCAGCTTATTACGTCTCCAGTCAAATACCGGTGCAGAGTGTGTGTGTTTATCCTGTGTTCCCATTTAATTAGCTAGTGTATCAATAACAAAACCAATTTGTGTAGTACTGAATCATAAGTAAGGCTTGTGTTTTTGCAGATGCAAGGGGGTTACAACTGTGCAGAATTGTAAGGCTCGCCACTGGTAGAGACAAGAAGCAGGTACAGGGAGTGAACATTTAATATCAACAGACACGGAACAGTACAGGATAGCGTCTGGACATATACACATTATGACATTAATGCTGACACAGGGAACAAATTGGGGAGCAGACAGAAATAGGGAAGGCAATCAACAAAATGAAGGAGTCCAGGTGAGTCCAATGCGCGCTGCTGCGCGTAATGATGGTGACTGGTGTGCGTAATGAAGGGTGTGATGGGTAAAGACTTTTAGAGTTTAATTCAGGAGATGGTAACTCTTTAAAGAACCGCTCTCGTGATGCCCCAGATCCCAATGAGTTAATTTAATCAGGTAACAATTAAACATAGTTAGATAATTAGATAGATAACAGTCTTCAGATTAATGTTAAAGTCTAGTCACAGGCTTAACACTCTTTGCAGTCCTCTTCATGGATGTTCAACTTTACAGGGTGATTGAAATTTAAATGCAATGTTCCCGGTTTAGAGGAGGCTGCATTCACAGTTAAACTGCATATGTTGGCTCAATCGTAAATAGCCTTGACATTTAGATTTTGAAATCTTTAACACTTCAGCTTTACAGACTGAATTGTGCCCTAAGCAAAGGGTTTATTCAACTCTGAAGGGTATGGACTGTATAGACACCGGAACAGTGTTAAATTCAACCCTCTTAGAGTTGATTCAACTCTGGAAAATGTGCTGTGTAAGAGTCCAGAGTGTGAATCAAGCTAGATCAAATGTGTTTATGTACTCTCCTCTCTCCTTCTCTGTACCCAGCATCCCTCCACAGAGACAGGGTGACAGGGTGACCCTCTGGCAGTCAATTTAAACGGGTCTGAGGGTTGGGCCGAACTGGGCTGCACCTGGCCATATGGCACAGTTGGAAAGTGATGGAGGGTAAGAGCTCACCTGGCATTGGAATGAAGAGGGAGGGAGGGAGTTTCACCTGGCAGAAGGCGAGAGATAATATGAGAGAGAGAGGAACAGAGAGATGGATGGAGAGCGGGATGGAGGGTGAGAGCTCACCTGGCTG
The DNA here is from genome assembly GCF_016432855.1 of Salvelinus namaycush. Classification (NCBI taxonomy): domain Eukaryota; kingdom Metazoa; phylum Chordata; class Actinopteri; order Salmoniformes; family Salmonidae; genus Salvelinus; species Salvelinus namaycush. The sequence goes on along the minus strand of NC_052344.1, from coordinate 1,552,189 downwards.
ATGGCTGGATATAGAGAAAACAAGGGAGGAAGTAAAACTGAAAAAGGGATGGAGGTTGAGAGCACTCCTGGCCGAGAGAAGCGCGGGCGGAGGAGGAGGGGGGGGTGCTCACCTGGAAGAGGCCTAGATATAATGGGAGATAGGGAGAGAGGGGGTCTCTGGGCTTGGGTCTTGGGTCCCGGTGGGACATGGGTCCGTCGGACACAGAGATCCAAGCAGCCTCTCCTCTCCTGTCAGAACTGAACTGGGTCCAGACCCCCAGGGCTAAGGAACTGGGCCGCCCTGCCTGCTCCATCGTTAGGAGAGAGAGAGAGAGAGCAACATGCCCTGTTCTATTTATAATACCCCTTTATTCTGGATATAAATGCTCCCACAACACACACATACAGGTGCAGGTGCAGGTGCGTACACGTGCAGGAAGATACAAATGCTTTTACTTGGTAAAGATCTCCAACTAAGTAGCAACTAAAATATGTAGTTTTATTTGAGTAGCAACTCAAATATGTAGTTTTATTTGAGTAGCAACTCAAATATGTAGTTTTATTTGAGTTGCTTAGTTGGAGATCTTTACCAAGCAGATAGCAGGTTTGCATGTTCAAATCCCTCTCATCCTGCTAACCTAAGAGGTCCCAACCATTCAGGGGAGTCATCCACCCCAAAAATCATTGGGGGCACAAAGTCCGTGAGGATGGCTGGGTTGGATACATTTTTTTTCAGAAACACGTTTTTCCTGCAATCTAGAGCCATACTCATTATGCTTAATTCTATGTAAAAATGTATGTTTTTTTCTCTGCACATCTAAGAATACCCCTTGAATCATCTGTATCCTCCGGTGATTCTTTTTTAAATAAACTAAATTTGCTTCTCAGCATCTCTGCTAAAATCTGTGTAAAAATTGAAAGGAATGTGAGTCTTATTCAGTACATTTAGTAATTGCTTGCTTTTCTAAAGTCTACCAACCTTGCCAGCAGGCATGCCAGCTAAAATAGTTAGACATTGTAGCTACTCTAACTATATCGATAGCCTGAAATGGCTTCTTGGTAGTTAGATAGGAGGTTAGATAGGATTTTGGGAGATTGGGAACCTATCTGAGCTAAAGCCAACTTCATAAAATTTGTAGGTGGCTAGTATTACAGAGAAACAACAAAAATATATATACATGTTTTAATTTTTAAAAAAAGGAGACATCTAAAGGGGGCACTATGGGCATGATGCCTCTTCAACCATACATAATCCAGTGACACACCAAGGTAGTGATACCGACTGGAGAGGTTGGACAGGGAGGTAGGATAGGAAGGGTAAGAACAGACAATCCTTTTGACATTATGGGAGAGAGAGAGGGAGAAAACAAAAGAGAGAAATAATGAGAGAGAGAAAGAAAACGAGAGGGGGAAAAAGCGAGAGAGAGAGAGAGACAGAGACCAAGGTAACCCAATCATCCTTGTCCCCACCGCCAGGGGAAATCTTTCTAACTACAAGGTTAATTAAGCACTAAAATTAGATCAAGAAGCTTTCTTTTCCAGCTCATTAACCAATTACAACCAATTTTCTCTCTTCATATAGATCAACATTCAGATTGGACAGCCTGTAATTGTCAATGTGAATCAGAAATCTTATTTTTTACATACACACACACACACACACACACACACACACACACACACACACACACACACACACACACACACACACACACACACACACACACACACACACACACACACACACACACGCGCACACACACACACACAAAGTATTGTACAGCTAACCTTGTGAGGACACACAATTCAGTCCCAATCACAGTCCTATTTTCCCTAACCCCTAACCCTAAACCTAACCCTAACCCTAACCCTAACCCTAGATACAAACCCTAACCTTTAATGTAATTCTAACCCTAACACTAATTCTAACCTTAAAACCTGTTTGGGATAAGGGGCAGCATTTTCACGTTCGGATGAAAAGCGTGCCCAGAGTAAACTTCCTGCTACTCAGGCCCAGAAGCTAATATATGCTTATTATTAGTAGATTTGGATAGAAAACACTCTAAAACTGTTTGAATGATATCTGTGAGTATAACAGGCAATATGTGGCAGGCAAAAACCTGAGAAAAATCCAACCAGGAAGTGGGAATTCTGAGGTTTGTAGTTTTTCAACTCATTGCCTTACTAATATACAGTGTCTATGGGGTCATATTGCACTTCCTAAGGCTTCCACTAGATCTCAATAGTCTTTAGAACCTTGTTTTTAATCTTCTACTGTGAAGGGGGAGTGAATGAGAGCTGTGTCAACCAGATGTCTAGCAGAATGCACCTCGTGAGTTTGGATTGTGAACAGCTACTCTTCCTGGGGTCAAGTAAAATGAAGGCAGTTATATACAATAACTGTCACGTTCTGACCTTAGTTCCTTTGTTATGTCTCTATTTTTGGTTTGGTCAGGGCGTGAGTTGGGATGGGCATTCTATGTTTTTGTTCTATGTTTTATATTTCTATGTGTTTGGCGAGTGTGGTTCTCAATCAGAGGCAGCTGTCTATTGTTGTCTCTGATTGAGAACCATACTTAGGTAGCCTCCTCCCACCTGTGTTTTGTGGGTTGTTGTTTCCTGTTGTGTGTCTGCACCAGCCAGAACTGTTTCGGTCGTTATTCTTTGTTATTTCAGTGTTCATTTAATAAATATGGACACGTACAAGGCTGCACCTTGGTCCTCTCCTTCCAACAGCCGTTACAGAACAACCCACCACCAACGGACCAAGCAGCGTGGAAACAAGGAAGAATGGACATGGGAGGACATTCTGGACGTGAAGGGATCCTACACATGGGAGGAGATCCTGGCTGGAAGGGATCGCCTCCCATGGGAACAGGTGGAGGCAGCCAGGAGAGCGGAGGCAGCAGGAGAAGGGACCCAGCAGTATGAGGGAACACGGCTGGCAAGGAAGCCCGAGAGGCAGCCCCAAACATTTTTTTTGGGGGGGGGGGCACGCGGGGAGATTGGCGGAGTCAGGTAGGAGATCTGAGCCAAGTCCTCGTGCTTACCAGGTGGAGCATCGTACTGGTCAGGCACCGTGTTATGCAGTGGAGTGCACGGTGTCTCCAGTACATATTCATAGCCCGATGCGCTACATCGCAGCTCCTCGCGTCGGCCGGGCTAGAGTGGGCATCGAGCCAGGAGGGATTGTGCCAGCCCTGCTATCCAGACCTCCAATACATCTCTACTGCCCAGGATATCCTGCGCTGGCTCTGCACACTGTCTCCAGTGCGTCTGCACAGCCCAGTGCGTCCTGTGCTTGCGCCCCGCACGTGCAGGGTCAAAGTCATCATCCAGCCAGGACGGGTTGTGCAGGCTCGTTGCTCGAGACCTCCAGTGCGCCTCCACGGCCCAGTGCATCCGGTGCCTCGGCCAAGGACAAGGCCTCCTGCATGTCTCCCCAGCCCGGTGAGTCCTCTGCCTGTACTAAGCCCTAACCCTCCTGCATGTCTCCCCAGCCTGGTGAGTCCTGTGCCTTCTACCAGAGCCAGGCCTCCTGTGTGTCTATCCACTACAGTGATGATCCATGGCACAAAGCCTCCAGCGAGGAGGCATGGCACGAGGCCTTCAGAGTCGCCCTCCTGTCCGGAGCTGCCAGAGTCGCCCTCCTGTCCGGAGCTGCCAGAGTCGCCCTCCTGTCCGGAGCTGCCAGAGTCGCCCTCCTGTCCGGAGCTGCCAGAGTCGCCCTCCTGTCCGGAGCTGCCAGAGTCGCCCTCCTGTCCGGAGCTGCCAGAGTCGCCGTCCTGTCCCGGGCCCGCTGCGAGGGTCCCCAGTCCAGGGTCGGTGGCGAGGGTTGCTTTTTTGCAATATAGGGAAATGCTATGTCTGGCGCAAACCCAACACCTCACAACACCCCGAGAATACCATCCCCACAGTGAAGCATGGTGGTGGAAGTATCATGCTGTGGGGATGTTTTTAATCGGCAGGCACTGGGAAACTGAGGGAATTGAGGGAAACCTGTTTCAGTCTTCCAGAGATTTGAGACTGGGATGGAGGTTCACCTTCCAGTAGGACAATGACCCTAAGCATACTGCTAAAGCAACACTTGAGTGGTTTAAGGGGAAACATTTAAATGTCTTGGAATGGCCTAGTCAAAGCCCAGACCTAAATCCAATTGACAATCTGTTGTATGACTTAAAAATTGCTGTACACCAGCGAAACCCATCCAACGTGAAGGAGCTGGAGCAGGTGTGCCTTGAAGAATGGGCAAAAATCCCAGTGGCTAGATGTAAAAAAAAAAATAATAATAATAATTCTATGGCAACAGCTCTGGTGGACATTCCTGCAGTAAGCATGCTAATTGCATACTCCCTTAACACTTGAGACATCTATGGCATTGTGTTGTGACAAAACTGCACGGCCTTTTTTTGCCCCCAGGACAAGGTGCACCTGTGTAATGTTCGCGGTGTTTAATCAGCTACTAAATATGCCACAACTGTCAGGTGGATGGATTATCTTGGCAAATGAGAAATGATCACTAACAGGGATGTAAACAAATTTCTGCACAACACTGAAAGAATCTTTATGTGCACCCTCCATTTGGCCAATCTGACCATAATTCCATCCTCCTGATTCCTGCTTACAAGGAAAATCTAAAGCAGGAAGTACCAGTGACTCGCTCAATACAGAAGTGGTCAGATGACGCGGATGCTACGCTGCAGGACTGTTTTGATAGCACAGACTGGAATATGTTCCGCGATTCATCCAACGGCATTGAGGAGTATACCATTGAAAATGACATAAAAAAAATAAATCCTGGATGGATTGTCCTCTGGGTTTCGCCTGCCAAATCAGTTCTGTTATACACCCAGCCATTATTTTAACAGTTTTAGAAACTTTAGAGTGTTTTCTATCCAATACTACCATGCATATGCATATCCTAGCTTCTGGGCCTGAGTAACAGGCAGTTTATTTTGGGAACCTCAGTCATCCAAACTTCAGAATACTGCCCCCTAGCCTTAAAAAGTTAAGATTGAATCCTACTATATTGTCTCTGATGCTCGTCGGATGTGGCAGGGCTTAAACTATTACGGACCACAAAGGGAAACCCAGACGCGAGCTGCCCAGTGACGTGAGCCTAACAGACAAGCTAAATGCCTCTTATGCTCGCTTCGAGGCAAGCAACAATGAAGCATGCAGAAGAGCATCAGCTGTTCTGGATAACTGTGTGATAACCCTCTTGGTAGCTGATGTGAGTGAGACCTTTAAACAGGTCAACTTTCACAAAAAGGCGGGGATTACCAGGACATGTACTTAAAGCATGCGTGGACCAACTGGCAAGTGTCTTCACTAACATTTTCAACCTTTCCCTGACTGAGTCTGTAATACCTACATGTTTCAAGTAGAACGTATAGTCCCGGTGTCCAAGGAAGCGAAGGTAACCTGCCTAAATGATTACCGCCCCATAGCACTCAGTAGTCATGAAGTGCTTTGAAAGGCTGGTCATGGCACACATCAACAGCATCCTTTCCGGATAGCCAAGATCCACTCCAATTCACATACCGCCTCAACAGATCCACAGATGACACAATCTCAATCGCACTCCACACTGCCCTTTCCCACCTGGACAAATGGAACACCTATGCGAGAATGCTGTTCATTGACTACAGGGGCGGGGGTGGACGTCAGCTTCCGAACCCAAAAGTCAGTGAACCATGTCCAAATGGCATAACAAATGTCCAAATGGCTTTTATACTGACCAAATGATATATATCACTATGTTAAGCCCTGAATCAACCTAGGTCTATTTGTCATGTCTAATCATAGGAAGTCATAGGAAGTAAGAATTTGGTGCAATTTGGTGCTGTCGTTTTTTAAAAGATTTTTATTAAAATCTCCAAAATGACCATAGCGCCCTCTATTGGATGGGCCCGGGTGGGGGGTGCTCCCTACCCGGCCATGGACCCCTTGCACCCCCCTAAAGGCATTAAAAACCATTTTATATATGTGCTCCTGGTAACCCTTTCAGATTACCAGGTGCACGGCTGTCCATTTGCAATGTCTTACAATGGGCGTTTACCATGACAAATTGGACATGCTCTAATATACTTCAGAAATGCCCAATTGACTGGCCCGTTGACCTCGGGATGGTCGAGCAGTGATAGTTGTCCGTCTCCATCGCTCGTTGGTGTTGATTTCAGCATACGAGCATAGCATGGCCCGTAACCTGAACGGGCAAAAGTGGTGAAGGAGGAGCGCCATTCTCAAATCGAACAGTAATCTCTGCTGCTCGGTCATGTTGATAAATTATAAATCATTCAGAAACATACAAGGTAGGTTCCAGTCTTTGCGCTAAGTTAGTTAGCATTGGCTCAGAAATCAAATCAAATCAAAAAAAAAAATTTATAAAGCCCTTCTTACATCAGCTGATATCTCAGAGTGCTGTACAGAAACCCAGCCTAAAACCCCAAACAGCAAGCAATGCAGGTGCAGAAGTACAGTGGTGGAGGGGCTTGTTTTATTTATTTTTATTTAACCTTTATTTAACTAGGCAAGTCAGTAAAGAACATATTCTTTTTTACAATGATGGCCTACCAGAAAGCAAAGGCCTCCTGTAGGGACTGAGGATTAAAAATGAAAAATGGGACAAAACACACATCACGACAAGAGAGACACCACAACACTACATCAAGAGAGACCTAAGACAACATAGCATAGCAGCAACACATGAAAACACGGCTTAGTATCAACTTCATACCTTCAAACTGGACGCTGAGACATACAATGTTCATCTGACTCTGGGGAAGTAGATTGAGGGTTGCATTGCCAAAATCCCAATCGATCCCTTTAACCTTTACTGACAAAACAACAGAACACATGAACAGGCATGACATTCTCATGGACGGCCAAAAATAACTATCTGAAAGCCTCTCCACCAATAAGCCAAGCCTCCAATATTCTAATAGACTGTCCCTGCTACAATATTATTACTGTTACTCTTACACAGAGCACCTAGCAAAAAGCTAAGCTAAGTTGAAGATACTGTAGTTAGCTAGCGACCTGAGGCAATACCTAAAAAGTATCATCATAAACAAAGATCATTACCGTCACAATAAACTTTTCTAAATTGAAACGGGAGGCTAAATCCATGTAATATCATTGGCTTAACAGCCAATGTTGTATTAATAGACATTGCTATTAAAATTGTACTTATTTAGGAATGGGTAATAAAGCCATCGCAACAAATACAATGATGAAATACATTCTAAGTGCCCATGTTCCTTTGCTACATTGAAACATGAAAGGTTCCTCCAAGAACCCCTAATCTAACCAAGGCTGGAAATATGAACCCATTGACTTCACCCCTTATTCTAAGTTTACACAGGCAAACTAATTCTGAATTTTTTTCAACTATTGTCCAATATATGGGCAAAAGATCAGAATTGGGCTTCCTGTGTGAGTTTAGATGTAGGTAGGGTTAACACGATCATACACGTGATTAATTATTATTGTGGGTGGGTATTATGCGGCTTTTGATTAACTAGGACAAATAGAAAATCTAAACAGTGCCCTTGAGAACAAACATTGACAGAAACTGTTGTATCAAAGGAAACTCATAAATAATTACCAACATTAAACAAAGGGCTGCGACTTCAAATGTTTACCGTTCAAAATTAGATCAAATAGAAAACAGATTCATTAAGTCGCCCTGCCACATACTTTGAATTTGAGGGGGGGGCGTAAACAGAATATCACACGCATGCACACACACACACACACACACACACTCCCTTAGAAATGTTTTTCCCAAAAGGGTTATTTCTGGAGGGATAGAGTTCTACTATCCCCATTGAGACCGTGTATGTGCCTCGACCTAGGTTGGGCAAAACTAAACATGGCGGTGTTCTCCTTAGCAATCTCACTAGGATAAGGACCTCCTCCATTCCTGCCATTATTGAAAGAGATCGTGATACCTCACATCTCAAAATAGGTCTACTTAATGATCCCTCACTTCCAAGGCAGTTATAGTCAATGAACTAATCACTGATCATAATCTTGATGTGATTGGCCTGACTGAAACATGGCTTAAGCCTGATGAATTTACTGTGTTAAATGAGGCCTCACCTCCTGGTTACACTAGTGACCATATCCCCCGTGCATCCCGCAAAGGCAGAGGTGTTGCTAACATTTACGATAGCAAATTTCAATTTACCCAAAGAAATATGACGTTTTCGTCTTTTGAGCTTCTAGTCACGAAATCTATGCAGCCTACTCAATCACTTTTTATAGCTACTGTTTACAGGCCTCCTGGGCCATATACAGCGTTCCTCACTGAGTTCCCTGAATTCCTATCGGACCTTGTAGTCATAGCAGATAATATTCAAATTTTTGGTGATTTTAATATTCACATGGAAAAGTCCACAAACCCACTCCAAAAGGCTTTCGGAGCCATTATCGACTCAGTGGGTTTTGTCCAACATGTCTCTGGACCTACTCACTGCCACAGTCATACTCTGGAACTAGTTTTGTCCCATGGAATAAATGTTGTAGATCTTAATGTTTTTCCTCATAATCCTGGACTATCGGACCACCATTTTATTACGTTTGCAATCGCGACAAATAATCTGCTCAGACCCCAACCAAGGAGCATCAAAAGTCGTGCTATAAATTCTCTGACATCAAAAAGATTCCTTGATGCCTTTCCAGACTCCTTCTGCCTACCCAAGGACGTCAGAGGACAAAAATCAGTTAACCTGTTTGGGCTGCAAGGGGCAGTATTGAGTAGCCAGATAAAATGTGCCCATTTCAAACGGCCTCGTACTCAATTCTTGCTCGTACAATATGCATATTATTATTACTATTGGATAGAAAACACTCTCTAGTTTCTAAAACCGTTTGAATTATTTCTCTGAGTGAAACAGAACTCATTCTGCAGCACATTTCCTGACCAGGAAGTGGAATGTCTGAAATCGATGCTCTGTTCTTCTTCCTGCCTATAAATGGGCACAAGACTTATTAGTATACATGCACGTCATACACCTTAATCTGGGTGTCAAGAGGCTGTGAGAGAAGAAATGAGTTGATTATCTTGGTCCGAGATTGAACACATCATCTTGGAATGACGTGTCCACCATTTTCGGTACTCTGAAGGGCGCGAGCTGGACAGTGGGATTGCCTTTTGTTTAGCTGCCGTTATGGGCGACTACAATCTCCGGCTTTGATTTTATTTGATACATGTCACCATATCATCGTAAAGTATGTTTTTTCAATATGGTTTCATCAGATTATTGAAATTTTTTGGGGAGTTTTGCCGTGTTCCGTTCTCTTCCGTTTGTTGACATGGAGAGTGTCGTGCCACCCGGCTAGCGCGCTTGCTAAATGAAGAGGGAAAGTTGCCGTTCTGAATCCAAACAACGACTGTTCTGGACAAAGGACACCTTGTCCAACATTCTGATGAAAGATCAGCAAAAGTAAGACCCATTTTATGATGTTATTTCATATATCTGCCGTAGTCGCCGGCGCCCAAGTGTTTCTGGCTATTGTGCTAAGCTAATATAACGCTACATTTTGTTTTCGCTGTAAAACACTTGATAAATCGGAAATATTGTCTGGAATCACAAGATGCCTGTCTTTCAATTGCTGTACACTATGTATTTTTCAGAAATGTTTTATGATGAGTATTTAGTTATTTGGCGTTGGTGTCTATAATTTTTCTGTCTGCTTTCGGTGCAATTTCTGACTGTAGCTGCAATGTAAACTATGATTTATACCTGAAATATGCACATTTTTCTAACAAAACATATGCTATACAATAAATATGTTATCAGACTGTCATCTGATGAAGTTGTTTCTTGGTTAGTGGCTATTTATATCTTTATTTGGTCGAATTTGTGATAGCTACTGATGGAGTAAAAAACTGATGGAGTAAAAAAAGTGGTGTCTTTTGCTAACGTGGTTAGCTAATAGATTTACATATTGTGTCTTCCCTGTAAAACATTTTAAAAATCGGACATGTTGGCTGGATTCACAAGATGTGTACCTTTCATATGCTGTATTGGACTTGTTAATGTGTGAAAGTTAAATATTTAAAAAATATATATATTTTGAATTTCGCGCCCTGCACTTGAGCTGGCTGTTGTCATAAGTGTACCGACGTCGGGCTGCAGCCATAAGAAGTTAACCACCTAACTGAGGAACTCAATTTAACCTTGCGCAATACCCTAGATGCATAAGAAACTAGCTCCCTGGTATACAGAACATACCCGAGCTCTGAAGCAAGCTTCCAGAAAATTGGAACTGAAATGGCGCCACACCAAACTGGAAGTCTTCCGACTAGCTTGGAAAGACAGTACCGTGCAGTATCGAAGAGCCTTCACTGCTGCTCGATCATCCTATTTTTCCAACTTATTTGAGGAAAATAAGAACAATCCAAAATTTATTTTTGATACTGTCGCAAAGCTAACTAAAAAGCAGCATTCCCCAAGTGAGGATGGCTTTCACTTCAGCAGTAATAAATTCATGAACTTCTTTGAGGAAAAGATCATGATCTTTAGAAAGCAAATTACGGACTCCTCTTTAAATCTACGTATTCCTCCAAAGCTCAGCTGTCCTGAGTCTGCAAAACTCTGCCAGGACCTAGGATCAAGAGAGACACTCAAGTGTTTTAGTACTATATCTCTTGACACAATGATGAAAATAATCATGGCCTCTAAACCTTCAAGGTCCATACTGGACCCTATTCCAACTAAACTACTGAAAGAGCTGCTTCCTGTGCTTGGCCCTCCTATGTTGAACGTAATAAACGGCTCTCTATCCACCAGATGTGTACCAAACTCACTAAAAGTGGCAGTAATAAAGCCTCTCTTGAAAAAGCCAAACCTTGACCCAGAAAATATAAAAAACTATCGGACTATATCGAATCTTCCATTCCTCTCAAAAATTTTTGAAAAAGCTGTTGCGCAACAACTCACTGCCTTCCTGAAGACAGCCAATGTATACGAAATGCTTCAGTCTGGTTTTAGACCCCATCATAGCACTGAGACTGCACTTGTGAAGGTGGTAAATGACCTTTTAATGGCGTCAGACCGAGGCTCTGCATCTGTCCTCGTGCTCCTAGACCTTAGTGCTGCCTTTGATATCATCGATCACCACATTCTTTTGGAGAGATTGGAAACCCAAATTTGTCTACACGGACAAGTTCTGGCCTGGTTTAGATCTTATCTGTCGGAAAGATATCAGTTTGTCTCTGTGAATGGTTTGTCCTCTGACAAATCAACTGTACATTTTGGTGTTCCTCAAGTTTCCGTTTAGGACCACTATTGTTTTCACTATATATCTTACCTCTTGGGGATGTCATTCGAAAACATAATGTTAACTTTCACTGCTATGCGGATGACACACAGCTGTACATTTCAATGAAACATGGTGAAGCTCCAGAATTGCCCTCGCTAGAAGCCTGTGTTTCAGACATAAGGAAGTGGATGGCTGAAAACGTTCTACTTTTAAACTCGGACAAAACAGAGATGCTTGTTCTAGGTCCCAAGAAACAAAGAGATCTTCTGTTGAATCTGACAATTAATCTTGATGGTTGTAAAGTCGTCTCAAATAAAACTGTGAAGGACCTCGGCGTTACTCTGGACCCTGATCTCTCTTTTGACGAACATATCAAGACTGTTTCAAGGACAGCTTTTTTCCATCTACGTAAAATTGCAAAAATCTGAAACTTTCTGTACAAAAATGATGCAGAAAAATTAATCCATGCTTTGTTACTTCTAGGTTAGACTACTGCAATGCTCTACTTTCCGGCTACCCGGATAAAGCACTAAATAAACTTCAGTTAGTACTAAATACGGCTGCTAGAATCCTGACTAGAACCCAAAAATTTGATCATATTACTCCAGTGCTAGCCTCCCTACACTGGCTTCCTGTTAAGGCAAAGGCTGATTTCAAGGTTTTACTGCTAGCCTACAAAGCATTACATGGGCTTGCTCCTACCTATCTTTCCGATTTGGTCCTGCCGTACATACCTACACGTACGCTACGGTCACAAGACGCAGGCCTCCTAATTGTGCCTAGAATTTCTAAGCAAACAGCTGGAGGCAGGGCTTTCTCCTATAGATCTCCATTTTTATGGAATGGTCTGCCTACCCATGTGAGAGACGCAGAATCGGTCTCAACTTTTAACCTCTCTGGGGCAGGTGGAAAACGTCCCACCGGCCAATAGCCAGGGAAAATACAGCGCGGCATATTCAAATAACATGATATAAAAATCTAACCTTCATTAAATCACACATGTAAGATACCAAATTAAAGCTACACTCGTTGTGAATCCAGCCAACATGTCAGATTTCAAAAAGGCTTTTCGGCGAAAGCATAAGATGCTATTATCTGATGACAGCACAATGTCAACAAAGAGAGAGTAGCATATTTCAACACTGCAAGCACGACACAAAACGCAGAAATAAAATATAAATCATGCCTTACCTTTGACGAAATTCTTTTATTGGCACTCCAATATGTCCCATAAACATCACGAATGGTCCTTTTGTTCGATTAATTCCGTCAATTTATTTGGACCGTTTCATCCAGAAAAACACAGCTTCCAACTATGGCCACTTCTCTACAAAATATATCAAAAGTTACATGTAAACTTTACCAAAACATTTCAAACTAATTTTGTAATACAACGTTAGGTATTTTTAAACGTTAATAATCGATCAATTTGAAGACGGGATGATCTGTGTCCAATACAAAAGAAAACAAACTGACGCAACTTTTTTCGTAACGTGGCTCTCTAAAAAAATTTACTTCGTGTGACCCTCATTTACGATAGCCCTACTTCTTCAGTACACAAAGGAATAACCTCAACCAATTTCCAAGGACTGGTGACATCCAGTGGAAGCGGTAGGAACTGCAAGCAAGTCAATTAGAAATCTGGGGTCTCTAAAAAATTTCATTGAAAAGACAGTGACATCAAAAAAATACAAATTCTGAATGGTTTGTCCTCAGGGTTTTGCCTGCTACATAAGTTCTGTTATTCTGACAGATATGATTCAAACAGTTTTGGAAACTTCAGAGTGTTTTCTATCCAAATCTACTAATAACATGCATATCTTATATTCTGGGGATGAGGAGCAGGCAGTTGAATTTTTGCATGCTATTTTTCCGAAAGTGAAAATGCTGGCTCCTCCCCACAAGAAGTTAAGTCTTTACTGAAGACTCATCTCTTCAGTGGGTCATATGATTGAGTGTAGTCTGGCCCAGGAGTATGAAGGTGAACGGAAAGGCTCTGCAGCAACGAACCGCCCTTGCTGTCTCTGCCTGGCCGGTTCCCCTCTCTCCACTGGGATTCTCTGCCTCTAACCCTATTACAGGAGTTACTGGCTTACTGGTGCTCTTTCATGCCGTCCCTAGGAGGGGAGCGTCACTTGAGTGGGTTGAGTCACTGACGTGATCTTCCTGTCTGGGTTGGCGCCCCCCCTTGGGTTGTGCCGTGGCGGAGATCTTTGTGGGCTATACTCGGCCTTGTCTCAGGATGGTAAGTTGGTGGTTGAAGATATCCCTCTAGTGGTGTGGGGGCTGTGCTTTGGCAAAGTGGGTGGGGTTATATCCGTCCTGTTTGGCCCTGTCCGGCGGTATCATCGGATGGGGCCAAAGTGTCTCCTGACCCCTCCTGTCTCAGCCTCCAGTATTTATGCTGCATTAGTTTATTTGTCGGGGGGATAGGGTCAGTTGGTTATATCTGGAGTACTTCTCCTGTCTTATGCGGTGTCCTGTGTGAATTTAAGTATGCTCTTTCTAATTCTCTCTTTCTCTCTTTCTTTCTCTCTCGGAGGACCTGAGCCCTAGGACCATGCCTCAGCACTACCTGGCATGATGACTCCTTGCTGTCCCCAGTCCACCTGGCCGTGCTGCTGCTCCAGTTTCAACTGTTCTGCGGCTATGGAACCCTGACCTGTTCACCGGACGTGCTACCTGTCCCAGACCTGCTGTTTTCAACTCTCTAGAGACCGCAGGAGCGGTAGAGATACTCTTAATGATCGGCTATGAAAAGCCAACTGACATTTACTCCTGAGGTGCTGACTTGCTGCACCCTCGACAACTACTGTGATTATTATTATTTGACCATGCTGGTCATTTATGAACATTTGAACATCTTGGCCATGTTCTGTTATAATTTCCACCCGGCACAGCCAGAAGAGGACTGGCCACCCCTCATAGCCTAGTTCCTCTCTAGGTTTCTTCCTAGGGAGTTTTTCCTAGCCACCGTGCTTCTACACCTGCATTGCTTGCTGTTTGGGGTTTTAGGCTGGGTTTCTGTACAGCACTTTGAGATATCAGCTGATGTATGAAGGGCTATATAAATAAATTTGATTTGATACTAAGAAGAACCAAGGTTCTTTGTAAGGCAAAGGTTTTAACCCAGAACTTTTAACATCGTAAGAATCGTTTTTGGAAGTAAGGGTTTATCGATTACTCTTTGGGAGGCAAGAAGGATTATTTGAAAGGCAAGAACCTCTAAAGCGTTGGTCCCATGTTTAATGAGCTGAAATAAAATATCCCAGAAATGTTCCAAAGCAAAATCAAATCAAACTTTGTTTGTCACATGCACCGAATACAACAAGTGTAGACCTTACGTGAAATGATTTCTTACAACCCTTAACAACCAGTGCAGTTCAAGAAGAGTTAAGAAAATATTTACCAAATAAACTAGAGTAAAAAATTATAAAAAGTAACACAATACATAACAATAACAAGGCTATATACAGCGGGTACCGGTACTGAGTCAGCGTGCAGGGGTACAGGTTAGTCGAGGTAATTTGTACATGTAGGTAGGTGTGAAGTGACTATGCATAGATAACTTCTTGCCACTAGGGGGGTGCCATTTCGACATAGCACAAATTGGTCTCCATATTAAACTGCCTCTTACTCAATTCTTGCTCGTACAATATGCATATTATTACTACTATTGGATAGAAAACAATCTCTAGTTTCTAAAACCGTTTGAATTATGTCTGTGGGTGAAACAGAACTCGACTTAGAGCAATTTTCCTATGTGTATGTAATAATGCAGAATTTTACTGGCTGCTCTCAGACCTGTGTATTAATTTGCCTGTCCTCTATTGGTTGAGATGCACTGCATACGCCTTCCCCTGGTTGTTAGCGAATAGGGAGAGTTGAAATGGAGTCGCTACGTAATTCAGAAAGTCTATAAATTGGTTGGAACCGAGGTGACCAACCTTTTGGATTCTCGCGCTGACGCAGAAAGGGTCCTGGCATGTCTTTTTAGAAGCTCCCGTTTTAGCTCCTATATATATCCGGCTCTGTTTTTATTCGATATAGGCTTTAAAGACATCATAATCTTGTTATTTTAAACCGATTTATATCAGTTTAGGTCAGTATACTGCGATTTTCGGGCATTTCATTTTGTGGCGTTGTAGGAAGTTGGGTATCTCTCTCTCGAATTCCATTCTGTACTGCTAATTACAATGTGGAAGGAAACATTCTCCAACCCAGCAACGATTCTTTTGGCCAACGGACACCTTTACCAAGATTCTGATGGGAGTTCAGCTAATAGTAAGTACTATTTATGCTGATAATTCGTGGTTCTGTTGAAAAAGTAAAATGTATCAGACGCCATTTTTTTCAGTGTAACGTTGCGCTATAGCACCATGTATTGCACCCAGTATTGCGCAGTAAGGTTAATTTTAAAAATGTAATTCAGCGATTGCATTAAGAACTAATTTGTCTTTCAATTGCTGTCCACCCTGTATTTTTTAGTCAAGTTTATGATTATTTACTGATTAGACTAGGTGACGCTCCAAGATGGCGACCGACATTTTCTGTCCAGCTTGGCTTACTTTTCTCATTGTATAACCACGATTTTTGTGGCTAAATATGCACATTTTCGAACAAACTATATATGTATGTTGTAATATGATGTTACAGGAGTGTCATCTGAAGAATTCTGAGAAGGTTAGTGAAAAAATTAATATATTTTGGTGGTGATAACGTTATCGCTCTCTTTGCCTTGAATCAATGCTGGGGTAATGTTTGCACATGTGGTATGCTAATATAACGATTTATTGTGTTTTCGCTGTAAAACACTTAGAAAATCTGAAATATTGTCTGAATTCACAAGATCTGTGTCTTTTTTTTTTTTTTTTTTTTTTTTTGGGGTGGATCAGCTTAATATTGCGGAAAGAATGTTGCTTCCAATGTAATTGTCTGCATCATTTCCAATCCCCCATATTTTTTTGGGTAAATATATATATCCATACACGCATGCATACATATATACATATATACATACACATACCTATATAGACATACATACTTTTTTAAAGAATATACCTTTATTATTATTCCCCGCAACCCTACCACCGCTCCCCCAATTGGAGTAAACTAATAAACACTTCTGCTTTTACCTTCAATTTATACATCTTATACCTATTTTACAGACACAGACTACTTTATAATAGTTCTCTCTTGTTTGTTCTTAGTCCTTCCTCTATTTCTGTTGTCCATCCAATTTTATTTCCACTTGTAACTGTGCTATTTCACAAAAGCTCCGCACCTATACACATTTCACAGATCCCGTATGCCCTACATTGTTTATCTTGTTATTAGTCCCACCCTTCAGTTCCACTCAACCCTTCCCATCTATCTTCCAACATCATCCATTTCGGATTTTTATTTGCCATATATTTTTCAACTGTGCTGTGATGCTTCACAAAAGATTTGAACCTTCCTATTCTCATAGCTTCTACAGATTGTAAATTAAAAATAAACATTTTTGCTAAAATAATTATTATATTATTGATTGATTGACTATGGCTTTTCAAATCCCCCAGTATTGCTATCTGTAGCGTTAGTTCTAGGCAAATGTTGCAATTCTTCAGCCATTCCTGGACCTGTGACCAAAAACGAGCTACATATGGACAATACCAAAATAAATGATCTAATGACTCTGCCTCCTCACAACAGAATCTGCAGAGCTGGGAAGATTGTATACCCCATATATATAACATTCTATTAGTTGCAAGAATTTTGTACAGTAATTTAAATTGAAAAATTCGAAGTTTTGAATCCGGCGTTGTTTTGCGTATCAATTCATAAACCATGTGCCATGGAATGGGTACATCGAAAATCTCTTCCCAACTATTTTGCAATTTATATGGCACAGCTGTCAGTTTTTTGGTCCTTAAATGAAATTGGTATATGTTTTTATTTATCACACTTTTCTTTAACCATTTATGTTCTTTAATACAGGGCCGACATACAAGTTCCTTACTTTTTTCCCCTTCTACTTGCCTCTTCCATTTTTGTGGTAATGCTGCAATTAATTGGTTGTAATTTTGGGTAGAGCAGACATTTCCATATGTCTGTGTTAGCTGCATGTGTGACATAACTCCACCAGTCCTATTTATGATATCATTCACAAAAATTATACCTTTTTTAAACATTTCTTCGATAAATACAGTTTTTTTATCAATTACTATATTTGAATTTAACCACAATATTTGTTGTACTATTTGTTCCGTCCTTTCAGGTGGATTAAACTGAAATTGCAACCAACTTTCTAAGGCTTGTTTAAAAAATAAGGATATTTTGGAGATTATTTCCTTTTCAAACAACCGAAAGTGAGCAGGTGTAATCTGAATAAAGGGAAAAAGGCCCTTCTTGAACATAGGATGAGACATTCGTACCAATTTACTAGAGAACCAGTTTGGATTTAAGTATAACTTTTGTATGACTGATGCCTTTAGTGAGAGGTCTAATGCTTTAATATTTAATAATTTCTGCCCTCCGAATTCATATTCGTTATATAAATAGGCCCTTTTAATTTTATCTGGCTTGCCGTTCCAAATAAAATGGAATATTTTTTGTTCATATAATTTAAAAAGCAGGTCACTAGGTGTAGGCAAAACCATAAGCAAATAGGTAAACTGTGATATGACTAAAGAGTTAATCAGGGTGATTTTTCCACAAATAGACAAGTATTTTCCTTTCCATGGTAGCAAGATCTTATCTATTTTTGCTAACTTTCTATAAAAATTTATTGGAGTGAGATCATTTCTTTCTTTTGGGATTTTTATACCGAGTATGTCCACATCTCCGTCAGACCATTTAATTGGTAAACTACATGGCAATATAAAATGTGTATTTTTTAGTGATCCAATACGTAATATGGTACATTTATCATAATTTGGTTTTAATCCAGAGAGGATAGCAAAGGTATCTAGATCCTCTATGAGGCCGTGGAGAGACTCTAGTTGTGGTTTTAAAAGAAAACATGAATCATCAGCGTACAATGACACCTTAGTTTTTAAGCCACGGATTTCTAATCCATTAATATTAATGTTTGATCTAATTTTAACAGCTAACATTTCGATGGCAATAATAAATAGATATGCCGATAGTGGACAACCTTGTTTTACTCCTCTAGATAGTTTAAAACTTTCTGAGATGTAGCCATTATTTACTATTTTACACCTAGGGTTACTATACATAATTTTAACCCATTTTATAAGAGATTCCCCAAAATTGAAATATTCTAGGCATTTATATATAAACTCCAGTCGTACTTTATCAAAAGCCTTTTCAAAATCAGCTATGAAAACCAGACCTGGTGTCCCCGATATTTCATAGTGTTCTATTGTTTCCAGTACTTGCCTTATATTATCTCCAATGTATCGTCCATGTAAAAAACCTGTCTGATTAGGATGAATAATATCTGACAAAACTTTTTTTATTCTATGCGCCAAGCATTTTGCTAGGATTTTTGCATCACAACACTGAAGTGTAAGAGGTCTCCAATTTTTTAATTGGACTGGATCTTTATATATACCACTTGGGTCCTGTTTCAGTAATAACGATATCAGACCTTCTTGTTGCGTGTCTGATAATCTACCATTTATATAGGAGTGGTTAAAACAAGCTAATAATGGTCCTTTGAGTATATCAAAAAAAGTTTTGTATACTTCCACTGGTATGCCATCCAGCCCTGGAGTTTTCCCATCCTTAAAGGCCCCAATTGCATCAAGCAGTTCCTCCTCTGTAATTTGGCCTTCACATGAGTCTTTCTGTACAGATGTTAATTTTACATTATTAATAGGGAAAAAATACATACAATTAGTTTCAGTTAGTGGAGATGGAGGAGCCTGAAACGAAAACATATTCTTAAAGTACTTTACTTCCTCTTTCAAAATATCATTTGGTGAATCATGCGTGACTCCATCATTTGTAACAAGTTTTAATACATTTTTTTTGGTAGCATTTCTATATTGAAGATTGAAAAAGAATTTGGTGCATTTTTCCCCATATTCCATCCAGTTCGCTTTATTTTTATAATATATTACACTGGATCTTTCTTGAATAAGTTCCTCCATTTCTTTTTGTTTTTCCTCTAACTTATTCTGTGCCTCTATGGTACCGTTTTTATTGCTATCTAACTGTACTGTTAGTCCTTCAATTTCCTTTGTTAATATGGACTCTTTTGATCTAAATTCCCTTTGTTTTATAGATGAGTACTGAATTGCATGGCCTCTAAAGGCACACTTAAAAGTGTCCCATACAATAAGGGGATCTGCTGTACCTATGTTATGTCTGAAAAAGTCAGTTATAAAATCTTCTGTCCTAGTTCTAAACAATTTATCATCTAGTAGACTTTGATTAAATTTCCAATATCCTCGCCCACGTGGAAATTCTGTAAGAGAAATATATATGCCAATTATGTGATGATCCGACCGCATTCTGTCCCCTATCAACACTTTTTTAACTTTTGGTGCCAGAGAGAATGGTATAAGAAAGTAGTCAAGACGACTAGCTTGATTCAGCCTCCGCCATGTATATCTCACTAAATCAGGGTATTTAAGTCTCCATATATCCACTAATTCCAATATATCCATGACATTCATGATTTCCTTAAGTGCCTGAGGGTGATAGTTTGTAGTGTGATTTCCTTTCCGGTCTATAGAGGTATTTAAGACCGTATTAAAATCTCCCACTATAATAATAGAGTCTAGTGTTGCTTGTAGAGTTGATAAATTCTTATATATATTTTCAAAGAAGCTTGGATCATCATTATTCGGACCGTATAGGTTAACAAGCCATAATTGTTTATTGTCCAATAACATATTTAAAATAATCCATCTACCTTGAGGATCTGTTTGGACAATTTGCACATTTGGATCAAAATTATTGTTAATTAAAACCATCACCCCTTTTGAATTTCTTTGCCCATGGGAGAAATATATTTTGCCCCCCCAGTTCTTTTTCCACAAAACTTCATCTAAAACTGTTGAATGGGTTTCCTGTAAACAATAGATATTATAATCCTTCTCTTTTAGCCAGGTAAATACTGATCGTCTTTTCTTATTATCTGCTAAGCCATTACAATTGTAACTGGCTATACTTATTTCACCAAGATCTGTGTCTTTCCATTGCTGTGCGCTGTGTATTTTTAAGAAATGTTTTATGATGAGTAAATAGGTAATACACGTTGCTCTCTGTAGTAATTCTAGTCGCTTTGGGGAGATTTGTGATGGTGGCTGCAATGGTAAACTATGATTTATACCTGAAATATGCACATTTTTCTAACAAAACATATGCTATACAATAAATATGTTATCAGACTGTCATCTGATGAGGTTGTTTCTTGGTTAGTGGCTATTTATATCTTTATTTGGCCGAATTTGTGATAGCTACTGATGCAGTAAGAAAATGGTGGAGTAAAAAAAAGTTGTCTTTTGCTAACGTGGTTAGCTAATAGATTTACATATTGTGTCTTCCCTGTAAAACATTTTAAAAATCAGAAATGATGGCTTTATTCACAAGATCTGTATCTTTCATTTGGTGTCTTGGACTTGTGATTTCATGAACATTTTATTTTATGATATCCCTGTAACTTTAGGCTAGGCTATGCTAGTCAGCTTTTGTGATGGGGGGGATCCCGGATCCGGGTTTGGTAGGTGTTAGAGGTTAACAAACAGTGAGTAGCAGCAGTGTACAAAACAATTTTTCACCCCACTTGGCATTTTTCCTATTTTGTTGCCTTACAACCTGGAATTAAAATATAGTTTTGGGGGGGTTTGTATCAATTGATTTACACAACATGCCTACCACTTTGAAGATGCGAAAAATGTTTTATTGTGAGACAAACAAGAAATAAGACCAAAAAAATGAAAACTTGTGTTTGCATAACTTTGTAGATCCACCTATTGCAGCAATTACAGCTGCAAGTCTCTTGGGGTATATCTCTATAAGCTTGGCACATCTAACCACTGGGATTTTTGCCCAATCTTCAAGGCAAAACTGCTCCAGTTCCTTCAAGTTGGATGGGTTCTGCTGGTGTACAGCAATCTTTAAGTCATCCGACAGATTCTCAATTGGATTGAGGTCTGAGCTTTGACTAGGTCATTCCAATATATTTCAATGTTTTCCTTTACACCACTCGAGTGTTGCTTTAGCAGTATGCTTAGGGTCATTGTCCTGCTGGAAGGTGAACCTCCGTCCCAGTCTCAAATCTCTGGAAGACTGAAAAAGGTTTCCCTCAATAATTTCCCTGTATTTAGCACCATCCATCATTCCTTCATTTCTAAACAGTTTCCCAGTCCCTGCCGATGAAAAACATCCCCACAGGATGATGTTGCCACCACCATGCTTCACTGTGGGGAATGTATTCTCGGGGTGATGCGAGGTGTTGAGTTTGCGCCAGACATAGCGTTTCCTTGATGGCAAAAAAGCAACATTTTTGTCTCATCTGACCAGAGTACCTTCTTCCATATGTTTGGGGAGTCTCCCACATGCCTTTTTTCCTTATTAACTTCTACTTGCACACAATCCCGGATCCGGGAGCACCCCCATCAGTAAAAAAGCTGACTAGCATAGCCTAGCATAGCGTCACAAGTAAATACTAGCATCTAAATATCATTAAATCACAAGTCCAAGACACCAGATGAAAGATACACATCTTGTGAATCCAGCCATCATTTCTGATTTTTAAAATGTTTTACAGGGAAGACACAATATGTATTTCTATTAGCTAACCACGATAGCAAAAGACACAACTTTTTTTTCCCACCATTTTTTTCCTGCATAGGTAGCTATCACAATTTCGACCAAATAAAGATATAAATAGTCACTAACCAAGAAACAACTTCATCAGATGACAGTCTGATAACATATTTATTGTATAGCATATGTTTTGTTAGAAAAATGTGCATATTTCAGGTATAAATCATAGTTTTACATTGCAGCCACCATCACCTCTCACCAAAGCAACTAGAATAACTACAGAGACCAACGTGAATTACCTAAATACTCATCATAAAACATTTATGAAAAATACACAGCGTACAGCAAATGAAAGACAAAGATCTTGTGAATCCAGCCAATATTTCAGATTTTTTAAGTGTTTTTTTAAGTGAAAACACAATATAGCATTATATTAGCTTACTACAATAGCCAACCACACAACAGCATTGATTCAAGCCAACAATAGCGATAACGAATAAACCAGCAAAAGATATAAATTTTTTCACTAACCTTCTCAAACTTCTTCAGATGACAGTCCTATAACATATTACACAATACATATAGAGTTTGTTCGAAAATGTGCATATTTAGCGGCACAAATCGTGGTTATACAATATGAATACTAGCCAAAATGCAAACAAAATGTCGGGAGAAATCTTGGGAGAGGCACCTAATCTAATCAGTAACTAATCATAAACTTGACAAAAAAATACAGGTTGGACAGCAAATGAAAGATACATTAGTTCTTAATGCAACCGCTGTGTTAGATTTTTAAAATTAACGTTACTACGACATACAGCGTGCGTTAAAGCGAGACCGCACCGAAATTAATGGCGGAATAGTAGTTTGACATTTTTCAACAGAACAACGAATTAACATCATAAATACTTCTTACTTTTTGATGAGCTCCCATCAGAATCTTGGGCAAGTTGTCCTTTGTCCAGAGGAATCGTTGCTCGCTTGTAGATTGTCGCCTTCAACTTTGGAATTAGCAGTAAACATTAGCCATGTGGCGAAGACGTGCCCAACTCACTATAACGCAGCACAAAGAAATATCCGAAAATCGCAATATACTGATATAAACTGATATAACTCGGTTTAAAATAACAACATTATGATGTCTTTAACACCTATATCGAATAAAATCAGAGCCGGATATATCTAAGGCCTATAACGGGAGCTTTCCAGAACGCCATCCTGAGGTCTGTCTTGCGTCATGGCGAATGTTGAAAAAACTGCACCCCACGTTCCAAGACCATTTATATGGCCTCAGATCTGCCTAGCAACTCCATTCCAATTGGAACTCTGTGGAGTGTACGGCTTAAAGCGGTCCTATGGACAGATATTCCAATCTCCGCTGTGGTGCTTTGCAGCTCCTTCAGGGTTATCTTCGGTCTCTTTGTTGCCTCTTTGATTAATGCCCTCCTTGCCTGGCCGTGAGTTTTGGTGGGCGGCCCTCTCTTGGCAAGTTTGTTTTGGTGCCATATTCCTTCTATTTTTTATTAACGGTTTTAATGGTGCTCCGTGGGATGTTCAAAGTTTCTGATATTTTTTTATAACCCAACCCTGATCTGTACTTCTCCACAACTTTGTCCCTGACCTGTTTGGAGAGCTTCTTGGTCTTCATGGTGCCGCTTGCTTGTTGGTGGTGCCCCTTTCTTAGTGGTGTTGCAGACTCTGGGGCCTTTCAGAACAGGTGTAAATATATCATGTGACACTTAGATCATGTCACACTTAGATTGCACACAGGTGGACTTTCTTTAACAAATTATTTGACTTCTGAAGGTAATTGGTTTCACCAGATCTTATTTAGGGGCTTCATAGCGAAGGAGGTGAATATATATGCACCCTCCAATTTTCCGTTTTTTATTTTATATAATTTTTTTAAAGAAGTAATTTTTTTCACTTCTCCAATTTAGACTATTGTGTGTATGCCCATTACATGAAATCCAAATAAAAATCTATTTAAATTTCAGGCTGTAATGAAATGTCACGTTCTGACCATAGTTCTTGTGTGTTTTGCTTGTTTTAATGTTGGTCAGGACGTGAGCTGGGTGGGCATTCTATGTTGTGTGTCTAGTTTGTCTGTTTCTATGTTTGGCCTAATATGGTTCTCAATCAGAGGCAGGTGTTTTGTGTTGTCTCTGATTGGGAATCATATATAGGTGGCTTGTTTTGTGTTGGGGTTTGTGGGTGGTTGTTTCCTGTCTCTGTGTTTTCTCTGCACCAGCTAGGACTGTATCGGTTTGCCACATTTTGTTATTTTGTATTTTGTAAGTGTTCACTGTTTAATCGTCATTATTAAATATGTTGAGCACAAGCTACGCTGCGTCTTGGTCCGATCCCTGCTACACCTCTTCGTCTGAAGAGGAGGAAGGCTGCCGTTACATGAAACAAAATAGGAAGGGGGATGAATACTTTTGCAAGGCACTGTACATGTAGCAGTGAAGGCTCCTCAGAGGAGGAAGGGGAGGACCATTCTCCTCAGGTAAATTTCGTAAAAATAAAAAATAGTTAAACATTAATAAAGTTAACCTTTTTAGATAAAACTATACTAAATACATTCATATGTCACCAAATAATTGATTAACTTCTCTAGGATAGGGGGTAGCATTCGGAATTTTGGATGAAAAGCGTGCCCAAATTAAACTGCCTGCTACTCATGCCCAGAAGCTAAGATATGCATATTATTAGTATATTTGGATACTCTGAAGTTTCTAAAACAGTTTGAATCATGTCTGTGACTATAACATAACTTATTTGGCAGGCGAAACCCCGAGGACAAACCATTCAGATCCTTTTTTTTTTAGGTCACTCTCTTTCAATGGGATTTCATTGGGAATCCAGATTTCTAAGGGACCTTCTTGCAGTTCCTATCACGTTCACTGGATGTCAACAGTGTTTAGAAATTGGTTGAGGTTTTTCCTTTGAGAAATGAAGAAGTAACACTGTTCAGAATGAGGGTAGAGGGAAGTGTACTCTTTGTTAGAGGCGCGTGACCTGAAAGCTAGATACACTTTGTTTTCCTCCGGTATTGAACACAGTATATCCCATCTTCAATTTTATTGATTATTTACGTTAAGAAATACCTAAAGTGGTATTACAAAAGTAGTTTGAAATGTTTGGACAAAGCTTGCAGGTAACTTTTGTAGTCATGTTGCGCGAGTTGGAACTGGTGTTTTTCTGGATCAAACGCGCCAAATAAATGGACATTTTGGATATATATCGACAGAATTAATTGAACAAAAGGACCATTTGTGATGTTTATGGGACATATTGGAGTGACAACAGAAGAACCTCGTCAAAGGTAAGGCATGAATTATATCTTTATTTCTGCGTTTTGTGTCGCGCCTGGAGGGTTGAAATATGATGGTCTGTGTTTGTTTGCTTGGTTGCTATCCTCAGATAATAGCATCGTTTGCTTTCGCCGTAAAGCTTTTTTGAAATCTGACACGTTGGCTGGATTCACAACAAGTGTAGCTTTAATTTGGTATATTGAATGTGTGATTTCATGAAAGTTTAATTAGCGTCCCAACTGGCCAACATCCAGTGACAATGCAGAGCGCCAAATTCAAATAAATTACTATAAACATTTAAGTTTCATGAAATTGTTTCATACACTTGTTCAAAAATGCTTTACGGCGAAAGCAAACGCCTATACCGTTGGTCTCCCATCCTTCTCCATTTTTCAAGTCACCAGCCTCCACTGACATATAGGAAGAGTTATTAAAGTGACTATGCATAGATAATAACAGAGAGTAGCAGCAGCATAGGGGGGGGGATTGCAAATAGTCTGAGTAGCCATTTGATTAGATGTTCAGGAGTCATATGGCTTGGGGGTAGAAGCTGTTTAGAAGCCTCTTGGACCTAGACTTGGCGCTCCCGTACCGAACATCTGATGCCGAACATCCGAACATCTAATATGAAAGCATAAGCTACATCTAACTAGCACTGCAGTGCATAAAATGTGGTGAGTTGTTGACTCAAAGAGAGAGAGAGACAAGAGTTGAACAAAAATGAAGGAGAAGCAAGAGAGAGAGACAGCTATATATTGTTTTTAATTTTCTTATTACTTTCACATACTTAGCTAGAGAATGCAGCTAGCTAGTTTGGCGTACTCAATCATCTGGCTCAAACAGAGAGGGATGCCATGTTTGCTAGCTGGCTGTGGCTATCCAAAACTGGAACTTTTCCAAGTCAAGGTAAGCTTTTGGTTTTATTAATTTATTGCCACCGGGGTCCGCCAGTGTAACTGCTAAACTGCTTGCTAACTGTACAGTGTACAGCACGATTGTAACAGGTTTACTAACGTGTTAGTTCTAGTAGCTATGTTGACCAATAAGGTGACAACAATATCGGCTGTGTGTAGCGGTTAGCGGTTGTGATATGTGATATGAAAGTTTGGCTTGGAAAGTTTTTCCTCCTGGTCAAAGACAGGAGATGTTGTACACTGAAGTCCACAAGCGAAGGGAAAAGGAGGAGTGTGTATATGCGAGAAGGAATTAACAAGCAAAGTGACAATGCTGTTTGTATCTGGCTGCTAAGAAAGTGAACTGTGTTTGCGTGTGATCGGTGGTGTATTCATTCATTCAAGTCTCTCATGGTTGCCACTTGTTATAGACCCCCTTCAGCGTCCAGCTGTGCCCTGGACACCATATGTGAATTGATCGCCCCCATCTATCTTCAGAGTTTGTACTGTTAGGTGACCTAAACTGGGACATTATTGACACCCCGGCCGTCCTACAATCTAAGCTGGATGCCCTCAATTTCACACAAATTATCAAGGAACCTACCAGGTACAACCCTAAATCCGTAACCATGGGCACCCTCTTAGATATCATCCTGACCAACTTGCCCTCTAAATACACCTCTGCTGTTTTCAACCAGGATCTCAGCGATCACTGCCTCATTGCCTGTGTGCATAATGGGTAAGCGGTCAACCGACCACCCCTCATCACTATCAAACACTCCCTAAAACACTTCATTGAGCAGGCCTTTCTAATCGACCTGGCCCGGGTATCCTGGAAGGATATTGACCTCATCCCGTCAGTAGAGGATGCCTGGTTGCTCTTCAAAAGTGCTTTCCTCTCTATCTTAAATAAACATGCCCCATTCAAAAAATGTAGAACAAAGAACAGATATAGCCCTTGGTTCACCCCAGACTTGACTGCCCTTGACCAGCAC
Source organism: Salvelinus namaycush (assembly GCF_016432855.1). Classification (NCBI taxonomy): domain Eukaryota; kingdom Metazoa; phylum Chordata; class Actinopteri; order Salmoniformes; family Salmonidae; genus Salvelinus; species Salvelinus namaycush. The sequence goes on along the minus strand of NC_052344.1, from coordinate 1,525,004 downwards.
AAAAACATCCTGTGGCGATCTGCATGAGCAGACTTTTCAGGGAAGTCAGGAACCAATACACTCAATTTTCTTCCTGTAGCACTAATTCCAAAATGTTCTGAGACACTGACACACCATGGAGAATAAGAGCACCTCTTCCCAGCTGCCCACTGCACCGAGGATAGGAAACACTGTCACCACCGATAAATCTACTATAATCGATCATTTCTTACTCCTCATAAGTGAGGAGCTCATGGTTGAATTTAAATAATGAATAATATAATAGCTAAGAACTCTTGACCAAAAAGCAAGGCAACCCTTTCCCCAGTTCTACATCTCTCTCTCTCAATTCAATTCAATTGACTTTATTGATATGGCAAGTTCATTATTACTTACATTGTCAAAGTATACATATCTAAAAATAACATAAAAATATATATGTATATATACGTATATAAAATATATATATTTATATATAAATAAATGGTCTCTCTCTCTCTCTCACACACATATCCTGGTGACATGGAGAGACTAATTGCTCTGTAAATTGGCTGGAGCCTAGCTGAGGCTGTGAAGCTAATGCATCTGCAAGTGTCCCAAATGGCTCCCTGTAGAGTGCACTACATTTGATGTGAGCTCTGGTCAAAAGTAATGGGGAAAACAGGGGATAGGATTCCATTTGGGATGCATATTCAGTAATGACTAATAGTTGTTTGTGAACAGTAATGTCCCCAAAAACACAATAGTCCGCAAAACATTTGCATATACTCTGCACATTCCCCTCCCCCATAACCCAATTTGTGCCACACATAAGTGAGGAACCAAAATGCCAAGCAGTGGCGGTCCGTGACATTTAAGATGAGGGAGGACGATGAGCATGGCCTTATTTCTATTACAGCACATTGGATGACTGTCATTCATATTACATTCACCCAGATCAATTTAACATCGATAGGTTTAGGTTACTACATGATACTCTAATTTTCCCTATACCCTTCATAAGGTTGCTACAACCTAGCCTATGAATGAAAGTTTACAATGTAGGTGCACTGGTGGTATGTCTTGTGGGGTATGTGTAACAGTATAACTTTAGTGCGTCCCCTCGCCCCAACACGGGCGCGAACCAGGGACCCTCTGCACACATCAACAACGGTCGCCCACGAAGCATCGTTACCCATCGCTCCACAAAGGCCGCGGCCCTTGCAGAGCAAGGGGCAACACTACATCTAGGTTTCAGAGCAAGTGACGTAACTGATTGAAACGCTACTAGCGCGTACCCGCTACCTAGCTAGCCATTTCACATCCGTTACATATGCATGGGTGTCCGAGCTGTGTGCTAGGAGTTTAAACAGACAGCTCGGTACATCCATCTTGTCAATACTTCTTACAATAACAAGTAGTGATGAAGTCAATCTCTCTTCCACTTTGAGCCATGAGAGATTGACATGCGTATAATGTTCGGAGTACTTTTAAAAGCCAGCCGTGCTGCCCTGCTCTGTGCCAATTGTAATTTTCCTAAGTCCCTTTTTTTGGCACCAGACCACACTACTGAACAGTAGCCTAGGTGCGACAAAACTGGGGCCCGTAGCACTTGCCTTGTTGATAGTGGCAGAGCAGCGCTTCATTATGGACATACTGCTCCCCATCTTAGCTACTGTTGTATCAATATGTTTTGACCATGACAGTTTACAATACAGGGTTACTCCAAGTAGTTTAGTCACCTTAATTGCTCAATTTCCACATTATTTTGCTGTGCGCACATACACACAAACCTGTCACCGTGACCGCTCCTCCAACAACCCGGCCATAATGGGATTCTTGCCCATTCTTCTTCATCATTGTCAATACCTCCAAGTACACTTTAATTTAGCAGGCCTCGTGTTCAGACACCCTCTAATATATTTTTATAAAGTGAAGATAGTACTATTTCAGCATTCTGTAATTCCATTTACTGCCTGTCAGATCACATTGATACCCAGGCTAAGAGAGAGAGCGAGAGCTGTGGTGGATGTTGACATTCTGCCATCATACCAGGAGCAACAATCATTAGCAGCACATACACACACACCACACACAGGTGGGGCGGCGGGGGGGTTACACGTGTCACACACACGTTTGGTCTCAATCACACACATCTACACACACAAACACATACTCAAACAAACATCCACATTAGTGACGCACGGGTTGACTCATAACCCTCCGTCCCCGCGGTTATATGTTCAGCAATTGCTTATTTTCACGTAAACATGAACACTTTGGTAATTTAGTAGAATTTCGGATCCAGAGCGACTTCAGGTAGATAAACAACCAGATATCACAGTCATAGCAAGTGAAACTATTTTGTTACCGTGACTGAGAATGTGGTGGTAGTGAAGGCATGCACTTGAAAATGTATTTTTGAAAACACAAAACACCAAAAATGACTATTTTCATGAAATACAATACTTATCTAAAGTATTTTTGTATTTGATTTTGATACATTGACTCAATCCCCTGTTAAGACCTTGGCTCAGGCCAAGTCAGAAGACCGCTCAATAGCACTTCTTACAAATCCCCCAATTTGAAGCTGCCACTGTAACACTGTGTTTCTATGAAGACTAACGATCCTTGGGAGGAAAGGGTTCATGGGACAGGAGGGATTGAAGGGAATAAAGCCCAATAGATTTAATTCACTTTCACGTCACGCTACTTTGTCCATCTTTTTTTAATTCCTCTGTTCTTTTTCTTGTCTGGCAACAACGTTTAACTACCTCTTTAATGGCGATGCCACCTGAGAAATAGTTTCCCAAAATAACAATTGCTTTTAGGAAATTTGCATGTTAATTAAAGTGTGTGCAATTAGGAGAAGAGAGCACCCAGACCTCTGTGGGGAACACAAATTAAGAACATGGGAACTGAACCAAGAACTTTAAGAACGTTTGTTGTCCCTATCCCCTTCGATTCCTACATACACACCAAGCCCTGTGTCAATCAAACACTTCTTACAACCTTCCGACACACACACACACACACACACACACACATGCAGACTCTCACACACACGCATGCAGAAACACACACACTATCCTTCCTTCCAACACTTCCAACCTTGCAACCACCACAGGCTCTTATGGTCATCTCTTATTCCTCAAATAACTTTTGCCTTCTACACACAGTAACGGATGACCTATTACATCTAACACACTACCTTGGATCGTATTGCACCACAAAACCATGTCCACAGATAAAAAGGGACCTTGCAGTCACACTCTATTAATGCGATGGGGTTGACAAGAATATAAATAGAGACGGTATATACATGAATATGCTTTAATGCCTTCGTAAAAGTTGAAAGGACATTGGGTAAGTCCCAAATGGCACCCTATTCCCTATATAGTGCACAACTGGTCAAAAGTTGTGCACTAAAGGGAATAGGGTGTTATTTCAGATGCATTTCATTGTTGAACCATGGAGATGTCAGTGTTGTGAGCAGCCAGTCACCATATCAGAGCTATACACTGAGGGGAGATTAACCACAATACACAAGAAACCACAGGAATATGGAATAGAATAACTAGAATGGAGTCTAGAAAAGCCCCTCAGATTAATATAATTATCCGTTCTAGTAATTCTATTTCTATGATGGAACCAGCCACTAATTACTGACAGCCATATTGTCTCTCTTCAGGACGAGGGTGAGATAATTTTGTTTTGTTCGTCCTTTTGGGAAATTAATTCATTTTACTAAAGTGACTTAGTAATTACAGTCACATCAAGGTTAATTGGCAAATCTGTATTGCCACGACGACGTCCTCGTCACAAATCCCCATGCAATCTGTTCTACAAACACCAAGCCAGCAGACCTGGGTTCAAATAGTAGTTGAAATCTTTTGAATACTTTGAGCGTTTGCTTTTAGCCTGCCTGGAGTACTAGATTGGTGGGTATTTACACTTTTTAGACTATTTGATTGCCTCCATTTCACATGGCAAGCTCAGTCAAACACTGTGAAAGTATTTGAAATGATTTCAAATAGTATTTGAACCCAGGTCTGTCAGCCAGTAGAGTAAACACGAGACACGTTGGATGACAAGTCTGGCCCCAGACGTATGTCATAACCAAAAACATGGTCACAAATATAGTTCATTTCCTGACACAGGTGTGCTCCAGTTCCAAGCCAATAACATGTTTTATAACCGTTTGACAATTACCCAAGTCTTAATGAATGATGACGGAGACTTCTGGATTAGAAGGATTAATCATTTTAGGCTACATTTACACTGGATGCCCAATTCTGATCTTTTTCCACTAATTGGACTTTTGACCAATCAGATCAGCTGTTTTGCAAATAATTGGCAAAATATCATAATCGGGCTGTCTGTGTAAACGCAAATTTCAGTTGAAGAATGTAGGCCTCGTCAAACAGCCTTCTTCCCATTTAGAGTGGTAATGTCAATTAATTCCAATTTCCAGGGCACTTCTTTCAATGCACAGTGACTGACTGACAGATCAATAGTTCAGTGCTAAGACTATTCAGACTTAAACTGTCAGAGATGGAAACATTCTAAAACAAAAGTGTCATCACAGTGCTAAGCCCCGATCAGCATCTGCCTGTTTTGTTCGACGGCCAAAATAATGATAAAGATAACATCTTAATTACAGAGTCTTAATCAGGTGCAGACAGTTGTTTTCATAAATAACAATAGCAATCTAACATTGTTCTTATGAAACATGGTTATCGTATTAATGTCCATAATAAACACAGGCAGGCATGCTCACACAGAGCAGGCAGCTCCACCCAGTGCTTAAATTGTACATTGGGAGGTCCCAGAAGACACAGTGAACGCGTGGGACGGGGAGGGGGTTATCCACGGGGCTCTGAGGTATCAGATCACATTGAGAAAAAAAGTGTCAAACACAACGTAGCAGCCAAGTAGCCTACTATCTATGGCAGTGAAACGGACAGCACTCTCCAAGGTGCAAATTCATTCGAAGCATTTCAGACGTCACTGCAGTAATGCCCACATACTTGAGTATACTTGAGCTCACACAAGTCCGAATGTCTTATAGCCTAATTTTCTAGACATCAATGTACAGAAATATTGATAGACAACACTGCAGAACACCCGCCACATGCACACACACTGAGCTGTGGGGCTCATATAATTTTCAAGACATCAATGTAAACAGTCGAACAAATATCACGATATCAGAATAAAACTTCAAATAAAATAAATCAATGTAGGTTACAGCAGAACACATATATGAGAATATATATGCCTCCTGCCTATGTGATATTATGAAGCACATATTCAGATTACAAACTTGTTCTGTGAAGGTAAAGGGGAAAAAAATGTCCTTAGTTTTCAAAACCTCCCACAATGATTCTCCCCATGTCAACTTCATGATAAAAGCTATGAGCGGACATGTGGCTGTGACGGCTATCCTCCTTCTTAGGCTGTTCTGAAGACTCTGGCTGTAGTGTCAATATTTATTTTATTTTTTGTTAACCTTGGTGTCCTCTTTAGCCTCTACAAGGCTTGCTGCTACTAAATGTGCCTTGGTTCAGGCATGTTCAAAAACCTTTTTTTCTGAGGGATCTTTGTTGTTGTTTTTTTACGTCTGATGCATAGGATGTTAATTTACTGTACATTCCACCCACTCTTTTGCTAGTTTAATCCCTCCAGTCAAACTCCCTACCTTTAATTCTAGACACAAGCTCCCTACCTTTTTGCATGTTGTAAAGCCCAATTTAGAATTCTGCATGACAAGCCATGGGTTATATGCTTGCTTGTTCTTGAACTGCAAATTGCACCTGCTCCGAGCACTTAGTCGGTGGATGCACTGTCCCCCCCAGCTTCGCCTTCAGGTACAGTTTGCCCCTCTCTCCTCTCCACCTGCCCTGACAGTTCTCTGGCTCATTCTGGGTTTGAATCACCATCTTCCTCTGGATTTTTGAACTTCAAAAATGTCAGACTTGATTGCCTTTTCTTATACATTTTTTATTTGGCTTTCCCACGATTCAAATTCAGTAGGTAGACGACTAGACTAGGCTACGTGACGTGATTACGTAGGGATCTCTTCGCTAGCTGACGACCACTACCAAGACCTGTGTCAAGATCAGTTACTTACCCCACTGGCCCTCTCCATAACCTCTATGTACAAATAAGAGAGCAGGTCTGAAATCAGTGTGGCAGGATAGGATGATTACATAGAAGGATCGCTGCGCTTTTACATGATGGATTGTAACATTCTCTGTTTCACGGAAACATGGATTTCTCGGGATATGTTGTCGGAGTCGGTATAGGCACCGGGATTCTTTATGCATCACGCCGACAGAAATAAACATCTCTCTGGGAAGAAAAAGGGCGGGGGTGTATGCTTTATGATTAACGACTCATGGTGGTGTAATCGTAACAACATATAGGAACTCAAGTCCTTTTGTTCACCTGACCTATAATTCCTTAGTCAAATGCCGAGCTCAAGAAACTTCACTGGACTTCACCTCACTATCCTGAGGCTGCATTTATTGTAGCTGGGGATTTTAACAAACCAAATTTGAGAACAAGGCTACCTAAATTCTATCAGCATATTGATTGTAGCACTCGTGCGGGCAATACACTGGATCACTGCTTCTCTAACTTCTGCAATGCATACAAGGCCCTCCCCTGCCCTCCCTTCGGCAAATCCGACCACGACTCCATTTTGCTCCTACCATCCTATAGGCAAAAACTCAAACAGGATGTACCCCATGCCTTGAACTATCCAACGCTGGTCTGACCAATCAGAATCCACGTTTCAAGATTGTTTGATCACGAGGACTGACAAATGTTCCGGGCAGCCACAGAGAATAACATAGATTTATAAGCTGATTCGGTGAGTGAGTTTATAAGGAAGTGCCTTGTACCCACTATGACTATTAAAACCTACCCTAACCAGAAAACTGAAAGCGTGAACCACTTAATTTAAACATGGAAAGATGACTGGGCATATGGCCGAATATAAACAGTGTAGTTATTCCCTGCGCAAGGCAATCAAACAAGCGAAATGTCGGTATAGGGACAAAGTGGAGTCGCAATTCAACGGTTCAGACACGAGACGTATGTGGCAGGGTCAACAGGAAATGATGGACTACAAAAAGAAAACCAGCCGTGTCATGGACACTAATGTCTTGCTTCCAGACAAACTAAACACCTTCTTTGCCCGCTTTAAGGATAATACAGTGCCACAGATGTGACCCGCTACCAAGGACTGCGGGCCACCTCTCTCCTTCTCCGTGGCCGATGTAAGTAAGACATTTAAACGTGTTAACTCTCGGAAGCCTGCCGGCCTAGATGGCATCACTAGACGCGTCCTCAAAACATGCGTGGCTGGTGTGTTTACGGAAATATTCAATCTCTCCCTATCCCAGTCTGCTGTCCCCACATGCTTCAAGATGGCCACCATTGTTCCTGTACCCAAGAAGGCAAAGATAACTGAACTAAATTACTATCGCCCCTTAGCACTCACTTCTGTCATCATGAAGTGCTTTGAGAGACTAGTCAAAGATCATATCACCTCCACCTTATCTGCCACCTTAGACCCACTTCAATTTGCATACCGCCCCAATAGGTTCACAGACGATGCAATCGCCATCACACTGCACACTGCCCTGTCCCATCTGGAGAAGAGGAATACCTATGTAAGAATGCTGTTCATCGACTACAGCTCAGCATTTAACACCATAGTACCCTCCAAGCTCATTTTTAGCTTGAGGCCCTGGGTCTCAACCCCGCCTGATGCAATTGTTTCTTGGACTTTCTGACGGGCCGCATCCAGGTGGTGAAGGTAGGAAACAACATCTCCACTTCGCTGATCCTCAACACTGGAACCGCACAAGGGTGTGTGCTCAGCCCCCTCCAGTACTCCCTGTTCACCCACGACTGCGTGGTCATGCACGCCTCCAACTCAGTCATCAAGTTTGCAGACGATACAACAGTAATGGACTTGATTACCAACAATGATGAGACAGCCTACAGGGAGGAGGTGAGGGCACTTGGAGTGTGATGTCAGGAAAACAACCTCTCACTCAACATCAACAAAAAAAAGGAGATGATCGTGGACTTCAGGAAACAGCAGAGGGAGCATTTCCCTATCCACATCAATGGGACAGCAGTGGAGAAGGTGGAAAGTTTTAGGTTCCTCGGGAGGCTGAAGAACCTCAGGAGGCTGAATAAATTTGGGTTGTCACCTAAAACCATCACACACTTTTACAGATGCACAATTGAGACTATCCTGTCGGGCTGTATCACCGCCTGGTACGGCAACTGCACCACCCACAACTGCAAGGATCTCCAGAGGGTGGTGGGGTCTGCACAATGCAACACCGGGTGCAAACAACCTGTTCTCCAGGACACCTACAGCACCCGATGTCACAGGAAGGCCAAAAAGATCATCAACGACAACAACCACCCGAGCCACTGCCTGTTCACCCCGTTACCATCCAGAAGGCGAGGTCACTACAGGTGCATCAAAGCTGGGACCGAGAAACTAAAAAACAGCTTCTATCTCAAGGCCATCAGACTGTTAAACAGCCATCACTGACACAGAGAGGCAGCTGCCTACATACAGACTCAAGCATTGGTCACTTTAGTAAATAGATCGCTAGTCACTTTAAGAATGCCATTTCAATAATTTTTACATTTCTTGCATCACTCATGTCATATGTATATACTGTATTCTATACCATCTATTGCATCTTGCCTATGCCGCTTGGTCATCGCTCATCCATATATTATATGTACATATTCCTATTCCATCCCCTTACATTGTGTGTATAAGGTAGTTGTTGTGGAATTGTTAGATTACTTGTTAGATGTTACTGCACTGTTGGAACTAGAAGCACCAGCATTTCGCTACACTCGCATTAACATCTGCTAACTACGTATATGTGACCAATAACATTTGATTTGATTTGGCACACACACAAACACACAGACACTGACTGACAGACCGGCTTCCTGAGTGATCAATGCCCCTGTCAGGGCTGATGTGGTTGGTCAAGCTGTCATATAGCCTCCACTGTGGCCAGGCCGGGAGCTGATATTAGCAGACAAGGGGTGAGCGATGTAGCCAGGACTGGCATGGGGGTCCGACACACACACATACACCCACGCACACAGGCACGCATGCACAACCACACACACACACACACACACACACACACACACACACACACACACACCCACGCATGCACACACACACACACTTCACAGCCGAAAGCTCAGGGAGAGAAAGGTCAGTGCTGTTCAGCTGCGTGTAATTAATCAGACAACCAGCCAAGTGACAGACACCACCATTATCAATATTCACACACAGACACACACCCTTAACCACATGCACACAAACAATCTCAACCAGATGCCTTAACCTAATTAACTACCATCTCTTCCCTGTGAGGTAGAAACATACCGGAGGAGACTAACTAACCAGAGAGAAAGGGATTGTTGTAAATGTATAAGGGTAGCCATCAATTTGACCTTGACTCTTGAGAAACATGATGATGAGCAACAGTGTTCACTCATTCAATCTGACTTGATGCATGCCAATGAATTACTTATGATGATGACTAATGCATGCAGGGAATATGAAAATGAAATGTCAACACATTCTAAGTGGCATGATATTATAGACGTGACAATAGTCCATTAATGCATGTTACGTTTACTTTTTCGTCTCCTCTTTTCTCAGCCTGCCCTCAAAGAAAAGATATATATATTATATATATAATATAATATAGGTAAATCTGTGATACTCAAATTAGTATACACTACATGACCAAACGTATGTGGACACGTGCTCGTTGAACATCTCATTCCAAAATCATGGGCATTAATTTACACAATAGTTACCCGGAGGAAAATGGGGTAGGGTCATGCTTTTTCAATTTCAGTTTGGGAGGGTTTAGTATTTTAAAAATGTTGTTCAGAGGAGGGTCATGTAATTTGTAATCAATGTCATATCGCTCAGTGTTTGAAAATTAGCTGCTTATAGTATCTCATGTGTGCCAGGTGATGCCCTCATCCCTTATTCTCTGCTGGGTGCGCAATACCAAGTGCGCCTAGTGTGCTCTCAATAAAATGATTCAAAGCCTGTACTAGATTTTCTCAAACGCTGGTCTGTGGACCGACACCAGTCCGTGGAGGAATGCTTGGTCTACGGTATATTTCTCTTAAATATGTTTTTTCTTTGTGTGCGGCATATTTGATTCAAATAAATACTACTTGTGCAATGCGCTGAACTATGCATGCCTCAGTAAATAATTTGTGTTGCCATGACTAGGTATAGCTACACCACACACACAAGCTAGCCATGTTGCGCAGCCTTCGCGCTCTCTCTCACTCCCTAAATTTGTTTCAAATAACTGCTGCCCGCTAAAACTAGACCATGGGATATGTCAGATTTGCCATCGAAAATGCACAGACATTTCGAAAGAAAGTATCCACATCTCAAGGATTAACTTGAAGATTTGTTTAACAAAAAAGAGATGACCAACCCCCAAAACATTTTGCACAATAATTTCACTGACAACAAGAGTTTCGTGAAAGCTTCATACTTACTCTCTCATAACATTTCCAAGTGCCCGGCTCCTCTCACTATCCTTTAAATGCTGGTCATACCCTCAGTCTCGGATGCTTGTCGAGAGGCTTAAGGCCCAACTGCAGCTACAAAGATCAGAGTATTCGCACTTTCCAATGACACTGTCACACGTAGAATTTTTGATATGTTCCCCCTATTCTCAACTCTGGCTGACGTGGGTGATGTAGACATGGATCAAATGCATAAATTCATGGGGTCACATCTAAGCAAAACTCTGCTGAAATTCAAGGATTACTTCCCCTCAAAATCTGATCCACACCTGCGAAAGCAGTGGATGCGTAATCCGTTCACCAGCACTGAAGAGACTCACAGCTTGTCACCGGTTCTTGATGATAAACTATTGGAGCTGTCCTGTGACCAAGTCCTGCTCGCTCATTTTAATGACATGCACTTGTCCACATTCTGTCTGTTCAGCAGCGGAGAATAGCCGCAACTCTGGGAGATGGCAGTGAAGACTTTAATCCCCTTTCTTTCTACCTACTTATGTGAGACCAGCTTCTCCTCTCTTGCTGCAACAAAATCAAAATATCGCAACAGACTGGCTGTTGAAAACACCTTGACACCTCTGGGGTGTCCCTGGCACAAACAAATTGAGAAAGGCTGGCCTATACTATAGGTTATAGGCCTAGGCTATATGAAGAGCATGCTCAGAGAAGCACAGGGCAAAGTAAAATTTGTAAGAAATTGTGCTTCCTTCCAAGTTTTTTCACTGCTGGGATCAACAAGCTCGCACAGTCTCACATCAAAATTAGACGTTTAACCATGTTTGTCAAATGTCAAATTTCGAACTTGTTCCAAACGTCAAATTTCAAAGTGTTTAAGGTTTAAGTTCCTCTACAGGATGTGTGTTCCTAAACCGGGACAGTGGTTGCTCAATATGCGATAATGTGACTAGAATGACGTTGTAAACAACAGCCAACTAGATGTGTGAAGGTTAGTGTATTTTCGGTTGGGAAGATAATGATCCGTCATGTATGACATTACTGGGAGTGTGTAAACGTCAATTCTTTATTACCATAGCATTTTTGTATGTTCTCTATTGTTATGTACTTGAAAATGTATAAATTGACCAATTTGGCACATTTGGGAAAACTCCTGGCAGACTTGATACAAAATAATGTGAGGTAATTCTTCCCAGGATCAGTCTGAAACTTTGCACACACTGCTTCCATCTTGTGGACAACATCTAAATTACACCTAGAATCCTTTCTCAATGTATGGCCTTTCTCTTGCATTTCAAAGATGATTGAGAATTCTTTTTGAAAATGCATTAGATTTGACCAGATTTAATGTGTTATATTCTCCTACATTAATTTCACATTTCCACAAACTCCAAAGTGTTTCCTTTCAAATAGGCTCAAGAATATGCATATCCTGGCTTTAGGTACTGAGCTACAGGCAGTTAGATTTGGGTTTTTCATTTTCGGTGAAAACTGAAAAAAAGGGTCAGATCTTGAAGAGATTTACATTTTAAAGGTTAGGGTTGAGTTTAGGTATTAACTCTGAAATCTTGAGGTTAGGCATTAACTCCAAATGGTTATGGTAAGGGTTTAGGTATGGGATAGGCTTTTGCACCAGCAGCAGATGCTTACACCCATCTGCTATGCCAATACACAATGCCCTATCTGAACTGAAAACTACTTGAAGGTGACAGCGCTCACTGTTGAAAAAAAAGCTATATCTGTTCTCCCGGACTAGACCTAGTGCTGTCCTTTTTTAGCTTGCGAGGGTGAACGTGAAGATGAGAAGGAGGACCAGAGGTAAGCTTGCTATTACTGTAATTGATTTGAATAATAACAATGTATTTCATTGCCCATAATGAAGCTATTTATCATAGTTATTGACCTCACATAAGCCATATTCAATTAATTTACTTTCATTAATGTGAAGCGGCAGCTGCGGAGATGGAGAGCGCACGGGTACTGAAAGTAGGCTAATTCGAGAATACCTAATTAATTTAAACAGTTCATTTCAATTTATGTTACTAACAACAAGAGGGTTTTGTGTTGGAGCCTATTTCTTCCTATTCAAGAAATAAGAGGTAGGCCTACCTGTTTGACAGACAGAATTATAGTCTACTATCCATAGATTTTGTCAGCCAATTCCTTCAGTCACCACCACTTAAATATCTCAGTGTCAGTGAAGAGCTTGGTGTGTTAAGTTAAAACCAGGGCTCGAATTAAGGGGTGTGTGAGGGTATTGTGGCTTTTGTGAAAGAAAATAGCTGAAAGCATAGGCCTACCCCTTGTTGAATTAGGATTTAAAAAATATGGACCTTATCATATGAAGCAATATATAATTGCGCTTTAGTTCGCAATGCTAGAAACAATCTGTAACATGCTGGAGAAAGACGTGAATTCAATGCACATGGGACATATTTGGTTTGTCTCTAGGACATTCAGAGGCTACCTTCTATAGCTGAGGACAAGAATGTTTTTTTTAAACTTTTGCTTGGGATGTAATGATTCTGACTTTCGATATTTCAACAGGCTATTAACTTCTTTGATATAGGCGGCAGCATTTTCACTTTTGGATAAATTGCGTGACCATAGTGAACTGCCTCCTACTCTGTCCCAGATGCTAATATATGCATATTATTATTACTATTGGATAGAAAACACTCTGAAGTTTCTAAAACTGTTTGAATGATGTCTGTGAGTATAACAGAACTCATATGGCAGGCTGAGAAAAAATCCAAACAGGAAGTGAGAATTCTGAGAGTGGTCGATGTTAAAGTCATCGCCTATTCAATTCCCTGTAATATATGGATCTGTTTGCACTTCCTACGGTTTCCACTAGATGTCAACAGTCAGTAGAACGTGGAATGAAGCTTATGCTGTGTTGTGGGACCGGATGGGAGGTGTTTGAGTCAGTGGTCTGGCAGAGTGCCAGTTCTTGGTCATGCACTTTCCTCATGATATTGTCATGCATTCTATTACTTATAGAGACTGAAAAGAATGATCCGGTTGGAACGTTATTGGATATATATGATAACAACATCCTGAAGATTGACTCTCTACTAAGTTTGACCAGTTTATTCGACTTGTAATATAACTTTTTGAAGTTTTCGTCTGACGTTTGCCTGCATCTGCGCGAGTGTTTGGACATGTGTACTACACATGCTAGCAGAATTAGCTAATTGGACATAAGTAAAAGATTCCTGACACTGCATTCTGATGAAGATAATCAAAGGTAAGGGAATATTTATGATGTAATTTCGTATTTCTGTTGACTCCAACATGGTGGAGAAATGTTGTTAAATCTGAGCGCCGTCTCAGATTATTGCATGGTGTGCTTTTTACTAAAGTTTTTTTTAAATCTGACACAGCGGTTGCATTAACCTCTTATGGCTCAAATATCAGCAGTGAGTATCAGCAGTGAGTAACCTGGAAAGAGGTGGCCATTTCAAACGGCCTCGTACTCAATTCTTGCTCGTACAATATGCATATTATTATTACAATTGGATAGAAAACACTGTCTAGTTTCTAAAACAGGTTTAATTATTTCTCTAAGTGAAACATAACTCTTTTTACAGCCCATTTTCTATCCGGAAGTGAAATTTCCAAGAAGCTATGTCTCTCTTCAAGATACTCTCTATAAAAGGCCTTGGCACTTAGGACTGTAGAAACACGTCACACGCCTTCCCCTGGGTGTCATGCGGAAGTGAGAGAAGAAATGACTTGATTATCTCTGTCAGGGACTGAAAACAACATCTTGGAGTGAGAAGTGCGCACTTTATTTTTTTTTCTGGGCGCGAAGTAGGAACTGGACTGCGCTCCTGGAAAACCCTCGTTATAGGTGAATATGACCTCCGGCTTCGATTTTATTTGATACATGTCACAATATCATCCTAAAGTATGTTTTTTCAATATACTTTAATTATATTATTGAAATTTATTCTGGACTTTAGACGTGATGCGACGCAAGAATTTTGTCAAGACGGAGAGGTTAGCACGGCATGGCCAGTGTGCCATGCTAATTCAAGAGGGACATCGTTCGTTCTGGGTCCAAATGAAGACGGTTCTGAACAAAGGACCCTTTGGAGAACATTCTGATGGAAAATCAACAAAGATAAGGACCCAATTTGGGATGCTTTTTCATATATCTGTCGAACTGTGCTATCGCTAGCGTTTGACTAGAATCAATGCTGCTGTGTGTTAGCTATTGTAGTAAGCTAATATAACGATATATTGTGTTTTCGCTGTAAAACACTTCAGAAATCGGAAATATTGTCTGTATTCACAAGATCTTTCTCTTTCATTAGCTATCCACCATATATTTTTCTGAAATGTTTTCTGATGTGTAATTAGTAGTTGACGTTGGTGTCTGTATTTTCTCTGGCTACTGCCGTGCGATTTCTGACTGTAGCTATGATGGTGGCTAAGATGGTAGCAGTAATGTAAAACTGATTTATAGCTAAAATATGCAAATTCTTCGAACAAAACATAGATTTATTGTGTAACATGTTATAGGACTGTCATCTGAGGGAGTTTTTTCTAGGTTATTTAGGTTGGTTCTAGGTTATTTAGGTTGGTTCTAGGTTAGTTTGGTTAGCTTTGTGCATGCTACTTGCATGCTACCGTTGCTGTGAAAAATGTCTGTCTGTCTTTTGTATTTGGTGGTGAGCTAACATAAATATATGTGGTGTTTTCGCTGTAAAACATTTTAAACATCTGAAATATTGGCTTTATTCACAAGATCTTTGTCTTTCATTAGCTATCCACCATATATTTCTCTGAAATGTTTTCTGATGTGTAATTAGTAGTTGACGTTGGTGTCTGTATTTTCTCTGGCTACTCCCGTGCGATTTCTGACTGTAGCTTTGATGGTAGCAGTAATGTAAAACTGATTTATAGCTAAAATATGCAATTTTTTTGAACAAAACATAGATTTATTGTGTAACATGTTATAGGACTGTCATCTGAGGTAGTTTTTTCTAGGTTATTTAGGTTGGTTTTAGGTTAGTTAGGTTGGCTTGTGCATGCTACTTCATCCTACTTGTGCTGTGAAAAATGTCTGTCCTCTTTTTTATTTGGTGGTGAGCTAACATAAATATATGTGGTGTTTTCTCTGTAAAACATTTAAAAAATCGGACATGTTGGCTGGATTGACAAGATGTTTATCTTTCAAATGCTGTATTGGACTTGTTAATGTGTGAAAGTTAAATATTTAAAAAAAATAGATTTTGAATTTCGCGCCCTGCACTTGAGCTGGATGTTGTCAGAGGTGTACCGATATCGGGCTTGCAGCCCTAACAGGTGTATCTTTAATTATATGTAAAACATGTATCTTTCATCAAAGTTTATGATGAGTATTTCTGTTATTTGACGTTGCTCTCTGTAATTACTCCGGATATTTTGGAGGCATTTCTGAACATGGCGCCAATGTAAACCGAGATTTGTGGATATAAATATGCACATTATCGAACAAAACATAAATGTATTGTGTAACATGATGTCATATGAGTGTCATCTGATGAAGATGTTCAAAGGTTAGTGATTAATTTTATCTCTATTTCTGCTTTTTCTTACTACTATATTTTGCTGGGAAAATGGCTGTGTTTTTCTGTGGCTATGTACTGAGCTAACATAATTGTTTGGTGTGCTTTCCCCGTAAATTATTTTTGAAATCAGACATGTTGGCTGGATTCACATGTGTAGCTTTAATTTGGTGTCTTTCATGTGTGATTTCATGAAAGATTGATTTTTATAGTAATATATTTGAATTTGGCGCGCTACATTTTTCCTGGATTTTGGCCAAGTGGGACGCTACCGTCCCACCTATCCTAGAGATGTTAACCTGTTTGGGCTGCAGGGGCAGTATTGAGTAGCCGGATAAAAGGTGCCCATTTCAAATGGCCTCGTACTCAATTCTTGCTCGTACAATATGCATATTATTATTACTATTGGATAGAAAACACTCTCTAGTTTCTAAAACCGTTTGAATTATATCTGTGAGTAAAACAGAACTCCTTTTGCAGCAAACTTCCTGACAGGAAGTGAAAAATCTGAAATCGATGCTCTCTTCTAGGGCCTGCCTATTAAAGTCCTTGATATTTATTCGTTTAGATGCACTTCATACGTCTTCCACTAGATGTCGACAAGCAGTGAGAGAAGAAATGGAGTGTGTAACTCTATCTGGGCTCGAATAAATGCTCTTTGTATGACGTGACACCAGTTTCCTGTTTTCTGGAGAGCGCGTCAAGGGACCTGGATTTGCCTTCTGATAAGCTGTCGTTATGGACGACTAATATCTCCGGCTTTGATTTTATTTGATACATGTGACAATATCATCGTAAAGTATGTTTTTTCAATATAGTTTAATCAGATTATTGAATTGTTTTCGGGAGTTTTGCCGTGTTCCGTTCTCTTCCGTTTGTTGACATGGAGAGATTCGCGCCACTTGGCTAGTGCGCTTGCTAATTCAAGAGGGAAAATGGACGTTCTAAATCCAAACAACGATTGTTCTTGACAAAGGACCCCCTGTCCAACATTCTGATGGAAGATCAGCAAAAGTAAGAAACATTTTATGATGCTATTTCATATATCTGTCGTACATGTGAACTAGTCGTCGGCGCCCAACTTTTGGGTACTATAGCTATACCGAACCTGGATGTCGTAATGAAGTTATTTTTTTAGAATTCTAACACGGCGATTTCATTAAGAACTAATGGATCTATCATTTCCTATACAACATGTATTATTTAGTTATGTTTATGAATAGCTATTTGGTCAGAATATGTGTGTCAGAAAAAGTGTCAGAAAAATATCCGAACGTTGTGGGAAATAGTAGCTACGTTAGCACAATGTATAACCACTGATTTCAGCTCTAAATATGCACATTTTCGAACAAAACATAAGTGTATGTATAACCTGATGTTATAGGACTGTCATCTGATGAAGAATATCAAGGTTAGTCAAAAATTATATATCTTTTACTGGTTTGTTACGATCGCTAACCTTTTGCTACTGGGAAATGGCATGTGTTTCTGGCTATTGTGGTAAGCTAATATAACGCTATATTGTGTTTTCGCTGTAAAACACTTAATAAATCGGAAATATTGGCTGGAATCACAAGATGCCTGTCTTTCATTTGCTGTACACTATGTATTTTTCAGAAATGTTTTATGATGAGTAATTAGGTATTTGACGTTGGTGTCTGTAATTATTATGGCTGCTTTCGGTGCAATTTCTGATTGTAGCTGCAATGTAAACTATGATTTATACCTGAAATATGCACATTTTTCGAACAAAACATAGATTTATTGTATAACATGTTATAAGACTGTCATCTGATGAAGTTGTTTCTTGGTTAGTTTGGTTGGTTCTTGGTTAGTTAGGTTGGCTTTGTGCATGCTACCTGTGCTGTGAAAAATGTCTGTCCTTTTTTGTATTTGGTGGTGAGCTAACATAAATATATGTGCTGTTTTCGCTGTAAAACATTTTAAAAATCGGATATGTTGGCTGGATTCACAAGATGTGTACCTTTCATTTGCTGTATTGGACTTGTTAATGTGTGAAAGTTAAATATTTAAAAAAAATATATTTTGAATTTCGCGCCCTGCACTTGAAGTGGCTGTTGTCATATTGATCCCGACTTAGGGCTTGCAGCCAGAAGAAGTTCATGTGTGAAAGTTAAGTGTTCCCTTTATTTTTTTGAGCAGTGTATAACGGTTGTCTATTTTATTAAACTATTGGTAGTGTTGAAAAACAAAAACTAGCTTTACTAGAGGAAAAAAAAGCAGCAAGAAAAGACGAACAACTTATTCATATGTATAACCCATATTTCAATGTTCATGTAGTGATTGAACAACTGCATTCCCACCCCACACCACTAAAGGTGTATTATCATGGTAGGTCACCTGTCAAGTAAGTCAGTCAGTCAGTAATTTCTGAAGATGGTATGGTACTCCCCAAAGCATGGTGCAACACACAGGGGTGTGTCACAAGCTAAACCCATGTACCTTCTCAACCTCCTCTGTTTTCTTCTCCTGTGGCCAGACAGGCAGACTTTGCAGTGCCTCCATGTGCAAATTCCTTGAGCAGCAGGTTGAGGGACATCGGAAGGAAAATGCAATGAGGCGTAGGGGATTTTCTGCAGCAGGATGGTCCCCAGTGGATGGCCGCCGAGGGGTGTGGGGCTCCTCCAGCAGCTCTCTCATGAGTTTCTGACTGTGCTTTTCCATGATACTACGCCTTTAGTGGTGGGGGGGTGGGAATCCAGTTGTTGGAATACCTATGTGGGAGAGGGAGAGAGAGTGGGGACGATCAGGGAGTGGAGAGGATGATGAGGCAGTGGGTAGGTGGTGAGATATTGTCTATAATTGCATAATGGCCCTGTATGTGATTTTTATGTGAACTGTATGTGAATTACAAAAAATCTTGTTCAGTAATCATCTCACCTGTTAGCTGGCGGTGAACTATGTGGCCTTTGAGGACAGCAGTGTCGATCAGATTGAAAAAGATCTTCTTATACCACTTGGTAGTTTTCCGAGCGCATTCCACAAAGCTGTTTATCATGTCCGCCTTATCCACTGCCCCCATTTTGAGGTTATAATTAAGCAAACAGTCTGGTTTGATCTTTCTCTCTCCCGTCAGGGGGTCCACCTTCCCTGTGACAAACATGGTTGCTGAATAGACAGTGGTGAGGACATGATCGTCTCATTTGTCATGCCACTTTGCTGCCAGCTGTTGACCTTCTCCTTGAACTCCACCTACCCCTCTGCATCTTCCTGCTTCCGAATGCTGGCCTCCCCTTCCTATTCGACCAGACGGTGCCACAAGCCCCTGTGCGGTTGGAGAGCAGAGGCTGAAAGAGTGTGGGACTAGGGCTGTTGCGGTGACCATATTTCCACCACACCGGCAGACATTACTCATGACCCCAGCAAAATTCCATGTGATCATTGAGTTACGATAATAACCTCTTATGCTGTCTTATGCTGTATGCTGTCTCAGGATGGTAAGTTGGTGGTTGAAGATATCCCTCTAGTGGTGTGGGGGCTGTGCTTTGGCAAAGTGGGTGAGGTTATATCCGTCCTGTTTGGCCCTGTCTGGGGGTATCATCGGATGGGGCCACAGTGGTTTATGTGTCGGGGGGCTAGGGTCAGTTTGTTATATCTGGAGTACTTCTCCTGTCTTATCCGGTGTCCTGTGTGAATTTAAGTATGCTCTCTAATTCTCTCTTTCTCTCTTTCTTTCTCTCACTCGGAGGACCTGAGCCCTAGGACCATGCCTCAGGACTACCGGGCATGATGACTCCTTGCTGTCCCCAGTCCACCTGGCCGTGCTGCTGCTCCAGTTTCAACTGTTCTGCCTGCTGCTATGGAACCCTGACCTGTTCACCGGACGTGCAACCTGTCCCAGACCTGCTGTTTTCAACTCTCTAGAGACAGCAGGAGCGGTAGAGATACTCTCAATGATCGGCTATGAAAAGCCAACTGACATTTACTCCTGAGGTGCTGACTTGCTGCACCCTCGACAACTACTGTGATTATTATTATTTGACCATGCTGGTCATTTTTGAACATTTGAACATCTTGGCCATGTTCTGTTATAATCTCCACCCGGCACAGCCAGAAGAGGACTGGCCACCCCTCAAAACCTGGTTCCTCTCTAGGTTTCTTACTAGGTTTTGGCCTTTATAGGGAGTTTTTCCTAGCCACCGTGCTTCTACACCTGCATTGCTTGCTGTTTAGGGTTTTAGGCTGGGTTTCTGTACAGCACTTTGAGATATCAGCTGATGTAAGAAGGGCTGTATAAATACATTTGATTTGATTTGGACATGCTTTGGTAGTACCCAAATCACTAACGACCATCAGGCCCTGATGGCTTGGTACTCAGGGCTCTGTTGTCCCTCTAACCACTCTGACATCAATGCAAATGGATTGAAAATCACATGAAACACTTATCATTAAAACAGTATCTCCTTTTAAAACTCACCTCCCTGTGATGATCAATTTGAAGAAAGAAGTTCAACAAACAGCAGGTTGAAACAGTGTAAAACATGGTCGTTGTGGATGTTGTTTCAAAGCTTAACCCAACGAAATGGACAGTGCTTTCAAAGGTGATGATTAATTCAAAAACATCCATACGCATAGTAGAGTTTATGAATACACATACGTTTGTGAGTCGTTATACAATACCGAGCCTTACTCACGGCAGAAAAACATAAAACAAAACTGATTTAAGATGTCTTTTGTACATAATTGGTCTAGCCTATACTCCAAAATTATTAAACAAATTTGAGTAATCGTCGTTGAGTGTGAACTGTATTATTATGCATACTGGGTGGACTGGTTACCTTATGCTATCCTCCAACATATAGCCCTAGGCGATGCTGTTGGTTCATTGATTGTGGCTTACAGTTAGCCTACAATTATAGTGAATTAGTAAATGATTTTGAATAGACTAGTAATAGAGATTTTTTTTATATATACATAATTAATTGTGTGACACATTACCTTTAGCTATACAGAATATCTCACCACCATGCGCTTCCATCTCCTTCTCTCTTTCCTTCATTCCCTTCTCAAGCACACAGAGGGGCTGTCAACAGTTTAGTGAAATATGTTTCATTGCGAAAACACGTTACTTATTGATGTTCCCGAACAGATTTCATGTGGTTTCCCAAATTAAGCACTGGGTAGCTGCAGGTTGGAGAGCCCATGGAATACAGAGTTTTTGATGAATATCACTGTTGAGCAGCGAGAGCATTCTCCTCAAACAGTTTTTTGATGCCTGGAGTGAAACAAGTATTCTTATATTTATTTCTCAGCGGCTCATATTAAGCACATGCTCCGCTATAAAACAGAAGTAGCGTATCCTGCATCACTGAAAAATGGACCAGCGAGAAAGCACACAGCCTCCATTCACTAGTCGAGTGCATACCAGATGACATTTTTCTCCCCTGGCCCTGTTCCTGCACATTAGATTTTTTAAATGTAACCTTTATTTAACTAGGCAAGTCAGTTAAGAACAAATTCTTATTTACAGTGACGGCCTACCGGGGAACAGTGGGTTAACTGCCTTGTTCAGGGGCAGAAAACCGGATTTTTACCTTGTCAGCTCAGGGAGTCAATCCAGCAACTTTTCGGTTACTGGCCCAACGCTGTAACCACTAGGCTACCTGCCGCCCCATGGGCCATTCTAAATTGAAACTAACTTTTAAATGTAGATGTAACAAAGGCGCGCGTCAGCGGCTTGTATGCGTGGAGGCCTGGAGATGCTAAACGTGTTTATGTTAATTAACGGTACATTACCGTGAGACCCGCAGTCTTTTTCATGACAATAACTGGCTGACAAAATGTCATGACCACCACAGCCCTATGTGGGACTGCTGTACCAATTGTCCACATACAAAGTGCGGCCCTTCCCGAGATGAGGAGCCAGCATGGTCATCACCATGGACGCGGACACCTCAAGCCCCACATAATGTTGGATGCCAGTGGAAAACCCTGTGTATACTATACCTGAACAAAACCTGTTCCTTTTGGAGGGAATATATTAGAGGTCGACCGATTATGATTTTTCAACGCCGATACCGATACAGATTATTGTAGGACCAAAAAAAGCCGATACCGATTAATCGGACAAATTTTATTTATATATTTGTAATAAAGACATTTACAACAATACTGAGTGAACAATACTGCTTGTTCTAGGTCCCAAGAAACAAAGAGATCTTCTGTTAAATCTGACAATTAATCTTGATGGTTGTAAAGTCGTCTCAAATAAAACTGTGAAGGACCTCGGCGTTACTCTTGACCCTGATCTCTCTTTTGACGAACATATCAAGACTGTTTCAAGGACAGCTTTTTTCCATCTACGTAACATTGCAAAAATCAGAAATTTTCTGTCCAAAAATGATGCAGAAAAATTTATCCATGCATTTGTTACTTCTAGGCTAGACTACTGCAATGCTCTACTTTCCGGCTACCCGGATAAAGCACTAAATAAACTTCAGTTAGTGCTAAATACGGCTGCTAGAATCCTGACTAGAACCAAGAAATTTGATCATATTACTCCAGTGCTAGCTTCCCTACACTGGCTTCCTGTTAAGGCAAGGGCTGATTTCAAGGTTTTACTGTTAACCTATAAAGCGTTACATGGGCTTGCTCCTACCTATCTTTCCGAGTTGGTCCTGCCGTACATACCTACACGTACGCTACGGTCACAAGACGCAGGCCTCCTAATTGTCCCTAGAATTTCTAAGCAAACAGCTGGAGGCAGGGCTTTCTCCTATAGATCTCCATTTTTATGGAATGGTCTGCCTACCCATGTGAGAGACGCAGACTCGGTCTCAACCTTTAAGTCTTTACTGAAGACTTATCTCTTCAGTAGGTCATATGATTGAGTGTAGTCTGGCCCAGGAGTGTGAAGGTGAACAGAAAGGCTCTGGAGCAACGAACCGCCCTTGCTGTCTCTGCCTGGCCGGTTCCCCTCCACTGGGATTCTCTACCTCTAACCCTATTACAGGGGCTGAGTCACTGGCTTACTGGTGCTCTTTCATGCCGTCCCTAGGAGGGGTGCGTCACTTGAGTGGGTTGAGTTACTGACGTGATCTTCCTGTCTGGGTTGGCGCCCCCCCTTGGTTTGTGCTGTGGTGGAGATCTTTGTGGGCTATACTCGGCCTTGTCTCAGGATTGTAAGTTGGTGGCTGAAGATATCCCTCTAGTGGTGCGGGGGCTGTGCTTTGGCAAAGTGGGTGGGGTTATATCCTTCCTGTTTGGCCCTGTCTGGGGGTATCATCGGATGGGGCCACAGTGTCTCCTGACCCCTCCTGTCTCAGCCTCCAGTATTTATGCTGCAGTAGTTTGTGTCGGGGGGCTAGGGCCAGTTGGTTATATCTGGAGTACTTCTCCTGTCTTATCCAGTGTCCTGTGGGAATTTAAGTATGCTCTCTCTAATTCTCTCCTTCTCTCTTTCTTTCTCTCTCTCGGAGGACCTGAGCCCTAGGACCATACGTCAGGACTACTGGGCATGATGACTCCTTGCTGTCCCCAGTCCACCTGGCCTTGCTGCTGTCCCAGTTTCAACTGTTCTGCCTGCAGTTATGGAACCCCTACCTGTCCCAGACCTGCTGTTTTCAACTCTTAATGATCGGCTATGAAAAGCCAACTGACATTTATTCCTGATTATTATTTGACCATGCTTGTCATTTATGAACATTTTGAACATCTTGGCTCTCTCTAATTCTCTCCTTCTCTCTTTCTTTCTCTCTCTCGGAGGAACTGAGCCCTAGGACCATACGTCAGGACTACCGGGCATGATGACTCCTTGCTGTCCCCAGTCCACCTGGCCTTGCTGCTGTCCCAGTTTCAACTGTTCTGCCCGCGGTTATGGAACCCCTACCTGTCCCAGACCTGCTGTTTTCAACTCTTAATTATCGGCTATGAAAAGCCAACTGACATTTATTCCTGATTATTATTTGACCATGCTTGTCATTTATGAACATTTTGAACATCTTGGCCATGTTCTGTTATAATCTCCACCCGGCACAGCCAGAAGAGGACTGGCCCACCCCTCATAGCCTGGTTCCTCTCTAGGTTTCTTCCTAGGTTTTGGCCTTTCTAGGGAGTTTTTCCTAGCCACCGTGCTTCTACACCTGCATTGCTTGCTGTTTGGGGTTTTAGGCTGGGTTTCTGTACAGCACTTCGAGATATTAGCTGATGTACGAAGGGCTATATAAAATAAACTTGATTGATTGATTGAACACTTATTTTAACTTAATATAATACATCACTAAAATCAATTTAGCCTTAAATAAATAAGGAAACATGTTCAATTTGGTTTAAATAATGCAAAAACAAAGTGTTGGAGAAGAAAGTAAAAGTGCAATATGTGCCATGTAAGAAAGCTAACGTTTAAGTTCCTTGCTCAGAACATGAGAACATATGAAAGCTGGTGGTTCCTTTTAACATGAGTCTTCAATATTCCCAGGTAAGAAGTTTTAGGTTGTAGTTATTATAGGAATTATAGAACTATTTCTCTCTATACGATTTGTATTTCATATACCTTTGACTATTGGATGTTCTTATAGGCACTTTAGTATTGCCAGTGTAACAGTATAGCTTCCATCCCTCTCCTCGCCGCTACCTGGGCTCGAACCAGGAACACATCGACAACAGCCACCCTCGAAGCAGCGTTACCCATCACTCCACAAAAGCCGGGGCCCTTGCAGAGCAAGGGGAACAACTACTCCAAGTCTCAGAGCGAGTGATGTTTGAAACGCTATTAGCGCGCACCCCGCTAACTAGCTAGCCATTTCACATCGGTTACACCAGCCTAATCTCGGGAGTTGATAGGTTTGAAGTCATAAACAGCGCAATGCTTGAAGCATTGCGCACGAAAGTGCTGTTTGAATGAATGCTTACGAGCATGCTGGTGCCTACCATCGCTCAGTCAGACTGCTCTATCAAATCATAGACTTAATTATAACATAATAACACACAGAAAAAGGAGCCTTAGGTCATTAACTTCTTCTGGCTGCAGGGGCAGTATTGAGTAGCCAGATAAAATGTGCCCATTTCAAACGGCCTCGTACTCAATTCTTGCTCATACAATATGCATATTATTATTACTATTGGATAGAAAACACTCTCTAGTTTCTAAAACCGTTTGAATTATATCTGTGAGTCAAACAGAACTCATTTGGCACAAACTTCCTGACCAGGAAGTGGAAAGTCTGAAATTGAGGCTCTGTTTTTCTTCCTGCCTATACATGGGCATGAAACGTAAGAGTCTACGTGCACTTCATACACCTTCCCCTGGATGTCAAGAGGCTGTGAGAGAAGAAATTTCGTGTTTATCTTGGTCTGACGTGGAATACAGGCTCTTTGTATGACGTGTCCTCATTTCCGGTACTCTGAGGAGCGTGCGGTGGACAGTGGGATTGCCTTCTGTTTAGCTGCCGTTATGGACGACTACTATCTCCGGCTTTGATTTTATCTGATACATGTGACCATATCATCGTAAAGTATGTTTTTTCAATATAGTTTAATCAGATTATTGAAATTTTTTCGGGAGTTTTGCCGTGTTCCGTTCTCTGACTTTGTTGACGATGGAGCGATTCGTGCCACCCGGCTAGCGTGCGTGCTAAATGAAGAGGGAAAGTGTCCGTTCTGAATCCAAACAACGACTGTTCTGGACAAAGGACACCTTGTCCAACATTCTGATGAAAGATCAGCAAAAGTAAGAAACATTTTATGATGCTATTTCATATATCTGTCGAACATGTTGTACTAGTCGCCGGCGGCCAACGTTTGGGTACTCTAGCTATACCGAAGCTGCATATCGTAATGAAGTTATTTTTTAGAATTCTAACACTGCGATTTCATTAAGAACTAATGGATCTATCATTTCCTATACAACATGTATTTTTTAGTTATGTTTATGAATAGCTATTTGGTCAGAATATGTGTGTCAGAAAAAGTGTCAGGAAAAATCCGGACGTAGTGGGGAAAAGTAGCTAAGTTAGCACACGGTGTAACCATTGATTTCAGCTCTAAATATGCACATTTTCGAACAAAACATAAGTGTATGTATAACCTGATGTTATAGGACTGTCATCTGAGGAAGAAAATCAAGGTTAGTCAAAAATTATATATCTTTTGCTTGTTTGTTACGATCGCTTACTTTTGCTACTGGGAAATTGCTTCTGTTTTTGGCTATTGTGGTGAGCTAATATAACGCTATATTGTGTTTTCGCTGTAAAACACTTGATAAATCAGAAATATTGTCTGGAATCACAAGATGCCTGTCTTTCAATTGCTGTACACTATGTATTTTTCAGAAATGTTTTATGATGAGTAATTAGGTATTTGACGTTGGTGTCTGTAATTATTCTGTCTGCTTTCGGTGCAACTTCTGATTGTAGCTGCAATGTAAACTATGATTTATACCTGAAATATGCACATTTTTCGAACAAAACATAGATTTATTGAATAACATGTTATAAGACTGTCATCTGATGAAGTTGTTTGTTGTTTAGTTTGGTTGGTTCTTGGTTAGTTAGGTTGGCTTTGTGCATGCTACCTGTGCTGTGAAAAATGTCTGTCCTCTTTTGTATTTGGTGGTGAGCTAACATAAATATACGTGGTGTTTTCGCTGTAAAACATTTTAAAAATCGGACATGTTGGCTGGATTCACAAGATGTGTACCTTTCGTATGCTGTATTGGACTTGTTAATGTGTGAAAGTTAAATATTTAAAAAAATATATATTTTGAATTTCGCGCCCTGCACTTGAGCTGGCTGTTGTCATAAGTGTACCGACGTCGGGCTGCAGCCATAAGAAGTTAATATGGTCGAATCCGGAAACAAAACGTTTATTCTTTCAGTGAAATACGGAACCGTTCCGTATTTCATCTAACGGGTGGCATCCATAAGTCTAAATATTCCTGTTACATTGCACAACCTTCAATTTTATGTCATAATTACGTAAAATTCTGGCAAATTAGTTCGCAATGAGCCAGGCGGCCCAAACTGTTGCATATACCCTGACTCTGCGTGCAATGAACGCAAGAGAAGTGACACAATTTCACCTGGTTAATATTGCCTGCTACCCTCGATTTATTTTAGCTAAATATGCAGGTTTAAAAATATGTACTTATGTGTATTGATTTTAAGAAAGGCATTGATGTTTATGGTTAGGTACACGTTGGAGCAACGACAGTCCTTTTTCGCGAATGCGTATTGCATCGATTATGTGCAACGCAGAACATGCTAGATAAACTAGTAATATAGTCAACCATGTGTAGTTATAACTAGTGATTATGATTGATTGTTTTTAATAAGATAAGTTTAATGCTAGCTAGCAACTTAACTTGGCTTCTTACTGCATTCGTGTAACAGGCAGGCTCCTCGTGAGGCAGGTGGTTAGAGCGTTGGACTAGTTAACCGTAAAGTTGCAAGATTGAATCCCTGAGCTGACAAGGTAAAGATCTGTCGTTCTGCCCCTGAACAAGGCAGTTAACCCACCGTTCCTAGGCCATCATTGAAAATAAGAATGTGTTCTTTAACTTCTTCTGGCTGCAAGCCCGACGTCGGTACACTTATGACAACAGCCAGCTCAAGTTCAGGGCGCGAAATTCAAAATATATATATTTTTAAAATATTTAACTTTCACACATTAACAAGTCCAATACAGCATATGAAAGGTACACATCTTGTGAATCCAGCCAACATGTCCGATTTTTTAACTGTTTTACAGGGAAGACACAATATGTAAATCTATTAGCTAACCACGTTAGCAAAAGACACCACTTTTTTTACACCACCAATTTTTTACTCCATCAGTAGCTATCACAAATTCGACCAAATAAAGATATAAATAGCCACTAACCAAGAAACAACTTCATCAGATGACAGTCTGATAACATATTTATTGTATAGCATATGTTTTGTTAGAAAAATGTGCATATTTCAGGTATAAATCATAGTTTACATTGCAGCTACAGTCAGAAATTGCACCGAAAGCAGCCATAATAATTACAGGCACCAACGTCAAATACCTAATTACTCATCATAAAACATTTCTGAAAAATACATAGTGTACAGCAAATGAAAGACAGGCATCTTGTGATTCCAGCCAATATTTCCGATTTATTAAGTGTTTTACAGCGGAAAAAAAATGTAGCGTTATATTAGCTTAGCACAATAGCCAGAAACACTTGGGCGCCGGCGACTACGACAGATATATGAAATAACATCATAAAATGGGTCTTACTTTTGCTGATCTTTCATCAGAATGTTGGACAAGGTGTCCTTTGTCCAGAACAGTCGTTGTTTGGATTCAGAACGGCAACTTTCCCTCTTCATTTAGCAAGCGCGCTAGCCGGGTGGCACGACACTCTCCATGTCAACAAACGGAAGAGAACGAAACACGGCAAAACTCCCGAAAAAATGTCAATAATCTGATGAAACTATATTGAAAAAACATACTTTACGATGATATGGTGACATGTATCAAATAAAATCAAAGCCGGAGATTGTAGTCGCCTATAACGGCAGCTAAACAAAAGGCAATCCCACTGTCCAGCTCGCGCTCTTTAGAGTACCGAAAATGGGGGACACGTCATTCCAAGATGATGTGTTCCATCTCAGACCAAGATAATCACCTCATTTCTTCTCTCACAGCCTCTTGACACCCAGAGGAAGGTGTATGACGTGCATGTATACTAATAGGTCTTGTGCCCATTTATAGGCAGGAAGAAGAACAGAGCATCGATTTCAGACTTTCCACTTCCTGGTCAGGAAATGTGCTGCAGAATGAGTTCTGTTTCACTCAGAGAAATAATTCAAACGGTTTTAGAAACTAGATAGTGTTTTCTATCCAATAATAATATGCATATTGTACGAGCAAGAATTGAGTACGAGGCCGTTTGAAATGGGCACATTTTATCTGGCTACTCAATACTGCCCCTTGCAGCCCAAACAGGTTAACTGACTTGCCTAGTTAAATAAAGGTGTAAAAAAATTTAATAAAAAATGTTGTAAAATTCGGCTTCCAAAATTACCGATTGTTATGAAAACTTGTTAAATAATTAAATCGGCCGTTCCGATTAATCGGTCGACCTCTAGAATATATTGACGAAATGCCATCCTACCCTTCCATAACATCAGAGACTCGTCAATGCATAGGTCATTGTATGGCACAAAGACCCAACCAAATGCTGATGTCAGGCTTGTGTAAGGGGTCATTTACGTTGGAAGTAGCTTTGTTGTCAAAATCCAGGCATCACAGCAGAACTAGGAAGTGGTCTTGGGAAAAGAGGGTGGCAAAGAAGGGAGTTACAAACAGGAGCCATGCCCCAGTATTCCCTTAGGGAGTTCTTCTTTACTTTTCCCACGAGAAGGACTGTCACGAGGAAGGTATGAATTTTACAAATTGTGGTTGTCACCCATTTAGCAAGTTTCCCCCTCACTCCTGGCTCTCTCTTCTCCTGCAACTTTAAGCCATAGCAATTGGTCTCCTCCAGTATGTCTCCCACCAGCTCCTCTGTCAGAAACAGCTTGAAGCACTCTGCCTCAGAGGGAGATGGCAAGGGGCTTTGCACTCGAGACTTGGACTCATCAAAATAAACAGCAGGGCCAGGAGGAGCGGAATGGGCTGGCTGGTTTCCAGCTACCACAGGCCTCCAGTACTTCTTCCACTGTTGGTCAGCCTCCATCACCACCAGCATCTTCAGAGGGACCTGAGTCTTCATCGGTGGGCAAGGGGTCCGCAGATTCCGGGTTCTCAATGGCCACAAGGTTGACTGTCACAGTCCGAATCTGATTCCTGACTTTCATACTCAGACTCATTGTCAGAATTTCCAAAAATCTCCAGAATTTCCGCATTTGTGAGTTGTCTCGTTTTGAAAGACATTGCTAATGCTACAGCTTATCCCAGTAGCTAAATAAATAAACAACAACAATAACTGGCTCCAAGTGAGTGTCAGAGGTTACGTGATTGACTGCCGGCATGTGCCACTTGTATCAATAAATCATTATCAGAAAATGGTTTGTGTGGTAATTATTTATTTATATACTGTTTTATCCACGCTTTCAAGTACTGGTGACATATCATGCATTCCGATTCTTGCATAGATTGTAATGGACACGTATGATGTGAAAAATACTTTTTAGAAGATTGTACTGATTATGATGAGCTAATGCTAAGCGAATTGCCAGCTATGTGTAGAGCCATGTTTGTGACATCATACAATGCATTCTGGGTGTCACGTAAATGTCTGTCAGACCAAAGATGTTATAACAAAATGAGGTGAAGGGATGGTTCACTCGTCTTTCGCGTTAACTTCTGGAAGTGAATGATGGTAGATGACACACCCCCCTTCAACATGCAACATGTAATGTTTGTGTGCATCTCTTGTTATCTTTGGTTGATGTGAAAAAACAAACATGGCGGTGCGCACAAACTACCCACCGCCGGACTACTTTAGACTTTTAGAAAGTGTTTTCCTTGATTATTTTGAACACATTTTGAACACTCACTCGCGATGTGATGAATTGTAAGGGACTGTACATCATTTATAATGAGGAATACATGGAGAAAATCGGATCTCTCTGAAATTAAAATGGATGGCCCTCCCTTCAGTCAAATATATTTTTACCCGACCTTCCCTGAATACTTGAAAAAACATCCCCTATTCCTAAAATAATAATTTAAGCATAAAGTGGTAAGCAGATAAAATAGGAGAAACCATCTACCCTCACTAATAGGACAGACCAGAGCCTTAGATATGCAGTTTTAGAAACTGTTCTTCGTTTTTTGGGATTACATGGCAAGGTAGCCAGCTGGTCCTGATAGAGATCGTGGCTGGTGGTTTACCAGAACTGTTGCAGTGCTTTTATTATATCATCTCTTTTGCGGTCCGAGACAAAATAGCCTTTTCTAAACGCAATTCATGCAGTTCTATGTCATTTTACATGACTGGAGACAAACATAATCTTATTTTATACCACAACAGAGCATGAGAACGAATGAGCGCATCCTTCAGCACCGGAGACATGTTGATTTCTATACAGGCTATTATTATAAAAGAGCACAGTCTAGGTTTGGAACAGTGCTAAAGTTGTCTTTCAATTGTAAATATGGAGTGCAACAGAACCAGTTAAAACTGAAGTATCTGATCATCAATGATTTCGAGAAAAAGCCATTCATTGTTTGAACACAGCAGCCACGTATCATTAGGTCTTTAGTCTTTTTTTCAGTTGGGAAACTATCGCTTTCTAATTATTATATATTTTTCCATGATATTGTTGTTACAAAATAGATTTGTGTGAGTGTGAATAGGGCATGGGATTAGTGGAGCATCTTCTAGGCTAAACTGACAAACTAGGGATGCCTAGCTCAACACATGATCCACAAACCAAAGACTGGCCAAACTCGTGTTTCTAGAAGTGAATTCAAAGGCACTGTAGAATGACTGGGTAGCCTAATTAGGCATTTTTCGTTTCATTATTATTTAATTCTGAATAATTAGTAAATAAAATTTCATTCATCCTTAATGCTAAATGTATAGGCATGTTTTTGAAGTGCTGTTGTTGATGTGTTGTTCAAATACTGGGTGCTCCTGCCAACCTCCATTTTCCCTCTTGAATTAGCAAGCACACTAGCCAAGTGGCACGAAGCTCTCCATGTCAACAAAAGGAAGAGAACGGAACACGGCAAAACTCCCGAAAAAATTTCAATAATCTGATGAAACTATATTGAAAAAACATACTTTACGGTGATATGGTCACATGTATCAAATAAAATCAAAGCCGGAGATATTAGTCACCTATAACGGCAGCTAAACAGAAGGCAAATCCAAGTCCCTCTTCGCGCTCTCCAGAAAACAAGAAATGGGGGACACGTCATACAAAGAGCTTGTATTCCACTTCAGACCAAGATAAACACTCAATTTCTTCTCTCACCGCCTCTTGACATCCAGGGGAAGGTCTATGAAGTGCACGTATACTAATACGTATCATGCCCATTTATAGGCAGGAAGTAGAACAGAGCCTCGATTTCAGACTTTCCACTTCCTGGTCAGGAAGTTTGTGCCAAATGAGTTCTGTTTGACTCACAGATATAATTCAAACGGTTTTAGAAACTAGAGAGTGTTTTCTATCCAATAGTAATAATAATATGCATATTGTATGAGCAAGAATTGAGTACGAGGCCGTTTGAAATGGGCACCTTTTATCTGGCTACTCAATACTGTCCCTGCAGCCCAAACAGGTTAATAAATCGGAAATATTGGCTGGAATCACAAGATGCCTGTCTTTCATTTGCTGTACACTATGTATTTTTCAGAAATGTTTTATGATGAGTAATTAGGTATTTGACGTTGGTGTCTATAATTATTATGGCTGCTTTCGGTGCAATTTCTGATTGTAGCTGCAATGTAAACTATGATTTATACCTGAAATATGCACATTTTTCGAACAAAACATAGATTTATTGTATAACATGTTATAAGACTGTCATCTGATGAAGTTGTTTGTTGGTTAGTTTGGTTGGTTCTTGGTTAGTTAGATTGGCTTTGTGCATGCTACCTGTGCTGTGAAAAATGTCTGTCCTTTTTTTGTATTTGGTGGTGAGCTAACATAAATATACGTGCTGTTTTCGCTGTAAAACATTTAGAAAATCGGAAATGTTGGCTGGATTCACAAGATGTGTACCTTTCATTTGCTGTATTGGACTTGTTAATGTGTGAAAGTTAAATATTTAAAAAATATATATTTTGAATTTCGCGCCCTGCACTTGAGCTGGCTGTTGTCATAAGTGTACTGACGTCGGGCTTGCAGCCAGAAGAAGTTAAGACAAAAATCTAATTAAATCAGAGCCGGAGATATAGAACTGCTAAAACGAAAGCTTTTCAGGACGCCATTGTGATTTCCCTCTTTCGTCAGGCGCCCCGTTGAAAAGAACGGACCTTCCGTTCCATGAGCTTTTATAGTGCCCCAGATGGTGCAATCCACTCCATTCAAATTCTCACCGCTTACTGACATCTAGAGGAAGGCGTATGCAGTGCATGTAGCCCCATAGCTTACATGGGGACTTATAAACTGACCCTAGAACAGGGACCTCGATTTCAGAAACACTTGGTCAGGAAGTGTGCTGCAGAATGAGTTCTGTTTCACCCACAGATATAATTCAAACGGTTTTAGAAACTAGAGAGTGTTTTCTATCCAATAGTAATAATAATATGCATATTGTACGAGCAAGAATTAAGTAAGAGGCAGTTTAATTTGGGAACGAATTTTTACAAAGTCGAAATGGCGCCCCCCTATTGACAAAAGGTTAACCTGTTTGGGGTCAAGGGGCAGTATTGAGTAGCCAGATAAAAGGTGCCCATTTCAAAAAGGCCTCGTACTCAATTCTTGCTCGTACAATATGCATATTATTATTACTATTGGATAGAAAACACTCTCTAGTTTCTAAAACCGTTTGAATTATATCTGTGGGTGAAACAGAACTCGACTTAGAGCAATTTTCCTATGTGTATGTCAGAATGCAGAATTTTGCTGGCTGTTCTGAGACCTGTGTATTAATTTGCCTGTCCTCTATTGGTTGAGATGCACTGCATACGCCTTCCCCTGGGTGTCAGTGAATAGAGGGCCTTGAAATGGAGTTTCTACGTAGTTCCCAAAGGTTATAAATTGCTTGGAATCGAAGTGTCCCATCTTTCCACTCTTCGCTCTGACGCAGGAAGGGTCTTGGCATGTCATGTTAGAAGCTCCTGTTTTAGCTCCTAGCTATATCCGGCTCTGTTTTTATTCGATATAGGTGTTAAAGACATCGTAATGTTGTTATTTTAAACCAAATTATATCAGTTTATGTCAGTATATTGCGATTTTCGGGTATTTATTTTCATGACGTTGTAGGAAGTTGGGTATCTCTGGCCCACATGGCTATTGTTTACTGCTAATTGCAACGTTGAAGACGACGTAGTCCAACCTAGCAACGATTATTTTGGACAAAGGACACCTTTCCCAAGATTCTGATGGGAGTTCATCAAAAAGTAAGAACTATTTATGCTGATAATTCATTGTTCTGTTGGAAAAGATGAAATGCATAAGACGCCATTACTTGCAGTGTAGCCTTGCTTTATCGCACCCTGTATTGCGCAGTAACGTTAATTTTAAAAATGTAATTCAGCGATTGCATTAAGAACTAATTTGTCTTTCAATTGCTGTCCAACCTGTATTTTTTTAGTCAAGTTTATGAATAGTTTTCGATAACAATAGGTGTCTTTCCAAGATGGCGCCGGACAGATTGCTTGAGTATTTGGACACTATTTTCATTGTATAAGCATGATTTGTGCCGCTAAATATGCACATTTTCGAACAAACTCTATATGCATTGTGTAATATGATGTTACAGGACTGTCATCTGAAGAATTCTGAGAAGGTTAGTGAAAAAATTAATATATTTTGGTGGTTTATACGTTATCGCTATTTTTGCCTTGAATCAATGCTGTTGTTATGTTTGCTATTGTGCTAAGCTAATATAACGCTATATTGTGTTTTCGCTGTAAAACACTTGATAAATCGGAAATATTGTCTGGAATCACAAGATGCCTGTCTTTCAATTGCTTTACACTATGTATTTTTCAGAAATGTTTTATGATGAGTATTTAGTTATTTGGCGTTGGTGTCTGTAATTTTTCTGTCTGCTTTCGGTGCAATTTCTGACTGTAGCTGCAATGGTAAACTATGATTTATACCTGAAATATGCACATTTCTCTAACAAAACATATGCTATACAATAAATATGTTATCAGACTGTCATCTGATGAAGTTGTTTCTTGGTTAGTGGCTATTTATATCTTTATTTGGTCGAATTTGTGATAGCTACTGATGGAGTAAAAAACTGATGGAGTAAAAAAAGTGGTGTCTTTTGCTAACGTGGTTAGCTAATAGATTTACATATTGTGTCTTCCCTGTAAAACATTTTAAAAATCGGACATGTTGGCTTGATTCACAAGATGTGTACCTTTCATATGCTGTATTGGACTTGTTAATGTGTGAAAGTTAAATATTTAAAAAAAATATCTTTTGAATTTCGCGCCCTGCACTTTGAGCTGGCTGTTGTCATAAGTGTACCGGTGTCGGGCTGCAGCCATAAGAAGTTAAACAACACAATGTAACTCCAAGTCAATCACACTTCTGTGAAATCAAACTGTCCACTTAGGAAGCAACACTGATTGACAATAAATTTCTCATGCTATTTTGCAAATGGAATAGACAACAGGTGGAAATTATAGGCAATTAGCAAGACACCCCCAATAAAGGAGTGGTTCTGCAGGTGGTGACCACAGACCACTTCTCTTCCTATGCTTCCTGGCTGATGTTTTGGTCACTTTTGAATGCTCGCGGTGCTTTCACTCTAGTGGTAGCATGAGACGGAGTCTACAACCCACACAAGTGGCTCAGGTAGTGCAGCTCATCCAGGATGGCACATCAATGCGAGCTGTGGCAAGAAGGTTTGCTGTGTCTGTCAGCGTAGTGTCCAGAGCATGGAGGCGCTACCAGGAGACAGGCCAGTACATCAGGAGAGGTGGAGGAGGCCGTAGGAGGGCAACAACCCAGCAGCAGGACCGCTACCTCTGCCTTTGTGCAAAGAGGAGCAGGAGGAGCACTGCCAGAGCCCTGCAAAATGACCTCCAGCAGGCCACAAATGTGCATGTGTCTGCTCAAACGGTCAGAAACAGACTCCATGAGGGTGGTATGAGGGCCCGACGTCCACAGGTGGGGGTTGTGCTTACAGCCCAAACCGTGCAGGACGTTTGGCATTTGCCAGAAAACACCAAGAGTGGCAAATTCGCCACTGGCGCCCTGTGCTCTTCACAGATGAAAGCAGGTTCACACTGAGCACGTGACAGACGTGACAGAGTCTGGAGACGCCGTGGAGAACGTTCTGCTGCCTCCAACATCCTCCAGCATGACCGGTTTGGCGGTGGGTCAGTCATGGTGTGGGGTGGCATTTCTTTGGGGGGCCGCACAGCCCTCCATGTGCTCACCAGAGTGAGATGAGATCCTCAGACCCCTTGTGAGACCATATGCTGGTGCGGTTGGCCCTGGGTTCCTCCTAATGCAAGACAATGCTAGACCTCATGGGGCTGGAGTGTGTCAGCAGTTCCTGCAAGAGGAAGGCATTGATGCTATGGACTGGCCCGCCCGTTCCCCAGACCTGAATCCAATTGAGCACATCTGGGACATCATGTCTCGGATGCTTTAGTCCAGATCTGGGAGGAGATCCCTCAGGAGACCATCCGCCACCTCATCAGGAGCATGCCCAGGCGTTGTAGGGAGGTCATACAGGCACGTGGAGGCCACACACACTACTGAGCCTCATTTTGACTTGTTCTAAGGACGTTACATCAAAGTTGGATCAGCCTGTAGTGTGGTTTTCCACTTTAATTTTGAGTGTGACTCCAAATCCAGACCTCCATGGGTTGATAAATTTGATTTCCATTGATAATTTTTGTGTGATTTTGTTGTCAGCACATTCAACTATGTAAAGAAAAGTATTTAATAAGAATATTTCATTCATTCAGATCTAGGATGTGTTATTTTAGTGTTCCCTTTATTTTTTTGAGCATTGTATATAGTCCTATGTCTTTTCTCGCTGTTTTTTTCCTCCAGTTAAACCGTAAATGAGTGTACTTTCAAACAGTATGTTGCTGGCATACAAAAGCTGTCCTCCATCATCGGCTAGAAAGATGTTCACTTCCAGTTGTGATGCTGGCAAGTTATGTTCAATACTGTTTGTGTGGTTTCTGAAAGTACAGAAAAAAGAGGAATTATCAGTATTTAGAATCAAATATTAGGATATAGCAATTAAACAATATTGCAAAGAAGTAACATATTAACACTGCTATATACCTGGTAAAATAAAAAAAATTATACAAAATCAAAATAGTAAGTTACATTGACAAAATCACAAAAAAAGAATGATATAAGAAACAGCAACTATTAAGCTCCACAAAGGGGCAAAGCAGAGAAGAGCTATGCTAAAGAGGCCAAATGAAAACACACAGGCCATGGTCATAAGGCCAGGGCAGCTTCAACATATACAACACAAGCTAATACGTCTTTGTTTTACAGGGCTAATAGAAGAATGTAGTTAGCTGCATAAGACCAAATGATATAACATCATAAAGGTTATGAAATTAGTACCTCGCATGTCCACGGTAATAAAGGAATACACATAGAATAGATTATGCTCCATACATACGTACAGTACAGTGTGCTACAGTATAAACGACATAACACGATATAAAGAAATTATTATGATAACTAAATAAGGCATTTACTTCAATAGGAACGCACACATGTTCAAAGTTATTATTAGTAAGGGAAACAACAGTGAAGGCAACGCGGGCACCAGACGGAAAATGCGCCAGGGGGATAAAGTTAGTGTAAGTTATTTTCTGACTGGAGATGACAGACACTACAGACACCCTGGTTTGAATCCTGGCTGTATCACAACCGGCTGTGATTGGGAGTGCCATAGGGCGGCTCACAAGTGGCCCAGCGTCGTCTGGGTTGGGCCTATGTAGGCCGTCATTATAAATAAGAATTTGTTCTTAACTGACTTGCCAGGTTAAATTAAGGTTACATTTAAAAAAATGTGTCAAAGGACTAACTTTGGGAAACACTGCCTTAGAGAGCTATTGATAACTTTATAATTAATGTCCTGATCAACTAGCCCATGTCAGCTAACGTTTTATTTTTTATTTTTACTTTGTTGTAATGTTTGAGTCACTGAAATATCACATGAATACACATACATTTTGTGTAATTTATCAGAATTGCAAGAAAATTTGCTTTAAAACCTGCAATAGGGGTTGAGCTCTATTGATCTACTGTACTTCAACAACATATCACATTGGATGGGGTGATTAGGATTCAAATCTTCACTCAAACAGCCTAATACATACTTAGAGTAAGTTTACGAAAGACCCAGCTGCTGGGTCAAAACAACTGATAGTTTTGAGAAAAAAAACTACAATTGATGGTTAAATTTACCCATGTATTGGTAATCCAAACAACCCAACATGTTGGGTTATTCACACAACCCAACTGGCTGGGTCAAAATAACCCAGCATCTGTTCTGTCTAGTATTTACTCTAATTGGGCTGTTTTTAACTCGGCATTTTTTTGATTGTAGGATTCTCTCTCTTCTCTCAACCAGCCTAATGCATACTCTTAGAGTGGAACCAATGGGTATATATCAAGATAAGGACCATTGAACAGATTCCCAGATGGCAGATTGCATGTGTGTCTTATATGAAAAAAACACCTTTACTTTAACAAGTACATTAACTGGGTTAATGTAATCCATAGGTTATCGTCAGGAGGCATGGCCTATTAGGGTGTGGCCTTCAGATTATTATTTTTATTGAACGCCTGCAACCCAGCCGTTTGGTTCAACCAAGCAACCCAGCATTTTTTAGAGTGATAAACCCATCCAATGTGAGTACAATAAAACTGGCCTTAGACTAGTTGAGTATCTGGAGCATCAGCACTTGTGGGTTCGATTACAGGCTCAAAATGGCCAGAAACAAAGCACTTTCTTCCGTAACTTGTCGGTCTATTCTTGTTCTGAGAGATGAAGGCTATTCCATGTGAGAAATTGGCAAGAAACTGAAGATCTCGTACAACGCTGTGTACTAATACATGAAATATGACAATGAAATAGGGTGCAGGCCAGGCAGCAGGCTGTTAGCCAACCTGCCAGCTTAGTGGAGTCTGCCACTAGCATAGTCAGTGTAGTCAGCTCAGCCATCCCCATTGAGACTGTGTCTGTGCCTCTACCTAGGTTGGGCAAAACTAAACATGGCGGTGTTCGCCTTAGCAATCTCATTAGGATAAAGACCTCCTCCATTCCTGCCATTATTGAAAGAGATCGTGATACCTCACATCTCAAAATAGGGTTACTTAATGTTAGATCCCTCACTTCAAAGGCAGTTATAGTCAATGAACTAATCACTGATCATAATCTTGATGTGATTGGCCTGACTGAAACATGGCTTAAGCCTGATGAATTTACTGTGTTAAATGAGGCCTCACCTCCTGGTTACACTAGTGACCATATCCCCCGTGCATCCCGCAAAGGTGGAGGTGTTGCTAACATTTACGATAGCAAATTTCAATTTACAAAAAAAAAAAAAAGACGTTTTCGTCTTTTGAGCTTCTAGTCATGAAATCTATGCAGCCTACTCAATCACTTTTTATAGCTACTGTTTACAGGCCTCCTGGGCCATATACAGCGTTCCTCTCTGAGTTCCCTGAATTCCTATCGGACCTTGTAGTCATAGCAGATCATATTCTAATTTTTGGTGATTTTAATATTCATATGGAGAAGTCCACAGACCCACTCCAAAAGGCTTTCGGAGCCATCATCGACTCAGTGGGTTTTGTCCAACATGTCTCTGGACCTACTCACTGCCACAGTCATACTCTGGACCTAGTTTTGTCCCATGGAATAAATGTTGTAGATCTTAATGTTTTTCCTCATAATCCTGGACTATCGGACCACCATTTTATTACGTTTGCAATCGCAACAAATAATCTGCTCAGACCCCAACCAAGGAGCTTCAAAAGTCGTGCTATAAATTCTCAGACAACACAAAAATTCCTTGATGCCCTTCCAGACTCCTTCTGCCTACCCAAGGACGTCAGAGGACAAAAATCAGTTAACCACCTAACTGAGGAACTCAATTTAACCTTGCACAATACCCTAGATGCAGTTGCACCCTTAAAAACGAAAAACATTTGTCATAAGAAACTAGCTCCCTGGTATACAGAAAATACCTGAGCTCTGAAGCAAGCTTCCAGAAAATTGGAACGGAAATGGTGTCACACCAAACTGGAAGTCTTCCGACTAGCTTGGAAAGACAGTACCGTGCAGTACCGAAGAGCCCTCACTGCTGCTCGATCATCCTACTTTTCCAACTTTATTGAGGAAAATAAGAACAATCCAAAATTTATTTTTGAAACTGTTGCAAAGCTAACTAAAAAGCAGCATTCCCCAAGAGAGGATGGCTTTCACTTCAGCAGTAATAAATTCATGAACTTCTTTGAGGAAAAGATCATGATCATTAGAAAGCAAATTACGGACTGCGTATTCCTCCAGGGCTTAGCTGTCCTGGATCTGCACAGCTCTGCCAGGGCCTGGGATCGGGAGAGACACTTAAGTGTTTTAGTACTATATCTCTTGACACAATGATGAAAATAATCATGGCCTCTAAACCTTCAAGCTGCATACTGGATCCTATTCCAACTAAACTACTGAAAGAGCTGCTTCATGTGCTTGGCCCTCCTATGTTGAACATAATAAACGGCTCTCTATCCACCGCTCTCTATCCACTCACTAAAAGTGGCAGTAATAAAGCCTCTCTTGAAAAAGCCAAACCTTGACCCGGAAAATATAAAAAACTATCGGCCTATATCGAATCTTCCATTCCTCTCAAAAATTTTAGAAAAAGCTGTTGCGCAGCAACTCACTGCCTTCCTGAAGACAACCAATGTATACGAAATGCTTCAGTCTGGTTTTAGACCCCATCATAGCACCGAGACTGCACTTGTGAAGGTGGTAAATTACCTTTTAACCTCTTGAGCCTATGGGGGGTGCTATTTCGATCTTGGAAAAATGAGTTCCCAAATTAAACTGCCTCGTACTCAATTCTTGCTCGTACAATATGCATATTATTATTACTATTGGATAGAAAACACTCTCTAGTTTCTAAAACCGTTTGAATTATTTCTCTGAGTGAAACAGAACTCATTCTGCAGCACTTTTCCTGTAAGGGAGTGAGATTTCAGAAATCGTGGTCCCTGTTCTAGGGTCAGTTTATAAGTCCCCATGCAAGCTATGGGGCTACATGCACTGCATACGCCTTCCTCTAGATGTCAGTAAGCGGTGAGAATTTGAATGGAGTCGATTGCGTAATCTGGGACCTTATATAGGACCGTGGAACGGAAGGACCGTCCTTTTCAACAGTGCGCTTGACGCATGAAGACATCACAATGGCGTCCTGCAAACGCTTTCGTTTTAGTAGTTCTATATCTCCGGTCATGTTTTTATTCGTTATAGGTGTTAAAGACATAAGGTAGTTAATTTAAACCGACTTATAGCAGTTTATAGCAGTTTATTGCGATTTTCTGGGATTTCTTTGCCATGCGCTTTCACGAGTTGGACACCACTCCAGTTGGCGGCTAACATTAGCGGCTATTTCGACCGGACAAGAGGACATCTTTCAACCCAAAGACGATTGTTCTGGAGAAAGGACACCTTGCCCAAGATTCTGATGGAAGCTCAGCTAATAGTAAGCAGTCTTTATGCTGTTAATTCGTACTTATGTTGACAAATGTCAGATAATAATTCCGCCATGAATTATGGTGCAGTCTCGCTTTAGCGCACGCTGTATGCTTGAAGTAACGTTAATTTTAAAAATGTAATTCAGCGATTGCATTAAGAACTAATTTGTCTTTCAATTGCTGTCCAACCTGTATTTTTTTAGTCAAGTTTTGGAATAGTTACTGATTAGATTAGGTGCCTCTTCAAAGATTTCTCCTGCCATTTTCTGGGCAGCTTTGCTACTTTTCTCATTGTATAAGCACGATTTGTGCCGCTAAATATGCACATTTTCGAACAAACTCTATATGCATTGTGTAATATGATGTTATAGGGCTGTCATCTGAAGAATTCTGAGAAGGTTAGTGAAAAAATTAATATCCTTTGGTGGTTTATACGTTATCGCTCTTTTTGCCTTGAATCAATGCTGGGGTGATGTTTGCACATGTGCTAAGCTAATATAACGCTATATTGTGTTTTCGCTGTAAAACACTTAGAAAATCTGAAATATTGCCTGGATTCACAAGATCTGTGTCTTTCAATTGCTGTACGCTGTGTATTTTTAAGAAATGTTTTATGATGAGTAATTAGGTAATACACGTTGCTCTCTGTAGTTATTCTAGTCGAGTTGTGATGGTGGCTGCAATGGTAAACTATGATTTATACCTGAAATATGCACATTTTTCTAACAAAACATATGCTATACAATAAATATGTTATCAGACTGTCATCTGATGAATTTGTTTCTTGGTTAGTGGCTATTTATATCTTTATTTGGTCGAATTTGTGATAGCTACTGATGGAGTAAAAAACTGGTGGAGTAAAAAAAATGGTGTCTTTTGCTATTAGCTAACGTGGTTAGCTAATAGATTTACATATTGTGTCTTCCCTGTAAAACATTTTAAAAATCAGAAATGATGTCTGGATTCACAAGATGTGTATCTTTCATCTGGTGTCTTGGACTTGTGATTTAATGATATTTAGATGCTAGTATTTACTTGTGACGCTATGCTAGGCTATGCTAGTCAGCTTTTTTACTGGTGGGGGTGCTCCCGGATCCGGGTTTGGGAGGAACTAGAAGTTAATGGCGTCAGACCGAGGCTCTGCATCTGTCCTCGTGCTACTAGACCTTAGTGCTGCCTTTGACACCATCGATCACCACATTCTTTTGGAGAGACTGGAAACCCAAATTGGTCTACACGGATAAGTTCTGGCCTGGTTTAGATCTTATCTGTCGGAAAGATATCAGTTTGTCTCTGTGAATGGTTTGTCCTCTGACAAATCAACTGTACATTTCGGTGTTCCTCAAGGTTCCGTTTTAGGACCACTATTGTTTTCACTATATATTTTACCTCTTGGGGATGTTATTCGAAAACATAATGTTAACTTTCACTGCTATGTGGATGACACACAGCTGTACATTTCAATGAAACATGGTGAAGCCCCAAAATTGCCCTCGCTAGAAGCCTGTGTTTCAGACATAAGGAAGTGGATGGCTGAAAACTTTCTACTTTGAAACTCGGACAAAACAGAGATGCTTGTTCTAGGTCCCAAGAAACAAAGAGATCTTCTGTTAAATCTGACAATTAATCTTGATGGTTGTAAAGTCGTCTCAAATAAAACTGTGAAGGACCTCGGCGTTACTCTTGACCCTGATCTCTCTTTTGACGAACATATCAAGACTGTTTCAAGGACAGGTTTTTTCCATCTACGTAACATTGCAAAAATCAGAAATGTTCTGTCCAAAAATGATGCAGAAAAATTAATCCATGCATTTGTTACTTCTAGGTTAGACTACTGCAATGCTCTACTTTCCGGCTACCCGGATAAAGCACTAAATAAACTTCAGTTAGTGCTAAATACGGCTGCTAGAATCCTGACTAGAACCAAGAAATTTGATCATATTACCCGAGTGCTAGCTTCCCTACAGTGGCTTCCTGTTAAGGCAAGGGCTGATTTCAAGGTTTTACTGTTAACCTATAAAGCGTTACATGGGCTTGCTCCTACCTATCTTTCCGAGTTGGTCCTGCCGTACATACCTACACGTACGCTACGGTCACAAGACGCAGGCCTCCTAATTGTCCCTAGAATTTCTAAGCAAACAGCTGGAGGCAGGGCTTTCTCCCATAGATCTCCATTTTTATGGAACGGTCTGCCTACCCATGTGAGAGACGCAGACTCGGTCTCAACCTTTAAGTCTTTACTGAAGACTTATCTCTTCAGTAGGTCATATGATTGAGTGTAGTCTGGCCCAGGAGTGTGAAGGTGAACGGAAAGGCTCTGGAGCAACGAACCGCCCTTGCTGTCTCTGCCTGGCCGGTTCCCCTCTCTCCACTGGGATTCTCTGCCTCTAACCCTATTACAGGGGCTGAGTCACTGGCTTACTGGTGCTCTTTCATGCCGTCCCTAGGAGGGGTGCGTCACTTGAGTGGGTTGAGTTACTGACGTGATCTTCCTGTCTGGGTTGGCGCCCCCCCTTGGTTTGTGCTGTGGTGGAGATCTTTGTGGGCTATACTCGGCCTTGTCTCAGGATTGTAAGTTGGTGGTTGAAGATATCCCTCTAGTGGTGCGGGGGCTGTGCTTTGGCAAAGTGGGTGGGGTTATATCCTTCCTGTTTGGCCCTGTCCGGGGGTATCATCGGATGGGGCCACAGTGTCTCCTGACCCCTCCTGTCTCAGCCTCCAGTATTTATGCTGCAGTAGTTTATGTGTCGGGGGGCTAGGGTCAGTTGGTTATATCTGGAGTACTTCTCCTGTCTTATCCAGTGTCCTGTGTGAATTTAAGTATGCTCTCTCTAATTCTCTCCTTTTCTCTTTCTTTCTCTCTCTCGGAGAACATGAGCCCTAGGACCATACGTCAGGACTACCGGCATGATGACTCCTTGCTGTCCCCAGTCCACCTGGCCTTGCTGCTGTTCCAGTTTCAACTGTTCTGCCTGCGGTTATGGAACCCCTACCTGTCCCAGACCTGCTGCTTTCAACTCTTAATGATCGGCTATGAAAAGCCAACTGACATTTATTCCTGATTATTATTTGACCATGCTTGTCATTTATGAACATTTTGAAAATCTTGGCTCTCTCTTTCTTCCTCTCTCTCGGAGGACCTGAGCCCTAGGACCATACGTCAGGACTACCGGGCATGATGACTCCTTGCTGTCCCCAGTCCACCTGGCCTTGCTGCTATTCCATTTTCAACTGTTCTGCCTGCGGTTATGGAACCCCTACCTGTCCCAGACCTGCTGTTTTCAACTCTTAATGATCGGCTATGAAAAGCCAACTGACATTTATTCCTGATTATTATTTGACCATGCTTGTCACTTATGAACATTTTTGAACATCTTGGCCATGTTCTGTTATAATTACCACCCGGCACA
This sequence comes from Salvelinus namaycush, assembly GCF_016432855.1. Lineage (NCBI taxonomy): Eukaryota > Metazoa > Chordata > Actinopteri > Salmoniformes > Salmonidae > Salvelinus > Salvelinus namaycush. The sequence goes on along the minus strand of NC_052344.1, from coordinate 1,480,184 downwards.
GCCAGAAGAGGACTGGCCACCCCTCATAGCCTGGTTCCTCTCTAGGTTTCTTCCTAGGTTTTGGCCTTTCTAGGGAGTTTTTCCTAGCCACCGTGCTTCTACACCTGCATTGCTTGCTGTTTGGGGTTTTAGGCTGTGTTTCTGTACAGCACTTCGAGATATTAGCTGATGTACGAAGGGCTATATAAAATAAACTTGATTTGATTTTGATACTACTCCCTTCACAGAACAGCGCAAACTGGCTCTAACCAGAATAGAAAGAGGTGTGGGAGGCCTCTGTGAACAACTGAGCAAGAGGACAGGTACATTAGAGTGTCTCGTTTGAGAAACAGATGCCTCACAAGTCCTCAACTGGCAGCTTCCATAAATAGTACCCGAAAAATACCAGTCTCAACATCAACAGTGAAGAGGCGACTCCGGGATGCTGGCCTTTTAGGCAGACGAAACACAAGACCTGTTAGTTTTGAATGATGTGTCTAATGTAGAGAACTGTGTTTAGTGTTTTGCAAAAAGTTTGTTTTACAATTGCAAACTGAGTGTAAAGCAGATAATGTACTTGCAGTTTTGCAGACTTGGTCTGATGATTAGGTAAAAGAGTTAATGGTTTCACTGAGTGTGCCTCATGTACCACTTTTAGTGCGTAAGCGATTGTAAAAAATTGTAATATGAATAGTGATTTTTTTGTTTTACACCAGCCATCAGAGTCACTACCTGTATTAGATTGAAAATATCAAGTTGAATAGCAGTATTGCAAGTATTGCACAGACATCCATCAGCATTTCTCTATCCTACAGTATCTCAATAAATTCCTGGTGGCCTGAGACAATCGCAGCAAAAGGATCTGGACGTACAACAACGAGACAAAGAAATTCCCTGCTACATTCCGATGTCCTCTGGCTGTGTGTTAGCTTTACAAATGCACTGTCTGTACTGTACTGGCGAGCAAATATCCTCCCCTTTAATCAATTAGTCTCTGCTTGGTCAGTGTTACTAATAGGCCTGCTGGATTCCAGATTCAATATGTTTGATACAAGTTGGGCAGAGAAAGAAGAGGCAGAGAAAGTGAGAGAGAGGGAGGGGAGAGAGAGGGGAGAGAGAGAGCAAGAAAGAGAGTGATAGTGGAGTGTTCGAGGGAGAGAGACTGGATGTGGGCGAGTGAAAGAGTGTGAGAGGGACGGAAAAAGTGAGTGCTCTTTTGAGCCTCGCATAAGGCAGCCCTACTGGCATATCGTAGCGCGTCTCAGTCTAGCCTCTGTACATCTTGCCCAGGCTGACAGTACACCTCATATACACACACACACACACACACACACACACACTCAACGTCCTCAGTTTTACTCTCATGAATATCACATTAGCGTAAGCCCACAGATATTACATAAGTGTTCTTCCACTCCTAAAAAATGTACACCCATAGTTTTGAACTCTAATGCTACCTCCCTAATCTCTCGCTTACCTTTGACTATCTTCTCCTGACTGTCTAGGTACAGTATAGTACAGTAAGATCTGGTTTGGTAAGCCCAAACTCTAGTGCATAACGTTCTGTCAACCCATTGTTGGAATTGTAGTGTTAAGCAAGCCATTCTATTTCCATGGCCATTTCCAACCGTCCACTAGGTGCAACACGAGCCCTGTTGCCATCTAGTAGGCTCACGATGAGCTAGGGTTGTCAAGTGTGGGGAGTTCCTTACTAATTAGTGACGTTGCGCCTTCTTCACCACACTGACTGTGTGGGTGGACCATGTCAGTTTGTCCGTGATGAGTACACCGAGGAACTTAAAACTTTCCACCTTCTCTACTGCTGTCCCGTCGATGTGGATAGGGGGGTGCTCCCTCTGCTGTTTCCTGAAGTCAGGGAGCGCTGCCAGGGATTGTGGGCCCCACCACCACAGGCCACACCAACCCTGCGCAATTGCTGTAACCACAAACCTCCAGAACCCAATCGACCCATTCAAAGCTTCAATAACTCTACCTTTGCAGGCTTGCAACTCTCTTGTAGTCCAATATTTACTGTACGATATTTACTGACAGTGAGCTGTGAAAATATAACACTGTGCAGACATGAATGCAACATTCTGCATACATTGGAATTCACAATTTGATCCAAGACTTATACCCTCTATAAGAAATGTGCTAAAGGCCATCTTTTACAGTCTAAATGTGATTGTAATGGTACAATTTTTGAATGGAAAAATCTCTTAACACTAATAAATACGTTAAAATAAACATCACTTAAATATACATTAACCTCTTCAATTAAAGTAAATTAACATTATCACCTATAGAATGATATAACAAACAAATGAATAAAATAAGCAGCAGATTTTTGAACTAAGTATACATACTTAGTATAAGCAGCTGTAAAATTGGAAATGGAAAACAAAATGGAAATGAAAAGGCCTGATGGTGGCGCTAGAGGAAAGGGCAAGTGGTCACCAAATCAATAAGTTTCTTCCACTTGGGAAAGAAGTGCACAACAAATTTTATGGCAATCCAGCCTTTACTTTGTTCTCAGCCTGTGGGCATCATGTGTGTAGTGATCCAATATATCCATATCCATGCCATTTAACAGTTATCACTGTTCCTTCGCTCAGCTTTACTCACCAAGATCCCAGCGCCGAGCCTTCTTGCTAGCAAAGTCACTGATCAAGTCCAGATTTCTAGATAACTGACTTTCAATGGACAGCATGGCAAGACTGCAAAGCATGTCCTGGGACATAGTGGACCTCAAATAGTAAAAAAAAAATCTGTTATAGCATACTGAAAGCTCTCTCGCCACTAGCAACAGTCACAGGCAGTGTGCAAAATATATACGTAAAGCAATGCACACCCCTCCAAAAATGCTTTGCAGCTGCATCTTACAAATTGCATTCAGGAGACCAAGAGGGGACAAGTTAGGGGGGAAAGTGGCAGCATATACAGTGTTCAGGTGTCTTACTTCATTTTGAAACTCAGGTGTAAGATTTCTGGAATACTTCATGATCAGTGGTTGGCACACAGAAGGGACTTTATCCTCATTAATCTGCCCAACTTTCAGAACAGCAGAAAATGATGCTAACATTTTGGGCAATACATAGGCTCTCTGGATGTTTACTTTTTGCCAAAAACAAGAAAAGAAAAAGAAACCGTCAGTTTTATTAGTACAATGTAAATAAGATATTATATTAATGATGATAAGTTAATAATTTTATATTGAAAAAAATTTACCTCATGTTCTAATATTTTTTTAGGGCCCCTGTCAGTCACAGGCCCTTAGAATCATCCTAACTTCCCCCCCCCCCCCCCCCCCATACGGCACCCCTGCCTGAAGTCCACGATCATCTCCTTTGTTTCGTTGATGTTGATTGAGAAGTAGTTTTGCTGACACCACTCTAACACATACTAAATGATCATGATTAAACAACATCCCTTCATCTGAAGCTTAGAACGAAACAGAGGAAGTATAATAGCTAGAATACTAACTGAGACAGAAGCAGACATCATATTTTCCAAGTAGTATTATTATCTACAAAAAAATGACTGTGATCAACACTGGTGTGCTCTGCTGTCAGTGGGCTTGGCAAATGCCATACATATTCAAAAGTATAAAGCATGGCGTTCTTCACTGTATGACAGCCACTTCCGAATGGTGCCCTCTTTCAAACAGAAAACCTTCTCTACCACAGGTTTTTTTAATGTATTTTTTTGAGTGTGGAAACAAATATATTTTTTAGGTCATCTGACTAATGTCTCTTGAAATAATCAAAAGTTGAGATGGCTCTCCTTGACTCTCTCTCCACTGCAGCTGAACTGGGCTTATCATCAACTTGGAAATGAATGAATAAATGAATGAATTACAATATTTTGTCAAAATACAAACAACACAGCAGCATCCCCACCATTTGAAAAACCCAAAAATGAAGTATGTATCATGAGAGGGTCACAAACAATAATTAGTAGTTGGGCATAATTCAAGAAAGATTCAAATCTCACCTTTCTGGTGAAAATAATTCTAAAATGTTGAGGTGTACTCACTTTTGACCACACAAGCGCAAGTACAAAAAATGATGATGAAAATATGAAACTATGAAATATCATATATGATGTAGTTCCTATTCAACAAAAGTTGAGGAATAGGGCTTGAAATGACTCATATGGCTGGCGTGTGCATTAATCAACAAACTGTCTGGCTGGCATTATGTTACTGGTACACTTAGTTTGATGTTGTGTTCTCTATGTCTCCCTCCCTGCCCTGCTTCCCCATTGCCTATTGCTTCGGCTGCGCTTACTTTGCTTGTGATCGGGGGCTGCGACATCCTCCTCGGCATGGGCTACATGCATGTTGACATTGGCATTTGCACTGGCACTAGCACTAGTATCAGCACTACCGAATAAGTCAGTTCATTTCCTACATTTGCTGCATCTGACAAAAGGGATTTTACTTTTTTGTCCTTTAACTTTTCAGCCCCACCTTTGCATGTTTTACTGTGATATTGTTGTTTTCAATGTTGATTTGGGATTTTGCCTAAGCGCACTTCTCTTGATAAATACATCAATTGATTGGTGGAGTGCTGCAAAGATGGTTGTCCTTCTGGAAGGTTCTCCTATCTCCACAAAGGAACTCTGGAGCTCTGTCAGAGTGACCATCGGGTTCTTGGTCACCTCCCTGACCAAGGCCCTTTCTCCCCGATTGCTCAGTTTGGCCGGGCGGCCAGCTCTAGGAAAAGTCTTGGTGGTTCCAAACTTCTTCCATTTCAGAGTGATGGAGGCCACTGTGTTCTTGGGGACGTTTAATGCTTCAGGAATATTTTGGTACCTTTCCCCAGATCTGTGCCTCGACACAATCCTGTCTTGGAGCTCTACAGACAATTCCTTCAACCTCATGGCTTGGTTTTAGCTCTGACATGCACTGTCAACTGTGGGATCTTATATAGTTATGTGTGTGCCTTTCAAAATCATGTCCAATCAATTGAATTTACCACAGGTGGACTCCAATCAAGTTGTAGAATCATCTCAAGGATGACCAATGGAAAAAAGGATGCACCTGAGCTCAATTTCGAGTCTCAAAGCAAAGTCTGAATACTTATGTAATTAAGGTATTTATGTTTGTTTTATTTAGTATAGTATAAGCTTCTGTCTTAAGCGTCCTAAATAATGCCAAAGATTCAGTTGAAAAAAAAGAGTAAACTTGAAGGCAATAAAAGGGAAACATGATGTAAGATGCAATCCTGGTATTCCAACTGATTATAAGCTACTAAAGCCTTCAATTTACCCCTGCGTCACAGAGTTTTAATGAAAACAGTGGAGAAATGAAACATCTATCTGAAAATCACAAGCTGCTATTTGTTGCTGACCAGCAGATGTTACTAATGTGCATTTTGAACAGATAACGAAACTCAGAGTAATGAAACATTTTCCAGCACAATTTGGTAAAAGAGTCGAGGCCTTTAGAAAGCCTTTTTCCCCATCACTACCAAGCTCAGGACCCTGGGACTGAACACCTCCCTCTACAACATCTGGGAATATAATACAATGGCCTTAAACTTGTGGGTTTAAAGGGCACATCAGGCCAGCATGTCAAATTATGCTGCCTTGCAGGGTGATGCGTAATTCTTTTAGGAATTTTAAATCACCTGCAACCAGAATAAAAACCCAAGCTGTGAGACTACCTAAATTGTCTAAACTGGAACAACCATTTCAGTAGGGTGCAATATATCCAAGTAATATATTGGATTTGTTTAGAAAATGTTTGTAACTTATATTTGAGTAGCAAAATATGAATGAATTAATCAATCAATCAATGTACATGTACAAACATAGATATTGAAACAAACAAATAAAAAAATAAAAAAATTCAATACTGGGCAATGTGATAATATGGGTGCGGTTTGTTTCAAAGAGATGTGTATGAGTTTCAGGCCCCATTATTAGGGTAAAACTAGGCCTTCAAAATAAGGCCTTATGAAATACATATGATATTGTGTTAAATCAACAACAACAAAAAATATGATAACATATTCGCTCAGGAACTCACTTGGTGAAGTCCATAGGACTGAAAATGGATGAATCCGACAACCATGTCTCTGTCACTAACAAATCCTGTAACTGTACAATTAATGCAAAGGCGAGGCACACTGGAAAATATTTGAATGAGGCTTTACACTAAGCAGTGTGTTCATTTAACACTGTTCCGGTGTCTATATGAGTCCACAGACTCAACACTTTCAGTGTTGAATTAACATTCTCTGTGTTATTTTTTTAACACTGGAGAATTTGCTGTGCAGACAGACACGCACACGAACACGCACACGCACACGTGTGCACAAACACCTGTCCTTCTGTCTGAGATGACCTCTGTTTAGTTTGCTGTTTGACAACGCAAATGAGTTACTGTTGGAAATTGAATTCCAAATGATCCCCTCAAACACATTTGAGGTGGGCATGTTTATTGGCTGCTGTTTCAGTCAACATTATTATCAACTGTTTTCAAAGCCATTTTGAATCCGAGCCACAGTGCTATCTCCCAAGGAGATTAAAAGAGAGATAAGAATGAAAGAGATAGTGGGTATTGCATACATGTCTACAGCATGCCATGGACATATTAGACCACATCAATACATTTCTGCCAGCATAAAGTCATAATCAAAAATGAAAGGTAGATAGGAAATATCACCTCGTCATACACAATAAAAAACTACCCCAAAGCACTAGAGAGATAGTAGGCTATTGAGAAAGCTGCAGGACAGGTGGGCGAGATTTGCTTCATGCTAAAGAGATGGGGTTTTCTGAGTATTTAAATGACATCTAATTCCTTACAGTAGATTGGATCAGACCAGAGATATCAGGTGCCTGTTAGCATGACAACGCTACAATACCGTAGATGGGTCACACACACACACCAGTGGAGGCTGCTGAGGGGAGGACGGCTCGTAATAATGGCTGGAATGGAACAAATGGAATGGCATCAAACACCGGGAAACCATATGTTTGATGTATTGGATACCATTCCTATTATTCCGCTCCAGCCATTACCATGAGCTTGTCCTCCACAGTTAAGGTGCCACCAACCTCCTGTGACACACACAGATATAGCCCCATTCATCACACTTTAGTCACATGACATAGCAGCGCCAGAGAACCCCATCATCTAGATGACTCTGCATTGTCAAGACAATTGTGAAGGGGAAAGGTTCTTAAATGACATCTCCAGAATGGCCAGCACCTCCTACCTCCCCTATCAAACTTCAACTTCCTCCTTTAATGATTGTCTCTTGCTGAGCGCTGCTGTGACTGAGTGAGAGGCTGGGATGGGGTTTTATCTATATGGCTCATTGATAGCTGGGATTACTATTATTTCTTTGGGTGGAGATGGGAGAAGACAAGAGGGAGAAGATTAAAAAGAGAGTAGCATTGGATGTTATAGTTTTCATTAGATATTGGATATGAATGATTTGTTTTCTATTTCTAGATACTGGTATATAACCAGGAAATCTATTTGAAAAAAGTCCAATACTTCATGAGTTTTCAGAATAACTCTAACTATGTTTTACCGCAACGTCAAAACGTTTATCTCCAAGAGAACTATACCATTTCATCATGACCTCAAAATATGCATAATTCATTTTCACTAATTCAACATTTCTCGCATGTGTATTAATTTTAAACTAGCTTTTTATAGCGCATCTATCCTCACCTTTAAAGATAAAATCCTCAGGCATTTAATGATCTACCTCCACAGGTTCTATCTCTCTTCTCACTCTCTCTCATCCCCCGTTCCAAAGTAATTAGCTCTAATTAGTGATAATCCATTGAAAGCCTTGTGGAGCTGTTGTTGTGTTGAAGCATACAGTACAGATATATAAATATATATATATATACAGTGGGGCAAAAAAGTATTTAGTCAGCCACCAATTGTGCAAGTTCTCCCACTTAAAAAGATGAGAGAGGCCTATAAATGTCATCATAGGTACACTTCAACTATGACAGACAAAATGAGGGAAAAAAATCCAGAAAATCACATTGTAGGATTTTTAATGAATTTATTTGCAAATGATGGTGGAAAATAAATATTTGGTCACCTACAAACAAGCAAGATTTCTGGCTCTCACAGACCTTTTTTAAGAGGCTCCTCTGTCCTCCACTCGTTACCTGTATTAATGGCACCTGTTTGAACTTGTTATCAGTATAAAAGACACCTGTCCACAACCTCAAACAGTCACACTCCAAACTCCACTATGGCCAAGACCAAAGAGCTGTCAAAGGACACCAGACACCACCAAAGGACACTGAAAATTACAGGCCTCTCTCATCTTTTTAAGTGGGAGAACTTGCAAAATTGGTGGCTGACTAAATACTTTTTTGCCCCACTGTATATACAGATGAACGTGGTACCTTCAGGCATTTGGAAATTGCTCCCAATGATGAACCAGACTTGTGGAGGTCTACACATTTTTTTGAGGTCCTGGCTGATTTCTTTTGATTTCCCCATGATATCAAGCAAAGAGGCACTAAGTTTGAACGTAGGCCTTGAAATACATCCACAGGTACACCTCTAATTGACTCAAATGCTGTCAATTAGCCTATCAGAAGCTTCTAAAGCCATGACATAATTTTTGGGAATTTTCCAAGCTGTTTAAAGGCACAGTCAACTTAGTGAATGTAAACTTCTGACCCACTGGAATTGTGATACAGTGAATTATAAGTGAAATAATCTGTCTGTAAACAATTGTTGGAAAAATTACTTGTGTCATGCACAAAGTAGATGTCCTAACCGGCTTGCCAAAACTACTATTTCTCCACAAGAAATTTGTGGAGTGGTTGAAAAACGTGTTAATGACTCCAACCTAAGTGTATGTAAACTTCCGACTTCAACTGTATATATTTCCTGAGCTTTCTTTTATCTCCTAGATATAGGACAGACACTTCAAAACCTTAATCCTTATGATTTATTTTTGACTGTCAGTTTTGCCATGTATGAATGTGTTATTCAATGCATTTCGTTGGGCTATAGTAGTAATGGCCAAATTAAATATTTTATCCTAAAAAATGAAAAACCTTTTTGATACCTACAAATAGCTAAATGTCCATGGTATGGCCATCTTAAAATTCCATATGTTAGCTTAGTAGACCCCACAACAGCTTAGACTTTTAGGGGTTAATTAGTTTCCATTGCCCTTAATCTTCATACATTTCATCTGTAAACTAAATAACTATTCTTGACCCTACGAACCAGCCATGGAGGCACATCACTCTCCGTGGAAGTCGAAAGCAGCGGCCTTTGACAATAGGATCCTCCTTGGCGGTGGGAAGTCCAGACTGGAAACAGAATTCAAAAGCTTCGCCGAACTGAATCCAGGACAAGATGACAGCTGGACAGACATGGAAGCTCTGCTTCTAGCTCCTAATGTCCTTTGCAGTATTTCGTTTTTTTTGTGTGTTTTTCTTGCATTACTAGTCCAGAAAGAACTTTTGGATATCAGAGTGGCAGTAACTCACCAGCATTGCGACCAGGATTACGACTTTCCCGAATTGGATCCTTTGTTCGTACCCCCCCGGGAAATTGAACTTATCCCAGAGGTTGCTCCAAGACTCCGTCGGCGGAGAAGAGATATTCAGATGGACTTCTAGTCCGACTCAGGAGGCGTGCACACCATCCACCACTTCCAAGTATATTACTTGCTAATGTTCAGTCTCTAGACAATAAAGTAGACGAGCTCAGGGCGAGGATCTCCTTCCAGAGAGACATCAGGGACTGTAAAATATTCTATTTCACGGAATCATGAAGTGCTTTGAGAGGCTATTTAAGGATCATATCACCTCTACCTTACCTGACACCCTAGACCCACTTCAATTTGCTTACCGCCCCAATAGATCCACAGACAACGCAATCGTCATCACACTGCACACTGCCCTATCCCATCTGGACAAGACGAATACCGATGTAAGAAAACTGTTCATTGACTATAGCTCAGCATTCAACACCATAGTACCAGTACCCTCCAAGCTCATCATTAAGCTTTGAGCCCTGGATCTGAACCCTGCCCTTTGCAACTGGTTCCTGAACTTCCTGACGGGCCACCTCCAGGTGGTGAAGGTAAGAAATAACACCTACACTTCGCTAATCCCCAACATAGGGGCCCCACAAGGGAGCGTGCTCAGCCCCCTCCTGTACCCTCTGTTCACCCATGACTGCTTGGCCACGCACGCATCCAACTCAAATCATCAAGTTTGCAGACGACACAACAGTCGTTGATTAGGGCTGATTACCAAAAATGACAAGATAGCCTGCAGGGAGGAAGTGAGTGCCCTGGTGGAGTGGTGTCAGGAAAATAACCTCTCCCTCAACGTCAACAAGCACAGGGAGCATGCCCCTATACACATCGACAGGACCGCAGTGGAGAAGGTGGAAAGCTTCAAGTTCTCGCCGTACACATCACTGACAATCTGAAATCGTTCACCCACACAGACAGTATGGTGAAGAAGGCGCAACAGTGCCTCTTCAACCTCAGGCTGAAGAAGGCTGAAGAAATTTGGCTTGGCCCCTCACAAACGTTTACAGATGAACAATTGAGAGCATGCTGTCGCGCTGTATCACTGTCTGGAACGGCAACTGCAACACCCGAAACCACAGGGCTCTCCAGAGGGTGGTGCAGTCTGCCCAACGCATCTCCAGGGGCACACACTGCCTGCCCTCCAGGACCCGCTGTCACAGGAAGGCCAAAAAGATCATCAAGGACATCAACCACCCGAGCCACAACCTGTTCACCCCGCTATCATCCAGAAAGCAAGGTTAGTACAGGTGCATCAATGCTAGGACCGAGACAGCTTCTATCTCAAGGCCATCGGACTGTTAAAAAGCCATCACTAGCCGGTTACTCAACCACCCGGTTACTCAACCCTGCACCTTAAAGGCTGCTGCCCTATACATAGAATTGGTATCACCGGCCACTTTAATAATGGAATACTAGTCACTTTAATAATGTTTACATGCTGCTTTACTCATCTCAATGCCACTCTGACATTGCTCTTCCAAATATATATATATTTTTCTATTATATTCTTTTACTTTTAGATTTGTGTGTATTGCTGTGAATTGTTAGATACTACTTCACTGTTGGAGCTAGGAACAAAAGCATTTTGTTACACCTGCAATAACATCTGTTAAAAATGTGTATGTGACCAATAACATTTGATTTGGTTTGATTGATTTTGATTTGATTTACAAGGCTTTCTACCGTTCTACAACAGTTGCCAGGGGCTGACACTTCCATTGTGCATCTAGGGTTAAACAACATTAGGAGTGCTATATTGTAACTGCTGGAAATTGATTTTAAAGAACTGATTCTAGGTCTGAAATATTCCAAAAAGTGGCCAATTATTTCAGGCCAGGTACCATCGCTGGGCTACTGGCATTTACACACCTGGCTAAAAGACTACTCTAGCTCTGTTGGCATAACTTTTATTGATAACTTTGACACCTTTTCGAAACAGAATCTGCAATACCTCCAGCTGCATAACCCCTCTAGCACCAGGGTCAGCGCACTCTCAAATGTTGTTATTTGCCATCATTGTAAGCCTGCCAAACACACACTATACATTTAATAAACATAAGAATGAGTGTGAGTTTTTTCACAACCCAGCTCATGGGAAGTGACAAAGAGCAATAGGACCAGGACACAAATAATAATATAATAATAATCAGTCATTTTGGTGTTTATTTAACCATATTGCATATAAAACCTTATTTGTTCATTGAAAATGGTGAATAACTCACCACAGGTTAATGAGAAGGGCGTGCTTGATAGGATGCACATAACTCTGCAATGTTGGGTTGTATTGGAGAGATTCTCTATCTTAAATCATTTTCCACACACAGTCTGTTCCTGTATTTAGTTTTCATGCTAGTGAGGGCCAAGAATCCACTCTTACATAGGTACGTGGTGGCAAACGGCATCAGTGTCTCTGGCTGCAAGCCCGACGTCGGTACACTTATGACAACAGCCAGCTCAAGTGCAGGGCGCAAAATTCAAAATATATATTTTTTAAATATTTAACTTTCACACATTAACAAGTCCAATACAGCATTTGAAAGATAAACATCTTGTGAATCCAGCCAACATGTCCGATTTTTAAAATGTTTTACAGCGAAAACACCACGTATATTTATGTTAGCTCACCACCAAATACAAAAAAGGACAGACATTTTTCACAGCACAGGTAGCATGCACAAAGCCAACCTAACTAACCAAGAACCAACCAAACTAACCAAGAAACAACTTCATCAGATGACAGTCTTATAACATGTTATACAATAAATCTATGTTTTGTTTGAAAATGTGCATATTTAGAGCTGAAATCAGTGGTTACACATTGTGCTAAGGTAGCATCTTTTTCCCAGAACGTCCGGATATTTTTCTGACTCTCACATATTCTGACCAAATAACTATTCATAAACATTACTAAAAAATACATGTTGTATAGGAAATGATAGATACACTAGTTCTTAATGCAATCGCAGTGTTAGAATTCTAAAAATAACTTCATTACGACATAAGGCTTACGTTATGGCGAGCGAGTGCCCAAAACCTGGGCGCAAAACTAATAGTACACAGTTCGACAGATATATGAAATAGCATCATAAAATGGGTCCTACTTTTGATGAGCTTCCATCAGAATGTTGTACAAGAGGTCCTTTGTCAAGAACAATCGTTGTTTGGATTTAGAACGTCCTTTTTCCCTCTTGAATTAGCAAGCGCACTAGCCAAGTGGCGCGAAGCTCTCCTTCCTGAACAAAGGCACACAACGCAACACGCCTAACGTCCCGAATAAATTTCAATAATCTAATAAAACTATATTGAAAAAACATACTTTACGATGATATTGTCACATGTATCAAATAAAATCAAAGCCGGAGATAGTAGTCGCCTATAACGACAGCTTATCAGAAGGCAATTCCAGGTCCATCCTCGCACTTTCCAGAAAACAGGAAATGGGTGACAAGTCATTCCAAGAGGATTTATTCCACCTCAGACCAAGATAAACACTCCATTTCTTCTCTCACTGCCTCTTGACATCTAGGGGAAGGTGTATGACGTGCATGTATACTAATACGTATCATGCCTATTTATAGGCAGGACCTAGAACAGAGCTTCGTTTTCAGACTTTCCACTTCCTGGTCAGGAAGTTTGTGCCAAATGAGTTCTGTTTTACTCACAGATATAATTCAAACGGTTTTAGAAACTAGAGAGTGTTTTCTATCCAATAGTAATAATAATATGCATATTGTACGAGCAAGAATTGAGTACGAGGCCGTTTGAAATGGGCACCTTTTATCAGAGCTACTCAATACTGCCCCTGCAGCCAGAAGAAGTTAACAGCGCGATTTGACAAGGCAGGATACTCTGAACACAGCCCAATCCAGAAATCTGACAGTTGCTTCTGATTAAATAAAATGTTCACAGAACTGCTTGTTGCAATTTCGATGAGGCTCTCTTGTTCAGATATCGATAAGTGGACTGGAGGTAGGGCATGGACTCCAATCAAGTTGTTGAAACATCTCAGGGAGGATCAATGGAAACGGGTAGCACCTGAGCTTAATTTCTAGTAAGGTATATCTGTTTTTTATGTTTAAAACATTTGCAACCTTTATAAAAACCTGTTTTCGCTTTGTCATTATGGGGGATTGTGTGTAGATTGCAAAATATATATATTTTTAATACATTTTAGAATTAGGCTGTAACATAAGAAAATATGGAAAAAGTCAAGGGGTCTGAATACTGTAAATGATGTTTATTACATTTTGAATGCCAACGCCCCTGGGACAATGTATATTTGCTGCAGCACTACAACAATTAAGTGACACAATAATAGGGATTATCTGAGCAGGGCTTGGGTCACTGATAAATCATTGTCTCAACGCAGCCTTGAAATGCACGGACAGGGTCCAGGAGCCTAGATTATTTGGATGGACCCCTCAGGGTATGCGCAATGCCGTCGGGTTACGCCAAATAAAAATGTGATACACATTTAAAAAAAAATATATATATATATACAGTGGGGAGAACAAGTATTTGATTCACTGCCGATTTTGCAGGTTTTCCTACTTACAAAGCATGTAGAGGTCTGTAATTGTTATCATAGGTACACTTCAACTGCGAGAGACGGAATCTAAAACAAAAATCCAGAAAATCACATTGTATGATTTTTAAGTAATTAATTTGCATTTTATTGCATGACATAAGTATTTAACACATCAGAAAAGCAGAAGTTAATATTTGGTACAGAAACCTTTGTTTGCAATTACAGAGATCCTACGTTTCCTGTAGTTCTTGACCAGGTGAAGCTCAGGTGCATCCTGTTTCCATTGATCCATTGATTCCATTGATGTTTCTACAACTTGATTGGAGTCCACCTGTGGTAAATTCAATTGATTGGACATGATTTGGAAAGGCACACAACTGTCTGTGTAAGGTCCCGCGGTTGACAGTGGATGTCAAAGCAAAAACCAAGCTATGAGGTCGAAGGAATTGTCCGTGGAGCTCAAAGACAGAATTGTGTCGAGGCACAAATCTGGGGAGGGGTACCAAAACATTTATGCAGCATTGAAGGTCCCCAAAAACACAGTGGCCTTCATTATTTTTAAACGGAAGAAGTTTGGAACCACCAAGACTCTTTGTAGACCTGGCCAAACTGAGCAATCGGGGGAGAAGGGCCTTGGTCATTGAGGTGACCAAGAACCCGATGGTCACTCTGACAGAGCTCTAGATTTCCTCTGTTGAGATAGGAGAACCTTCCAGAAGGACAACCATCTCTGCAGCACTCCTCCAATCAGGCCTTTATGGTAGAGTGACGGTAGCCACTCCTCAGTAAAAGGCACATGACAACCCGCTTGGCGTTTGCCAAAAGGCACCTAAAGACAATGAGAATCAAGATTCTCTGGTCTGATGAAACCAAGATGGAACACTTAAACCTGAATGCCAAGCGTCACGTCTGGAAGAAACCTGGCACCATTCCTACGGTAAAGCATGGTGGTGGCAGCAGGGACTGGGAGACTAGTCAGGATCGAGGAAAAGATGAACGGAGCAAAGTACAGAGAGATCCTTGATGAAAACCAGAGAACTCAGGACCTCAGACTGGGGCGAAGGTTCACCTTCTAACACGACCCTAAGCACACAGCCAAGAGAATGCAGGAGTGGCTTTGGAACAAGTCTCTGAATGTCCATGAGTGGCCCAGCCAGAGCCCGGACTTGAACCCGATCGAACATGTCTGGACAGACCTGAAAATAGCTGTGCAGCATCACTCCCCATCCATCCAGAGAGCATGAGAGGATCTGCAGAAAAGAATGGGACAACCTCCCCAAATACAGGTGTGCCAAGCTTGTAGCGTCATATCCAAGATGACTCGAGCCTGTAGTCACTGTCAAAGGTGCTTCAACAAAGTACTGAGTAAAGGGTCTGAAAACTTATCTAAATGTCATATTTCATTTTTCATAAATAAGCAACAATTTCTAAAAACCTGTTTTTGCTTTGACATTATGGGGTATTGTGTGTAGATTTATGAAGGAAAACAACAATTTAATCAATTTTAGAATAAGGCTGTAACCTAACAAATGTGGAAAAAGTAAATGGGTCTGAATACTTTCGAAGGCACTTTATGTCCTTCTAACTCCCTTGAATGCCTCTGTCAAACCTACAGCTATTGTAAGCAATAATCATGAACCTGAGTTATACTGTTAGAACTGAGGCGGTTTGTCCTAGTAGGAAGTCCACTGTGTGCAGCTCCCCCTGCACTATCAGCACAAACGTAAATATCACTCTCATGTCTACCTCTGATAAACCTCCAAGTAAAGCAATAAAAACACTCAAGAATCCCAGAAAAGTGCTAAAAATAGCCCATATTAACATATGCAGCCTAAGAAACAAGGTCCATGGAATCAGTTACTTGTTGATAACACATAAAAGTCATATATTGACTGTCTCTGAAACTCACTTAGATTAAGCATGTGATGATACAGTGGTAGCAATACATGGTTTCAACATCTTCAGAAGAGACAGGAATGCCTTTTATGTTCAGAGTCATATTCCTGCAAAGTTTGGAGAGGATATCATGTCAAATGCTGTTGAAGTAATATGGCGTCAGGTTCACCTACCTCACCTTATGCCCATTTTTGTGGGATGCTACTATAGACCACCAAGTGCTAACAGCCAGTATCTGTATAATATGTGTGAAATGCTTGAAAATGCATGTAATATCAACAAAGAGCTATATTTTCTGGTTGACCTAAATATTGACTGGCTTTCATTAAGATGCCCTGTCAAGAAAAAGCTTCAAACTGTAAACAGTGCCTGCAACCTGGTTCAGGTTTTCAGTCAGTGTATTAACAAGCAGCACAATAATTAAATCCTCCACATGTATTTATCACATCTTTACTAATGCTGCATAAATCTGTTCCAAAGCAGAATCCAAATCCATTGGATGTAGCGGACATACTATAGTAGCCATATCTAGGAAACTCAAATCCCCAAAGGCTGGGCCTAATATAGTGTATAAGAGGTCATACAATAAGTATTGTAGTGATTCCTATGTTGAGGATGTAAATAATATTTCCTGGTCTGTGCTGAAGAAGGCACAGTGATGCTGAATCGTTTATGGTTTTTTTACACTATAAATTACTGAGAGGTTATACATATGGAGTGTGCAACTCTCTTTGTTTTTATAGCTTACAGTTATTCACCAATAGTCACCTCTACACTAAATAAATAGTTTTCTCTGGGTATGTGACAGCTCATGCTTTGTATTAGTGGAATGAGGAGCAACCAGACGTTACACTTGACACATTTATGACATTTCTTATTCCAGTTACTAATAAGCAT